>NC_133158.1:29292272-29915909 GCF_040802235.1 Manis javanica | reverse complement strand
TTAATAATTTTTAAATGCACATTTATGTGGTGTTAAATACATTTACAAGGTTGTGCAACCATCACTACCATCCATTCCCATAATTCTTTTCATCTTGTAAAAGTGAAACTGTCCCCATTAAACACTAGCTCCCCATTTCTCCACTCCCTCTAACCCCTGGTCACCCCACTTTGTTTTCTGTCTCTGTGAATCTGACCACTCTGGGGACCTCAAGTGAGTGGCATCATCCAGCATCTGTCTGTGACTGGCTAATTTCACTGAGCATAATGTCCTCAAGGTTCCCCATGGGGTAGCTTGTATTCCTTTTGAAGGCTGAATAATATTCCATTGTGTGCAGGGACCACATTTTATTTACCATTCATCTGTGGATGGACACTGAGTTGCTTCCCCCTTCCTCTCTAATGGGTGCATTCCTTTGGCTAAGGAGCACTCTTCCTCCAACCCCCCCCAAAATCTTCCTTAGTGTGTGCCTCAGCATTTGAAATCTCACTTTTATGCTTTTTCTTCTCTTGACATTTGGGGATAAGAAATTGCTTTATTAAAGGGCAAAAGTTTATTGCACCTTTGTAAATACCATGCTTGTTTTTCCACCCAATCTCTTCTAGTCAAACTTTTCACTGCAGGAAGAAGCTTCTAATAACTTCCTCCCAGACACCATCTAGGCCCTTTCATACACATCATCTCACTTTTCTGATGTGTTTTTTTGGAAAAAAATTTCTGTTTTTTTTTCAGATAATGAAAGTAAAATGCTCATTGTATATACTTTAGAAAATACAGAGGAGGGGGAGAAAAAAATCACTTATATAGTCCTGCCACTTGGAAGCAAATATTGCTCACATTTTGGTGCCTTTTCTTGCTTATCTTTTAATAATAATAACAGCAATTTTTTTAACTTTTGAGTTTGTGCCGGGTGGCTATTACTACCCCATCTTAAAGATGAGGGCAGACAAGCTCTGAGAAAGTAACATGTCCAGACATGTTTATGGACTAGTCATTGGAAAGAGACAGATTTAAACTGTCACTCTGTTCTGCCTCCTGTGTGTGCTGAGAAAAGTAAGGAAGGGCCTGAGTGCAGACTGAGAGCAGCCATGGAATCTGGACACGCTCCTGAAACCACAGATATGCCTGCATGCATACACACACAGAAACCCATGCCTCTGGCTACGCTGTCACTGGAGCCATCCAGGGCTGTATGGTCAGACCACAGCCTTAGCTCCTGTGCCTTCTTTCCTTCCTATTTTTGGTATGAACACGGGGGATAGGGGAAAGGCAGGGGATAGGGCAAAGGCAGGGGATTGGGGTGGAGGGCCTGGGCAGGGGTCCCCTATTCCCTTGCATTGCCTGTAATGAGCTCTGCCAGCTTCTCAAGGGGTCATTAACCAAAGCCACCAGATGGAACAGAAGCCCCAGCTGGCAGTCGGGCCAAGCAGGCTGCTTGACACACTATGAAAGTCTAATTAGGGTGTGGGCTAAGGCCAGTGCAGCTGACAGAGGCCCTCTGCACAATGCTAATATGTTAGCAGAGTCCCCAATAGCTTTTGGAAACAAGAATCTCTAGGGAATGCCTGGGCTTGCCCTTTGACCCCAGGGCCAATTGGGGTCCCTGGCTGCCTCATTTTTGGAGCTCAGCAGACGGGGTCTGTGCTGTGCTCTGTGGTTTTCATCCTGGCTTTCCTCTTGCAGATACTTTATTTAAGTGTCCACCTGTCTGTCAGGTAGCCTCTCAGGGCCTTGAGGGCAGGGCCCAGGTCTTGTTATTTTATTGTCACTGCCATGAGCCCAGTGCTGGGTGTTTGTGAATAAGTAGGAAGAAGGGAGGGAGGGAGGAAGAATGGGAGGGGATTTACTTGGTCTGTAAAGTCCACTCTGGCTGAGAGATTTGGTTCAGAGAGGGAATTGATTTATACAAAATATCACAGCAAAGTAGGGGCAGAACTGGGATGGGAACTGTGTTAGTCCATTTGGCTATTAAATAAAGTACCATAGACTGGGTGGCTTATAAACCATGAAATTTATTTCTCATGGTTCGGGAAGTTGGAAGTCTGAGATCAGGGCGCCGGCCTGGTCAGGTCCAGTGACAGCCCCCTGGCGACTTGCAGATTTGATTCTCACTGTCCTCACGTAGTGGAGAGCAGAGAGAGGAGGCAAGCTCACTCTCTCATGACTCTTTCAAGGGAACTAATTCCATTCATGACCACGCCACCCTCATGACCTCACCTGATCCTAATTACCTGCCAGAGGCCCCTCACTGTCACACTGGGTGTTGGATTTCCACATATGGCTTCTGTGGGGACACAAACATTCAGTCCACAGCAAGAGCTCAGGTCTCTTGATTCTAAGTCCTGTGCCCCTCCTTTTACTCCGCGGGCCACGTCTCTCCAAGGCCCTAGCTGCTACCCGCCTACCTGGGCAATCCAAAAGTTTACCGCTGGCCAGAAGGTGCTGTTGAGGCTAGACTCACCTGGGCTGAGTTCCGTGTGGCCCAAGATGCAAAGAAAGGCTCAAATGATGGCTCTGAGGATTTACCTGGGGCAGGTTGAACATTTAGAGAACAATGCTGTCACATGCTTCTTTTCTGTTATCATGTATTGCTATTCTAACACCTTTTTTCCAAGCACTCAGAGGTCTTTGCTCCCTCATAATCCTGATGATAACCCAGAGAAGTAGAGGGGGAGCCAATGGTTTTATCTCAAGCCAACTGAGCACCAGACTGAGTGGCTTATTTTACAAAGGATACACAGTGAGCTGTTGAGTGAGAAAACCTGGGGCTCCTGATTTCCAGCTTGGGCTTCTCTCTCCAAGAAGCAGCATTCATTCATTTATTTGAAATATATACACTGAGGACCTCTTATTTCCTGGACTGTGCTCTGTGCTGAAACACAAAGATCAACGAGACACAGTCCCTGTTCTCAGGAACTGTCCCTCCTTATGAGAGATGAGCGCACGGCTTGGGGCATGCCTGTAGTTTCTGTGGTTGGGGCAGGCACCCATTCCCTGTGGCCATGCTCTTTGAACCCTGACACCTGCTTGCTCTTCAGGCCTCAGCATTTAGATGTCGTTTCCTTTGCAAGTGTCCTTGAGTCTGACCTGGTGCTTCCTCTGCGGCACATAATATTCTTTACTTGCTGGTTTGCTTATTCAGCCAGTAGTTATTGAGCACCTGCCACGTGCCAGGCCCTGATTACACTGGTGAACAAGATAGACTTGGTTCCTGCCATGGTGGAATTTACCATTTAGTGGAAAAGAGAGATGGAAAAAACATTAAAAAAACAAATAAAAGAAAGAGAATATCATCAAATGATTGCTATGATGAAAATAAATATAATGCCAAATATTCTCGTTATTTATTCTGTGTAATAGCAGTAACCCTAAAACTTACTGTATCTCATGATTTAGTGAATGCTCACCTGGGAGATTTTCTCACCTCTCTGTCTTATGTGGCATCAAGTGGGATCACCCAGTGATATTCAGCTGGTGGCTGGCCTGTGCCTGCCGCTTGGTGGGGACAGCTCTACAGTTTGACTCAGCTGGGCTGCCTCTCTCTCCTTGAGGCGTCAGGGCCTCTCTACCTGGCACTTGAGCAGGATGTCAGACTTCAGACATTGTAGGTCAGGGCCCTGAGAGAGGAATGGGCAAGCTGTAGTCTGCTCCAAGTCTGGGCCTGGAACTGGCATAACATCACCCTCTCAGCCTTAGTTCAGCTTTAAGGAGACAGGATAAAGCCCTCCTGTTATTGGAAGACTGTCCATGGACTTGCAACCCTCTTTAAGCCTCCATACTGAGCTAGAACAGTATTCAGGGCTAGCTTCTGAAGGAAGAGGCGTTTGAGTAGAAACCTGAGAAGGAGCAGCCATGGGACAGTGTGAGGAGAGCACAGGCCAGTGGGGCTGGAACTAGTGTGGCAGTGGGAAGCCACCAAGACATTGTAACTATAGAGTCACATGATCTGCTTTTTATTTTTAATCCCCCTGGAGAGGGCAGGAGTGGACCTGAGGAGGTGGGTGGCAGTAGTGCCCTCCAAGCAGGTGGTGATGGTTGCCAGGGTGCTAGCAGAGCAGATGAGGAGGATGCTGGGACATCTCCCGGGGCTAGAACTGAGGAAAAGAACAGAATCAAGGCTGTCTCCTGTTTCTGGCTTGAGACGAAAGGACATGAGATGGGGTGAGGCGAAAGCTGCCACCTTGTGCTGTAATCAGCTGTTTTCTTGTCTGTCCCCCTTTTGACAGCCAGTGGTCTATGAGCTCTAGGATGGCAGAGAGGGTGGGTGGTTGGCACTCACTAAATGTTTGTTGATAATTGAATGAAGGTTAAGTGGTAATTAGATTTGCTGTGGTAGGTGGTAGGGCAGGGAAGGGGACATTTATCTTCTGGCTCTCTTAGGAGCTTGTTGAGGCTATCTGGGTGAAGGGTCCCCTGCTCCTGTGCCTGGTACCTGGTACAATGTTGATGAGACGATAGAGTGTGGACTTTACAATGCTCTCCTGGACTGAGTACTCAGCATCACAGAAGGCTGGAGTACCAGTTTACAAAATGTAGTCCTCACAAGAAGCGTAGGCATCACACAGACACTTGTCAGAAATGCAGAATCTGGGGTCTCCCCCACCCAGACACACTGAGAAAAACTTTGGGGGTGGGGCCCAGCAATTTGTGTTTTAATAAGCCCTCCAGGGAATTCTGATGACCTTTCATGTGTAAGAGTCGCCCAGTGTGATGATTTTTTAGATGATAAATTGTTTACAACTGACATTCAGGCTGTGCTAGCCTGCTAGACCCCTCCTCTTACCCAGTGAACAATCTGTAGCCCACTGCCCTTCCCCAGCCCGGCCCAGCCTGGGCTTGGCTTGTCCTCTTCAGGGCCTGGAGCTGGGAGCCCTTCCTGACCAGGAGCATGACATGGAAAGTAGCATGCGGGGCTTAAAACCAGTCTTCTGGGGCAGGCAGATGGCCTCCAAATAAGTTGGGTGGTCCTGGGAAGCCAGAAGCCTGGGACTAAGATTTGTTTCTTCCTCCAGAGACATGTTTTCTAAAATGCCAATGCTTTAAGATGACTACTTTGAGAATGAATGGAGTTGAGAATGACTGCCCACTCCACACCCCTTCTTAGAGATTGCCGACACACATTAGGATATGGAATGCCCTCAGTTTTACAGTAAATAAGCCTGTTAACTTCTTTCTGAAAGCTATTTGGCAACAGAATTCTCTCTCCCGCATAATACTGATTAATGTGTCACAAAACCAGCACTCCTTGGGACCCAGTTTGAAAAGTCCCGTTCTAGCCTAATGCCAGATTACACTCTGGATATTGGCCCTGAATGCAAATAGTGCACTGTGTGTGAGGTGACAAGCCCCCTTCTCTTCTGACTCTTCCAGTTTTTGCTACCATTCACCCTCCACGGGATAGAAAATGCTCCTTCCAGAAGGTTGAGTGCTGCTTGTTGCTATTTGGACAGCTGTGGAAAAAAAAACAATAGGGAATTCTAATCGAATGTGTTTGAAATGGGGAAAGTCAGATTTTGGAAAGAGCTAGGAGGCACTTGGCTATCTAATGAATAATGCCTAATATTCTAGGCAAAGGAGGTTTGAAGACTCTTCACAGAGAAGTTGGGAGGGAGGATTCCCGGGAGCAACTAACCTGATTGCCAAAAAAAGGCTTCTTTTGGGTGGGTACAGCATCACAGAGTTCTTTTACAGTTGTTGTATTTCCCTAAAAAGATGCTATAATTTAGACTTTGCCTTCCAGGTGAATCCTAAGCAGGGAAGCACATTTATGGTGGTTAAATGGAGCCTATAAATGTGCAAAGTATTCAGAATGAAAAGGTTTGTTTAGAATGAAGTGGGGACAATGGGGGAGGCCCTTCAGGTGGGGGCCCTGTCTCCATTCATAGCTACTGCTATTACTATGACTAGTTTCACACTAGGAATGGTTCATGGTAATGCTCTCCAGAGCTGCTGTTCTCTCATTACAGGCTGCAAGCTGGCTTCTTCCTGATCACTGGGGCCTGTGCTGTGCAGGTTGTTTAATCTCTCAAATAACCCACCAAATGACATCCACATTATTGTGTGCCAAATGCTCTACTCATGTTTTATATGCATTGTCTCATTTGACCTTGGAGTCTGGTACTTATCTCCATCTTTGTAGTTAAATACAGTTTTTTTGAGAAATTAAGTAATTTGTCCAGGGGAATACAGCTAGAGCAGGTAAGTGGCAGAGCTAGATCTAACCTTGGCTTATCTGGCTGCAAAATGCAAAACTGCTTCTAGCCCCATGGCTTTAGGTATGTCCTCTCACCTCTCTGGGCTGGCTTAGGTTTTCTCAGAGTCACCCATCAGTCTAAACCACATTCTCCATATACAGGCATCAGTGGTTTCCCTCTTCTTTTCCTGGTCAGCTCCTGTTCAAACCAGCCCAGGGCTCACTTCCTCTGGGAAGCCCCTGCTGTTGATTCCAGGCCCAAAGTCAGCTTCTCCTCTGGCCTCCCACCGTGATCTCTGTGTCACTGTCATGGGGCTTGGGTCAGATTTTCAAGGAATGATCTAGTTCATATGTCTGGTTCTCTCACTTTAGTTTGTTAGCTGCTTGAAGACAAGGGGCCATTTCTAGTCTCTCTGTCTGTCTGTCTCTCAACTATAATAGAAGTTTTTTTTTGAATGAATAACTGAAAAAACCAAGATACTACCAAATGCTTTCTTCAAACACATGAAGGAAACAGACTTCTTCTGAATGGTTAGAGAAAGGACAGAGGGGAGGTTCAAGGATAGCATTTCCAGAGAAGCAGACCTCAGCTCAATCTTGAGAACATTCCAGCACCCAGAGCTGTCAGCAAGGGAAGGGCTGCCTTAGGGTGTGAGTTCCCAATACATGGAAGTGTGTACACGAAGGCAGGTATTTGCGGTGAGCATTTCGGTAACATGATGGATGGTCAGACCAGATCAGTGCTTCTCAGAATGAGGAGGGATCCCTGATAGCACCATACATATTGAATTATCATTTCAATTCTCTTTCAGTCTTCGTGCTTAGCTCAAGAAGAAAGGCTCAGTTTGGTATTAGCGTGTTGCTAATGCCTCTCTAATCTCCTTCTTAACATCAGTATCTGCCTAGGATTGAATAATGCTGTTTTGTTTTCCTTGAACTTACTTTTTCAGTTATCTTCTATTTGTGGCAAATGATGCTGTTTTTATTTTATTTTATTTTATTTTATTTTATTTTATTTTATTTTATTTTATTTTATTTTATTTTATTTTATTTTATTTTAACTAAAACTAGGGAAAGTCTTTTGAAAATAAAATCATTCAAGAAAAAATAGACATTCAACAGAGAGGTATTGAGTATGGTGGGTTTGCAGGAATGGCAAAAATCTGAAGCCCGCATAAGACACTCCTTGGGTTCCTTCCAGCTCCCCCAGGAAAGTCAACATCTTTCCACGCTACCTTCTCCATCCTCCACCTTCCTGTTTTCATTGCTGAGGGATTTTTAAGGCAGGAGGCTCAGCCCAAAGAATGGTCTTTGTAATAGCTACAGACCCTCTTTCTCCTTCTAATTTTTCCTTCTGGCCCCAACACCAGGCTTTCTGGCATCCTCACTGACTATAATCAGCACCTCCCAAAGTATTAACCAGGATGTGATTTATTTGTGTATGATAAGCTTGATATACATATACATACATATGTACATATTTAAATTTTATTCTAAAATGAAAAATAGATGTTGAAATAAAGCCATAATATGCAGGGGTTTAGTTTTGACTAAATTCTATTAAGCAAATAGGAAAATAATGTCCTTTGAAAATTATGCAGCTATGTTATACTTTGTAAAGTGCCTTCCAGCTTTTAGCTGCTTAAATCCTCCTGAGAATCCTAGTGATGTTAGAGGAGTCTTGGAAGGTGTCCTCCCCCAGTGTGTGCCTCACCACCTGAGGCAAGGGACCTGAAGGCCAGCTAGGGGGAGCCCTGGCTTAGGATCCCCCGGTGGTCACTGAAAGAACCAGCTGGAGGAGGAGCCGGGGCTCAGGGCTCCTCCTAACATTACACATACAATGGTACACCCGTTTTGCAAGTAGATAAACCAAGGCAAAAGGGGTTTGCAAGGAAAGAGAAGATGAGGTTGGCTGGGCATTGTCTAATGAGGCGGGAACTTTTGTTCTGATACCAAGAATACATTCACCAAGTCCAAGGGAGCTCAGGGTTGCTGCTAGACACCAGACCCAGGGGGTGAGGTGTAAGGAAGGAATAAGTGAGTGAGTAATTCTGCCAGAGGGTGGAGGGGGAATCATAGGAGCATTTGCACTGGGCCTTGAAGTAAACATAAAAGTCTGCAGTAGCAGAAGTGGGAAAAACAGCATTGATACAAACCCTACCATGAGCCCTTTTATCTACATTTATCAGTCATTGGATTTTCCCAATAATCCAGTGAGGTGATGGCAGTAATAACAGCCATGACAATAATAATTATTTTATATGCTGGGTTTGATGCTAAGAATGTCCCATGAATTACCTCTTTAATCATAAAGGTGTCACTGTGAGATAGGTGTTATCAACCCTGTTTTATAGATAAAGAAGGAAAAGGTCTAACTCCTCAAGTTCACCCAGCTGGTGACTAGTAGAACTAGTATATAAACCCCATTCTTTGACTCCATAGCACCACAGGTGGCTCAGCAGAACCTGCCTCAGCCAGGTGACCCAGTGAAACCCTTCAGAATTACTCTGACTCAGGGCTGGCATCAGCTAAGGGCAGCTTCTAAGTCAGTGGATTTCAACTGGCTCCTGTGCCCTGAAGCCTCACACTCACCGTCCGCCATGAGACGACTCCAAGCAAAGCCCCATGTTGACATCCTCCCCTAACCCAGATAGCTGCTCTGCTTCCCACTTGGCCTTCCTGCCTCAGTGAGCATGTCACTGGCCTGCTTAAACTTTCATTCAGGCTCATTTGTTCGTTTATCCTGGCTCCTCCCTTCCTGCCCCAAATGCTTCTGCTTCCATTGCAGTCTCCCTCACCCCTGCCCTAGTCAGATAGCCCCAGAACAACCCATGTCCTGTCTCACTTCATAGCTTCACACTCAAGACTTCTCTCTGCCTGCAGGATGCTCCCATCTTTGCCCCTTCCACCTGGAAAACTCTTATGTTTACTTCAAGGCCCAGTGCAAATGTTCCTGCCACTCTCCCTCTACCCTGAGGTAAAATGAACCACTCCCTCCCTCACTCCTCTGGGATCCCATTCCTGCCACAGCATGACATAGTAGCCATCTGTTACTCTTTCCTGCTCAGCATCTCTCCCCACTTCTTTTGGTAACAATATCTAGATTTTTCCCTGGGAAATCATCCCTGAGCAGTGGTAGATCTGTGAGCAGCATTGCATCATCTTGGCCACGGAGCTTTAATCTAATGAGATGCAGTTCCAGGCCTTCAATGGAACAGCTAGGTGAAATCTCTTCTTTTGGGATTACTAGGTCAGGGTGTTTTTGGTCTGGAGAGGGTCTGTCTGAGACTGAAGCCAACACATATAGAGGAAAGCAGAGCCAAGGGATGGAGAAAGTTAAGACCAAGTCCGAATGACATCCTTTGAGCCCCTGTATTCATCTGTGCCTGAGGCCAGCTACCTCTTATCCCTTAACATTGTTTGATTAAAGTTTTAGATGCTTTAAATTTTTCCTCCTGCTGCTACCATCATTTTTGCTTAAGGCAGTCTGAAGTATTTCTGTCATTCAACTAAAGGTATTCTGACCAGTTACTGTAATATTTCTTGGTTTGTCTTACTTTCTTCTAATAGATTGGGAACCTTCTCAAGGCACATCTAGTCATCTTTTTAATCCCGTGTGACTAGACAGTGCCTATCACATAGCAGATACTCAAAAAAGAAAAAAAAAACATTAGAAAAGTGAGTGAATGAATGAATGAATTGGATTCTGCCAAGGACTATGGAAGGATACATGGAAGTAAAAGGCATTGTTCCTGCCTTCAAGGGGCTCATAGAAAAGTGATGAATTAAGCCCCACCACGTGACTGGCAATTGAGGAGATGAGTTAAGTAACAACATAAAAGGTGTCATTTGGGAGTAACTATGTGGGAAGAAACAAATGAGTGGTTCAGACAGAACATTCTATGGATCTCAGATAATCCCGAAGGAAAAACCTTTTGAACCAGACCTTGAAGAGTGGGATTTTGCTGCATGGAACAGGGGACGGCGTTTCAAGTGAGCAAAGGCCGAAGGTGCAAAGATGCCGAGCAGGAATGCACAGGACCCAGGAGGTGCTACTGCTGTTCCCAGATGTCAGCAGCCTCACTTCTTTGTCATGGAAGATAAATGCTAAAAGGGTAGATAACGGCTGATTACTGTTCTCAATTTTGTGCTTCATGTCAGGCTTTTCAAATAAGTAAGTTGGGAAAGCAGGAACAAAAACGTCTGTTGTCAGATCATGTGTATGCATTTTGGTTTTGGAAAATAAATCAATGTTGTCAGAGAGATCTGAAAGGCCCTCACTGGCCACACAGGCACTCACCTGCCTATTTGATGTATGAGACAGTAAAGCCTCAGAGAGGTAGAGGGACAGGTCCAAGATCACATAGCCAATTAGTAGCAGTGCCGGGACCCAAATCACTCTCTCCAGCTCTCAGTGCAATGGCCTCAGATTCCTTGGAGGGCAAATAACAGGTAAATGAAGAAACCCATCCCTGTCTCTGAGCTTCATCCACTGCCTGAAGAAGGTCTCTGTGAGCAGAGAGGGGAATGAGGGAGAGGGGCTGGGCTGACAGCAGACTGGACAGGCCTTGGATGCTGGCTGATGAGGCTGAACTTCATCCCTGGGGTCACAAGTCCTCTAGCTCCTCTAAGGAACCCCTAGAAAGGTGCCTGAGTGATCATATGTCTCCTTGGGCTCCTGATTCACTTGGGGTGGCATCTGAGTATGGGTTGAATTGTATCCTCCAAAAATTCACATGTTGAAGTTCTAACCAGTACCTCAGAATGTGACATTATTTGGAAATAAGATCTTTCCAACTTAACATGAACATTAGGGTGAGCCCTGATCCAACATGACTGGTGTCCTTATAAAAAGGGGAAATTTGGACACAAACTCACACACAGAGGGGGAAAACATGTGAACGTGAAGACAGTGACTGGGGTGACGTGCCTACAAGCCCAGGAACTTCAAAGAAGCTGGGGGAAGGTATGGGACAGC
Source organism: Manis javanica (assembly GCF_040802235.1). Lineage (NCBI taxonomy): Eukaryota > Metazoa > Chordata > Mammalia > Pholidota > Manidae > Manis > Manis javanica. The sequence continues at coordinate 29,904,738 of NC_133158.1, read as the reverse complement.
CTCCCTCACAGCCCCTAGAAGGATCCAACTTTGCTGGTACCTTGATCGCAGAAATACAAGACAATACATCTCTGCTGGTTAGGCCTCCGCTGTGGTGCTTTGTTACAGCAGCCCGTGTACAGTAGCCCACTGCTGTACCCACATGCCCATCCTGTCCGTCAAGGCCCAGCTCACGCAGCCTCTCCAGCCTTGTCTCCGCCCCTTGTCCCATCCTCTCTGCTCTCTGGCCGCACACACATAGCTGGCCATGCACATGGAGCCTTCACATTTACTGCTGGAAATACGCTTCCTTATCCCTGTGTCATATTGAAACCACCCATCCTTCTGGTCCCAGCTCATCCTTCTGGGCACTTTTCACCTAATCAGCTGACTGGGCATAGGCCTGCCTGGCACCAGAAAAACAGTGGTGGGCAGGACAGATGTAAGCCTGAAAGGGGTCCAAGACCAGAAACAAAAAGCAAATGAACAGGACAAACCTCAGGTGTGGTAGTACTGTAATGACAATAAAATAGGGTTTTGTGCAGGAGACCAGAAAGCTGCTGGGCATTGGGGGAGGCCTCATTAAGGAAAAACATCTCAGCTACTAAGTCTCAGTGACAGTAAGGACCAGCATCGTCAGCTGATGCCCACTTCCACCATCCCCGGTGGGGTAACTCCCCATTATATAGACTCTCAAGGCACCGTGTGTTTCTCCTTCAGAGCTCCCATCAGCAATGCAATTTCCTATGTGATTAATTGATTGTTACCTGAGGCCCCCACTGGACAGTAAGGTCCATGAATCAGGGAGTGTGGCTCATTTTGCTTACCATTGCCTAGCACAAAAGATGGCATTCAGTTAATATCTGTGGAATTAATGATTAGTGCTCTGAGCAAAGGCATTGAATTCCAAATCCTGCTTGGGGCAGCTTAGGTAGCAAGAGGTTAACCAAACCTTTTTGGCTCTGGGATTAATTGAGGGAGTGCTTTTCAGAAGCAGCTTTCCACCTGAGCAAGCCCACTGCAAGACCCAAGAACGCCCTGGCAGGGGGCAGGAAGCCAGAGGCAGGGACTTGGCACCTTGGGGGATGGTGTCAGCTGCAGGAGCTTGCCTCCTTCCCAGAGGGACCATGATTCCAGGGCAGTGGATTCATCTGCAATATGGGGCTCTGCAGGCTTGGAAATGGGTTCTGTTTGCTAAGCGGAATTTTCCGGCCCCCAGCTGAGAAGCTGGTGAAGCTGGCTCAGTGCTGATTTCATCTTCCGAGCTCACCAGCTTGGCAAGGCCTTGCCCCTCTAGCTGCAGTCTGTTGGAGCTTCATAGCTGGCTCCTCTAGCCAAAGAATGAAAGCTGTGACTCACCAGAAATTGTCACTGCTGTTCTCTGGTCATAAAAATAGAAAATACATACATATATATGGGAATGTTCTCACATAATACCTTAGCTCAGCAGCTTCTGCCTGCTGTGTAGACGCTGGGATACAAGAGTGGAAAAGCAGAAAGGCTGCTCAAGATGTGCCTCACAGGAGAGAGCGGCTCCCTGGATTCATTTTGACGTCTTCCAGGAGTGCAGCTGCAGCAGGCAAATGTGGCTGCTGGCATGGACGGCAGGGTCTCTGGTCAAGGGGGTCTTTCTTTCAAAGGGACAAGTGACCCTCTGAAAAGAGAAGGCCCGTGTCCATCTCTGCCATATATGGCCTGGGTGCTTCTTCCTGTGGTCCTGATACAATCCAGATGATGACCAAGATGGTGATTGATGCACTGGCTGGAGTCCGCAAGCCCCTGCGCCTGTCCCCTCCTCTGCCTTGTCTCCTGGGCTGTAGCCACACTTGCCTTTATTTGATTCCTTAAATGTACCAAACTCTTCACCCCCAAGTGATCCTTGGCCCTTTTGTTCCCTCTGCCTGGGACCCTCTCCCCCTTCCCACCCCTTCACCTAGCTCCCTCCAACTCTTCCTTTGGAGCTCAGCCTGAGACCTGTTCCTCAGGGTCACTGTAGTGATCCCTGAAATCAGGCCAGGCCCCCTTGTTATAGGCTCTCTGGGCACCATGCTCTCCTCTGCCATTGTAACTTTGCACACATTTGCAGGATTCTGTGAGCGAAGTCTGCCTCCCCAGCTAGACTGTTAACCCTGGAGGCAGGAGCAGTGTCTGTTGTTCTCAAAATTATGCCCTGAGGCCTGGTCCATATGAAATATTAAAAAAGAATGTGTAGAGTAGATGAACTGCTGAATGAATAACCACAGAGCTGTTTGCTGTGTTTAATTCCAAGTTCTACAATATGATTTGAGTAGCCAGGCCACAGGGGTTAAATGACATACAAAAAGTCACAGAGGCCGTATGGCTGAAGTCCGTGACACAGATAGACAAACACCACCCCAAGTCCTGGCATCTTTCTGTTACACAGTGCTGGGTCCCAAGGACAGCTCCCTCCTCTTCTTTCTGACTTGGTGAGAGCCTGGTTTCACTGTAGCCAAGGTGATAGGTGGCAGCCTCCCACAGACTAGTCAACTCTGTCCCTGCCCCTGGCCATGGACAACCCTGTTCACCTCAGCCCTGTAGTGCACAAATGAGTTGCTCTGTACAAGGGGAGCCGGGGCTGGGAAAAGGTGGGGAAAGTAGAACAAGCAGTCTGCTGGGCTGGGCCCTTGTTGAATGGCAGGCCTGGAGCAGCATCTTCTGCAGAGAGAGGTGGGCTGTGCGTTATCTCCATCCTAGCCCTCTTGGCGTAACCAGGGGTGGGGAGGAGCCTGGTTCCACCTCATCCCTCCAGCCGCAGCCTTGCCAGGTTCCTGAGTATTTTCCTCTTCTGCCACATGCTCGTGCACATTTATGTAAAGAGTTCCATGTCATTCTAAGGTTTCCGATATCATCCAAGTGCTTGCTGCTGGCTTCCATATTTGTCTCTCTAACCCAGATATCACCATATGGATGTTCCATAAGCCCTTTAGATTCATGTTCATAGAACTCACTGCCTTCCTTTCCTGCCCCACGGCTGACCTGCCGCTTCTCTTCATCAGAGTAAATTCCACCTCTATTTTCTTGGGTTCCCAACCTGAAAAACTTGGGAGTCATCCTGGACATGTTTTTCTCCCTTTCAACCCCCTACCTCAACCCCATCTAATCCATCTCTAGGTCCAGTCAGTTTTCCTCCTAAGCATTTCTCCAACCCCTCAGCTTCTCTCTTGGCCCCCTAGAGCCCATCCTCTGTGCAGTAGCCAGAGTGAGTCTGAAAAGGCAGTTTTCCTTTTCACTTCCCTGCTGTAAACCCTTCAATGGCCTCCCACTGACTTCAGGAGGAAGCTCAAACTCTCAAATGGAACTTGAAGTCCCTTTGGCTTCATGGCCTCTTCCTAATTCAGCCTCCTTTGTCACTCCCACTCCCACGCCAGAACACTGGGCTCCAGCCCCCCTCAACGATGTTGTGCCCACCAACATGCTCTCTCCAGCCTCCCCTCGGGCCTTTGTTCGTCGCATTTCTCCAACTAGAAAGCTCTGCCCTATCAAACTCCTTTCCAGCCTTTAGTTCTCAGTCTAGAAAGTGCTTCCTCCAGGAAGCCATCCCATTCCCTCACCAGATCTGGGTGAGGCGGCCCCCGTATTCCACAGCTCCTTCCTATCGGTGCATTCAGGAAGCTCTGACGTTACCTCCTGTGTGCCCCTCACTTGCATGGAAGGCTGTGGGTCTCGCCCGCTCTAGTCCCTGCTGCTTCCACAGCACTGCTGACCTGGCGTGTCCACAGGGGAGCCATGAATGAATGGGCGCCTGCGGGAACCAAGGCAAGGATGTCCTCGGCAGCCTCTCACTTCAGTGACGACTCCTTGGTTGCTCTCCGGCCGCCTTCTCCTCCCAGCCTCGGCCCCTTCTGTGGTTCTGTCCCAGGGTGCGTGGGCCGCCTGCCTACAGCTTCTGCTAAGGGAAGTGCCTTCCTCCTGCCTTGCCCCTCTCATGTCTCCCAGGCCAGGTGACCTAATTAGTGGTCCCCAAGCCATCCCAGAACTTCTGCACCCTTTCAAGATCACTTGCCTTTTCCCTTCCCCCTGAAACTCACCTTCTGGCTGTGACTTCCATAAATTTTGCACAGTTAATTCCCTGATGCTTTTCAGTTCTTGCCTCCCAGGCTGAGCTAAGCCCCTGAAGTAATTTAGGTAACAGCTCAATTATCTCATCTCTCTTTGACTCTAATCTTTCCATTTCTATCACCACCTGGGAAGCAGTGAAAATGGGGTGTGCCACGTGTTTTCTGCCCAAACCTACTTCTCCCTTGGAGTTCTTAACCTTTGGTTCATGCCATCACCATCCATCCAGTCACCTGGGTGACTCTGATCCGAAAACCTCTGAATCAACACCCACTCCTTCTTCTTCTCTTTTCCTTTCTATTTCCAGGAAATTTCCAAGATTATTTGCTCTCTTGTTGAGGAGTCTCTCAAGTCCTGCCTTCTCTGGCCACATACTTGTCACCACCTAAGTCCTCACCATCTCTCTTCTCTCGGACTGAGGCCACCTCCTGACTGGTCCTCTGCCTCCAGCCCCATGCCTATGCCCACACCCATCCACTCACCCATCCATCCATCCATCTTCCATCTACTCATCCATTTTTCAGTTTCCCTCAATGACCTTCCTAAGACATATTGATTAGGTCATGCCTTTGCATAAATAATTTCCATGATTCCCCACCGCCTACAGTAGGCATTCTTAGCCCTGGCTGCATGTTAGAATCTTCCCAGCAATTCTGAGTTAGTTGGTCTTGAATGGGGCCTGGGTCTTGGTGTTTTTTAAAAGCTCCCCAGGTGATGCTAGAATGCAACCTAGGTTGAGAACCCTGTGGCCTGGAAGATAAAGTCCCAGCTCATTAGCTTGGCATACAACATCCGCAATAATCAAGCCTTTAACACATCTCTCCAGTCTTACATCCTACTAATCCTCCACTAATACATTTGGAATTTTAGCTCTACTGAACTTCTTCTCTTTGTATCCACAGTTCCCTCTGCCTCCAGTTCTGTCATTTTCTGCCACCCTATTTGGAAAACTCCTACTCATTCTTCAACACCCAGCACAATTGTGACCTTTCCTCATGGCTCTCTCTTCCATTGTATCTATTATGTGTCAGGTACATTGCTGGGCACTTGATATGGTGACTGAAACAGAAACAATCCCAAATCTGAAAGAACTTGTGTTAGGGTGAGAAGTGGGGTTGGAAACTCCTTAATACAGATGTTCTCAAACTTGAATGTGCATTGGAGTCACTTGGAGGGCTGGTTAGAACACAGATGCTGGCCCACTCCTGAGGTTTCCTATTCTGTGGTCTGGGGTGGCCCTAAGCACTTGCATGTGCCACAAGTTCCCCAGCGATGGTGGTTCCGCAGGTCCGGGGACCAGGCTGAGAACCCGTTAGAGCTCTCATTAGAGTGTGGTTGCAGATGTGCACTTGGGGGAGGTGTCATTTAAGCGGAGACCTAGAAGAAGAGGAGGAGGCAGTCATGAGAAGAGCAAGGGCTAACTCATTCCAGATGGAGGAAACAGCGTGAGTGAAGGCCCCAGGTGGGAAGGAAACTGGCACGAAAACAAAAGGGGACTGTGTGCCTGGGTTGTGGAGGGCACAGGAGGAAGGCAGTGCCTTCTCCAGCTCCTCAAGCAGAACCGACACTCCGCATGTGTCTCTGTTACAGTGCTTTGCCACCTTTCACTGTAAGCCTCCCCTTCCGCCCTCAGCCACTTGACAGGGGGTCCCCCCACCAACCACCCCAGGGCAGACTTGTGTCCCAGTCGCCCAGAGTAAATGCTGAGGGATTTGGGCTGGGTGGTGGAATTTTAGTGTTCTGGCTTTTTTGCAAGGCCATAGTAAAGGGGAAATGTTGGCTTCTCCTACAGCAACAATGTCTCCTCCCTTTTCCTTATCAGTGTCCAACGTAACCATCCTCAATCTAACCAGGTTCCCTTTCCCAAATTCTTGCTACTTAGACAGGTTTTTAGCCCATTTGGTGATAAGAGGAAATTCCCCCAAGTCAAGTGGCCCCTCCTCATCCATCCTTCCCAAGCCCAGGAGTTGGGGGGTGAGTGTGGGCATGGGAGCGCTGTGGGTGCCCAGAGGCCATCAGGGCTATGCCCTCAGGCCCTTCCACTTGGCTTTGGGAGGATGATGTGGTCACTGGAGAGTCAGCAGAATTCCCTTCCTGAGCAACGCTCTTAGTGGGAGGTGAGTGTGTAAGTGTGGCCGGCTCTCAGAGGTGGCCCACCCTTAGGGCACCAGCACAGCAAGGCAGGTCTGGAGCACCCTGGAGCCAACCACCCTGAGGTGGCATGTGGTCCTCTCTGCTCACATCCTACCTTCCCAGCATCTCCTTCCCACTCTGGCAAGTGGAGTAAAGGAAAAGTCAGGGCCAGGGGGCAAGAACACAGCACAGACACCCCATATGGCAACATGGGATTATGGGTTTGGTTCTGGTATCTAGGTGTCCTTCCCTCTTTGTTCCTGGAGAATAGGACATATACATCCTTTACTGAGGCAAACAGAGGGGTATTTGGTAAAGTATAGATAAGAGAGAAATTCCCCCATTTCATTTTTTGGAAACATCCCATTTCCCAAGTTTTGGGAAACAGTGGTGTATAGATCTCTGGTTCTCAGACTTTGGCGTGAATCAGAATCCTCTGGAGTGCTTGTTAAAACTCAGACTGCTGGGCCCACCTCCAGCGTTTTTGATTCGGCAGGCCTGGAGTAGGGCTCGAGAATCTGCATTTCCAACAAGATCCCAGGCGACGGAGCTGCTGATCTGAGGACCACACTTTGAGAACCCCTGTTTTAGCAGAATGCCCAGCTAGAAGACACTGAGAATCTACCAGTCATTACAGGACAAAGATTTATTTGTCTTGTATGTACTTTATTCAAAGCAGCTTTCCTTAATCCCAAATACAGAACCCGAAACCTCCAGCCCTCCAGCAACACTGAAGGGCTGAAGAACGTGTTTCTCAGAGGCCAAGAGCCAGAAGCTGACGCTGGGGGAGGACAAAGGGGTTAGAAGGCTGTGGGGACCCCAGGGACGGGAGAAGCAGGAAAGGGAAATGCAGTGTCGGCTTTTTGCTTTTTCCACCGCATAGTTCTAGAAGTCATACAAGCATATCAAACCCAGTTGGATTAGTATTTCTTAGCTCCAGGGAAGGCAGCTTCTTCCCAGAATGGCATGATGCAGGTAGCAAATGCCACATGCAATGGGAGTGAAGAACAGGATGGGACGTAGTGTCAATGACCTGGGTTTTGGCCCCAGCACTGCTCTGTGACCTTGAAAGGATCACTTCAGCTCTCTCAGTATCCATTTCCCATCTGTAAATGTTCTGTAATAAAACTGAGCTTGAAAGGGCCCCTGAGGGTGACAGGGTAGCACACTGTGGATGATAGTTCTGGTGAAGCCAGCTGACTGTCTTGGTTTCCACAGGAAGGACCAGTACCTCCTCTCACCTGTGAACTGTTGGTATCTGGTCCTGCATCAGACCAGGCGGGAGAGTCGAGACCACGCCACCCTCAATGACATCTTCATGAATAATGTCATCGTCCGCCTCTCACAGATCAGTGAGGATGTCATCAGACTCTTCAAAAAGGTAAGAAGCAGCTTTGCCCCAGCTGGCTATGGCACTGCTGTGCCAGTCAGGGTGGGATGTGGTGTGGAGACATGGGATGAGGAGGGCAGGTGTGTTAAAGTGTGCAACGAGCCGAGGGCTGGCCTTGGCATCCCAGACCCGAGTTTGAAACCTGGATATGGCAGCTGGTCTCAGCCACTTCAACAACCACCACCACAAAAATAAAAGCATGGTTAGGTAAGTAGCACACATTCATTGTAGGAAATTTAGAAAAATGGATGTGAGCACACACACAAAAATTAAAATCACCTTAAATGTTATCACACAGCCATAACCACTTTGATATCATAGGAATATCATTCTGTGTACATATGCAAATACATTTTCTATGATTGCTCATATTTATACATTTTCTCTATACACGTGCACCTTTTCCCAAATGAGATCATAGTGCATATATGATTTTACTGTTTGCTATGTCACCTAACAAATTATGTAACACTTTATTACAGAATTTTCCCATGTTAGTAAATACATTTCTGTAACATTTTTAAATGATTCCATGGTATTTCATAATACAGATGCACCCTAATTGATTTAACCAATCTCTTATTGTGGAACACTTAGGTTGTTTCCATTATTTTATTCTTATAAATAATGCTGCTATGAGCTTCCTTGTATGTATGTACACCTTGTCACATTCACTGCTATTAGGATTGATTTCTGCACCAGGAATTTTTGGGTCAAAAGTTTGCTCATTTTTAAGGCCTTTAACAGAGTTCTCAGTTGCTTTCAGGAAGATTTCACTCATGCAAATGCTCAGAAGTCAAGTGTGAAGGAAACAGTCACTTTTTATGCCCCAGGGGTCTTTGTATCCCAAGCCCCTTACATAGTGCCTGACAAATAATACGTGCTGTGTAAATGTTTTTAGAATTGAACTTACTTATGTGAACTTCAGTTTCCCTGTCTGTAAAATGGGCCTCTGTGAGCCTCATCCTCTTTGTCTATCAAATGGGGCCAAGATCACCTACTTCCTGGGGTAGTGTGAGGGTTAAATGGAAGGTGCATGTGAAGAGGGGAGGTCGTCCTGAGAACTGGATCAGGGTGGTGTGGTCTCTTCGTCCAGAATTCTTAAATTCTTGGGTTCATAATCTTGGTTCAATCATTTATCAGCTGTGAGTCTCTGGGCTCCTTACTTAAACTCTCTGTGCCTCAGTTTCCTCATTTGTGAGATGGGGATAGAAATACCCACAGGGCAGCCGGAGGATTGAGAGGGTTGGTAATCCCACATAAAGCATGGAGAGCAGTGCTTGGCACCAATTAGGCACTCAGGAAAGCTGGCTTTTATTACAGGAATGTAAGAGACTTACTACTTAAAATAATCTAGTTTATCTATTCCTGCCAGGTGTCAATTTTAAGGATTAGGTAACCTGGGATTACAGGAGGTACAGGAAGAGGACAAGTTGATTTGAAATACAGTAATCTCTCTATGGTCTATTGGATTGTCCACTTTGAGGATGACTTCTATAGCAAAATTGTAATCACAGGCTAATTCCCTCCTGCCACACAATATACTTTGGTCCCCTCCTGGGGCTGTGTTTATGCAATGTACTCTAAGTTTAATATTTGTGTAAGCAAACATAATTATGAAGGTAAATGCAGTGCAAAAAAAAAAAAATCACACAGTGCTTTGCAAAGCCAAAATGAAGTGATTCAGATCACTTGGTCCCATCACAAGCCCCCACCTGCCACCTCTGTTACATCTTTTTTCCTGGGTGGTGACTCACAGAGAAAGGGTCATCAGGGCCTTTCAGAAATGAAGGGTCTTTTTCCTGATCTGAGCCCTGGGACAAGTGAGATAAATCTTTTCAGTTCTCATTTAGGTTGACAGCAGACTCATTTATGATGGAGGTTAACAGGGTAGAAAATAATGAAAAAAATGTCTCTACAGCTGAGCTTCTGGCTGCTTGTTACTAGGCCTGTGCCTAAGGAACAAAGGAAACAACTCTCCCCTGCTGTCCAGGAGAGAGACAGGGCAGGCCCTGGTTGGCTGACTTAGCCCAGCACGGTCCCTTTGTGCTGCACCAGTTATAGATAATCTCAGCACTGAGGCTGCACTCCTTATATAATAAGAGTTCCTGCAGACCTCAAAACGACTGTGGAGGCAGGTCTCTGGTCAGGGGGTTAGTGGGATCGTCACTCACCACACCTTATAGATGAGGAGGCAAAACTGCGAGGAGAATCAGACTCGATGCCTTTTGGCCTATTGTTATTACCAGCAGGAGGCGGTACTGGCTGGGCTTTTGGAATCTGCCTTGGAAACTGCCCCTCATTGAATTGTGACCCTGAACAAGTCTCTCTCTGAGCCTTAGTTTTCTCATCTGGGAAATGGAGAGAATGGCAATGCCTACTTCAGGGGGCTACTTTGATGAGTAGAGGTTGGCCAAGTGTGCAGCACAGGTTTGGCATCCAGTAAGTGCTCATTAAGTGGTGGCTTACTAGCGAATGGAGGCCCCTCTCCATTCCGTCGCTGTTCCTTCACGCTATTCCTTGCTGACCTCACTAAGACACAGGGCAATGCATCTACCGGAGGTTGGAGTGGCTGCCAGGCCAGTGTCCTTCCTGGGTGTGGGCCTGGCACAGCTGCTCTGCCTGTCATTTTCTCACTGATGCAGGATGCTCTCTGACTTAATAACTTACCTTTTCATGATTCTCCATTTCCCTTTTTGCAGTCTGTTCTTATGACTAGAGGCAGCACTTCAAATTCCACAAGCCACTTTAGGATTTGTCTGGAACAATGGGCTTCTGTATGCAGATAATCCTTGCTTTAAAGGTGAGATGAGAATCTACCATAGCAAAATGAAACTGGACAAGATCTGAGAGGCCATCCTAGTGATTAGGACTCTTATGGTTGCAAACACAAACACCCAGCTCAACTGGCTTGAAGGAAGAAAGGGAACATAGCAATTTTCCAGAGCCAAGGCTGGTCAGGTGTGGGGGACTTCAAGGGCACAAAGGAACTCAGTCTCTCTGCAACTCTGCTCCAATTTTCTGTTTTCCGATTTTCTCCGGGGAGGTTGATGCTCGGGAAGGGCTCTTTCATAGTCAAGTCTCTCTCCATGTGATGATCACATGGCTCCTGGCAGCTCCAGGCTTACCTCCCACCTGCTTCCAGTCCAGCAGGAAGTGAGAATCTGCATTTCTAACAAGGTCCCAGACCATGCTGATGCTGGTCTGGCAACCACACATGGAGAGTGACTTACCTAGTCCAACCTCCTTGTTTTACAGGTGAGGAAATTGAAACCTACCTCTGGCAGCTCAGAGTCTGACTCCAAAAGCAGGTATCCAATTCCAGGTCCAGTACTGAATCCGCTACCCACTGTGGTGCACCAGCAGGGAGGTTCCATCTGTCTCCTCCCCTTTCCCTAACCATTTCTAAGACTGGGTATTATTGAAGCCCATTCATTCCACGTTCAGCCTCAGCCTCCTTAACAATAGGCATCCATTATTCTATGCTCTGATGCCTGCAGAATTTAATTACTTGCCCTGGCGTGAAGTGAATTTGATTGTGGGAGCTGCGGTGTTCTGGAGGAAGTGCTAATGAGGAAAGACTCTTAGCAAAGAAGAGAGGGCATCTGGGGGGCTTATGCTTGAAAGCAGTCATTCACTCTGTGGCACTGGTCATCTTTGAGCTTTTTCGTTGCCACCTCGAAGATGGCCCTCGCATTTCATAAATAAATCAAAGCTTTTGTATCCAATAATTGCCTTGCTTTGTAACCAAGATCAAAAGCATCAGAAGCACCAATGGCCTTGGACTCAAAGCCAAGTGTATTTTTTATTTTTTGGTTGCAGGAGAAAGTGAGGGTTTGTATGCTGGTGGGTCCGGCTAGGAGGCCTGCATGGGGACGGAGAGAGAGAGGGGGAGAGCAAAGTGGGCAGACTGCCAAGGGAATGAGGAACCTTCAGCCAGTCTCCACTGTCTCCCATGGAGAGGAAGTCGTGAATGCTCACTCTGCTAGTTCAGCCTGCCAGGTGGAAATCATGCATTTTGAACTCATTCAGTAGGCGTATATTAGTACTATCATGACAGTAGGTGGACAATAATTGTAGATAACAAATTAGTGCTTACTGTGTGCTAGGCACTGGGCTAAGCATTCTGTAGATATTTAATTCTTAAACACTAAGAGGAAGATGCTGTCATTATCCCATCTTACAGATGAGGAAACTGATGCTGATAAAGATGGAGCTGGAGTTTGAATCCAGAAGTGTCTGACTCTGGAGCCATACTTGGTGGTAAAGGCAGGTGTTAAAGAAGATAGAGGAAATGAGTCAGACATGATGCCCTCCTTTAAGAAGCCAAGATGGAAGTATAGCAATGACTCAAATATAGTGGACAGGGAATTTGGTTCAGAGGGAGGAAGACTTCTAATCTGGGCTAGGGTGGCAGGGGGTTCAGGGAAGGTTTTATGTTGGGGATGTAGCATTTGAAGTGATTCTGGAAGGATTAAGATCTATCTCAGCTTGGGTTCCCCAGGAAGCTGACTCTAAGACAGTGATTACAGTGCAGTAGCAACTGTTCTTGAGGTGCCCGCCTGCAGAAGGAAAGGGTGGGAAACAGGATTCAGGGAATGGAAAAGTTGGGCTGTGGTGCTGTCACAACAAAGGCCTCAACTGACTCCTTGGGGAGCTCTGATCTGGGATGACCCTTAGGAGTTCTGCTGAGTCCGGGCAAGGAGGCGGGGCTTTTATGCCCTCATGTTGATTCCTCAAGGGGGTGTGGTCTTAGGCAGATGACTTAAGCTGAGGCAGTTCCGAAGAGGTTGACAGCTGGGGCTATCTGCCAGCGGCTCTTCCCACAGTTGAGGGAATAAGTATTCGAGACCTGAAGGGGATTGTGCTACTGTGTCCACAACATATGTGCATAGATTGGGGAAAAGTGCGACACAGGATTCCAGACCAAGGCTAAAGCCTATGTGTCCTGTGTCTCGAACAACTAGGCCAGTATTGCCATCTAGTGCAGTGGTAATAGGGTTGCAGACAGACTCTGACACAATCCCTGTTGTGCCATGTGAACTCAACCTAATCCCTTGATCTTCTAAATTTTGTCATTTTCCAAATGGAGCTAATAATAACCTCTTTCATGGGGTGGTAGTAAGGATTTAAAAATGATGGTATAAAAACCCCTATCTGGTACACAGTAAGCAATCAATATTAGCTATTAGTAGGATGATTATTGAGACTTTGAGAAAGAACATAGTGAGAATTAAGATTGGAGATGAGATGAAGGACTATTTTATTCAGGGCACACAAAGGGTTAGAAATAAGGAAATATGCTCAGAAAACCACTTGTTGAGTAGTTCTCAATGATGGTGGTCTTATCTCTTTTATAATGTCTTATTTATTTATGGTGTCTTATTATATTGTCTATGACCTCCACATGTACAGTGTGGAGGGAAATGGGAGGAGAAGTAGTATTCTTGACTTTTAAGAGTCACACTTCTAACTTCTCCCCCTATAGGATAAAAACTCTTAGCAAATTAGGAATAAATGGGAGCTTCCTTAGTCTGATAAGGAATATTTACCAAAAGCCAACAGAAAATATCATATTTCCTGTTGAAGAGAGTTCAGCAAAATGGCTGGTTACAAAATCAGTATACAAATATTAATAACATTCCTGTGTGCCAGGCACATCTAATTAGAAAATATAATTTAAAAATGCATCCATTAGAAAATGAGAATGATTGAAAATTAAGGCCATTAATGCTACAAATTAGTCACATCCTAGAAATTTTGATGAGATGCTTTCATTGTTATTCAGATATAAATATTTCACAATTTCCATTGAATTTTGTTGCCCCATGAATTATTCAGAATTATGTTTTAGTTTCAAAGGTTTTTTTAAAGCTTTCTACTTGCTCTTAATTTCTAACTTTATTGTCCTGTAATAAGGAAATAATGAGAAAGTTTTTTGTTTGTTTTTGTTGGAGCATTTCCCTTATCAGATATCAAAACTTCTTCAAAAGTGACAGTGAGGAAAATGGGTAGTACTAGAGCAGTGCTGGGGAAGCTGATCAGCAGGACAGCAAAGAGCCCAGAAACTGGGTCCTCCACAAAGAGGAACACAGTAAATGCCTGCGGCACATTATAGATCGGGGAATGGATAGACTATTTAGTAAATGGGGCAGATTCCATTGGTTATTTGTCCTTTTCATATTATTTTTAGGAACTGATTTTATACAAAGACACACATACATGTATAGTTTTCTTCTGGAAAAAATATGACTTCTACCTTAGTTCAACAAAAATATATTCTAGATAGATTAAAGTGCTAAAGGTAAAAAGCAAAACTAAAACGTTTGGAAGAAAATGTAGATGATTATATTTAAAACCTTGGAGATAGGGAATGAAACATAAAAATTGTTTCTTTTGCTCAAAGAAAACTTCAAAAAGCACGAACCATAAAAGAAAATATTGATAAATGCCATTATATAAAAATTTTCCTACAACAATGAACAAGTAAAGCGAACATACAGACAAGACAAGGAGAAGATATTTGGCAGGCACAGAATTAAAAGGTTGAGACTCAGAATATAAAATCAGCTCTTACAAATTAATAAGAAAAGGGCAAGCAACACAATAGGAACATGCATAAAAGATATAAATGGGTAAGTCACAGAAAATGAATTGTACATGGTTAAAAATCTAAGAAAAGATGGTCATACTTACTGGTAATCAGGAAAAGGTAAAATAAAACAAAATGTGACACAGTTTAACTTCCATTAAATTGGTAAAACAATCTTCGGTACTGACAAGTATGGGGAGAAGCAGGAGCTCTCATATCCTTTTAGTTATTGTGTAAACTGGTCCGGCCCCTTTGAAGAATGACTGGGCAGTATCTAATAACACGGAAGGAAGAGATGCATACCCCCTGGCCCAGCAATATCACTTCTAAGTATGACCTAAAGAGAATCTAGAGTGTCTGCACACATACACAAAGCCTCGTACAAGGATGTTTGCTTATATATTGTTTGTAATAAAGAAACAAAGAGAAGTCACCTAGATAGCCATGAAGAGAATGATTAAGTAAGCTATGGACAGTCACACAATGGAATATTGTACAATCATTTCAGGATGAAAGAACTAGATCTACATGTATCAGTGTGGAAAAGGAAAAATGTTGGGTGAAAAAAGCAAGGTGCACCATGAGATTTTATACAATTTAGAACCCAGATTAACAGTTTGTATTGTTAGACATCTGTGTGACATAAGTCTATGCAAAGGTGGACTGCGTAGCAATACACACTGGCTTGAAAACAGTACTGGAGGAATGAGGGAGGAAGAATGGAGACAAAGAACGCTTCATTGTATCTATAATGTTTTGCTTTCTTTGAGTAATTTTGAAGCAAGAATGGCCAAATCTTAATGGGTGTCTAATTTGATTGGCATGTTCATGGATCTTTGTTATTGTTTTCTCCATTCTTCTGTGTGTTTGAAATATTGGAGAACTGAAACTAAGGAGACAAATGGAAAAGCAGGTTGGAGACATGAAGGAGGCCCTTGGGTGTCAGAAGGAGAGACTGGGCTTTATTTTCTAGGCAGTGGAGAACCATCAAAGGTTCTTGAGTAGGGGATGAGGTAATCAGAGCCAAGTTAAGGATGATTAATTCAGTGTATTTGATGACTTTGAAAAGGGAGGCACTGAACTCAGGAAGAACAGTTACATGTTATTGTACATATGCACTAATATTCAGAATTAGTGGTGGAGGGTAATAAGAGCCTGGATTGGGAAGGTTGATAATGGGAATAGAAAGGAAGGGGAAAGGGATGGATGGATGGATAGGTTCAAGGGTAGGTGGTGGTTGGATGAGTAGACGGGTGGACGGGTCAGTGGGTAGAAAAGTGGTAGATAAGTGGACATATGACTATAGACATTTTTGAAATGCCGATGCAATTCTCATTACATCTTTTTCAAAAACAATGCTGATGAAGTAGAAAAATCAGATTATAAATCAGGTTAAAGTGATGTTTCAGGTCAGTGATTCAGCAGTCATTAAGTGATCAATAATGTTTTGAATTTAACAAATAAGCCCTGACAACATCCATATTTACCTGGAAGATAATGTACAGAGGGAGAAAACAGCTCAGAACTGAGCAGCTTCAGGTTTTATTAGATACTGGTTTTTCAGGAAACCAGCTTTGTCCCACTTCCCAGGACATAGACTCTCCCCCACACCCACCCCAAACTTTTTTCTCATTCTCTGTAAGAGATGCTTGGCCAACAACAACAAAAAACATGTAGGACATAGCCAAGAGGGGTTATTCCTGAGTATGCTCTTCTTCCACAGAGACTCAGCCCAGCATTCCACACCACCTCCTCTGCCTTGCCTGGAGGCTGTGAGTAGGGGCAGGAGGGTAGGAGGGGGAAGACTTGGTCACACAAAACAGGAGGTTCTGCAAAATCGCACTGGGCACTGTATATTATCTGATATTCACAGTGATCTAAAGCAGAGCCTTGTAAATGTCAGCATGCTTCTTATACTAAGGCAGAGGAATATATGTGTTTTATAATTACTTTGGAATGTTTGGGAAAAAGTTTCTCAAGGCATGTAGAGTGCTGGCTCTCCCAGTGGAAGCAACAGAGTGGAATGGTGGAGAGAATCACATACACTAGTTCTAGGATCTTGGACACATTACTCACCCACTCTGGGCCTTTGTGTCCTAATCTTGAAAATGCTGTTAATGATGGTACCATGCACAGAGGGCTGATATTAGGCTTAAATGAGGTATTGTCTGTAAAGCAGCTTTCATTGGGCCTGGTACATGCTGAGAGATCAAGAAACAATAGCTATTGTTATTATCTACAATGTTAAGTATTATCAGTAGTAATAGTATTGAACATCACTGTTAACCATGATAATAAGTATTATTATTAATAATAGTATTATTAGAAAAGGATTAAAGATGGCAGCGTGAGAGGTAAGACAGAGGCTTCCTCCTAAAACCGCATATAATATGAAAATATAATTAATACAACTAATCCTGAAAGAGCAACAGGAAAGAGGACTGTGCCAGACTGCATACACCTGAATAAAAGAGCAGACCTCACAGAACAGGGTAACATTCCAAAGCCGTGGCCTGGCGGGACCCAAGCCCTTACCCCACCCCAGCTCACCGGCTGGAGGAAGAGAAATAGAGTGGGAAGGGAGTGGAGGCCTGGGACTGCTGAATACCTAACTCCAGAGATCTGCTCTGGGAGCACAAACCTACATTTCATGGTGCTTTCATGATACTCTCGGGATTAGAGGATTGGAAAGCTAAGCCAGGCAGAATTCCTGGAGAGACTGAGATTCCAGCTGCTTGTGGAAAGCAGGGATCCATATCTGGCTGCTCTGGGACAAAAGAAAGGTGGACAGTCTGAGAGACTTCCTAACAAGGAAGGCCTTAGCAAGAGGGCTGCTAAAGGGGCAAGGATTGCACAGAGTTTACTGCTCAGGAGAAAGGACAGGTAGACAAAATTGTCCAGGTACACTCTGCCCAGCAGGTTGGGAACTTTCACAATCTTCAGGCGCTCCAGCTCCCTGGCTGGCTACACAGCTCCAAGGACCCCCTCCGTGATACACAGCCTGCTGCACCTTTCTCCCAGCCAGCCCCACCTGGCTTGCAAACCAGCAAACCCTACCCTAGTATTAGGCCAGCCAGAGGGAAGATCTGTCTACAGCCACTACAAACGCAATGCATAGAGGCTTATACCTGTGTGCTTGTGTGCTTGGCCCACTGGTTCAGGCAGTGGAGACAGGCATAGCAACTGGGAAGCAGGAAACAGCTCTTTCCTCCCCGCAGGCACCAATACCACTCCCCTGCAACCCCCAACATTGCTTTAGGTGCTGAGCAGCTCCAAAGAGTAGAGCTTCTGGGCACTAGAGGGCACCATATACAAATATGAAATGCCAAAGGAACCTGGGTCAGAGTAGAATTAATATAACTCCTGAGAAAGATGACATGGACATCATGACGCTTCCTGAAAGGGAGTTCAAAATAAAAATCATTAACATGCTCATGGAGGTACAGAAAGATATTCAAGAACTCAGGAATTAATTCCAGTCAGAGATCCAATGATTGAAGGGCACAATGAAGGGTATTAAAAGCAGATTGGATATGGTGGAGGAGGTGATAAATGAAATAGAAACTAGAGAAGAGGAATATAAAGAAGCTGAGGCCCAGAGAGAAAAAAGGATCTCTAAGAATGAAAGAATATTGAGAGAACTGTGTGACCAATCCAAATGGAACAATATTTGTATTATAGGGGTACCAGAAGAAGAGAGAGACAGAGGGGTAGAAAGTGTCTTTGAGGAGGTAATTTCTGAAAACTTCCCCAATCTGGGGAAGGATAGTCTCTTAGGCCATGGAAATCCACAGATCTCCCAAAACAAGGGACCCAAGGAAGACAACACCAAGACATATAGTAATTAAAATAGCAAAGATCAAGGATAAGGACAGACTATTAAAAGCAGCCAGAGAGAGAAATAAGATCACCTCCAAAGGAAAACCCATCAGGCTAACATCAGACTTCTCAGCAGAAACCTTACAGGCCAGAAGGGAGTGGCATGATGTATTTAATGCCATGAAGCAGAACGGCCTGGAACCAAGATTACTTTATCCAGCAAGATTATCATTTAAATTTGAAGGAGGGATTAAATAATTTCCAGATAAGCAAAAGCTGAGAGAATTTACCTACCACAAACTGTCACTACAGTGTATTTTGGAGAGACTGCTATAGATGGAAGTGTTCCTAAAGTGTAATAGCTGTCACCAGAGGTAATAAAACCACAGTAAAGAAGTAGAACAGCTAATTACTAAGCAAATGCAAAATAAATTAACTATCCCCAAAGTCAATCAAGGGATAGAGAAAGAGTACAGAATATGATACCTAATATATAAAGAATGGAGGAGGAAGAAAAAGGAGGAGAAAAAGAAAAGAACCTTTAGACTGTGTTTGTAATAGCATATTAAGTGAGTTAAGTTAGATTCTTAGATAGTAAGGGAGTTAACCTTGAATCTTTCGCAACCACAAATCTAAAGTCTGCAATGGTAATAAGTACATACCTATTGATAATCACCCTAAATGTAAATGGACTGAAGGCACCAATCAAAAGACGTAGAGTCACTGAATGGATAAAAAAACAAGACCCATCTATGTGCTGCCTACAAAAGACTCATTTTAAACCCAAAGGCATACACAGACTAAAAGTCAAGGGATGAAAAAAGATATTTCATGCTACTAATAGAGAGAAAAAAGCAGGAGTTGCAGTACTTGTATCAGGCAAATAGACTTCAAAACAAAGAAAGTCACAAGAGACAAAGAAGGACATTACATAATGAGAAAGGGGTCAATCCAACAAGAAGATATAACCATTGTAAATATCTATGCCCCCAACACAGGAGCACCTACATATGTGAAACAAATACTAACAGAATTAAAAGGGGAAATAGAATGCAATACATTCATTCTAGGAGACTTCAACACACCACTCACTCTGAAGGATGGATCAACCAGACAGAAAATAAGTAAGGACACAGAGGCACTGAACAACACATTAGAACAGATGGACCTAAAAGACATCTATGGAACTCTACACCCAAAAGCAGCAGAATACACATTCTTCTCAAGTGCACATGGAACATTTTCAAGAATAGATCATATACTAGGCCACAAGAGCCTTGGTAAATTCAAAAAGATTGAAATTGTACCAACCAGTTTCTCAGACCACAAATGTGTGAAACTAGAAATAAATTACACAAAGAAAATGAAAAACCCCACAAACACATGGAGGCTTCACAACATGCTCCTAAATAACCAATGGATCAATGACCAAATAAAAACAGACATCAAGCAATATATGGAGACAAATGACAACAATAATTCAACACCACAAAACCTGTGGGACACAGCCAAGGCCATGCTAACAGGAAAGTTTATTGCAATACAGGCCTACCTCAGGAAAGAAGAACAATCCCATATAAGCAGTCTAAACTCAAAATTAATGAAACTAGAAAAGAAGAACAAATGAGGCCCAAAGTCAGTAGAATGAGGGACATAATAAAGATTAGAGCATAAATAAATAAAATCAAGAAGAATAAAACAATAGAATCAATGAAAGCAAGAGCTGGTTCTTTGTGAAAATAAACAAAATAGATTAACCCCTAGCCAGAATTATCAAGAAAAAAAGAGAGTCTACACACATAAACAGAATCAGAAATGAGAAAAGAAAAAGCACTAGAGACACCACAGAAATACAAAGAGTTATTAGAGAATACTATGAAAAATTATGTGCTAAAAAACTGGATAACCTAGAAGAAATGGACAACTTTCTAGAAAAATACAACCTTTCAAGGCTGACCAAAGAAGAAACAGAAAATCTGAACAGACTAATTACCAGCAATGAAATTGAACTGGTAATCAAAAATCTACCAAGAAACAAAACTCCTGGACCAGATGGCTTCACACCACTGAATTTTATCAAACATTTAGTGAAGACCTAATACCCATCCTCCTTAAAGTTTTCCAAAGTGTAGAAGAAGAGGGAATACTTCCAAACTCATTCTATGAGGCCAGTATCACTCTAAAACAAAAACCAGGCAAAGACACCACAAAAAATGAGAATTACAGACCAATATCCCTGATGAACATAGATGCAAAGATACTCAACAAAATATTAGCAAATTGAATTCAAAAATACATCAGAAAGATCATCCATCATGACCAAGTAGGATTTATTCCAGGGATGCAAGGATGGTACAACATTTGAAAATTCATCAATGTCATCCACCACATCAACAAAAAGAAGGACAAAAACCATATGATCATTTCTATAGATGCTGAAAAAGCATTTGAAAATATTCAACATCCATTCATGATAAAAACTCTCAACAAAATAGATATAGAGGGCAAGTACCTCAACATAATAAAGGCCATATATGACAAACCCACAGACAACATTATACTTAAAAGCGAGAAGCTGAAAGCTTTTCCTTTAAGAAAGGGAACAAGACAAGGATGCCCAGTCTCCCCACTTCTATTCAACATAGTTCTGGAGGTCCTAGCCATGGCAATCAGACAACACAAAGAAATAAAAGGCATCCAGATCGGCAAGGAATAAGTTAAACTGTCCCTGTTTGCAGATGACATGATATTGTACATAAAAAACCCTAAAAAATCCACTCCAAAACTATTAGATCTAGTATCTGAATTCAGCAAAGTTTCAGGATACAAAATTAATACACAGAAATCTGTGGCATTTCTATACACTAACAATGAACTAGCAGAGAGAGAAATCAGGAAAACAATTCCATTCACAACTGCATCAAAAAGAATAAAATACCTAGGAATAAACCTAGCCAGGGAAGTGAAAGACCTATACTCTGAAAACTACAAGACACTCATGAGAGAAATTAAAGAAGATACCAATAAATGGAAACACATCCCGTGTTCATGGATAGGAAGACTTAATATTGTCAAAATGGCCATCCTGCCTAAAGCAATCTATAGATTTGATGCAATTCCTATCAAAATACGAACAGTATTCTTCAACAAACTAGAGAAAATCATCCTAAAATTCATATGGAACCATAAAAGACCTTGAATAGCCAAAGCAATCCTGAGAAGGAAGAATAAAGCTGGGGGGATTACGCTTCCTGGCTTCAAGCTCTACTACAAAGCCACAGTAATCAAGACAATTTGGTACTGGCACAAGAACAGATCCATAGACTAATGGAACAGACTAGAGAGCCCTGATATAAGCCCAACCATATATGGTCAATTAATATATAATAAAGGAGCCATGGACATACAATGGGGAAATGACAGCCTCTTCAACAGCTGGTGTTGGCAAAACTGGACAGCTACATGCAAGAGAATGAAACTGGATTATTGTTTAACCCCATACACAAAAAGTAAACTCAAAATACATTAAAGACTTGAATGTAAGTCATGAAACCATAAAACTCTTAGAAGACAACATAGGCAAACATCTCCTGAATAAAAGCATGAGCAACTTCTTCCTGACTGCATCTCCTTGAGCAAGGGAAACAAAAGCAAAAAATGAACTCATGGACTACATCAAACTAAAAAGTTTCTGTATGGCAAAGGCCACCATCAACAGAACAAAAAGGCATCCTTCAGTATGGAAGAATATATTTGTAAGTGACATATCCGACAAGGGGTTAACATCCAAAATATATAAAGAACTTACATGCCTCAACTCTCAAAAAGCAAATAACCTGATTAACAAATGGGCAGAGGATATGAAGAGACAGTTCTCCAAAGAAGAAATTTGGATGGCCAACAGACACATGAAAAGATGCTCCACATCACTAATCATCAGGGAAATGCAGATTAAAACCACGATGAGATATCACCTCACACCAGTAAGGATGGCCAGCATCGAAAAGACTAAGAACAACAAATGTTGGTGAGGATGTGGAGAAAGGGGAACCTCCTACACTGCTGGTGGGAATGTAAGCTAGTTAAACCATTGTGGAAAGCAATATGGAGGTTCCTCAAAACACTCAAAATAGAAATACCATTTGACCCGGGCATCCCACTCCTTGGAATTTACCCAAAGAATACAACTTTTCAGATTAAAAAAGACATATGCACCCCTATATTTATCGTAGCACTTTTTATTATAGCCAAGATATGGAAGCAACCTAAGTGTCCATCAGTAGGTGATTGGATAAAGAAGATGTGGTACATATACACAATGGAATACTATTTAGCCATAAGAAAGAAACAAATCCTACCATTTGCAACAACATGGATGGAGCTGGAGGACATTATGCTCAGTGAAATAAGCCAGGCGGACAAAGACAAATGCCGAATGATTTCCCTCATTTGTGGAGTATAACATTGAAGCAAAACTGAAGGAACAAATGGCAGCAGACTCAGAGACTCTAAGAATGAACCAGTGGTTACCAAAGGGGTGGGGTGTAGCAGGGCAGGTGGGGAGGGAGGGAGAAGGGGATTGAGGAGTATTATATTTAGTACACGTGGTGTGGGGGATCACGGGGAGAACAGTGTATCACAGAGAAGGGACATAGTGGATCTCTGGCAACTTGCTGCACTGATGGACAGTGACCGCATTGGGGTATGGGTGGGGACTTGATAATATGGGTTAATGTAGTAACCATATTGTTTTTTCATGTGAAACCTTCATAAGAGTGTATATCAATCAAACCTTAATAAAAAATAGTATTATTAGTAGAGATTCAGAAACTACTAGATTGACCATGTCAAGTCACTATTTTGTGGCCATTCCAAGGTATCCTTAGACTCCCTCAGACCTGTTGTTTTCAGCATTTCTGAAAATGAAGGCCTTCATTCAGATAGGATCCCAGAGAGATGCTGGCAGGAATTACAGGGGGAAGAACGTGACAGGCACTGTGCAAGGCTTATTGTGTCATCCCGTTGCTGGGCTCCTGTGTAGCATCAGTGGGGCCCACCAGTGCCTAGAACCTATGGTGAGTGGTTCCAAGGCCTTCCTGTTTCCTTGCAGTGTGGTTTCCCAGCCCTGCCAACAGGGGGAAGAGCTCAGGGCCCAAGTCTGCATTCTGGCTTCTTGCAAAAACATGTAGTTGACAACATTTGGAGTCACAGCAACAGGAGACATATTAGTTTGGAAAGGGGTGGGGGAAGAAAGCAGGTGTCCAGGAGCAGGGAAAGGAAGACAATGGAGGAGAGAGAAAGAATAACAAGGGTTCAGATGGAAGGCGGGGCAGAGATGAGGCTGAGGGTGATGTTTGGAGGCAGGGCTGGTGACATGTCAGAGCGCCAACAGCCCAGTATGGACAAGCTGAGACACAGCTAGAAGAAACAGCCAGTTAGCTCTCCCAGCTGCTGTGGTCAGGGATAAGCTATCCTCCTAGGACAGACAGGAGGAGCCCCATCCCTCTGAGATGTGCCTTTTAAGCCTTTGTTTTGGAAATAAAAACACAATTGCTTTGGGAGATGGCCACTGCTTCCATATATATCACATATTTAAATAGGGAACACCTGTGAGTCTCAAATTTTATTTGATGAGAAAAAGCCAGAGTGTGGAAAAGTAAATAGACATAGGTATTTTGTTTTTATTTAGTTTTGTTTGTCTCCTATAGTTTTCTTGGAACCCCAGCACATTCCTCATGGAATGGTAACCCAACTAAGAGCATCTAGTGAAGAAAAATAGGGAGGAAAAAGAGACAACCTCGCTGGAGCCGTGCCTGATGAGACAGCAGAGAGGCCAGGAGGCCCTGAGTGGATGATCAAGAGCTGGGAGAGCCTCCACCTCACTCTCTGCTTTAAAATTTTCTAAAGGAGTTTTAGGATGGTCTCCTTCGCAGAAGTGAAGAGGACGTCTTGTCATTAAAACCCTGCATTTTAGGACACCTGTATTTTCTAGATGTTAAGGATGACATAAGCATTGGACACGATCCCTTTTTAAGTTAGTTTGAGAAAGAAACATGCCTTGTAAAGATAGAGATATTCAAATAAGCTCATAAAGTTCTAGGATCTAGAACTTTAGTGTTTTTGAGGGTTTTTCTTCAAAAGCATGATTAGTTGACTATTGAAAATTAAATCGCTGTGACAAGAGTTTCATGGCAAAGAAATTAAAATTGATTTCATTGAGGAATCATTTCTCAAAAAAATTTTGCCAGATGGCCCTATGAATATGTGTTTTTTTGGCAAAAAAAAAAAAAAAAGAAAGTCACCTTTTATTCCTCTCTGGTTTTCTCCTGCTTTTGCATATCAGTCAGCTCATGCCTAGGCATTTATGGAGCTCCTTTTGTATGAAAGTCTTTGTGATCAGCACTATGGGAAGCTGCAGTCCCTGCCTTGAAGGAGTTTATGCTCTAATTGGTTGGAAATTGGTCCTTTTGCAGGAACTGTTTGAAAGCTGGTGCCTGGTGGAGGGTTCTCAGAAGGTTTTCTCACTCTGTGATCATTCTGGTGTGTTCAGACTGACATAAGCACAGATTATGTCAGTGTTCTTTCACACAAGCAAAAATGAAAATTTACTAGATCCTATAAGCTGGAAAAGTCCAGAGGTAAGTCTTGCTTAGGCGTCACTAGATCAGTATGTAAATGTTCTTGCCAAGGCCCCCGTTCTCCTTGTGGTGAGCAAGGCAATTGCAGGCCACCCAAGACTCCTGATGCCCTGACCTTAGCATCCTGTCCCAGAGGAGAGGTGATCTGAGGGTATGGTTGTTAGAAAGCTCCCAGGGAAGATTCTAATTGGCTCAGCCTGGAATACATTTCTATCTCTGACCCAATCGCTAGAGACAAGGTGCTGGAGCACTCTGGTCAGGTGCATCCCCTAACTGATGGACCATCGTATGTGGCCATGCAGGCAGGGGTCAGTCCCACCATATCTCATCTCCTGTTATTGGGAGAAAGAGGAGGAGAGAAGTGAAAGGTGGCTGTTGTGGTTGATTTATTTCTGGCAGGGCAGGTAGACCACAAAAGACCAGAACTAAACCTGCCTATGAGTGGGGGTAAAGGCCAGGGATGCAGATTCCTGAACAGGTGATGAGAAAGTGCATCAGACAAGCAAACGGTGTCCAGAGGGCAAGCCCTCCTTTGTGGCCTGGACTTATTGCTTTTCCAGCATTGCAATGGCTTCTTTTCATCCATGTGCCTGCATCTTCCATGAGGCCCAGAGGAAGCAGACCACAGGAAGTCATTATGAGTGCTAGCTCTGGAGTCAGACCAACCAAAAGCTGAACCTGGCTCTGCCTCTTCCTAGATGTACAGCCTGGAGCAAGTTGCTCAGCCCTTCTGAGCCTCTAGCCCTCACCCGTCCAGTGGGTATAATCATAATACCCACTTTAAAGGTTTAAATTTGAGAATGTATGGAAGTGACTTTGGACAGTATCCAGCATGTGGAGAGTGCTCCATAAGTGCTAGCTGCAATTGGTAAAGAAAGAACATGTCTCATGCAGCTCTGTGTCTTTAGGGCCTTGTGTAAGACTGGTATCTAGTAGGTATTTTCAGATAATTTTTATTTTAATAATAAATGCGTGTGTAAAATGAATCAAAGCTAGGTGAAGAATTGGCCACAAAAGTGCAAGAGGAGGTAGTGCTGGCAGGAGGATGGGTTCAGGGGTTGCTGGGAATCCATGGAGGCCGTGGTTTCATATCCATGGGTGAGCCACGAGGTTCAGTCTCAGGAAGCAGGCTCTTCAGTGCTTCTCAAATGGAAGCATGCTTGTTTAGAAGGCACTCTGCCAGGGTCCGGTCCAGCAGGTCTGGGCTGCCGTTCCTTGATGAGCGTCAGCGGATTCAGATGGCCACCTCCCCAAGAGACCCCACTGGTTTCTGGGTCATAAACTCAAATGCCTCCATGGGCCAGATGGGTGCCATGGACAGGAGATTCTGGACACTGTGGCCAACCAGAGATACAAAGGAGAGCCATACTCTGAATGGTGGCTCAGTATTGCTAGATTTTTCTAGTTTTCAGGAGAAGCTAAAAATCAAGACTTGTAAGGGGAATTTTCTGATTTTTAAATGCTGAGAAACAAGTCAGAATTTTTGAAAACAGTGAATGGCTTCTGCAGGCTGGAGAAGCTGCCCCTCAGAGCCATTGGTCTAGGGCAGTGGTTCTTAAGTGGGGCCATTTTGTCCCCCAGGGAACATTTGACTATGTCTGGAGATAATTTTGTCACAACTTTGGGTCAGGGTGGAGAATGCTACTGGAATCTAGTGGTTAGAGGCGGGAGAAGCTGCAAACCATCGTCAGAGCCCAGGACAGGCCCCCATATCTAAGTGTTATCTGGTCTTAAGGGGAGTTTAACAGGACTTGGCTATGGGCAGAAGAAAGAGACAGGGTGGGAAACACCTGCTACCTGATTTTACAGACTTACTTGGGTCAGAAAGACAGGGCTCTGCCCTTGCAACCCTGAGGAACCATGGCTGTTGTGGCCGAGCCGTCCTTGGCCCAGTGTAATCATTTTCCGCAGTCCACATACTTCCTGTGCATAAAACAGCCTGCCACCACTGACCTCTGAAGGCATGAAAGTCATGTTAGAAATGTGGGCATTGAGTGCTAATATGTTTCCACGTGGGTCCCCAAGGACTGGGTGTGATGGTCTGCTAGAGATTAGCAGGGTTTTGGCCTCCTGTTCCTGGTGGAACGTTTGGTTTGGGTTCCTCATTCAGTAGTTTCTGGAACTGTAGTTGAGAATATTTCCCTTCCTAACTATCCCCAACCATTATAAAAATAATGAAATGCCTTTAAGTCCCATGCAGTTCAGAAACTTTTTGCAGAGCACTCACTCTGTAGCCAACCCTATGCTTGGTGCTGAGCGGGAGATGAGCAGAGACTCAAGCAGGTTTCCTCTGGTGGCTTACAGTTCCACTGAGGAAACACAAGAACCAGACCTCCAGTCCCTCTCCGTGCAGTCTTTCCTCTGCCTCCTTATTGGAAGTCCTAGCCCGCCCTATGGGGAGTTCTAAAGATGGAGCAACCCTTCAGTGCTGTCTCAGTGGAGACAGGAACTCTATGCCCCACACACATGTGTCTTTGGACAGACACCTGTCAGTCTTTGGAGGGACTATTACCTTGTCCTCTTGATTAGGCTATCCTTCTGAAGGGCACTCCTGGCTGGGAGCTGCTGGGGATCTGAGCCTCTACCACCAGAGAGAAAGTCTTTTTGTGCTCATGGGGCTTACAGTCAAGTGGAGGAAAGAAATGATAAATGAAGAAACAAGTAAACAAGCAAGATGATTACACTTCCCTTGATAAGTACCAAGTAGAGCAGAAGCAGGTGCTCCTTTTACAAATGGGGAAGCTGAGGTGCCCAGAGGTCAAATGGCTTAAAGCCCCACCTCCAGTCCTGGTCCCCGTGGTTCCAAAATTCAGCCCTCTCTACTATATAACCAGGCCTGGGTTAGTTGCATAGAGCCTCGAAAGTCAAACTAAAGAACTGGGCCTTGATCCTGTAGGGACTGAGGAGGATTTGGAGGAACACAGTGAACAGTTTTTTAGGAAAGTACACTGCACGGTTATGCAGGGTCAGCACAAAAGTTGGGGACTTTGTTAAGGGGCAGTGGCAGCAATCTGGGTCCTGCATTGCGGATGTGCTTGCTCTGGGACTGGTGGTGGGAAATGGATCCCTTAGGATGCTGTTGGCTGCAAGTAACAGAAAACCCCAGCTTAAAGTGGCTTAACCAGCAAAGCCACAGAACTGGAAGTTCACATGTAGGTAGGTTTTAGGTTCAGTTCTACCAGTTTCCCAGGAGATGAAGAAGGAACCAGGTTTCTTTTGTTCTGCCACTTACGGCTGCTTCCTCTTCTGATCCTATGAGGCCTGCTGGTAGCAACTGGGACTCCATGCTTTTTTGCTGGTGTTCAAAAAGCTTAAGGCATTTAGAAAAGCTTAATAATCTGAGATGTCTGAATTTAGCACCTAGCAAAATGATTAAGGAGCATTCTTCTCTTCTGTCCAGTTAGGTCACATCCCCTGGACTAACAGCATATACCAGAATCCACCATCTTGAGTTGGGGTGGGTTCAGCTTCCCTGGAAGTCTTCAGCTCATTGCCTGCTACAGAGAGCAAAGGATTGTGCAGTATGAAGACAGGACACAGTGACAGATTGGATTGTGGAAGAGGAATTTTTACATAGTGTCAAAAATAACTCCAAGATATCCAGTTGCCATGCCTGGGAAGATATTGTCCAGTTTACCAAATTCAAGGGGATGGGGTAAAGTTCAGGAGTTTGCTCTTGAACAATTTGAGTTGATGCGATGAGGAGACATCCAGACTATACTGTTTTGTGACTGCCGAAGACACAGGTCTTTGAACTTGGGCTCAAGGTCATATAGGACAAGGCCCAAGAGAGGGGACCATGGAGTTGGTGACATGGCTGTGGGTCACTGAGAAGTACAAGTTGAGGTCAGGAGTGCTTGTGGCACTAACTGGGACAGAGCCTGAGAAGGCAAAGCTGGTGGGAATTTTGGAGGCAGGACTATTCCCAGCAGAGCTGCTTCTGAAATTTTATCTGACTGGGATCCCTGCTTATGTGCACAATGATGGGTGTTAGTATGTTCACCACACCATTGCTTCAAATGTTAAGAGATCAGAGACAACCTAAATGTCCATTACTATGGAGCTGGTTAATTATGATATGTCTAGCATATGAAACCCCAAACAACTTAAAAAAAAAAGGATGGAGGAGCTACATAGGAAAAAAATCTCTCAGATAGGTGAAAAAAAGCACGTTGCAAAAGTGTGTATAGAATACTCTTATTTTTGTTAATAAAGAAATACCCTATCCAGATGTATGCTTGTATATTCATAGGCTGTTTCTGGAAGGTATCAGAAGAAACTTCTAATAGCACTTGCCTCTTGGCGGGGTTCTAGGAGTCTGGAGGCTTACATTTTAGTTTTTACTTGTTTAACATATATATTTATTACCTATCAAAAAAGTTAGATCATAAATATGAATACATAAGAAATTAAGTCTTGACTGTCAGATATTGGCAAGACTGAGGACCAAGAGGGAGGCCCCTGGAGGTGTTAGGGAGTCTGGAGTCAGCAGTGGGACAAACTTCACCGGGAGGGGCCACAGGGGAAACCAAGGCACAGACTGACTGCTTTCTTGCAAGAAGTAGGGACGATAGAAGATGGGCAGAGTGGTTGGCTTCATCAAGTCCCACTGTGGATGCACAGGATGTGACTGAAGGCTTCTCCATGAGCTCTGCCCAGAAGGTTCTACTCAGGCTCTGCTGTGGTTCTGGATTGGGTCCCCTTTCTTGAGCCACCAGATTGGAGGGAGGTCAAAGTCCATCTCTGGAATAACTCCAGAGATGTGGCTCTGTTAAGAGATCTGGTGCAGGCAAGGACTACTTTCAGTTGGGTGATTCTTGGCAATTTCAGGCCTCGGAGTGAGAGAAAGGCTGTGGGGCAGGGAGAAGGAGCCTAGGAAGGCCTCATGTCTGGTACTGAGCTTCCTCAGCTACTGCTGAGCCTGGGGGCTGCTGACTGTGCAGGAACAAGAGAAGACTGGTCCTTGCCCATCAGCTGCTGGTCATGCTTGAGGCTGAGGGAGCTCAAGGGAGAGCCGGACGGCTCAGCTCTCAGGGGCGGCATCAGGGTACCTGTTTTCAGTGTGGAATATTTTCAGTATGGTCTGGGCAAACTGAAGAGTATTTACCATCATCACCATCATCGTCATCATAATACATACAGTAATAGAGAATCCTAGACTCTTCAGGCTGGGTAAAACCTAGAGATGATTTGTTCACTGTTTTCTGACTCATGTTCACCAATATACTGAATGTGTAAGTCACTCTGTGGGAAAAGAATGAGGCCAACTAAAATACACACTGCAGCCCCCTTAGGAAGTCTGTGCACATGAGGGTACAAAAACCTCTGGAAAGTTCTGCAGTAAGAAAACCTGTCTCACTTTGTTCTGCCAGCTTTTCCCAAACATATCTGGTCACAGAAGCCTCTGCCCCTTTTTTAATTCTGCCGGCAGGGACCCCCAGACCATACTTTAGGAAGGGATGCTTTACGTTAAGCTTTTTATTTTATAGATGCGATGACTATGGCTGCAAGACCACGTGGCCAGCCGGTGATGCAGTGGGGGCGAGAACCCCCACCTCCTGCCTTGCCCTGTGCTTCAGTGGGCTGTCCGTTAACCTGTACTGCTTGTGATGGATTGAGATGCTAGATCATTATTTCTCAAACTGTGTTCTATGGAACCCCACTCTCATGAGGCGTTAATGAGTATTGAGCTAGGAACACATACTCTGCTCACATCAGCCTAAGACCCACAGAATTAAAGAAAGATGAATGTGCCGATTGGCTGTGGGGCTTCTCAGAATCTTTTATGTGGTGATATCTCTGTGAATCACCAACACTGGGCGGTGATATGTAGGGTTCCCCAACTTATATGGCCAGGGAATTCCATTTGCAAGGAGCCTATCTCTATGGATTTGTTACAAGTTGAGGAATTCAAGTCTAGATCAATGGGGTTTATGTTGATTTCTGTACCCTTCCCACCCCACCCCAAGTATTCCTGCTCTTTCTGTGTTGAAAAGGAAATTGGTCAATGCTACCAATGACTTTTTCTCTCTAATATTTGTTCTTCCTTATTCCAGAGCAAGGAGATTGGCCTGCAGATGCATGAGGAGCTCCTGAAGGTCACCAATGAGCTTTACACAGTAAGTCCTGCTCAGACTCTGCTGCTATTTGGGATCGGGTCCCCTTCCTTCAACACACAGAGCTGGAGGGCGGCTAACCAGAAATCTAGTTAGCATTTTGTGCCCAAGTGACAGAGGTCCTCATGGTGTGATATAATGGCTGTAACCCCAGCTTCTGATTCTCTACATCTGGAATGGGGCCCTGGGCATTTTAGTTTGTATAAGTGCTCAAGAGATTCAGACCTGCCACCATGGGAATATGTTACCTACGAAGGCAGAAGACATAGAGTGAAAGCTGGGGGAGCATGGACGCAGCAGGTACTGAGGCAGGGCATGGGTTTGGAGTCAGGTAGGACAGGCTGAAGTCTACGCTCCTTACTGACTGTGGGACCTTCAGCAGGCACGTAGCTCATCTGGATCTCAGTAGTCTCACCTGCAAAATGGAGTACCGTTCTGTGGATCACGTGAGGTGCTGGGGGTGGGCATGCCTTGCCATTTCCAAGGAATAATTTCAGATCACCACGGTTTGGCCCAGAACTGACTGTGGAGGCAAGATCTAACTGGACTTGGGATGGATGTTAGAATCCAAGAAGGCTAGTGAATGGGGAACACTAGCACACCAGGTAATGATGCGTGGATTTACCAACTGTGCTTTGAGGAGCCTTTGGCTTCCTTGGGGAGGAATGTGGAAAGCCCCAGGGACAGACTGGGGGAACAGGGCAGGATAGCCCCAGTGGACAGAGCTCCAGGACCTTCACCCTTAAGATAGAGTAGAGTAAAACTGTTGTTTGAAATATTTGGGGATTCCTTATGAAGTCTCTCATTAAAAGTGGGGATTCTGCTTCTAAAATTATATTTGAAAATCTCTGGTATGAAGGGAAAGTACAACAGGCTGTGAGCAAACCCCTGTCTTTGGTGTAATTACCTTTCTATGTTCACATCTTGGGTGGCTAGCAGATGGTGGATTCCCCAGGGTTTCAATAAACTTTTTATTTTTTATTTTTATTTTTAAGTCATTTAATTATTTTTTTATTGAAGTATCATTGATATACAATCTTATATTGGTTTCAAGTATACAACACATTGGTTCAGCAGTTACCCATATTATTAAATCCTCACCCCAACTAGTGCAGTTATTATCTGTCAAAATAGGAAGATGTTACAGAATCATTGACTGTATTCTCCATGCTGTACTACCATCCCTGTGACCAACTTACATTATGATTGAGAATTTTTGTGCCCCTTTATCCCCTTCATGCTCCCTACCTTCCCATCCTGATCCATTCCCCATGGTAACCACCAGTCACTTCTCAGTGTCTGTAAGTCTATTGCTGTTTTGTTCATTCTGTTTTGTTTTGTTTTTAGATTTCACAAATAAGTGTTTGTCTTTCATATGGTGTTTGTCTTTCTCCACCTGGCTTATTTCACTGAGCATAATGTCCTCTAGATCATCCATGTTGTCACAAATGGCAGAATTTCTTTTGTTATACCTGAATAATATTCCATTGTGCGTATGTACCACATCTTCTTTATCTGTTCATCTGTTGATGGACACTTACATTCCTTCCATAACTTGACTATTGTAAATAATGCAGCAATAAATATAGGGATTCATGTATCTTCTCAAATCAGGAATTTGTTTTCCTCAGGTAAATTCCTAGAAGTGGAGTTAGTGGGTCAAATGGTATTTCTGTTTTTAGTTTTTGAGGAACCTCCATAATGCTTTCCACAGTGGCTGCACCAATTTACATTCCTACCAACAGTGTAGGAGGATTCCTATTTCTCTATATCCTTGCCAACATTTGTTATTTCTTGTCTTTTGGACAGTGGCCATTCTGACTAAAGTGAGGTGGTATTTCATTGTGGTTTTGATATACATTTACCTGATGATTAGTGATGTGGAGCATCTTTTCATGTGCCCATTGGTCATCTGAATTACTTCTTTGGAGAAATGTCTGTTGAGATCCTCCACCTATTTTTTTAATTGGGTTATTTGGTTTTTGTTGTTGTTGTTGTTGTTGAGTCATGTGAGTTCTTTATCTATTTTGGATGTTAACCCCTTATTGGATAAATTGTTTATGAATATATTCTCCCATACTGTACATTGCCTTTTTGTTCTGATGGTGTCCTTTGCTGTACAGAAGCTTTTTAGTTTGATGTGGTCCCATTTGTTCATTTTTTATTTTGTTTCCCTTGCCTGAAGAGATGTGTTCAGGAAAAATTTGCTCGTGTTTATATTCAAGAGATTTTTGCCTCTGTTTTCTTCTTTGAGTTTTATGGTTTCATAACTTACCTTCAGGTCTTTTATCCATTTCAAGTTTACTTTTGTGTATGGAGTTAGACAATAATCCAGTTTCATTCTCTTACATGTAGCTGTCCATTTTTGCCAACATCAGTTGTTGAAGAGGCTGTCTTTTCCCCACTGTATATCCATGGCTCCCTTATCTTATATTAATTGACCATATATGCTTGGGTTTATATCTGGGCTCTCTATTCTGTTCTATTGATCTATGGCTCTGTTCTTGTGCCAATACCAAATTGTTTTGATTACTGTGGCTTTGTAGTAGAGCTTGAAGTTAGGGAGCATAATCCTCCCAACTTTGTTCTTCTTTCTCAGGATTGCTTGGCTATTTGGGGTCTTTTGTGGTTCCACATGAATTTTAGAACTATTTGTTTTAGTTTGTTGAAGAATGCTGTTGGTATTTTGATAGGGATTGCATTGATTTTGTAGACTGTTTTAGGCAGGATGGCCATTTTGACAATATTAATTCTTCCCGTCCATGAGCATGGGATGTATTTCCATTTACTGGTATCTTCTTTAATTTCTCTCATGGGTGTCTTATAGTTTTCTGAGTATAGGTCTTTCACCTCTTTGGTTAGATTTATTCCTAGGTATTTTATTCTTTTTGGTGCAATTGTAAATGGAGTTGTTTTCCTGATTTCTTTTTCTGCTAGTTTGTTGCTAGTATATAGGAATGCAACAGATTTCTGTGTATTAATTTTGTATCCTGCAACTTTGCTGAATTCAGTTGTTAGTTCTAGTTTTTTGGTGGATTCTTTAGAGTTTTCAATGTACAATATCATGTCATCTGCAAACAGATTAACTTCTTCCTTTCCAATCTGGATGCCTTTTATTTCTTTGTGTTATCTGATTGCCATGACTGGGACCTCTAGTACTATGTTGAATAAAAATGGGGAAAGAGGGCATCCTTGTCTTGTTCCCAATTTTAGAGGAAAAGCTTTCAGCTTTTTGCTGCTAAGTATGATGTTGGCTGTGGGTTAGTCTTATATGGCCTTATTATGTTGAGGTACATACCCTCTATATCCACTTTGTTGAGAGTTTTTATCATGAATGGATGTTGAGTTTTGTCAAATGCTTTTCCAACATCTATTGAGATGATCATATTTTTTATCCTTTTTTTTGTTAATGTGGTGTATGCTATTGATGGATTTACAAATACTATACCATCCTTGCACCCCTAGAGTAAATCCCACTTGGTCATAATGGATGATCTTTCTGATGTATTTTTGAATTTGGTTTGCTAATATTTTGTTGAGGATTTCTACATCTATGTTCATCAGAGATATTGGTTTGTAATTTTATTTTTTTGTGGTATCTTTGTCAGGGTTTTGATATGAGAGTGATGCTGGCCTCACTGAATAAGTTTGGAAGTTTGCCCTCCTCTTCAATTTTTTGAAAAACTTTAAGAAGAATGGGTATTAGCTCTTTTTTAAATATTTGATAAAATTCAGTGGTGAAGCCATATGGTCCAGGGATTTTGTTCTTAGGTAGTTTTTTTAATTGCAATTCGATTTCATTGCTGCTGATTGTTCTGTTCAGATTTTCTGTTTCTCCCTGGGTCAGTCTTGGAAGGTTTTATTTTTCTAGAAAGTTGTCTGTTTCTTCTAGGTTATCCAATTTGTTGACATATAATTTTTCATAGTATTCTCTAATAATTCTTTGTAGTTCATGGTGTCCATGATGATTTTTCCTTTTTCATTTTCAAGTCTGTTTATGTGTGTATACTCTCCTTTTTTCTTGATAAGTCTGGCTAGAGGGTTATCTATTTTGTTTATCTTCACATAGAAACAGCTTCTGGTTTCATTTATTCTTTTTATTGTTTTAATCTTCTCAATTTTATTTATTTCTGCTCTAATCTTTATTACGTCCTTCTTAATACTGACTCTGGGCCTCATTTCTTTTCTTCTTTTTCTAGTTTCATTAATTGTGAGTTTAAACTGTTCATTTGGGATTGTTCTTCTTTCTTGCAGTAAGCCTGTATTCCAATGTATTTTCCTCTTAGAACTGCCTTCGCTGTGTCCCACAGATTTGGGGGCATTGAGTTGTTGTTTTCATATGTCTCCATATATTATTTGATATCTGTTTTAACTTGGTCATTAATCCATTCATTACTTAGGAGCATGTTGTTAAGCCTCCATGTGTTCGTGGGTTTTTTTTGTTTTCTTTGCATAATTTATTTCTAGTGTCATACCTTTGTGGTCTGAGAAACTGGTTGCCACAATTTCAATCTTTTTTAAATTGTTGAGGCTCTTTTTGTGGCCTAATATGTGATCTCTTCTGGAAAATGTTCCATGTGCTCTTGAGAAGAATGTGCATCCTGCTGCTTTTGAGTGGAGCACTCTGTAGACATCTATTACATCCATCTGTTATAATGCATTGTTCAGTGCCTTTGTCTCTTTACTTATTTTCTGTCTGGTTGATCTGTCCTTTGGACTGAGTGGTATATTGAAGTCTAAAATGAATGCATTGCATTCTGTTTCCCTCTTTAATTCTATTAGTATTTGTTTCACATATGTAGGTGTTCCTGTATTGGGTGCATAGATATTTATAATGGTTTTATCCTCTTGTTGGACTGACCCCTTTATCATATGTAATGTCCTTCTTTGTCTCTTGTTATTTTCTCTGTCTTTTATTTTTTTGGTATCTTTACAATTACATGAGGAACATTATGTTTACTAGACTCCCCCCATCACCAAGTTCCCTCCACATTCCCCATTGCAGCCATTGTCCATCAATGTAGTAAGATGTTGTAGAATCACTACTTGTCTTCTCTGTGTTGTACAGCCCTCCCCATGGCCCCCCCACATTATACATGCTAATCATAATGCCCCTTTCTTCCCCCCCTTATCCCTCCCTTCCCACCGATCCTTCCCAGTCCTTTTACCTTCGGTAACTGTTAGTCCATTCTTGAGTTCTGTGAGTTTTCTGGTGTTTTGCTCCATCAGTTTTTTCTTTGTTCTTATACTCCACAGATGAGTGAAATCATTTGATACTTGTCTTTCTCCGCCTGGCTTATTTCACTGAGCATAATACCCTCTAGCTCCATCCATGTTGTTGCAAATGGTAGGATTTATTTTCTTCTTATGGCTGAATAGTATTCCATTGTGTATATGTACCACATCTTCTTTATCCATTCATCTACTGATGGACATTTAGGTTGCTTCCATATCTTGGCTATTGTAAATAGTGCAGTGATAAACATAGGGGTGCATCTGTCTTTTTCAAACTGAAGTGCTGCATTCTTAGGGTAAATTCCTAGAAGTGGAATTCCTGGGTCAAATGGTATTTCTATTTTGAGCATTTTGAGGAACCTCCATACTGCTTTCCACAATGGTTGAACTAATTTACATTCCCACCAGCAGTGTAGGAGGGTTCCCCTTTCTCCACAACCTCGCCAACATTTGTTGTTGTTTGTCTTTTGGATGGTAGCCATCCTTACTTGTGTGAGATGATATCTCATTGTGGTTTTAATTTGCATTTCTCTGATGACAAGTGATGTGGAGCATCTTTTCATGTGTCTGTTGGCCATCTGAATTTCTTCTTTGGAGAAGTGTCTGTTCAGCTCCTCTGCCCATTTATTGGATTATTTGCTTTTTGTTTGTTGAGGTGTATGAGCTCTTTATATATTTTGGATGTCAACTCTTTATTGGATCTGACATTTATGAATATATTCTCCCATACTGTATGATGCCTTTTTGTTCTATTGGTGGTGTCCTTTGTTATACAGAAGCTATTCAGTTTGATATAGTCCCACTTGTTCATTTTTGCTTTTGTTTCCCTTGCCCAGGGAGATATGTTCATGAAGAAGTTGCTCATGTTTATATCCAAGAGATTTTTGCCTACGATTTTTTGTAAGAGTTTTATGGTTTCATGACTTACATTCAGGTCTTTGATCCATTTAGAATTTACTTTTGTGTATGGGGTTAGACAGTGATCCAGTTTCATTCTCTTACATGTAGCTATCCAGTTTTGCCAACACCAGCTATTGAAGAGGCTGTCATTTCCCCATTGTATGTCTGTGGCTCCTTTATCGTATATTAATTGACCATATATGTTTGGGTTAATGTCTGGAGACTCTATTCTGCTCCACTGGTCTGTGAGTCTTTTCTTGTGCCAGTACCAAATTATCTTGATTACTGTGGCTTTGTAGTAGAGCTTAAAGTTGGGAAGTGAGATCCCCCCTGCTTTATTCTTCCTTCTCAGGATTGCTTTGGCTATTCGGGGTCTTTTGTGGTTCCATATGAATTTTAAAACTATTTGTTCCAGTTCGTTGAAGAATGCTGTTGGTATTTTGATAGGCATTGCATTGAATTTGTGGGTTGCTTTAGGCAGGATGGCCATTTTGACAATATTAATTCTTCCTAGCCAAGAGCATCGAATGAATTTCCATGTTAGTGTCCTCATTAAATTCTCTTAAGAGTGTCTTGTTGTCTTCAGCATATAGGTCTTTCACTTCCTTGGTTAGGTTTATTCCTAGGTATTTTATTCTTTTTGATGCAATTGTGAATGGAATTGTTTTCCTGATTTCTCTTTCTGCTAGTTCATCGTTAGTGTACAGGAAAGGAACAGATTTCTGTGTATTAATTTTGTATCCTGCAACTTTGCTGAATTCAGATATTAGTTCTAGTAGTTTTGGAGGGGAGTCTTTAGGGTTTTTTATGTACAATGTCATGCCATCTGCAAATAGTAACAGTTTGACTTCTTTACCAATCTGGATGCCTTGTGTTTATTTTGTCTGATTGCCATGGCTAGGACCACCAGTACTATGTTGAATAGCAGTGGGGAGAGTGGGCATCCCTGTCTTGTTCCTGATCTTAGAGAAAAGCTTTCAGCTTCTCGCTGTTAAGTATAATGTCGGCTGTGGGTTTGTCATGTACGGCCTTTGTTATGTTGAGGTGCTTGCCTTTTCTACCCATTTTGTTGAAAGTTTTTATCATGAATGGATGTTGAATTTTGTCAAATGCTTTTTCAGCATCTATAGAGATGATCATCTTTTTTTTCCCTTCTTTTTCTTGATGTGGTGGATAATGTTGATGGATTTTCGAATGTTGTACCATCCTTGCATCCCTGAGATGAATACCACTTGATCATGGTGTATGATCCTCTTGATGTGTTTTTGAATTTGGTTTGCTAATATTTTGTTGAATATTTTTGCATCTATGTTCATCAGGGATATTGGTTGGGTAATTTTCTTTTTTGTGGGATCTTTGCTTGCTTTTGGTTTTAGAGTGATGCTGGTTTCATAGAATGACTTTGGAAATATTCCCTCTTCTTCTGTTTTTTGGAAAACTTTAAGGAGAGTGGGTATTAAGTCTTCTCTATATGTCTGATAAAATTCAGTGGTGAATCCATCTGGGCCAGGGGTTTTGTTCTTGGGTTGTTTTTTGATTACTGATTCAATTTCTTTGCCGGTAATTGGTCTGTTTAGATTTTCTGTTTCTTCCTTGGTCAGTCTTGGAAGATTGTATTTTTCTAGGAAGTTGTCCATTCTTCTAGGTTTTCCAGCTTGTTAGCATATAGATTTTCATAGTATTCTCTAATAATTTTTTGTATTTCTGTGGGGTCTGTCGTGATTTTTTCTTTCTCATTTCTGATTCTGTTAATGTGTGTAGATTCTCTTTTTCTCTTAATAAATCTGGCTAGGGTCTTATCTATTTTGTTTATTTTCTCAAAGAACCAGCTCTTGGTTTCATTGATTTTTTCTATTGTTTTATTTTTCTCAATTTTATTTATTTCTTCTCTAATCTTTATTTTCTCTGTTTTGAAATCTATTTTGTCTGATATTAGTACTGCTACTTCTGCTTTTTTCTATTATTTGCATGAAATATCTTTTTCCATCCCTTCACTTTTAGTCTGTGTATTTCATTGAGTTTGAAGTGAGTCTCTTATAGGCAGCATATAAATGGATCTTCTTTTTTTTTTTTTTTATCAATTCTGCAATTCTGTGTCTTTTCATTGGTTCATTCAGTCCATCTACATTTAGGGTGATTATCGATAGGTATGTACTTTTTGCCATTGTATGCTTTAGATTTGTGGTTACCAAAGGTTCAAGGATAGCTTCCTTACTATCTAACAGCCTATCTTAAGTAACTTATTACTCTATTTCAAACACAATCTAAAGGTTCTTTTTTTCCCCTCCCCTTCTTCTTTTTCCTCCACTCTTTATATATTGGGTATCATATTCTGTACTCTTTGTGTATCCCTTGACTAACTTTGTGAGTAGTTGATTTAATTTTGTATTTGTTTAGTAATTAATTGGTCTTCTACCTTTGCTGTAGGTTTATTTTCTCTGGTGACAGCTATTTAGCCCTAGGAGCATTTCCATCTAGAACAGTCCCATTAAAATTTCTTGTAGAGATGGTTTGCTGGTGATAAATTATCTCAACTTTTGGTTATGTGGAAAATTTTAAATCCCTTCTTCAAATTTAAATGATAATCTTGCCAGGTAGAGTATTCTTGGTTGGAGGCCATTCTGTTTATTGCATTAAATATGTCATGCCACTCCCTTCTTGCCTGTAAGGTTTCTGCTGATAGCCTGATGGGATTTCCTTTATAAGTGATATTTTTTCTCTCTCTGGATGTTTTCAGTAGTTTCTCCTTGTCCTTGATCTTTGCCATTTTAATTATTATATGTCTTGGTGGTGTCTTCCTAGAGTTCCTTGTATTGGAAGATCTCTGTACTTCTATGACCTGAG
Organism: Manis javanica; assembly: GCF_040802235.1. NCBI lineage: Eukaryota > Metazoa > Chordata > Mammalia > Pholidota > Manidae > Manis > Manis javanica. Next base: position 29,865,015 of record NC_133158.1, on the reverse strand, counting down.
TCACTGTTTCCTCCCCCAGATTGGGGAAGTCCTGAACAATTATTTCCTCAAAGAGACTTTCTATCCCTTTTTCTCTCTCTTTTTCTTCTGGTACCCCTCTAATGTGAGTATTGTTCTGTTTGGATTGGTTGTACAGCTCTTATATTCTTTCATTCCTAGAGATTCTTTTTCTCTCTGTGCCTCAGCTTCTCTGTTTTCCTGTTCTCTGACTTCTATTTCATGTAACATCTTCTCTACTTCATCAAATCTGCTTTTAAATCCCTCCATTGTATGTTTCATTTCAGATACTGTATTTTTCAAAGTTTTTGTCTCTGTTGAAATTCTCCCTGAGATCTTGAATATTTTTCTGTAGCTCCATGAGCATGTTTATAATTTTATTTCAAAATCTTTATCAAGAAGATTGATGATTTCAGTTTCACTGTAATTTTATTGGACCAAATTCCTTTGCCACTTCATTTTTTTTAGTGTTTTCTATGGAATAATAACTTTGTGTAGGTGGCACCCTCTAGTGTCCAGAAGCTCTACTCTCTGGAGCTGCCATCAGCAATGGCCAGGGTCACAGGTGAGGGGAACTGGCACCTGCTGGGAGGGAAGAGTTCAGCTGAGAGAGTTTCCTGCCTTCCCGTCTGTAACACCTGCCTCCACTGCCAGGTCCAGTGGGCTGAGGGTACAATGGGGAGCCTCTATGCTACACCTCTGTATCCACCATGGGCAGGACCACTCTCTGGCTTGCCTGTGTGATGGTGGGGCCGCAAGGGAGCTGGACAGGTGCCTGCTGGGAGAAGAAGTGGCAGGCTGCATACCGCAGCATTGGGGAGGGGGTTGCTTGGGGCTGCATTGCCAGCCAGGGGGCGATGGAACGTCTGAAGGTCCTCAGAGTTTCCAACCTGCTGAGCTGAGCTTGCCAGGAAGGTTTCGACTACCTGCCCTTTCTCCTGAGCAGTGAGCTCTGTGTAATCTTTGCCACTTTAGCACCCCTCTTGCTGCTGGGAAATCCTTCAAACTGCCTGCCTTTCTTTTGTCACAAGAGGGCCAGTTGTGCATGCCTATTCTCTACAAGCAGCTGGAGTCTCAGTCTTTCCAAGGATTCCCCCCGTTTTTGCTTTCCAACCCTCTAATCTGCAGAGTACCATGTAATGTGGGTTTGTGGTCCTGGAGCAGATCTCCAGAGCTGAATGTTCAGCAGTCCTGGGCTTCTATTAGAACTCCCTCCCTGATCTGTTTCTTTTCCTCCCACCTGTGGGCTCAGGTGGGGGAAGAGCTTGGGTGCTGCCAGATCTTTACCATTTTCTCTGAGGTTTTCTCTTTTTCCCCAGATGTAGGCAGTCCATTCTGCAGTCTTCAGTTCGCTTTTTCAGAATTAGTTGTATTTGCTTTATTTTTATGTTTTATGTGATTTTGAGAGGAGGTTTCTGCCTGACTTCTCATGCCGCCATCTTTGCTCCCCCACATTTAGGTCTTTGATCCATTTTGAGTATACTTTTTTGTATGAAGTTAGACAGTAATCAGATTTCATTCTCTTACATGTATCTGTCTAGTTTTTCCCAACACCAATTACTGAAGAGTTTGTCTTTTCCCCATTATATATTCATGGCTCCTTTATTGTATATTAATTGGCCATATATGCATGGGTTTATATATGGGCTGTCTGTTCTGTTCCATTGATCAGTGGGTCTGTTCTTGCGCCACTACAATATTTTTGTTTACTGTAACTTTGTAGCTAGCTTGAAGTCAGGGAATATAATCCCCCCACCTTTGTTCTTACTCAGGATTTTTGGCTATTCAGGGTCCATTGTGGTTCCATATGAATTTTAGAACTATTTGTTCTAGTTTATTGAAAAATGCTGTTGATATTTTGATGGAGATTGCATTGAATCTGTAAATTGCTTTGGGAAAGATGGCCATTTTGACAATATTAATTCTTCCCATCCATGAGTGTGGGATAGATTTCCATTTATTGCTGTCTTCTTTAATTTCTATCATGAGTGTCTTAGAGTTTTCAGAGTATAGTTCTTTTACCTCCTTGGTTAGGTTTATCCCTCGGTATTTCATTCTTCATGATGCACTTGTAAATGGAATTGTTTTCCTAATTTCTCTATTGGCTATTTTGTTGTTAGTATATAGGTATGCAACAGATTTCTGTATATCAATTTTATGCCCTGCAACTTTGCTGAATTCAGTTATTAATTCTAATAGTTTTTTGGTGGGGTCTTTAGAGTTTTTCTCATTATATGCCCAGTAGTACCCTCTGAACATACTAACTCCATCACCCATATTAGGGAAAAGGCTTGTTTCCACTTGGGACCAAGATGCAGAGGAGACAGCAGGGCTTCATTCATTCATTCATTAATTCATCCATTCACTTGACCTAGTGAAGGTCAAGTGAACTAGCCTTCCCTCTGCCTAGTCCTCATCACCCCATAGTGCTGCCCTTTCTAAAATACACTAGCACATGTACAATGCATGTGCACATGTACACACACACACACCACCTCACCTCACCTCTTTTCCCCTGAACTCCTATCAGCCTGACACTAATAGCCCTTGAGCATCATGTGTAGTCCTAAGAGGAAAAAGGGCAGAAGCTGAGAGTGTAGCCAGTGTGCTAATCCTTCCGGAAGAGGCAAATACAAAACAAACAACAATAAAACCCCATTGTGTTTTCATTGTTGAGCTAAAAATATGTTGATTTTCAGTATAATTCTAAATCATGAAATGCATCTGTTGTGTTTTGAACTGACAAACATTGCAGCATCCCCCACAAGGCCCCTCCTCTGTGCTTTCAGTCTGTTCCACGCTCTCCCAGGCGGGGGTGCAGGAGGGCCCCTGGAGACCTCTTTCAGGGCAATATGGAGAGAGCCTAAGATAAGGAGCAGCCACACCCAGCTGCAGCTGGTGGCAGGTAGACACTAATTGGAGTGATGAATGGGCTCTACTTTTCCATTGTTCAAGCTTTGATTTGATTGTGTGCTGTTGGACTATCATCACAGTCTACTAGCCAGGGTGTGGCCCAGTTTCATCCAGGAATGGAAGTGTTCCTAAGAAAAGCAGGGATCTAAGGTTTCCTGCTGGACAACCTCCTCACTTCTCTCAGTATTCCTGCCAAGATGTTCATTCCCTTGCTCAGCATACATTTACTGCTCTTCCACTGTATCCAGAGGATGAGACATAGCCACATCATGTGACAAGGGTCTCAGTGGGGATATGGACACAGCGGGAGGGGGGTGGGGTTGTGAAATCTACCTGCACATCAGGAAGGCCACAGAGAAGAGATGGCATTTGATTTGGACCAGAATGACAGCGGATTTTCCTGCGTGAAAGGGAGGCAGAGGGAGCAGCATTGCTACAGGCACAGAAGCAGGAGGCCATCGTGCAGGAAGAGAAGCCCCTGCTCAGTGCATCAGCATTATGTTTGTGAGTCACTGTTTGGCCAGTTGGGACCAGGACGATATGGGTAGTGGAATGGGGGTGGTGGGTAGCAGGGAGGGAAGCCTACCTTTTGGGACTCATTCAATAGCAAGAGACAGGAATCTAGTACAAACTGGCTCAAAAAAAAAAAAAAGATGATTTATGGAATCTGAGAGACTCACACACTCTTTAACCATCAATGTCCCCATTAGAGTGTATATTTTTGTGGCACAGAGACCCTGTCAGTTTTCCACACAGTAGTATTTCCAGCCTGGGTGTGGTACCTGGCATATAATAAACTGCTCAATAAATATTTAATGATTGAGGCATTTAATGATTGATGCCGCCATAGACTCACCAGAGCAAAACCAGCAGAACTTCCCCTCCTTCACTTTTTCTTCTTTATTCCCATGTTTCCCTTTCCTCCTTCCTTCTTTCCTTTCATCTATCCATCCATCCTTTCATCCTTCCTTCCTTCCTTTCTTCCATTCATCCATCTACCCACCCATCCATGCATCTATCTTCTTCCTATTTGGGTTTTGTTTTCCTCTGTGTTGGCTTCATGATCAGGCAGGCTTCTTCCATGTGGTGACAAAGACGGTTGCCCCCACCTTCCTACCAGTTAAGTGCCCCCCTGGTGGAAAGAAAATGTGCCCTTTCTAGTGTTTCCTGCAAAGCCTCAGAGCTGCCTCCAATCGGCCTGGTTGGGATCAGGAGCTATAATGACTGTGGCCAGATTAACGTAATGTTCACTTATTGGCCAGGCCTGCATCTCATGCCCACCCCTGAGGATTGGAGGGTATTGTCAGTTTCCCATGAATCCCAGGGACTGAGAATGGTTGGGGTGAGGGAGGGAATTTTAGAGATTTCCTCAAAAAAAAAAAAAAGTCAGGAAGCTGTTCCAGAAGAAGGAGGACAGGATGAACCTAGTCAGAGAAAAGCAGCAGATGTCCCCTGAGGGGGAGTTGCTGGGGTAAGATGAGGAAGTGGCTCATTGGGTAGAACTCAGACATACACCTGATGTTTTTCTACCTGTAAGCTGTTTCTCAAGCCTATTTGGATCGTATTCTGTTTGGCTTGGTGCTCACACTGCTCTGTTTTTCTGAAATAGTCCAGTCCCTATCCTGTGCCCTTTTTACCCAGCTAACAGCTCCTCTCGCTTCAAGGTTCAGTTTAGCTGTCACTTCTTCCATGAAGCCTTCCTTTATCACGGCATTTATCACACTGAGATAATCGCTTATGTATTTGTGGGTCTCCCTATTAAGTGTATATTCGGTGAGGATAGAGACCCTGTTTGTTTTCCACATGGTAGTATTTCTTAATGTGTTACCTAGCACATAGTAAACTGTTCAGTAAATGATGACCAAAGATGTAACTGTCTCCTTACCCCCAAATATATTCACCAGATCAAAGGTAGTGGAATTGTATCTCCTCTGTTTTATTCTCCTTCCCCACCCCATCCCTTCTATCCATGCACTTATCCATCCACTCATTCACCTACCCAGCCATTTGTCCATCCATCCACCCACCCATCCATCCATTCATTCATCTATCCATCCATCCATCCATTCATCTATCCATCCATCCATCCATCCACCCACCCACCCACCCACCCATCCACCCACCTACCCACCCATCCATCCATCCATCCATCCTGCCTTCCAACCATCCATCCTGCCTTCCATCCATCCTTCCACCCAGGCAGCCAATCAGCCAGCTGTCATTCATTCATTCATGCCAGTACAAATATATTGATACTTGTTGGGTATGAGTCTCTGCTCTAGTACAGGGAATATGATCATGAATGAGGTCCTGGCCCGCATGGATTTTGCACTCTAGTTGGGGTGAGACAGTTTATAAACACACAAAATGAATAAATAAGATAGTGATTATAAGTTCTACAGAGAATGTAGTCCCCATAGTGTGGTTAGTCACACTGAAAGCTGGGGACTTCTCCTTTCCTTCAAGGATGTCTTTGGCATGCACTGGCCCAGGATTTCACCCATACAACTCTTCAATGCCTGTGAGATAGAGGAAATGTACATGGACTGCTTCACTGAGAACCTGTTGTCTAACACTGATCCTTACCCTGCCCCAGCATGTCCCTTCATTGATGCTGTCAATTTCCCGAATTCCCTTGCCTTCTTTTGCATTTAAATGAGGATCTGAAGGGCTGTGCAGATAACACTTTTCATATTTTCATGATCTAATGATTTGGGAAGATACAGAAGGCATCTTTTGCTATACAGCAAAAAGCTGCATGATTACCAGAAACAGCCATGCCCACAGCTCAGAAGTCCTGGCCATCTGGCTTGCTATGTGACTTTGCACAACACACTTGCTATTTCTGAGTCTCATTTTCCCTTAGTGACCGAGATATCTATAAAGCCTTCTGAGGACCTACAAACTGATATGGATCCAAGAACAGTGGTCTCAACTTACAAGACCCTACAGGGTCCTTCTCAGCCTGTGCTAGAATTGTTCTGAGGGGGCCTTCCTAATAGGGTCTGGAGGGCAGGAAAGTGAACCCCCCATCTGTCATTAAGCTGTATGGCTGCCTCTGATGGGCCCTTCAGAGATCCCAAGGTGAAGACCAAGGCCTCAGCAACCTGGCCTCCACTGAACTCCTGCATCCACCTCTGCTCCCTTCTGGCCCTGATGTGCTGTCAGCCAGTTTACAGTTGCGCTTATGGAGCACTTTCCCATCGACCCCCTGTCAGGTCTTCACCAGACGGCACAGAGAGGACAAGCCTCTGCTGCAGTCACCCAGCGCACGGCAGGAGCACCCGGCTTCAGAACCATGGCTCCTGAGTCACCAAGAGGGTAGAACATTTGTTCATCCCTGTTCTGTGGTCTCCTCGTCTGTACGGCAGGGATCGTATGGTGCCTGCTTCATATGGTTTTGTGAGAAGTAAATGAGTTAAGTAGGTAAAGTGCTTAGAGAAAGGCCTGCCATAGTACAGGCTGGATAAATCCTCGCTGCCATTGTTGTTATTGTTATCACACTGCTTCTCAGGACTGGCGTGAGGATTAAAATGCTCCTTGGTGATAATAAAAGGAGAGGTTTACCAACTCCGAAGTAATGGATACATTTAAGTATTATTTAACACACCCAGGGCTGGCAATATTGAGCAGACTCTTCTAGGCTATTGAGCTAAGGGCCCTTCATGTGGAAGCCCATGTTTCAGGTAATTAAATAAAGGAAACATCTAGAGGATTCTGTAGTTAGATTCATTTCAGAGAGGTACCCAGGTAAACTCTGTTGCTGCAGCTGTCTGACATAAAATCACCTGTGGTGATCAAGTTCACTGTTATTCTTGGGTTCAGGAATTTCCGGTGGGATCACATAGTTTGGCCCCATGGTCAATCAGGCTGTGTTCTCCAACCACGGGATTTTTGGAACTCAGTTCAGAAGCTACATTGAGAAGTTTGGCTTGTTGGACAGTAGGAAGAGGATTCTGTGGCTCAAGAAGAGTAGAGAGCTAGGCAAAGGAAAATGTGGGAGGCTAGAGCATCTGGCTGGGATGCTGACCTTGACCAAATAGATGGATGAATGCATGGATAATTGGACAGGAAGATCTAGTTGCAAATGAAAATGCTCTCTCTCCCTCTGAACTACCCAGTGTAGATGATAGATTAATGGTGAGATAATCAGACCTCAGCAGCTGAAATAGAAAAAATGGATTTAGCAGGAATCACTGAACCCAGAAAGGGGTGGAATCCAGAAATGAGCACTACCAACAGCACAGTGGAGAAGCAAAGAAACCAGTGGTGTCTGTGAATGTGGAGGAATAGAGAAAAGCTTTGAAAATGGGAAAGGTGGGAAGCCTGCAGACAGACTTCAGCTGGCATTCCCAGATCTTAGCCTCATTATGGTCTTGGAGCCATGACATACAGATGGTTGAAAATATGCAACTGTCTTGGTTACGTGTAAACCTGCAGTCACTCCCTTTGGCCACTAGATGTCGAGACTGCATCGATCTGGCACACTTCCTTGGTCCTTTGAGTTGTTAGGGAATAAGGTTAGTGGCATGAAAAGTGGATGCAGTCCGCAAGAAGGGCATCTCTAGAGGCTTTAGCACAACTGTGGATGAGCAGAAATGGGTGGAATGCAGAGATGAGGTCTTTCTACCAAGATCTATGATGAAAAGTTGATTGCTTTGAAATTCTGGGATGTTTTCAGGGTGAAAGAAGTAGGGAGAAATATGGTATAGAATAAATTTTTCACAATAGCTAATGTTCTCTAAAGTTGGTGAGCAGTTTCCTGAAGTCAAGTTCTCAAACTCTGAGCCCACAGCAGGGATGATGATGGTGGTGGTGTTGGTAATGGTAGCAGCTAATGACTCCATGCCTCTTACTCTTTGGCAAATATTGTTCTCAGCATTTTACCTAAATTAACTCATTTAGTCCTCATGGCAAATCTATGATGTAGGTGCCATTATTAACCCCATTTTATAGATGAGGAAGCAGAGGTCAGAGAGATTATATGACTTGCCTAAGGCCACACAGCTGCTAAGTGGCAACATCATGATTCAGCCCAGACATTCGGGCCAGAATGCATAGTCTAACCTACCGTGCTGTGCAGTAGATATTGCCACCACTGTCTTCTGGCCTATGGCCAAGGGAACTTGTGAGCAACAGATCAATGCTGTGAATTCACAGTAAGATGACAGAATTCCTCATTCTAATAAACTCACTTCACAGGACCTCAAATGAGAAGGAATAAGGTTATAATGTTGGTCAGTAATTCATTTCTTGTTCCTGATTTAAGGTCTTGGCTAGGCAGGGGCATATCCCATTCCCAGGTAGAAGCTGTGCTCTGTTAGCTGCTATAATTATCGAAACAATAGGAGAAGAGAAAAAACAAGGCTCAGGAGCCATGGATTCCAGAAATGTCCTGGGTTTCTAAGCCTAGAAAGATGATCATAAAATTGATATTACATAGGAAAAATATCCTCCTGGTTGGGGACCAGGGGACTGGATACTGTTGGTATGGAACTGCCCAGCTTGCTCTAAGGCTGCCATGAGTATTCACATCTACTGAGAAAATGGTAATGAATTAAGGAAACAGTATGATATGGTAGAAAAATGGTAGATTAAAAGTCAGAGGCCAAATTTCTAATATGGTTAAATACACACTTACCATATAACCCTCCATTTCACTGCTAGGTGCTTTCCTAAGAGAAATGAAGACATATGTTCACACAAGGAGTTGCACATGAACATTCATAGTAACTTTCTTCATAATAGCCCCAAACTGTAAACAACCCACATAACTGTCAATATATGAATCGATAAGCAAATAGTGGTATGGCCACACAATGTAAAACTACTCAGCAATAAAGAACTTCTGATACAAGTCACACATGAGAGAATCTCAAAAAAATTTTGCTGAGTGAAAGAGGACAGACCCAAAAGAGTTTATACTCTGTGGTTCTATCTATACCATGTGGTTCTAGAACGTATAAAACCAAGCTACAGTGACAGCAAATCAGTGATTCCCCGAGGCTGGAGTAGAGGGTGAAGATAGACCACAGGGGGGCATGAAGGGCATTTCTGGTATAAGGAAAGCATTCTGTATCTTGATTGTGGTGTTGGCCACGTGGATGTAAAGTCTGGAGACTAAATTGATAATGCTGTATGACCTTGGATAAGCCACTTGATCTTCTGGGCCTCAGTTTCCCTATTTGTAAAATTTGGTGGTTGGATTAGCTGATGTCTAGGATTTCTTCTGTTTCAAAATTCCCTTGTTATAACAATATCCAGCTTTTATTATGGAAGTATAATAGTAAAATGCAGTTTCTTTTAGAGGAATTCGTTTTATAGCCAAGGATGAGTTTATTTCAGAGCTCATAGGATATCAAATTAGGTTATCCAGTAATATACCTTTTGGGGACAGGGCCATTTGCAGACCAGTGTTACCTAAGGAAACAGCTGAGAAAACTATTTGTATGTGAGTAAGAAGGATGTTCCCATGGAAGTCCCATGAGTACCTGAGGATGGGCTTTCCCAGTGACACTGTGGGTAGACGGAGAGGGACACAAGAGTCATGGCTGGCAGGGCGAGAGAGGGCAGCTGAGGAAGGGCCAAGTTTGCCATGTCACCTCTGAGACCCCCAAATGCTTGGCGGCTATGCTTGCCCTTTGTAATTTCCTCTCTATTAGTCCGTCCCTGGCATTTAGGATGTAATGCAGTTGATGGCACTGACGATGATGATGGAGCTGCTATTGATAATTATCGTCATTTCCAGTCCTCCAAGACTCTGTGCAAAAGTGAACAACTGAGGGAGCCAGAGTGCATCATGGGAAGAGGGCAGGGTGCAGCTGACTGGGGCACAGAACTGGGAAGGGGGCTGGGAGCACTAAGGTAAAAAATGCTGGGCTATATGGACTGCTGCTTTTCCGCACTCATGTGTCCGCAGGTCATGAAAACATACCACATGTACCATGCAGAGAGCATCAGTGCAGAAAGCAAGCTGAAGGAGGCTGAGAAGCAGGAGGAGAAGCAGTTCAACAAGTCGGGAGACCTCAGCATGAACCTGCTCCGGCACGAGGACCGGCCCCAGCGCCGCAGCTCCGTGAAGAAGATTGAGAAGATGAAGGAAAAGGCAAGTGAGGGCCCTGGGGGAGGCGGGGGGCAGGGCATGCTCCCTGCTGACAGCCTCGACCTCCACATCTGCACCCGACGGGGGGTGGGGATAGAATAATGCTGCCCACATCTGTTCTCTTGGAGGCCTGTGTCATGCAGGAGGCAGGGCTGGCCAGGCCTCACTAGCACTAGTCAGGGAGCAACAGGCAGGGAAAGGTGCTCAGCTGACAAGAGAGCTGAGCTGTGACCCATGCCCTTCTCAGATGGGTGGAATCACTGGGCATTGGTAGGGTTGGGAGATGGTTCCTGAGGCTGGTTTGGTGGTTGGGAGCTGGTTGGGGCTGGGTGTGACCCGACAAAATGGAATAGCACTGGGCTACCCACCAGCGCTGGGAACCCAGTCCAAAACGCCAGTGCAAGCCAAAGATGGGAGAGCTTAGAATCACTGTGTATTTAGAATTGCTAGAAGAGCCTGTTTCTGGAAATGCCCAGAGTAAGTGGACCCTGGAGAAAGGTCAGAGATCTCTGAAGAGAATTAAAAGGTTCCCTGCTTTAATTAATGGGATCTCCTCAACTGCACAGCCAGGAGAACCTGATCTGGAATAAGGAATGCTTAAGAGCATCCACATGACGGAGGAAAACCTCTTTCTGTAAGGTGTCTTTCTACCACAGTGGGATTCATCAGTCTCAAAAGGGCAAGGTGGCATCTCTCCAACCACTAGCTCATCACAGCTTGCTGCCCAGGCTGGCCCAGAACAGGCTGCTCCCTGGGGAGGCAGTCTGGCTCCTAGCCGAGACCAGCGCCTCTAGCTGCCCACTCCTCCTCTCTTCACATGCAGACAGCCAGAGAGATGCATTTAATGCCTACTTTGTGCAGGGAGTGTTCAGGGAATGTTTTAGTGATGAATAAGGGAGATCATGTCCTGACTTCATAGAGCTTACTTTCTAGTGGGGGACACAAAACATCAGCAAGTTTGTAAACAAGGTAAAATAAAAAATATACAATTTCAGGTTGTGAAAAGTGCTCATGTCCTTCAGTATGTAAATGGATAACTGTGGTACATCTTGGAATGTTATTCCACACCTAAAAGAAAGGAGCTATCAGCCATGAAAAGACATGGAGGAACCTTGAATACATATGACTAAATGAAAGAAGCCAGTCTGAAAAGGGTACAAACTGTGTAATTCCAGCTATATGACATTCCAGAAAAGGCAGAACTATAGAGACAGTGAAAGGTCTGGGGTTGGGAGGGAGGGAGGGATGAATAAATAGAACACAGATTTTCAAGGCAGGGAAAATACTCTTTTTGATGTTATAAAGAAGGATACATATCATTATACATTTGTGCAAACCCACAGAATGTACACCAAGGATGAGCCCTCATGTAAACTGTGGACTCTGGGTAATAATGATGTGTCAGTGTAGGGTGGTCAGTTGTAACTCATGTATCATTCTGGTGTGGGTGTTGATAATGGGGAGACTGTGTGTGGGCTTGAGGGTAGGGGGTTTATAGGAAATCCCTCTACCTTCCTTTTAATTTTGTGATGAACCTAAACCTGCTCTAAAAAAGTCTTAAAAAATTTAAGAATGAAAATAATCACTAGTAATTGAATAACAATTAGATAAATGGAAAAAAAAATAGACCAGGGCAGGGGGATAGAGAGTGGGGGAGGGTCAGTGGAGAGGATGTATTTTAGGCAAGGCTGTCATCAGAGGCTGAGCTGACCATGTGACCCTGAGCAAGGAACTGAATGACGCGAGGAAGCAGGCCGCGTGGAGACTGGGAAGGATGGCCTGACAGGCAGAGGGAGTAAATCTGAAGACCTTGAAGCAGGAGTGAACTTGGCCTCTTAAAGGCTGGGCAGTGAGGGAGGTGTGGAGGCAGAGGGGCTTGAGAGGCGGGCGGGGGTCAGGTCCCAGAGGACTTCACAGGCCGTCATCACAGCTTGGGAAGCCGCTGGGGGGTGTTGAGTAGGGGCCTCAGAAGGTCCTATTTACACCCTGCCTGGTAGAGAGGAGTAACTGCTGCTGCTTGTTGAATAGTGTCGTTGTTGGCTGCACATGAGCAATGCAAGGTGAGCTTTTTCTGTACTGGGTCCAAACCATACTCACCTAGCATATGGAGTAAGGCATCCCAGAGGTGTGTGGGGATTGACTCATAGGTAGTCACTGTAGGAAAACCCCCAATCCCTTCCGGCAGCGACTTGGCTCTCATTTCTACTCCTTTCTTCCTCCAGAGGCAGGCAAAGTATTCTGAGAACAAGCTGAAATGCACCAAGGCCCGGAATGACTACTTGCTGAACCTGGCAGCCACCAATGCAGCTATAAGCAAATACTACATCCATGATGTCTCCGACTTAATTGATGTGAGCACCTGGGGCATCTGGGACTAAACAGGGCCCCACTGCTGAGCTGGCACCAGTCCTCTGCTGAAGGAGGGGCTGGCTCTTGTCCTCAGCAGACATACCAAGGTGGCATGTCCCTTGAGCTCTGTTGGAGGTGAAGGGCAGTAAGCATTTGGGGCCTGGGAGATGAGTATCACTTCATGGTCACTACTTCCATGGGTGCGAGGGGCCTCTGCCAGCTCCTGTATGGTTGGGTCAGGCAGTCATGTATTCATCATGTACTTCCCAAGTATCCTCTTCTACACCAGGCCTTTTGCTGGGTTTGGGGGTATAGGGGTGATCATCCACAGTTCATGCCCTGGGGGATTTCCCAGGGTGGTACAGATGTTTATATGTTTAACCCCCAGGTCTAGTCTGCCAGAGACACATATGCGCACAAAAGAAAAATGTGTAGGAGACAGATTACACAGATCAGTTCTGCTTAGGGATGTTATCTTGGGAGAAATCAGGCAGTTTAAGTAAAAGGAGAATGCAACACCCTCTCCTGAGGACCAGCTGTGTAGGACATGCTAGAGGGACAGCTAGGCTTAGAGGAAGAACATGGTGAGCAGCATCACCAGGTTAAGTTTCTGTGTCATCTGTGTTGGAGCTGGGACTGCTTCTCAGATCTCCCTGGTCCCATGCAAACAGGGATCTGGTCCAGAAGATGCTCAGTAAAGTTTCCCTACTGAAGGATGGATCCTGGTGTGTCCCATGAGGAGGTCAGGGGGCCACCACTTCTCTCATGGCACCATTCCCAGGAGAGGGAGCTGCGCAGCCCTGCCTGTGCTGTCCAGTGCCTGAAGCCAGAACACTCGTTCTTACAACGTTTCTTTGTCACTCTTTCTAGTCCTTTCCTTTTTTCACTACCACATTCTTATTGAGCACCTACTAGCTCTAGGTTTTGAGGTGCCACAGTGAAGAGGAGCCAGTGGGGCTGCCCTCATGGAGCTTACCATGCCTACTGCTGACACGTTAATAGGCAAATTACAAGGCCAAGTGGCAGATGTCACAGTGAGGCAGGTGGAGTGAGATGTGGGCCCCTAGAAGAGGGATACCTGATATAAACACCGAGTGGGGAGAACATCAAGGAAGACTTCGTGGAGGAAGTGACCTCTAAATTGAAACCTGAAGGAAGAGTATTTAGGTAGGAGGAGAGAGGCAGAGAATGCCAGGCAGAGGGAGTGCATGAGTGAAGGCCTAGGGAGGAGAAAGAATAGGGTGAATTTGGGGAGCTGAGAGATGCTTTGCTCTTGCCCAAATTGCAGCCTCCAATTCCCTCCCTCTGAGGGTTTTTGGCATGATTTGGGTAGTAGGATTCCAGAGTGCTCTAGGGCCTCCAGGATGAAAGATTTGGCCATGGAAGAGGAGGTAGGCGTAAGTCGTGTGACGGGAAAGGGAATGCTCGTGGCCCCTTCACGTCAGCCCTGACCTGCTCCCTTTTCTGTGTGCCCCTCTCCAAGTGCTGTGATTTGGGCTTCCACGCCAGCCTGGCCCGCACCTTCCGGACCTACCTCTCAGCCGAGTACAACCTGGAGACCTCTCGCCACGAAGGGCTGGATGTCATTGAAAACGCGGTAGACAACCTGGATTCCCGAAGTGACAAGCATACAGTCATGGACATGTGCAACCAGGTCTTCTGTCCTCCCCTCAAATTTGAGTTCCAGCCCCACATGGGGGATGAGGTAGGTCTCCCAGAAGCACATGTTTAAGTCTGCTTCTGTCTGTTCTCCTATGCGCTCCCAGAACATCCGTGGGAAGGGAATGTCAGCCCCCACATTCCACACATAAGAGTTTTATCTCAGAGGCCCAGGGTCAAGTTCTTGGGTCAGAGGCATCCCTAGCCAAGAAGTTTACCACTAAGACCTATGTCTTACTGGCTCAAGTTTCCCTCCTGTGAAAGTGCACAGCCTTAGCTCTCCTTAAAACCCCTCCCAGTTGTGTCTAGAAGACCACAGGGGAGCCCCCGCATCCACACACAATCATCTCCCATTCTCTCCTGGATGCCCTGGGATCGTGAGCGGCCGAGCCTCCCCACAGCCGCTCTGTTCAGCCCTCCCGCCAGGGCCCTGCCTGTCCTCCCCAGGACCCATGAGCTTCCTTCAGTGCTTACGCTGCTCGGATCCTCCTATGTTCTGGAGAGAAAAACAAATAAATGGGAGAAGACACTTATCCCTGGCTCCAAAATCAGCACACTAGTTACCCAATTTTTATAAAGCCCTTTGTGCATCTAGCTACTTGAGCTTTCCTGTGTAATTCCTCCCTCTCTCTAGGGCTCAGGCCCTTGTCTCTGGAACCAGTGGGGGAGAGCCACCCCATGTCATGTCGGCTTCCTCATCTCTGCCATCACTACCCCTGGGATTTGTGCACAGAACTGTCTCCTAGTGGCCTCGTTCCCTCCACCTAGACACACCCCATCCAAGCATAACGGGGTTGGGGGAGACTCATACCAACAGTGTCCCGGGCCCTGTCAGCTCCTGGGTCCAGTAGAAGCTCAGCTGGGCCATCCACTGTACCTTCTTGGCAGGGAGGAACCAAGAGCCACCTGAGAAGATGGCATTTGCTGGGCCCTCTGGATGGCTCTGCCCACTTTCCTCATTTGCAAAAGAGGTTCCTCTGCGGGTCTTCCCCACACCTCCTGCCCCGTCCCTCTGCCCTTATGTCCAGCGCTTTGGGCCCATCACCTGGATCTGAAAATTCTGTCCTCATGGTTACCACTGGTGAGGCCAAGCTTGGGTTGCCTGATTCGTGGTAAACAACAGCGCCCTATTGTCCCTACTGATCTCAGCTTAGTTACACCAAGTAGCCCAGCTCACAGGTAGAAACAGAGGCCTGTGTGGAATAGGTGTATGGCAAACAGCATTTCTCTGCACCCTTCCCCGCCTCTACCCCTCACCCAGTCAACGGTTGGGAAAGAAGGGCAGCCAGAGTGCTGTTGCCCCCAGCTGCCTCTGAGTCACCTTTATGCTGGGGAATAGGAGCACTATGAGCGTTTCCCATTCATTGTTCTTTTCATTGGCTTCTCTTTTCTATTGCTTTCTTACGACAACTTCCTGCCTTGAAATTCACTAACTAGTCTCACTTAATGAGATTATGGTAAAGCTTAAAGCTCCGGGAAACCCTCAAGTGCTGCAGCAGAACCAGAGGAGCAGGACTGAGAGGCCACACCTTACAGTTCCAGGTGGCAGGTTTCCATCTGCCTCTGCAAGATGTATGACGTTACACAGGCCACTTAGTCATTCCAAGTCTGTTTCCCCGGTGTTGATAGGGATGTTAACGATAGCCCTTGCCTGAGAGTGCGGGGCTACTGCAGATGGTGTCCGTCCTTTCCGCAGGTGTGCCAGGTCAGCGCTCAGCAGCCTGTCCAGACAGAATTGCTCATGAGGTACCACCAGCTGCAGTCCAGACTGGCCACTCTGAAGATAGAGAATGAGGAGGTGAGCGGGCCCCTCTGCCTGTAAGGGATTTCCTTAGGAAGGCCTGCCTTGGCCTGGAAGCCGGCTCTCACCACGGAACACATAAGAAAATGGGGGTTCATCTGTGAGATAGAATAATACTCAGCCACTGAAACCATGCACACCAGGATCTCTAATGGCACAGTGCAATGCTCGTAAGATGTTAAAGAAAAACAGAGGGAGTAGAACTCCCATGTTCACTATCCTAACTGGGCTAAACTAGAATATGTGTACATGTATCTGCATATTCATGTGCTTAGAGAAAGCCTGTGGATGTATTTTAAAATGTTAATTGTGGTTTTACCTGGGTTGCAGGATTATAAGTGATTCCTGTTTTCTTCTTTGTGCTTTCCTCCATTTTCTGTAAGAGTTTATGTCATTATCATCAGAAACAGTCATAGTCATTTTAAATTACACAATGAAATAAACAACCCGGGGCATACTAAATGTGTCATGGATTCTGAGCTCCAGGGAACTCTGTCTTACTTTGGCCAGCACACCTCCCACGCAGCTGGTGACCCAGGATTACCACGGGGAGTGTACAAATGCAAATCCGAGCTGCAGTGGTTCCATTCTGATGTGGACTGCTAAAGCCAGATGGGGACCATCCTATTCCAGCCTGGCTGCCTCCATGCAGGGAGGATGTCAACCCACTGGAGGCTCTTGGGGAAAGGACACCAGGATGCGGGGAGTGTCACTGGAGGACTTGGGCAGGTTTATCACTGAGAAGGGCAATCACAGATGGAGTTGGAGAGGCATGGTCCCTGTCTTCACATCGCAAGAGGACTGTCCTGGGCAGGGAGGGCTGGTTTGCTGTGCCTAGGACAGAGCTAGGAGGGATGTGAGACAGACACCATCACTCAGGATGGTAATGAATGAAAACAGTCTCTGGAGGGAGGTTGTGTGGAGACACATTGTATATTTGTTTTTCAAACCTGAGGAGAGAAGAGATGAACAGAGTATTTTCTTTATGTCCTACATCTTCCCCCAAAGCATTTTAAATTGTTTACATGGAACAGTATATGGATAGTAGTGCTAATGGAATTCAAATTGAAATCAGGGCCACAGAAAGGAGAATAGAGCACACGTTCCTCTGTGCAGGCTGTTCATGGCTATGGAAATGCTTAATTTTGAACCTGAGCTTTTGTCAGGCTATCTTAGAAAGAACTGATTTATTCATTTATTTGTTCAAGAGGTATTTATTCAACTAATATTTAGTCAAGTGTTTATTAAGCACATACTGTGGACTAAACACTGTGCTAGATGCAGAGTAAACTCAGTGAACAAGACAACATAGTATCTCCTCTCATGGAGTTTTTGTCCTGGTGAGAACAGGAGGATGATTAGAACACTAAAGCAAAGCAATAAATGAATGAGTACACAAAATATCAGACAGTGGTAGGCACTAAGTTAAGATGGTAGGTAGTCTGGGGATCTGATGTCACCAGGAGGTGACATTTAAGTTAAGATCTGAGCAGGAGTTGAGCAACATAGTTTTACAATGAATATAAATGCCGTTTCTCCCCCGTTTTTGATGACCCTCTATCAAATAGAGAGCCTGCCATTTAGGCACAAGGCCACAGAAGGATGTTGTGAGGTCAGAGTTTGTGTCCTCTGCATGTGCAGCCTCCCAGTGGTCCATTCGATTCCAGGACAGAAGCTGGAGTCTGGGAGGACTGACTAGACAGCATGTCTCACATTGAGGTTCTTTTTCCTCACAAAGGCTTTCAATAGGAGTCGGGCAGCAGGTAGCCAGAGAATCTGTTTATTGAAAACAACCGCTCACCTTATCCAGACTCTGTCCCCTCTCTTCTCTAGATGAAGAGAACCAAGGGTAATTCCAGTGTTATCTTTCCTCAAGGGACCTGCCTTCCATTGGAGAAGCTAGTTTGGGGGCTCTGTAGCCAGGTAAAAAGAAGCAAGCCTAGAGAAACTCGAGTTCCTTATTTGTCACAACATTTTCCAAGGTTTTTTCTGGCAGAAGGAATCCAATAAAAGGACTTTAGATTGGGCAACCTGGATTCCCACCCCAGGCAACTAATTGGCCTTACTTTCCACATGGGTATAATGGGAATAATCACCTTTGTTCTCCTGCCTCCTAGAGGCTTTATATGGAAGAAATAAAGAAATGATTGGAAAAAGGACTTTGAAGTGTCAAAGGCATTCTGAGGCTGAAGGATTTTCGCCAACATGCTGTGCTTCTCTAGGTTAGGAAAACCCTGGATGCCACCATGCAGACCTTGCAGGACATGCTGACCGTGGAGGACTTTGACGTGTCTGACGCTTTCCAACACAGTCGATCTACAGAGTCTGTAAAGTCAGCTGCCTCTGAGACCTACATGAGCAAGGTCAACATTGCCAAAAGGAGAGCCAACCAGCAGGAAACAGAAATGTTTTATTTTACAGTAAGTGGTGTCCTAGACCCAAAACCCACGTCTGCTGACCCACTTGCTTGCTGTGACTCACGGGGCAGCCAAAGCTGGTGGGAGCCAGCAAAACCACGGGGGTCAGTTAAGACCTAAAACCCTTTCAATATGCTTCTCAAATGAAGTTGCCTAGCTTAGCTTTGTGAAGTGCAGAAAGTGAATTACTAGTGGGTAGCCTTGGCCTTGATCTTCGATTGGCAGTTATGGCAACTTTCCTGTTCTAGAAAGAAACCAGAGAGGGAGTTGTATTCACTAGGGTGTGAGGAAAATGGCTAACAGAGGCAGGTGCGAGCCCCAAGTAACAACCCTCAAGGTTAGTGTATGGTGAGCATGTTGAATTGTTTTAAGTTTGTGCATGGGCTGTGGAAACAATGCCCTGGGTGAGGTATGGAAATTGCTGGTGAGTTGCCAGCCCTTCTTGTAAAATCCTCGATTACTTAGGTTCCACTCTGCCAGGGGCAGGGCAGAGCAAGGGTTAAAGGGGCACTGGGGCTCTGGTGCACCCTGTGCTTAGTAGTAAGGGAGCCCAGAATTCTCTATTTCATCTGAATGTTTGATCCCATTCAGCCGTATCCATGCCAGAAAGTCATCCAGACTCTGCTTGAACAACCCCAGATATAAAAGCTCCCTCTTTTCCCCAAGCAGCCCTTTTGTTTGGCTTGTGGTTGGCTGTAGATACATGATGTTTTCCCTTATCTGTTATCTTCAGAAATCTGCCTCAGTAGGATTTCTGGCCATTGATCTTGACTCTGTTCTCTGGGGCAACCCAGAGAGAGGCTGATTCTACACAACAGTCTTTGGCATGGTTGCAGGGAGCTGGGTTTTCATTTTTCTAGGCAAAACATACCTGATTCTTTCCATTGTGCCTCATAGGCTTTCATTTTGAGTAGCCTGAGGATCCTAGTAACTCTCCCCTGAACATGTTCCTTTTGTCAATGCCTCTTCTAAATTGAGACTCCCAGGAGTGGTCTGAACAGCACAGAGCAGAGCTAATAGAGCCTTCACCTCCTTTCATACCAGCTGCTATGCTCCTTTTCATATGTCCTGAGATCATAATTTTTTTTAAAGGTTTCTTTTTTAAAAGCTATTCTTTTTTTTTTTTTAATATCAGTTAAACTTTTATTCCCTGTGTGCTGCTGTTAAACCAGGCCACCCTCCTCCTAAAGGATGGGTAGGTAATATCTAGGTTAGGTCTTATGTCTATCACTAACTAGATTTCCTCTTGATGGATTCACTTCACAGTTATAGACTGTCAAGATACTGAATCATTTGTTGAACATACATACTGTCTCTTCAGACCTTCTGTGTCTGCAGATTCAGGGAGCCTGGCCTCCATGCTGTAAAGTTTGTCAATTAAAAAGACAAATGAGTGTGCCAGAGCCAAGGCCAAAGGCGGAGTTGTTCAAAACCTGCCACGAGGCTGATATTGATCCACTTCATCAGCATTTGTAGATGGTGATCATTTAACTAGTCACAAACCCACCCGATTCTAATATCTAACTCCATCTTGTGATAGGCTTCATCAGATCCCTTGTTGAAAACCAATAGTTGACACGTACTGCATTGCCTTGAAAACACTCTTTGGCTTTGTTGTTTTCAAGAAAGAAAACGAAGCTAGGCTTAGTGAATCAGCCTATGCCGATTTCTGGGGTTTCAGCTGCTTCCAGTGGGGACCTGTGATGTTTGCAGAGAGAATTCATGGATACAGAGTGAAGTGAGGAGTGCAAATGAATATTAAGTTATGTTGGCAGCAGAAGCAAAGGAATCTGGGCAGCAGAAGCAGAGAAGGGGGTCCAGCCAGCATGAAATTAAAAGACAGAATTCATCAACGTCCGTGATTAGGAGTCACAGATATTATATTTTAATCTCAATATTCAAGTTATCGATGTGGTTGGCTAGTACACCTCATGGCTTGGTGTTGTGATATTATTTTAGGTATTTTTAAGGATATAATACTCATTTTAATGCAAACGCCAGTATAATTCGATGGCATTCTTTGCCTCCATGGGTCACATGTGAAGCCTGGGTGAAGCTTGGAAGAAGTGGGCAGAGTCCACAGGCCTAGAGCCCCATGGTGTAACTTGCAGTAACTGGTGACTAACCCACCAAGGCCTGAGTTACATGTTTGGGAACAGAGCTTCAACTACCAAGGGCGGTGAGGCATGATGGAGAAAATGCCCCCTTATGCCTCTGCTCTGCTTTTATGGTGAATTCTTAAACACATGATAAAGTCAGAAGGTATTATTATTTGAAGCATCCAGAGAGAGCCTGTAGGTGAGCAGTTATCAAACTGAAGTGTGCATTTGAATCAAGTGGGGAACTTCTCGAAAACGTAGGTTCCCACACTACCACCCTTCCCAAGGTGGGCCTTGAAATTTGCTGGGCATCTGTGGTGTCCTTCCCAGGTATAAAATTAGGAGTTAGACTTAGTAATTCAGAGCAGGAATCTGCATTTTGACTTTCTCCTAACTGGGTAGGAGGCTGCTGGTCCAAACACCACAGGAGAAACACTGAGTCTTCCCTTGTTTTATCCTGAGGAAGGCATGGAGGCCCAGAAATACTCAGTAATCTGCCCAGGGTCACACACTGCATGGTCACAGCTGGGTAACATACAGGGCTTCCCAAATTTGCTGTCCAAGATTGTGGTGAGAACCAAATGTACATGTTTGAAAACTGTCAGTGCCCCATGGATACAATGGGGAGTGGTGCTTAATAACCAAGGGACAAGGTCCTAGTAGCTAAGAAGGACTATGGTGAAGGAGAGAGAATACCAGTCTCCCACTGGTCCAGCCATTCCAGAGACTCATCAAGGTAGTGCCAGGGTGAGGTGACCCCCATCGTGTCTGTGCACAGGTCAGCCCCCACCCCCTAGGCCTTTCCCCTGCAACTGTCTTCAGTGGGAAGATGGTGATGTTCTGATGCTCCTTTAGAGGTTGTACTGAGGCATGCTGAGCCTCTGCAGCCAATAGTTCTGCTCCTCAGCATCCCTTTCTGAGCATTCTAGCTGGGACGATAGAATGGATTTCTTTGTGAGAAACCAGCTGGCAGGTTTGGGGCAACCACGCCCATCCTGTGCCTTCTTTTTGCGGGGTTTGCAATTGCCGTTCCTTCTGCTTAGAAGACTCCTTCCTGCATGTACATGCATGGCCTCTCCTGACCTTCTTCAGGCCTTGTCTCACATATCCATGCTGCAGTGAGGTCTGCCCTGATTCCCTGTCCCTTCATTCCTGCCTTGTTTTCATCAACAGCATTCCCCACCTCCTGACCAATTGTGTATTTTGCTTATTTTTTTTGTTAGCTTATTTTCTGTCTCCACGCTCTGCATTGTCAGCCCTACAAGGTGAGGGATTCAGCTAAAGTTCTTAGCCCTGACCATATCCCTGGCCCAGCTGAAGCCACTGGAGGTTCAGAAACAAATTGGGTGTTGACCCCTCCGCAGCGGCTCATGGTCCAGCAAAGGTGCACCCCGACAGAGGGTGCTCCGGGCTGTTTGGGTGATGCAAGTGGGCATCAGGTGGAGGGCCTAGGCAAGCTGGTACCTATGTAGAGCCATGACTGAGACCTGGCTGGATCCGGGGGCCGGTGGATGTGTTTCTCTTCTGGGTGCTCCCGTCCCTCAGCATTGCTGCAGAGCATACTGTGCGTGGTGAGGCCCCAAGACTGGAGGCTGCGAGGGACCTTGGGCAAAGCACTTCTCTGTGCTAGCCTCATGCATGTCATCTGTAAAAAGAAGAAAGCCACATCCCCCCATTGCAGTTTGGATTATTTTAACACGAATAGGTCTGTAGGGGCCTGCAGATACCGTCCTCCCTCAGTGTGGGGCCAGAGGAAAGAAAGACTGGTTCCGAGGCTCCTCTGTGACAGATGGGATAGAGCGCTGCTGCCTTGGCTGCGCGCCCCTGGGATGGTTCCCATTTTTATTGCCCTTGTCCCAGAACCACCACGGAGCTTTGAAGACTAAGGAAGCCCTCTGTCTGGGCTGCTGCAGCCCTCACCTGACAAGAGTGCCTTCCTTTGCTCCCATTCCTCCGAGCCTGCTTTGTGTTCCCAAAACTGACTTGCAATGTGCCAGAGCCCTCATGGGACTGGACAGCCGTGCTGGGCAAAGCTGGGGGTCTGACGGGGAGGAGCAAAGGAGCAGAGGCCCCTCTTTTCCCCAGTCCAGGTCCTGACCTCCCCACCCTGGAGGTCTGTTCCAAAGGCAGAGCTGATGTGACTTGGCCCTGCAGTCTGTAATGTCTCTTTGCCTTGTGTCTTACAGAAATTTAAAGAATATGTGAACGGCAGTAACCTCATCACTAAGCTGCAGGCCAAGCATGACTTACTCAAGCAGACCCTGGGCGAAGGTGAGTCGGGTGGTGAAGGCCTCTGAGGAGGGACTGCCTTCCCCACTGGGTTTTGTTGTGGCCTCTTGGGCTGTTTCAGTTTGAGACACGGGTCGCTTGGTGGAATGAGGCCTGGTACTGGAGCCACCTAGCAGGATTGGGCAGGGTGGGGAAAATAGTGCAGGAACAGATGCTGCCGGGGTCTACTCTAGCTGCAGAAAACATGGGGCAGCCATAAGTCTTGGTTCAGGTTCTGGGGGAGGGTCCAAGGCAAAGGTGTCCCCCATAGGTAGGGGGTGGGACCCAGGGACACAGATGTCCTCACGGACACTTTTCAGCAAATATTATTTGCCAGGAATACTGTTGGAGTACCTGGCCAGGAGTATAGATCTTGAGAAGAAAAATATATATGCAGAGTTGGTCCATGAGGGACCAGGAAACTAGACTTAAAACTACCCCAAGGCTTCCAACAGCAGCTGGAATGATACCATAACTGTTCTCATGACACATGAGGCCTTATCTCACTTGACCTCCACCTGCTTCCATGACCTGATCTACTATTCTCCACTTCCTTACTGTGCTCCAGCCACAGTAAGCTCCTTTCTGCCCTTCAAAACCCATTGAGTTTACTCCTGCCCCAGGGCTTTGCATATGCTGTTCCCTCCACCTGGAATGCCCTCACCCCAGATCTCTGCATGGATGGCTCCTTATCCTTCAGCTGCCCGCACAGATGTCACTTCCTCAGTGAGACTCTCCTTGCCACCCAACCTCAAGGAATCACCCACCTCAGTCCCAGTGCTCTCTGTTTGATTTTCTTCATCTCGCTCATGGCCACATAAAATCATCCTGTTTTTTATTTGTTCACTTGCCTATGGTCTTGGTCATGTCTCCCTGCCGCCCGCCCCAGCAGTATCATGCCTTCAGTCAGAGTAGAGACTCCCTTGCTTATTTTGTCCACCACTTTATCTCCAATGCCCAGACCATACCTGGGTCATAGCAGGCACTCAAGAGCCACTGAATGAATGTTGAATGGAAATGTCAGCAGGACATGAACCAGGCCACAAGGTCGGGGATGGTTTGGCAAGTCCTGGTGCCCCTAAAACCTGGTGTGAGGCTCAGCTGTGGGGGGAGGAGCTGAGCTGGGCTTTCTGAAGCTGCTGGGGCCCTGTTTGGAGCACCCTCAGCCCCACATCCAATGTATTGTTATATTCTGTTTAGAGAGGGCTGTTGGCTGACAGGCATGCTCTACCAAAAGGAAAGAAACCAGGGACTTAAAGGACCCACACAAGAGTCATGAAGGGCATTTCTTAGGTGACAATGCCAGTAGATCCCAAGATGACAGCTTGAAGCAGGCTAGCCATCACCCAGGAGTTCTTCAGGGAAGGAGGGGAGGGACAGGTGAGAGCTGTGCTGGGTGCTGGCCGTGGGATGCTTGCCACCCATGACATGTCCTTGCCCCTCACTGGACCACTCTGTTTCCCATGTGTGTGCACCTTCTGGTGGCTATGCTCTGGCCACACGAGTCCGTCCTAACACTGTCCACCCGGCACCTATCAGGTGGGCTGTGGGAATCTGTAGATGTGTGGCATTTGCCAGCCCCATGCTTTAGAGGGAATGTTGATCATTTAAACCATTTCCCAGCCCCAAGACTCTTATAGTCTAGCTGGGAGACAACTCATGAATCCATGAAAAATTAAATAGTGATAGTGCTAATTCATACAGAAATAGTTGATGAATTACCAGGTGAACAGGACGGACTCTGAGGGCTGTGAATCAGGTGGGGAAGGGGTCATTAGGGCACAGAGGAGCTCAAAAGGCTTCAAGGAAGATGAATAACTAGGGTTTGGAGGAGTAACCAGGGCTTTAAAACTAGTATCAGTGGAATTTTTTCAATCAACTTGATTGACATGTAACTTAAATACAATAAGATGCACGCACCCATTTTATGTGTAGAAATCAGTTTTGACAAACATATACATCAAGATCAAGGCATAGACTATTTCCATCACTCCCAGAGTTTCCTTGTACCCCTTTCCAGCTAACCCCCCCTGGCTATTCTCCACCCCAAGCAACCACTGGTCTGATTTCTATCACCACAGATTAGTCTGGTGTGTTCTCACAGGGAGGTTTTGCGGGTGATAGAAATGTTCTGTATCATGATCTGGGTGGTGGCTGTGCATGGATGTACACATTTATCCAGACTCATCGGTTGTGGGGTAAGGTTGAGGAAGAAGCTTTTTCTTCACATCCGCCTCCCCACACTGTCCACCTTCTGCCCATCCTGACTCTGCAGTCTTGGGCCCCGAGTGGGGCCGTGGAGGAGTGTGGGTAACAAAGAGGGGACCAAAGCAGCGAGACTGGAGGGAAAGACACCAAGTCCCCAGGGAAGCCCGGGTGGCTGTGTGACAGGGCGGGAGGGTGCTTCTGTGGTCGCGGTCCTGGAGCCTGGGGACTCTTATTCACGAGCTGTGTGGACTGGTGTATTTTCAAAATCAGATGCCCTGGATTTAGAAAACTAGATGTTATTTTAAAATATAAGATCCTAGATGAGAAAGTACTTCTCTCCAGCTCCCCCATGAGTGTGATTGCATGCACCCTTTCATCACCATGCTTTGCCTGAATGGCATTAATGAAATGATAATTCGTTTTGGTTGGCGTGACTCCTGATCCGGGTGGTATTCCAAGGTTATTGAGCCGTCAGCTATGCTTGCTCTGAGATGTGGCTCGCCAGCCCTCCTGGGTCTTGAGATGAAGTGCAACAAAACACTGCAGGAAAATACCGCTTCGGAAGTGTAAGGGCAGCTAAGTCAGAGCCATCGAGGGGAATCTCCGTAGTGTCACTTCCTGCTAAGCCATTGGTGGGGAAGCCCATTGTGCTTCCTTTGATAACTAGGATGGGTCTTGTTAGACTGGCCAATTCTGATGTGTTTTTTTTCTAATAAATCTTTTGTTTTTAAATAGTTGTATATTTACAGAAAAGTTTCAAAAGATAGTACAGAGTTCCCAGGCACTCCACATCCAATTTCCCCTATTATTAGCATCTTCATCTGTTATGAATATAGTATATTTGTTACAATTAATGAATCTGGATATGTTATTATTAACCAAAACTAATAAATTACTGAATTGCTGAAAACACTGATGCTGAGACAAAACCTTCAGTCATTTCTGTATAGCCATTGCCAGATAAAGGAGTATGTGGAAAGAATTCCTAAGACAATACCCCTCTCTTAGGGTATGAAAGTGGAGAATGTACACTAACTTACATTAGTAAAGTTCCTGCCTGTTGGACAAAGCGGGGGCATGAAAAAATTGAGCAGTCTGACAAGAGAGCACAAAATCTTGGCTGATTCATCCTTCGGAGTGTCGATAGATGGTTCACCTCTACCTGCGCATGTTGACTCTCCCATTCAGTAGAAAGCTCCAAGAGCGGGCTAGGGCAGGGTCACCTGTATCAATGTCCTTTTTATGTCATCTGAGGGCTATTTTGTATTGGGAAGGACAATCTGGCAATTTTGAAAGCAGGTGAGAAGTATGAGGCTAGGAAGAATATTTTGAAAAGACAGATACAAGGCCTTTTTTATTTTTAGAAATTTTTTATTAAGGTATGATTGATATACACTCTTATGAAGGTTTCATGTGAAAAAATAATGTAGTTACTACATTTACCCATATTATCAAGTCCCCACCCATATCCCAATGCAGTCACTGTCTATCAGTGCAGCAAGATGCCACAGATTCACTATGTGCCTTCTCTGTGCTACACTGTTCTCCCCGTGATCCTCCACACCATGTGTACTAAGCATAATACCCCTCAATCCCCTTCTCCCTCCCTCCCCAACCGCCCTCCCACACCCCTCCCCTTTGGTAACCACTAGTTCATTCTTGGAGTCCCTGAGTCCGCTGCAAGGCCTTTTTTTTTTTTTAATGAAATGATATGTCATGTCCAGTTCCTCAGTTTCTCTCAAGTACTCTTTTGACAGCTTTGCTCAAGGAAACTCAAGATCTTTTGGTCATTCTTATGTAGAAGCAAATTTTTTAACACGATTGACCCCAGACGCACAAGTTCAAAAAGCTTCAGTGTCCCACATATGGGCCCTCCTTGTTACAGATGTCACCACCACATCCTGGGGACAAGAATACACAGCCTTATATGCCTTTGGTGGTTGCTATTTTGTCTTATTAGCCAGAGGATTCTTACTTTATTATCATCTCTGAGTCTTAGATCTCTGACCTTTTTATTGCTCCGGGTAGTCTGTAAGCTCCAGCGTTTACACCCAAGACACAGGTGATTTTTCAATTTACTCTAGCCTCTCAAGGATGGATAGTGCATTGTCTATAAAAGGGGTGGGACATAACCTTTCCAGGCCAAGATGTAATAGCCCATCACAGAGCAAATGTCTGCCAGGACCAGACAGTCTGACCTTCTAGAAAATGACTGAGCCACCAACTGTAAAATATTTTTTAAAACTCTCAACAGGTCTCAGAAGGTAAAAGGCAGGGCACTTCTGATGTCTGATTTTTGTCAGAACTTGAGGCACCACATTCCAAAAGATGTTGGTGATGGGTTCTTGAAAGCTGGAATGTGAGTCTGAATCTAACAGGGAATATATTAGATTCCTTGCCAGAGGAAAGTCTGTCTTGAGTGTGTTCTGACATTCCACTCCAGGACCTAAGCCCTTTGATTCCTACTTCCCTGCTTCTTCTCCACCTGTCCCTATTTGTCCGTTCACCTGTCCATCCATGTATCCAAAGCAAGGTGTTATGCTCAGCCAGGACTGGGGGTACAGAGTACACAGGACAGACAAGGTTCCTGCCTCTTGAGGAAGAGAGACCTCCAACAGTAAGCAAACTATTAAATAAAGAATTATAACTGTCATAAGTGCTATGAATGGAAAATTGGAGCTCAGAGAGAGAACAGTTATTCATGTCAAGGGAGGGATGGGAGGACCTGCTTCAGGATGGGTGATCAGGGAGGCCTGCGAGGGGAGAGGAGGTAGGTTTAAGCTGAGACTGAAGGAGGAGAAAGCATCAGCCACGTGAAAGGCTGGGGAAAGAGTATTGGGGCAGAGGGAACAGCATGCAGAGGGCGGGAAGGACTATGGCGAGTCAGAATTGTAAGGAGGCCAATGTGACTGGGCCATAGTGAACTCTTAGAGGAGTGGGAAGTTTTGGAAGTACGAGGAGCTGGGGCAGGAAACCCCTCCTCTGTCTCCTTTGTAATCAGAGTTACACAGCTGACCATGGCTCTGAGGGAAATGATGTATGTTATAGTCAGTACAGGCCATTGGTTGACCCCTTTCCTGGATCACCATCAGCTTCAACACAGGGTCTTGGGTCTACATGAACATTTAACTTACACGGTACCTGGTAAGAATTTGCCCCAGAACCCAGACACACAATCAAATTAAATAGAACCAATTTGTTTTACTTAACTTTTCTCCCTCCCTGCTTTGGTTTCTGGCTGCAGTTCAGCCAACTGCAGGCACTCTTGTAGCTGCTTGTGGCTTTGGTCAGAAATTAAGGAACTGTGTGTTGATTTGCTCCAGGTTCTTCTTTTGGACCTCTGTTACTCTCTCCCTCCCCTCGTTTTGCTCCCCAACCCCATTCAGCATTGTTTTCTGCAGAGAAAATAACTTCTTGGTTCTTTCTTTAAAAAGTTCCTTCATGTGAATGCTGGATGGGGTTCTAGAGTCTAGAGCTGTGCTGCTCAGTGTGGTGGCCACAACCACATGTGGCCACTGAACCCGTGACACATGGCAAGTCTGAACTTGTGTAAAATGAACAACAGATTCAAAGAGTTAGTACCCTCCCCCCCAAAAAAATACCACTCTGTCTTCTTAATTCTTATTTTGATACATACTGAAATAATATTTTTGATGTATTAGGCTGATACAATATATTGTTAAAATTAACCTCACCTGTTTCTCTTTACTTTTTGTAATGTAGCAACTAGAAATTGTGGCTTGCATTATACACAGTTGACAGCACTGGCCTAGATGTTCTCTACTGCACCATAAAAAGATCAAAGTACTGAATCATGTCATATGGATGAACCTCAAAAGCACTATGCTAGGGGAAAGAAGCCAAATGTAAAGGACCACACATATTGCATGATTCCATTTTTATTAAATGTCCAGAATAAACAAATATGTAGAGACAGAAAGTTTATTAGTGCTTGCCATAGGCTGGAGGTGGGAAGAGGGAGTGACTGTAAATTGGCACAAGGGATCTTTTTTCATGTGATGGAAATTGAATTGTGGCAACAGTTGCACAACTTTGCATATTTGCTGAAGATCATTGAGCTGTGTATTTCAAGTGGGTGAGTTGTATGATTTATAAATTATACCTCAATAAAGCTGTAAAATATGAAAAAGAAGGCAGTGGATAGGAGTCTGGATTCCAGAGAAATGGGAGATCTGGAAATAAGATGAGGGAGTCCAGATAAGATGTAAGCCTCTGAGACCAGCCAGAGAGGGAGTGTGGAAAGAGAAGAGGAGGCCCAGGACGCATCCTGGGGACCTCCAGGCTTTTATAAGTTAGCGGTTGGGCAGATGAGGAGGAGGCTGAAAGAGAAAAGGAGGAACAGCCCCTGGGGCAGGAAGGGGGCAGCCTGAAAGTGTGGAGTCATGAAAATCATGAGAAAGCTTTACAAAAAAAAAGGGAGCCAGGAGCTGAGTGGTTGGTGCTGAGAAGTCAGGTAAGAGCAGACGCTGACTGCATTCTGCCATACAGAGCGGTCTCTGTGCAGCGGTGAGCACGGAGGCCATGTGTGGTGGGGAGCTGACCGCACCTCTAAGCAGCTCCTTCAGGCAGGGGATGAAGGATGGGGGTGTAGTTAGAGGGAGAAAGGGGGCACGGGGGCTATTTAAAAAGCTAAGTTAGGTGTGCCCGGGGCATGTTTATATGCTGATGGATGCAGTCCAGAAGACAGGAGAGAGGGGAGTGCTTGCAAAAACCAAGCCTGAGAAGGGCAGAGGAGATAGGGCCCAGAGCACAAGGGCCAGGGCTGGGCTTGGTCAGGAGCGGGACTCTGCCTCGGGAGTACCAGGAGACGGGGTAGTGGGCAGGCATGGGTAGGTGGGTGGTCTCATGGAGGCATGCTGAGACTGGCTCACTGATTTTCTTTTCCAGCAAATGAAGTGAGAAGGTCTTCAGCTGAGAATGAAGGCAGGAGGGGTAGGGGTGGGTAGGTAGCAGGCTTTAGGAACAACAGAAAGGTCTTAGGGCTGGTACCCTTCAGGCCAGCATAGGACAGGGACTCAGTAAATTTGTTGGTATAAAGTAGTGCATGAGTTCTAGAGCTTTGATGGGCATAGAAGGGATTGCTTAGGGTGCTGGTTAAAATGCAGATTCCTGGTTCTTAGCTCAGATATTCTCATTCAAGGGGCCCATGAGAGAGCCAAAACATCTGTATTTTTAACCGGAACCCAGAAGATTCTGATGCAAGTGGTCAGCTGTAGTTTGAGAATCACTGAAAAAATGTATGTTACAATAAATAATGAAATGAACGGAGCCCAACACATTTGAGGCACTGGGGATTTAATAAGACTCAGTTCTTTCCAACAGACCATAGCTTAGGCATAATTAAAATTCACATTTAACAAATAATTAAATTCAGTTGTTTCTTATTTTTTGAAAAAGATGAATGTTCTCTGGTTAAAAAAAGAAACAAACACCAGTGTACTCTTTCCTTTGCAGGGGAGAGAGCAGAATGTGGCACAACCAGGTAAGAGCTGGGGATCTGTTCTTTCTCCTACTGCCTGAGGTGGGGAGTGGGGTGAGGTGGGAGGAGCAGGGGAGGTTGGAAGTGGGAGGACAGACCCTGCTGAGTGCCCAGGGAAGCGGGGGGGTATTCTCAGGACAGGATAGCTGTTCACCAGGAACCCCATGGGCGGCGTGGCCCTGCTGAGAAGGAAGCATACGTGCTGTTTCTTCTGCTTTGCTTGTTCTGGCATTAGATTGATGAAGCCACACCTGCTCCCAGCTGGTGACGGGGAGGGGCCTTTCAGAGCTGCTGTGGGAAATACAGTATTTTCCCCTGGCTCTATCCATCTGGTGGGACTGTAATATATATTGCAGGGTGGCTGAGGGCAACCAGTAGAGGCCAGAGGCTGTGGGGCAGCTGTTGACCCATTTCCGCATCTGTTACATGGCTGCTGAGCAAACTGCCCAGTCTAAGCAGGGGGCCCAGCCTGGGGCCCCCATTTGCCAATGCTTTGGAGTGGCTCGTATCACACTCATCTGGGCATATGCATGTGCATATCCACAGCTGCCCCTGCTGCCCACACCCTGGCTTCGGACCCCCTGGACACTTGGATGGACTGATGGGGGCGTCCCTACCTGGGAGAGTAACGAATGGGCAACTTCTGCTTTCTGTCCAGCTTGCTCAACATTACCCTCCCTGCTTCTCCCCGAGTACACCAGAGCCAGTGAACACTTTGCACCCGGCAGCTGATAGTCAGCAACTGGGCTCTTTCCTCTACTTACACAGTTTAGACCTGTAAACAGCCCTGTCACTGCTGATGTTGTTTCCTAGAGCCCGTCCATTTCTGAGTTCCCAGCAATAACTATCCCACTGCCCATCATGAATTTGGCCAGTGGCCCAGAGTTCTGTACGTTTTTATCATGCGGCAGTTGAAAGCGGCTTTTTGCCTCATTCTGGGCCAAGTGACCTGATGACATCTTTTCCCCGCAAAGTCTTCCCTGTGGCCCAGAATCCTGGAAAGCTGTCATACTTGGCAAGAGGGAGGATGAATCCTCAGCTCTCTCCTGCTCATCTGTAAGGCAGTTTGCTGGGAAGAGGCTTGGGAAGATCTAGGGTTTTCCGTTCTCTGGGCCTAGGATGGGGGAGGGGGAGACTGCGGACTCTCAGAAGCTTAGTCTGTGCAGCTGTCCCTCTAGGCCTTGGCAGTCTGGGACCCCAGGATGACTCATAATGCCAGGCGAGGACCTTCCAGCACATGGGTCAGCAGATGTGCAGGCTCACTTTCTAAGAACCTTTTAGAAACAAAATCCTTATTTATTTATTAATTTTTCTCACAAGAGGATGTTATCATAGCCCCAGAACAACAGAAGCCACACTTTACACCAAAGTTTACAAATAGAGAAACAGACTGGGGGTTGGGGGTGTGGGTGGGGGATGAATTGAGCTGTCCCTTACTTGCCCTTAATTCTTAGAAGTCATGTGATTGTAGGAGAGATCTGTAATCAAAACCGTGACCACGTCCCAGGGTCTACCTCAAAGAAAAGTTGAGGGTTTTTTTTTTCTTTCCCTTAAATAAAGCCTTCTGAGATATCTTCTACTCCCTCTTCAACCTCGGGCCTCGGAAATCCAAGCTAGGATTACAGACCTCCCACTTAGATACACTGCGCTAAGCTGCAAAGCCAGCCATCTGCCCTCTGGCCCTTGGCAATGTCAAAGGCAACTTTATTAGTATATGAAACGTTTCCCCTCACTTCCAAAAATAATTTTTAACTTGTTCAGTGAATGGCCAACTTGGAAGTGGTTTTAAAATTAATCTTACAGGCCTTGCCTGAGATGTTTCTATATCCTGCCCAAGGTTGGTGTCATTTTAGATGATTTGTGAGCAGGTCCCCAGCCAAGTTGCTGCTGCTGGCCTTGCATAGAAAGACCAATTTTTGCACATGGGCTGCAACATACTTTGTATTTTCTCACACTTAAGAACCTTACCTTAAAATAGTCAAGTTCATAACTCCATACTTAGGCTGACCAGACACTGCAATGCACTTGAAAAGTATATGGTAAATGGCAAAGCCAGATGTAAACCTAAGGTTTGATTACAGTTATTCACGCTATAGACTGGCTTCCCTAACCCAGGCTGGCTTGTCCCTGCAGTTGGGATTAGCAGTGAGATCACTTGTGCACACCCAAGCAGTGTGTAAGAGCCTGACTGCCATTGACCTACAATATAGCTACCATTTCAGATATTGACACCCACGTCTATTGGGTTGTCAAGGGAAAATCTTAACACTGTCCTTTTGGTCATAGAATAATTCTGAAGCCAATTCCTGTGTTGCCATCGTATGTTAAATTTTATCTTGGTCAAAAGGCAGAAAGGGGACATTGGTCTCTGGTTTCTCTTTCTTCCTCTCCGTGGCTCTCTCTGTTCCTGTTTTCTCTGCCTCTCTCTCTTTCTTTCTTTCTTTCCTTTTTGCTCTGCAACTGAGCAGCAGAAGAGATGGAAGGCTTAGGCTGCCCCACTTTCCTTGGCTGAGCTGCCCCCCCGCTCCCCACTTTGTGCCCCACCCAGCACTTCAGTAAGTCGGTATCAATTTGATGTCATGCAAAGTTGGGATAGCTACGTTTCCTTGTCAGAGATTGCAGCCAGTGCACATAGCACCACACAAATAAATAAGGTCCAGTGTTATTTGAACAGTCCCTTGCTTTCTGGACTGGGCAGGAGAAATGGGAACAGTATCCTGTTTTCCCTTTATTCCATTTTATAAACTTAAAGAAAACATCCTTAGGACTTGTTTTAAGGAACACCCCCACCCCAGCTGGACACCCTAGATTTTTTTGATATGGGGTGTCCGACACCTACATTAAGAGTCTCTACTCTTGCTGGGATTTTAATAGAGAATTTAATGCTACTGCTGGATGCTCTGTGATAAAACCAACTTCCCAATTTTACACTCACATCAGATTCTTGAATAGGAAGGGCTGAATTCTATTCCCAGTCTCAATGACATATTCTCTGTGTGACCTTTGGCAAATTCCTTAATCTCTCATGGGTTCACCTGGCTTATGTTGAAAGTGGGTTTAATAATTGTTGCCTACCTCACAAAGTTGTTGTGGATATCATGCAATGTGAGATAAGGAAATGATCCGAGAATGTTCACAAAAAGAAATGCCAAACACCGAAAATAAGGCGGCAAAAGATTGCTAGCCTCAAGCTATTCCTAATGCCAAGACTTAGAACCTATGGCCTTGTGTCACATTTGAAATGCAAAAGCAAATTGACTGTAAGAAATACCACTCCTACATAATCACATCCTCAAAAAATAAGTTAACTTATGAAAAAGAAATGACATGGACTTAGCTAACCAAATTGACATAGATCCAAGATGGGCTCAAAATAATCTTGCCTGTTGTTTCTTTTCAAAATTTTGGTCTGTGCTGTTATTTTGGTTCCAGTGTTTGGGTGGCATGATACTTGGATTCAGCTGTGTCTTTGCCCATGCATGTCCTGGAGCTAGCAGCATTTGCTCAATAACCCAAACACCTAGGAGAAGTTGGTTAACATTCTCTAGATGGCTGGGCTGCTGAAGGAGACAGGCACGATAAGGCCTGTGAGCAGAGGCAGCATGAATCTCATTCACCTTAATTGGCTCCATAGTCCATAAGATTTCTTGCCCATTCACAGAAATCAATTCCAGACTTGGGGGACCAGGTCTTTGCTTGTCATCTGAGGACATTATGTGTACAGGCTGGGTCCCCACTTGTTGCTCCCCAAATTGTGGACCAAGCCATTTGAAAATGAACTGCCTCTCTTGGTTAGGGGCCCTCCTCCTAACCTCAGAAAGCCCTTTGCCCTGGAAAGCTGGCAGCATTGAGTCAGGCCAACTTGGGTGACGAGAGATGAGCAAATAAGCCAACACAGGTGTATGCATGGTAAACAACTCTGGAAACTGGTCTGGTGTTTGTGGCTGTTTCACTGTTCCTGGTGAACTGTGGTATGGTCTCCCCTCCCTGTGGCCAACAGTGGAACACAGGGAATGGAAATCTTAAAGTAAAGCAAGACACTTTCAACCTGACCACATGGCTCCTCTGCTTGCAGGGGCTAATGGGGTGGATGAGTCCTTGACTGGAAGGGGAAAACTTCCCTAAGGCTCCTCAGCTGGCCTCGGGGGATAATTTTTGAACTTGGAGCCAAAGAGGCCTGTGTTTGGGGCCAGTTCCCCTCTGTTGATTTCAGTTGCTGCTTCTATAAAATGGGGCCATACATATAGGGTTGAGTTAATATTAAGTGTGATAATGGATTTGAAAGTACTTTAATTGAAAGAGTATCTGATTAAAAACAGGATATAATCATTGTCCTGGGACCCCAAAGAAACTGCAGCCTCCCTTCTGGCTTCAGTTTCTTCAGCTCTAAAATGAGAATAACACTTGCCTGGCTTTTAAATAACAAAATATAGTCAAGTGCATTTGAAATGGCCTTAGGAGGATCAGTGCCCTGGTATATTGGGGGTTGAGATTTGGTGATGAATTTAAGCCAAAATAATGAAAATTAACCCTTCCGATCATCTTTGAAAGTGTCTTGCTTTCTCAGGCTACAAATTACATCTCTCTCCCCTGATTCCCCCTCCATCTGGTCAGCGTTGCAGGATGACAGCATCTGATTGGAGTTTCAGTGGTTTCCTGCACACGTACTATTCCCCCGCTATGATTTAGAATGCATTTGTGTTAATACGAGTGTTGCTCCTGCCTGACACTGTGGGTAAATTGAGCTCCCCATAAACATCCAGAGGCCTTCAGATGGAGCATTGGATGCCAATGTGCCGGGGGTTCAGGGGCTTCCATTTGCATTTTGTGTTCTCCAGTCATGGGTTTAAGAGCATCTTTCCCAGTTGTATGTTTGCGTTGGTTGCTTTCTTGATTTCTTTTGTTCCATTTTCCCCTAGGCCCCCCTGTCTTCCCCCTAAGCCACAGAAAATGAGGAGACCTAGGCCTCTCTCAGTGTGTAGCCATAAACTATTTAACGGCTGTATGGAAACATTCATTAAGGTACATGCTGGGGAGCCACGGAGTCCGCGAATGCACCCAATGTAATGGCAGCCTCTCTCCACCTCCTTCTGTGGGCCAGCAACCCTGCCCCGACCAACCAGAGCTTCCAATCCTTGCCTTCAGCCAGATCCTCTAGCCAGCTCCTTCCTCACTGCAGCCTGCTCTTAGCTTCAGTGAGGGCTTCTAATCAGAGCTGCTTTTGTCTCCGACCAGTTGATCCTAAGTGCCTACCCATTACTCTCAGCCCTGGGGAGGGATAAGATTGTGACAAAACCCACTGAAGTTGGGTGGGGTTGAAAAGCCAGCACAGTGGTCCCTGCCAGCCATGATTTATTGCTTCAGGAACTTCAGTCTTACCTAGCCCCAGGGGCAGTTAGGAAACCTCCTCACCTCACTTCACACCCACATCCCCCCAAAAGGAGACTGGTTGGAAGCAACATAAAATTTGTAAGAGAGAAAACCCTCCTGCTAGTTTTGCTTGTTAGGTGCTTTGGGAGGAGGGAGAAGAGCTAAAGTAGTCCCTTTAGAATTCCAGGTTAGCCCTTCACACCTTAAACTAAAAAGGAGTGTTTCAGCTCAGTGAGTTTCTCTTTTCTTGCTTCTTAGATGCAAAGGGATCCCAGATAGGGATGGCTCAAGGCAGATTAAGATGACCATGGGGTTGAAAGGGGCAGCTGGTGGGGGAGACCCTTGAGAAAGGGGACATGCATTCTTAATGTTGCATAGGAGGAGCAGGGAAAGGTCCCTGCCAGTTATTTGAGAACCCACTTCCATCTAATGAAGATACTTTCTGCAGAAAAGAGGCCAATCTGGAGAAAAATAAAGGCCCTTGGACTTTGGTGATGACTTTGGAGTAGTAGAGACTGTCCCTGCTCCGGCTCTCTGTCCTCTGTCCTCAACCAGGGTGTGCACAGCATTTGTAAGACAGGGAGAGTTGGTTCCAGGTGTGGGAGTGGGTAAGCAGGACCAGCCTGGTTCCGGGACCGCCTCTGCCTGGGGACAGAGTTCTGGGGAAGGAGCAGTTGGGCAAAGTGAAGGTAGAACATCCAGGCACAAGTTGGGACTGCCCTGGGGCGGGGAACAGCAAGGACTGCTTGAGGACACTTGAGAGGCATGAGGCATGGAGGATCTCCAAAGGAGGGGAGCCCCTGGGTACGTCAAGAAAGAGGTACTGTTTGGAGGTAACCCCCAGTGAGCAGTTTGCCACCCAAAGGTCATGGGAAGGTGGGGCTGTGTCAAAAGAGTCCTTCTTTCTTCAACTTCCCTCCTATCTCCATCGGGACTTTCTTCTCATTCACCCTTGCCATTAAAAAAAAAATCCATTCTGCAGAGTGGGGAGGGGACTGAAAGGTATATTAGCTCTTCTCCCTGCCCTCAAGGAGCTTTTAGTGCCACTGAGGAGGTTTTTGACATGGAAAGCTGACAGGACAAGGTGATTCAGGATGAGCACTTGGTGGGTTATCCCATGGAAACAAGTTCTGTAAGAGCTCAGAGCAAGAAGAGCTATGGGCAGTAGGGATGGAAACTTAGGGCTCTGCAGGAAGGGTAGGAATCAAGTGGAAAGGAGAAGGACAGAGGAGGCCCTGGAAGGAGGGACAAGATGACCAAAGGCTCAGAGACAGGGATGCCTCCCCAGATTTGCTCAGCTCTTTGGACATGGGTGATCAGTCAGGACACTTGGAAGGAGCTGACTCTTATCTACAGGACATGGAAATTAGGTGTTCTGCTTAATGAAATAGTCTTTTACTAGAGAGCCCTTATGTAAAATGTGTGACTGTCAAGTAGTCTGACTTTATTCCTCCAAACAAATCAGAACCATATGAGTGTCCCTGGAGGCAGTCACCTTGGGAAGCCACATTCTCATTCCAAGTATGCAGCCTTTGCTGCAGTTGGTCAGTCTTCCCTAGAACCCATAGCATGGCCTTTGTCAGTGGTGCCCCAGCTTTGTATTAGAATAGATACACTGGCCTTTGGAATAAAAAGTGTGACCAAACTCAAGTTTTGCAACACCAATGGAAGTAGAGGATCGCAAGAGGCATATACCACAGTGGGGCTGGTCACCTGGCTCTGAAAAGCCACTAGCAGTGGCACGTTGTTGGAATAAGTGCACAGCCTCCTCGGGGGACTAGTTGAAAGAAAAACACTCATTTGACTAAAAAAAGTTTCTATTTGCTAAACATAATTGCATTTCTTTAAAACTGCAGTGTACTTATACCACATACTAGCTGTATGTGGACAGACTTGCGTATGGCACGGTCTCACTCTCAAGGATTAACTTTCAGAGGATGGAAGGGCAGTATAAGGTACTCAGTCCCTCAACCTTTGTAAACAGAATTTAATTCTTTTTATTTTATGATTCACATGCTGTCTGGGAGAAAATTCTGTGTGAACTAAGAATCCCCAGCTTTGAAATGCCCAACCTATGAAAGGCTTTTCAATAAAACCCATCACTGGCCCCCCTCATTGTGAGGGTTCAGAGGGACCAGGAGGCATCCCTGAGTTAAAAATGATGGGCGAATGTTGTTGGAATTACTTCTGTAAATGTCTAGGATCTTACCTGAATTGTTCCTTTTCAAAATCCTTGACTTTCTTTCTCCTCTCAGTTAGAGGGAAACTCAATTTTTATTATAATCTTGAGGTTCAGGAGTCTCCCTCTGGAGCTGGGGGAAGAGTCTCACCTTGCTTCTATAAAATGAGAATAATAATTATCTACCTTGTGACGGTGTGATGAGGGTCAAATGAGCTAATACATGCCGTGTTTCTAGAGTGCCATCTGGCACTCAGTAGCCTATGAAATGTTAGTTATTGTTAGTTAGTTAGCCATTAGCTTCTAGGAGATTGCTCATACAGCCGCATCTGAGCAGGCTGTTTGCTCAGTTCTAAGATTCAGGGAGGTTCAGCCCACATGTGGTCATGCCAGTTGTTGAGATGCTGGGACTGCACAGATGACATCTGCTGGAGGGTGCTTTTCAAGGTGGCCTCCTCAAAGAGCCTGCATGAGATAAGCACTCCCCCCAGGGCCTGGCCTGCTGCATGTGGGACAGAAAGAACAGACAGTGCGCCCTGCAAATGGGTGACTTCAGTGGCTTTCGTGTAAGCAAAGGCTCCAGTTCTGCCTGCCGAATTGTGGAGGTGTAGTGACTCCACGGCCCTTCCTGCCCCCGGCCTTTCTCAGCTTTTGGTCCCTCAGGTGTTCTCAGTGCCAGCATGAAGGTCAGGTGGGAGGAAGGAGAGCAAGGCCAAGTGAAGACCCAGGAAAGCTCCCCAGGGTGTTTGGTAGGAAGGCACGGGAGGCTGTTTGGAATTTGGAATCAGGTGGAATTCTGCAGGGTCCTATCCAGAGGGCACCTGGTGCACACGACCTCAGTAGAATTAGCTCTTTACTAAGAATGTTTCCTGAGCTGACTTCCAGAGACAGCATTACAGTAGCCACATGAAGATATGTGTCCCTCTTTTTCTCTTGGGCAGGAAGGCCAACATTAAGGGATCTTAGGTGGGTTCTTGCCCATTGGTACATTAACAGCCCCAGTGTTGAGAAGAGGCTGGACCTGAGATGAGGAAAGGGTCCAGTACGTACTGTTTCTGCTCTTTGATAAGGACAGATAGAGGCCCCTCTGCCACCTGGCATCTAATGCAGCCACATGGAAGGCTGGCTAGAGGCAGGGCCAGAGCCCCACCGAGGCCTGTGGCACAGGGGTGGCCCTCCCTCCCCACTGGCAGGCTGGTTGCCAGTCTCCCTGGACCTTTGCTGGCTGCCATTGCATTTTGGCGCTCACGGACTCTGAAGGATCTGCTCACTCTAACTGATCTTACTCCTGCATAATCTTTTCTTTTTCTCCTGCTCTGCTGCCTGTTTATTTTTTGTTATCAGAGGAAGAAGAAATGCTCGAACCAGGAACCAGGTATTTACTAGAAAGGTCCATTAGCCCCATTCACCTGGATAGAAGCTGTCTTTGGTACTGACTTCTGGAATGGGGCCCACCTTGCCTGTTGCCAGTGGGCCCATTTTGTTATCCTCCCCCTGACCATAGTTAATCAAGGAAAGAATTCACATGGGGGTGTGGAGGAGCCATGAAACATCCAAATTCATGGTTTTTCTGTCCCTTTACAAGAGCATATTACATATGCCTTATTATTTCCTTATCATCTGAGGAGGCTGGCAATTTAATTTGGCCCCTTTTAAAATAGTTTAAATAGGATTTTATGCTCTTTAAATGACCCAAAATAATAGAGGTCAACCAATCATGGAATCCAAAAGAAAATTACCCCTTGTCCAGCTCTTTGTGGCCATGGGCCAGTGTAGGAAGAAGTGATTGAAAATACTTTCACACCCCAGATGCACATGTTTGGAATTGCATCTTATTCAGCCTTTTTGACTAAGGTTGGCCTTTCAATGGTCAATGGCTGATGTTAGCTGTTCTAGAATTTGTAACATGTTAATTGTTAAGGAAAAAAAGAGTTATCTGGATGTTTATGTTGCAATGTCATGAATAAAACTGGACTTCCCTTCTCAGAGCTCAGAAGGACATGTGGGACCAGCTTTGCTTCTCCCATAGTGTGTTCTTCTTAATTCTGGCATCAGGTACTGCAGAGCTAGGAGGAGGCCTTGATCCTGCCTTTTTATCCCTTAGCACTGGAATAATAGGGTTGAGTTGGGGCAAAGTGGAATGGTAAGCAGAGAGCTCTTCAGGAGCAGACTCCAGCCCCTTCCCCGGGGTGGGTTCCCTCTGCTTCCCAGATATGCC
The DNA here is from genome assembly GCF_040802235.1 of Manis javanica. Lineage (NCBI taxonomy): Eukaryota > Metazoa > Chordata > Mammalia > Pholidota > Manidae > Manis > Manis javanica. Next base: position 29,824,935 of record NC_133158.1, on the reverse strand, counting down.
TGTCAAGCCTCCTGAGTCCTAATTCTTTGCCAGCTAAGTAAGAAGACAGAGCATTTCTTTAAATTTATAGCTATGCCTTTTCCTGCACATACCTGAAGGCTGTCTAATTGTTTGTGGAGACTTTAGGATTAGCAGTTCCTTGCTTGTTTCAACTAATCTGATGGTACTAATACTCTGGCTTGAGTTTGTAATCTGTGTTTGCAATGTCTGTTTTCTAGCAGTGGTTGCCTAGCCCAATACAACTCACGATTTCTTTTTCTTAAGGACTCAGGACAAGCTATACCGCTTGTAGTCGAGAGCTGCATCCGATACATCAATTTATATGGTAAGTTTGATCTTGGGCCAGTTTTGTCAGCACTCTGCAGAACAGGTGCTTGGCTGTTCTCATAGGAAATGAGATTTCTAATTCATCTCGGAGGACTTGCCGTTACTGCTGTCTGCTTCCGAGAAGGAAGGCGCCTGGAGGAACAGCTGCCATTCTGAGGGTTATCTTCGGAGCCTTTCATGTCAGGGGATAGAGGGTGGTGAGAGGAGACCCTGGAACTAAGAAAACTGAGGAGCAGGGAGGGTACAGACAGGAGAACCATTTTAGTTTGTTGCCATCCAACTCCAGATCTCTGTGCTTTAAGCACTGACTGTAGTTGGCAATCAGTCAGTTCATGCTGCTAGACTATAGTAGCTCTGGAGGAAACAGAGTGTCTGGGATGTGCGGACCATGGTACTCCCAGCACTTAGCTTGTGCCCCCATCTACTCATTTATTCATTCCTCCAAAAATAGATCTTCAGAGTTCATAGCAGGTGCTCTTTTAGTCAATGGAAGTACAGGCATGAAAAAAACAGGTAAAATACTAGCCATAGGTAGAGTGTGTTACTGGTTAGGAGGACAAGGAAATAAACAAGCAGAGAAACAAATAACATGACTTCATGTGGAGATAATGCCAATAAACGGACTAAAAGGGGCTAGAGAATGGCTGGAGGGGGGCCAGGCTGCTTTGACTAAGGTGCTAAGGAGACACCTCTCTGAGGGGGTGATATTTGAGTGGAAGGAACCAGCCAAGCAGGCCAGGTGGAGAGGATGGCAAGTATAAAGGCCTGACATGGGAAGGAAAGCTGGTGTGACTGACCAGGGATGAACCAGGAGGATGGGGGAAGAGCCACGGGCGGTAGAAATTCAGGATTGGGTAATGAAAGAAATGAAGAAACATTTATTGAGCGCATACTGTGTATAAACCACGCATTGACTAAAGCCTGCCTTTTAAGGGTCAACACTTTTCATAATGTGGAGAATTGTTTTATACAGAAAAACTAAATCCTAAGATCACAGTCTTCCTCATTAAAATTCCTATTTAGGATGAGAGAGGCCCTTCAATTCCTTCAGTCATATAGGTTGCTGTTATGTCACTACTATATGTCAGGTATCGAGGTCTCCTCTTATGCCCTGTAGAAACACATGAAAAAGGGATTGTTTTTCTTTAATAATTTAATCTCCCCCAAATTCCTTGACCCCAGGCCAGCATGCATTATAGACTCTAGCTTTTCTTGAACAAAGAAGATGTCAGTGTAAGGGGTAGGAATAGTTGAGCAGATGGTATTGATCATTCTTGTTCAAAATCTCTGTGGCTGTTAAACTCAAATGGCGTTTGTAAACTCAGGCCAAGCCACTTGGTACCAATGCAGCTGGTGAACTGGGAAGGCAAAGTGCACCAACCAGGTATTTGATTGAACTGACCTGCTGGTTAAATTCGAAGTCATGCGCTGGTCCAGTACTGATATAAACTTCTTGTGGCCTTTCCTTTCAAGCCCTGTGGCAAGAGATGACAGACATATGAAGCAGGATGTGGCTGAGTATTTGGGCCAGCTGAAGTTCACTGCAAAGGCTACTTTTAGGCTTCTGTCAGGAGAACTTCACTAGGAATGGCTCTTTCTTATAAACGATGGTGGAAGAAAGAGACAAGCAATGGAGAATCATCCATGTTTGCAGTGGTCTGGCGAGCTCAAGGCCTCATGGCATTTTCTGTTCGTTTGTTTGTTTGTTTGTTTGTTTTAGGACTCCAGCAGCAGGGGATCTTCAGAGTGCCAGGATCTCAGGTCGAAGTCAACGACATCAAAAATTCCTTTGAGAGAGGTAGGTGCAGGCCATCTCAAGCTTGTGTCCATGGGAAGCCAGGGTGAGCGTTGATGTGTGCCTTAGAGCCTGCGGTGTGCTGATGCTGGCTTGTATCAGTATGGCTTTTCAACTTCTCATTCAGCAACTTCATCTTGGAAGCTTGAAATCAGCCAGGCCAGGAGTATTTATAACACAGACATCAGCAAACACTAAGATCTTTTATTTTTCTTTCCCCCTTCCAAAGTGCTAGCTGTCAAACATTTAGCAGCATATGTGTGTGCCTTTCTCTGGGGGGCTGTACAGTGGTTGCTGGGGACCAGGGCCTTGTAGAGCACTCTGGAATTAATATGTGAGTCTATAAAGGCTGCTGCGTTTTAGAAAAGTTAGAAGAACATAGATAACACTTGTGTTTCTTTTAGAATATATCCTAATTCTTAATTTTATACAGTATTTTTGGCAAAAGCTATACACTGGGAGGAAGAGACTATGATACTCCCTTATACCCTCTATAAGATTATCTAGTTCCCACTTTCACCAAGGATATAATATTTTGTTAGAAATGGAGTGGCCACCAGAACAGGTGGTTTGTTTAGCATAACCTCCCTTGGTATCAGAGTCCCTGCTGGGGACAGATGGCCAGTGACAGTGTCTTTGCAAAGTAAGGACTCACTGAGGCTGGAAAAGCTCAATTTGCATTACATCTCTGCCTTTTTATGTCCAGTGCTTATCTCACTACTACAGTGAAATGGAAAGTCTGTCAATTTCATTCAAGGAACTATTTGAAAGCGTCCTGCTCCCTGGTTGTTGAGCCAAGCTCAGCATCAGCACATTCGTGTCCTCATCCCAGGGAAAGAAGAAGAGTTAGTCTGTAGGCATCCTAAACAACATCTCTCCCTCCAGCTTAACAGCATTTTGGAAGGATCACATCTCCATAGCTTACACCTCTTAACTCTGCTGTGCTAGCTTTTTCTCTGAGTGGTTCTGATTCTAAATTTGGTCTGTAGAGCCCAATCCCAACCTGTTTCCCCATATCATATCCCAGTTTACAAAGCAGTTTCTTCACATTCTTCATGTAAGCCTTCCAACAGCCTGGGGTGTGTGTGGTTTGTCCCTGCAGGCTGTGCTCTGAGTGGGCCTCTCCCGGGGGTCCCAGCCCTGGAATACTCCCTACTGATCGTGAGGCTTCTCCTAGAGGAGCTGCCTCCCGAACAAACTCACCACCTCCCTGTCCCCCAATCCCATCCTGAGGTCTAGCTTCGGAGCAGAGAAAGCATTCTGGCAGCTCCAGGTGGCCACCCCCCACAGCACAGACCTTTGTGGCCTGGCTTGGAACTGGGTGTAGAGACCAGGATTTGACTGAATGTGGGGCTCAGTGGCCTCCTAGGGTCCAGGGGAACTTCAATTTGGGACTATACTCCAAGTTCTTGAGCACTTAGAACCAGACAGCCCCAGAATTCCCCTGCTTCATGCTCCTAACTCATGCTTTATCTGTCCATTTATTCATCCACTCAGAAAGCATGCATTGGTAATGGATGAGGGCTTAGAAATACAACACAAACAAAAGACAGTCATGGCTGGTGGGGGAGCCGGTTTACTAAACAGATGGCATGATCAGTGCAAAGATGGAGTTAAGCCCTGGGTAGAGTAACCCGGCTTGGATGGAACAGGGTGTGCTTCCTGGAGGAGGAAATGCCTAAGCTGGGGCTTAAAGTGTAAAAGCCAGGTGAAGCAGGTAAAGAGCATTCTAGACCAAGGAAACAGCATGTGCAAAGGCTGCAAAGCAAGAGCTATTGCCAATCAGCCTCCCTGAAGGAAGTGTTGTTCATCATTTTCTTTTTTTTTTTATTGAAGTGTCATTAATATACAATCTTATATTGGTTTCAAGTCTTCAACATTACCCATATTATTAAATCCTCACACCCACTAGTGTGGTTACTATTTGTCAACATAGGAAGGAAGATGTTAAAGAATCATTGGCTATATTCTCTATGCGGTACTACCATCCCTGTGACTGATTTATATATATTATGACCCTCCCCCTACCCACCCATCCCCTCAGTCTCTTCCCCATGGTAACCACTAGTCACTTCTCAGTGTCTGTGACTCTACTGTTATTTTGTTCATTTTGTTTTGTTTTGTTTTTATACTTCACAAATAAGTGAAATCATATGGTATTTGTCTTTCTCTGCCTGGCTTATTTCACTGAACATAATACCCTCTAGATCCATCCATGTTGTTGCAAATGACAGGATATCTTTTTTGTAGCTGAATAATATTCCATGATGTATATGCACCACATCTTCTTTCTCTGTTCATCTATTGATAGACACTTAGGTTGGTCCCATAACTTGGCTATTGTAAATAATGTGGCAGTAAGTACAGAGGTGCATTTATCTTTTAGAATCAGGGATTTTGTTTTCTTGGATAAATTCCTGGAAGTGGGATTTCTGGGTTGAATGGCATTTCTATTTTTAGTTTTCTGAGGAACGTCCTTACTGCTTTCGACAGTGGTTGCACCAGTTGATATTCCCACCAACAGTGCATGGTGGGTTCCCTTTTCTCCACATCCTCGCCAACACTTGTTATTTCTTGTCTTTTGGATAGTGGCCATTCTGACTGCTGTGAGGTGATCTCATTGTGGTTTTGACTTACATTTCCCTGATAATTATTGCTGTGGAGTTGTGCCTGTTGGCCCTCTGTATTTCTTCTTTAGAGAAAGGTCTGTTCAGGTTGTCTGCCCATTTTTTAATTGGGTTATTCGTTTTTTTGGTGTTGAGGCTTGTAAGTTCTTTATATATTTTGGATGTTAACCCCTTATTGGATAAATCATTTACTAATATGTTCTCCCATCCTGTGGATTGGCTTTTTCTTCTACTGATGGTGTCCTTTGCTGTAAAGAAGCCTTTTAGTCTGATGTAGTCCCACTTACTGATTTTTTATTTTGTTTACCTTGCCTGAGGAGATGTGTCCAGGAAAAAATTGCTCATGCGTATGTTCAAGCATTCATCATTTTCCTGAGCTTCTCATGACAACACTGGATAACCAATCCAATGTCTTGTTTCTTTATTTCCCCAGTTCCTTATCACCCCTGCTGCCCTGAATTCATAATAAATAAACGGAGCTGTGGTCTGAAACCTTGCTTGTTCCATCCTCCTGGGTTCATCTCATTAAACAGAATTCCTTGAATCTCATGGGTAAACTTGGTACACAGTGCCTCCAGCCTGGTGGCCATTCCCCCTCCCCTGCCACCTTGAATTTTCCTGCTTCCCCTTTTTGTAAGTAACTTCATTGCAGAGGCAGCCAAGCTCCATCTGCACCCCAACAGCACTGCTTGCTTTCCTTTTTGAATGTGATCTTCTAAAGTCAGTGCCTACTGTCACTTGCTCAGGAGCCTTGCAGGGGTGTTGTACAATTTAAAAGAATTCTCTGCTCCTAACAAGTTTTGGTCTGTCTCAGGTAGAGCCCTGCTGAGCAAAGATCACCTGACCCAAATCTCAGCTGCAAAAGATATTTTCTGCTTTTTCTTTGCATCCCTTATGTGGTTGGCTCCTCTTCTCTTTCCATCATTCTGAAATGAATCTCATTCTCTCACGGGCCTTGTCCCTCTGCTCCACCTGAGCCTACGGTGAAGTGTGGCTTATTCTAGGAGAATAGTTGGGGTATGTTTCTTTTTGAGAAATCTATTCCTGGCTTCTCTGGGCTGGCTAGTATCCAGATTTCTGACTTCATCTTTCCTGTTTCTTGACATTCAGCCGCCTGCCATGGGTTTGGCTTCTTACCGGCGGACGCCCAGGGTCACCTCCTCCCGCCTCTCCTGAAACTCGTTGCTTCCCTCTTCCCGGCTCCCTTGCTGTGTTTCTCTACATCCCCCCGGGATCCAGGTGGCCAGAGCCTGGGCACAGCGCAGTGTTCTCCTCCCACCCACTCCTCACATCCCACACGCTGTGACTGAATTTTCTCTCCAAACCAGCACATTGTGTGTTTTTCCTTTCTTCCTTTTATTTGTTAAGATTCAAATCCCCTAATGCCTGCAGGGTGCCTGTCCTTTGCTGCTTGTTCAAAGAGATTTGGGTCTTTTTCTTCCTTGACTCCCTTCTTTCTCTCCTCAGGGCAGAGTTCTTGCCTGCATTCCTTGTATAAGGCTGTTGAAAGAAGCACAGATCTCTTTTCCTTAGGCGTCTGAAAAATTACAGCATGTTGGAAAGTCATTCTTGGCTGATCATTCCTAAACCTACTTTCTTTTCCTTCCAAGATGAGTCAGGGTTTCAGTTTGGATGGTGATGATGATGATGATAGTGAGGATAATTTGCTGCCAACAAATCTTAAATTCACTGCTAAAGTTTTGGGATCTTCCAGTAATTTTTCTGACAAAATGAAGGGGAAACATCACAAGAAAGGGCAGAAGCAGCAGAAATGCCATGGAGAGAGCTGTGGTTTGCTCTTGTCTCCCAGGCCAGTTTTGCTGGGGAAACTCTTTTTCCCCTTAAGCCAATCCCCTGTCCTCATAGTACGCAAAGATGAGAGAGTTGCTGGTGTACTCCCTTCTGTATGGGGGGGCTGGGGAGGGAGCCCTTAGCCGTTTCACCCTGGGCAGATGAATGAACATTGGGTTTGGATTTGGGGTGGAAGGCATGGCATGTGGGGTGTCACATTCTGGACTCTGGACCTGACCCTTCCGAGATCTGCCTCTTGCCCCAGGAAGAGGGGTGTGACCAGAAGATGCTGGCAGGGGTTGTCATGTTGAGGAGCCTCAGGACCAGCTCCGAAGGACTCGTGGCCACAGGGAACTACCCCTGTGTGGGAGAATGCCTGCCAGCTTCCTGCCTGGTCCCCTGTTTGGCAGCAACTCCCTTAGAGCCTCCAAGCACAGACTATGTGTTCACACTCTGCCCTGGGTACAACCCTGCCTTAAAGTCTTCGGCAATGCTCAGGTAACCTGGCTAAGAAGGCAGTTTGGTAACAATTTTACCTCCCTTGGGACATTAGCTAGCAAAACACAGCTTTCTCTCAGACCTGCCTGGAATTTTAGCTTTAATTCTCTTGGAGGAAGCCATCGTTCACGCAAACCATCCTGCTTATCTTGAGCTCTGGAATTCCATTCATTTCTGGAGCCAAAATTGACTAGCCTAAAAGAGAGCCAAAGGCCTGGGCTAGTGGGGAAGGAGTGTTTATATCTATCAGTGTTAATGCATGAAAAAAACCCTGTATATATATATATATATATATTTTATGTATTCTTTCTCTATCCACTGAAGCTTAAAAGCTCTTTCTGTGGTACTTCTTTAGAAATAAGCATACCTAGAACCTAGGTCTTGACTTCTAAGTACCTTCTCCTACAAAAACCAGAGATCCTTGGATCTCTGTTTGATTCCAGATCTGGGTGAAGGAAAGTACAGGGTGATTGGGGGACATCTTTTGGGCTAGAAAGCAAGTAAGCGCTCAATAGAGGTTATATCAAAGGGACGTAAGAAAGGACTTGGCAAAATTGGGGACTCTCTGAGCATCCCAAGCGATAGTGGTAGTAATGAATTATAACACATTGAATAAAAAATTGTAAAAACAAGTCCATAAAGATGCTTGAGAAATAAAAATAGGAGTGAGGGAACACAGGGAGAGCTCTTCCTCACAGAAGAATACCAGCTGATAAATGTAGAAGGAATAATAGTCAACATTTTGCAAACCCAGAATAATAATTGATTTAGGCAAAAATCATCATTGGATGCTGAAAGCTTTGGGTGAAACATGTTGAACACAATGACATGCACATAGATCGCTTCTGTTTTTCAAAAATATTTTATATTTTATACTTACTACAAAGGGGAAAGTATACTTTTACAATGTATAGCTCTGGAGGCTGCCACCTTAACCCAGCAATCAAACTTAGCATCTCCAGTAGCAGGACAAGTTGATATTATGTGCCTTTTACTAGTCTTGCCAAAAATATTCAACCTGAATCTACTCTTGAGGAAATTCTCAGACAGATCCACTCTTCAAAAGAGTCAATGTTACAAAAACCATGCTAACAATAAAAAATGTTGGGGTTTGTTTTACATCCAGAAGACTAAAGAAACATGACAACCAAATGACTTACTTGAACAAATGTTGATTAGATCTTAGCTCTGGAGAAAGTTCTGTGAAAGATACAGGACAGTTGGGAAAGTTTGAATGAGACTGTGTTTTGGAACTTGTTAATTTTCTTAGGTGTAATAAAGTTGTATGGTTATGTATCCTTACTCTTGGGAGAAATGTAGTATCGTATTTAATAGTGACATGTTGTGATGTCTAGAAAACTTTCTCAAATGACTGAGCAGTAATAAATAGAAGTAGAGAAAGGAAGAAATCAAATATGGCAAGGTGAGTGTAAGTTGATGAGTGTAAGTGAAAGGTGATGGTCATTTTCTAAATTTGTACAACCTTTTTATAGCTTCAAGCATTTTCAATATCAGTTGCAGGGAGAGCTCTATAAACTTCTGTGTCAGGGAGGCTGACCCTCTGCCTCTGCCATAGCTCAGGCTGGGCCAGGTCATCTCTCCAGCCAACTTCACGTTCCCTGCCTCCTCACCACCCTGACTCATCACCCCTCTTTCCTCTCAGGCGAAGATCCCCTTGTGGATGATCAAAATGAACGCGATATCAATTCAGTCGCTGGTGTTTTAAAACTGTATTTCCGAGGACTGGAAAACCCGCTCTTTCCTAAGGAAAGGTTTCAAGATTTGATATCTACAATTAGTAAGTATTTCGTGAGTGGACTGATAATTCCTTGAGAAATCTTTATCGAAGCTGCAGTATGGGTCCGTCACTGTGCCTGGCACACAGGAGGGATACTAGGAAAGCAACAGTGTGGCCTTTGTCCTCATTGAACTTGAAGCCTCGTTTACAATGGAAGGGCCAACAGGCATGGTACACCCCTGTGGATGGATGAAGCTCAGAAGAGAAGAGGTGGGGGAGACTTGGTTTCACAGATTGCAGCTGGGAAAGCGTGATGTGAGCAGGGTCTAATGGGAGAAGTGGACACAGGGAATCCTGGGAAGAGTCTGGGGACACACAGGCCAATGGGACAAGCAGAAGCGTGTCCTGGCCAGTGCATGATGTAAGAGACTGGAAGGGTAAAACAGAGCAAGACCAGGGAAGACCTCAATGCCTTCCCAGGCCAGCGCCTTTCTCCTTGGGTAATGGGGAGCAATATAGTGTTTTGGAGTCAGGTCACCAACCTGACAGATGAGGGTAATGATGAAAATTGGTTGACTGGGGGCTTCCTCTGACATCACTGGCCATCACAGTCCTGCTTGACCAGCATTTCTGCAGATGGAGACAGGAGCCCAGCCTAGGGGGCTGAAGTAAAGGCATTTTGACTGTAAGATGCCAAAATCCAAGGAACCTTTTGGGAATATTTTAAAAAATAATTTCTAATATTAGAATATGAGAATTTTAATATTTTAGAATAAACTCTTAAGTTAATTTGACTTATAGAAAATTGCCCACACCCAGTGTCACTAGCAATGCTTTTCACACAGTATCTTCTGCAGCCAAGGAAAGTTCCCCCAGAAGTGGTGATTGCCTGCGAAGGCCTGAGCCCTTGTATCTGCCTGATGTAAGAGACGCTTCCTCCGCCCTTCTACCCTCCCCAGTACTTCCCACTCATCTTTACAGAGCTGCTTCAGAGAGACCCAGGCCTTAGTCTTAGAAACTTTTGTATAGGCAATGTCTACATATAATTGAGTGAGTGACATTGTTTTGCTCTCATTTTATCTATTTTTATGTTACCTCCTAATCATGGCAAGTGATCCTGGTTTCTTATTTAAAGAATGAGGTAAAGTCTTATTTTTAAATAAATAGATTTAAGAAAAAATATTAATAAATAATAGTGGAGGTAGTACTAAGGCACTGGTGATTAAAACTGAGGATATGAAGGGCTGCATGAGGGATGAGGGAATCAATAAAGGTGCAAAGGCTTTGACTCTGTGGGGAGGCTTGGGTGTGGCTTCCTAGAGCCAGACCTTGAAGGAAGGCTGGAGTGTGCCAGGCACAGAGGAGAGATTTAGTGCATGCAAAGGCCCAGGGGCAGGAGAGCCCTTTGTGAGAGGGAGATGGGGATAAGCCAGCCTGGCACAGAGTTTCTCAATGGGGCACAATTAGGATTTCGGTAGAGCAGCGCCTTGTTGTGTGGCCCATACATTCAGGATACTTAGCACCTTGGTCTCTGGATCCTAAATGCCAGTCATACCCTCCAGTCACTGTGACAACCCCAAAGAATGCCCCATATATTTGCAAAGGTCCCCAAAGGTGCACTGCTATGTCATTTGAGAAGCATGGCTCTAAATCATCTTCAACACTTTGGGAAGGGGCAACAGCTAAGAGATGAGGCAGGTGAGGTGGGTTGAAGCCCCACTGTGAAAGGCCTTGGAAACAGAGAAAAAGTAGAAGTTGTGTTTTAGAAGAGACATGTTGACAGAGCGTGGAGACTGGAGAGAGGAGGTATGTAGAAAAACATGTTTTGTGGACAAGAAACTGACGCGGGTTTGTGCATCAGACCTGTACACATATATAACCTTCAGAGCTGCAGCAGGTCACTCTGTTTAGTGCCAGCTTTCCCTCTCCACAAGGCAAAGCCCACGAAGCACTTCTCTCTTCTAACCAAGCCCGTTTTGCTGCTCCTCCCCTGGCTTGACTGATAAAAATGCCATCTGTCTTTCTGCAGCTGACCTGAAAGTGGGTCAGAGACACAGTCGCAAGCATCTGCCGGGCTCCTTGGCCAATATATAGCTTAAGAGGTGGATTTTTATTCAGCCTTCATTTCCTGGGCATCCACTATTGCTGTAGCTGTGCTGCAGCTGGTGTTTATGAAGAATTTAATGAACACGGTCCTTGCCTGGGTTTGTCAGGACTTGTAAGGTGCAGATGCCAGAAACTCAATTTACACTGGCTTAATCCATAAAAGGAAATGTCTTGCCTCATAAAGCTGAAAAGTTTAGGCCCAGCTGGACCCAGACCATCCATGGCATCAGCAGGAATCTGTCTCCTCCATCTCTGAGCCGGCTTCACTCAGACAGAATATTCTTTTTTTTCTACAATTTTTTTATTAAGGTATTATTGATATACATTCTTATGAAGGTTTCACATGAAAAACAATGTGGTTACTACAATCACCCATATTACCGAGTTCTCCCGCCATACCCCTTTGCAGTCACTGTCCACCAGTGTAGTAAGATGCCACCAAGTCACTATTTGTCTTCTCTCTGCCTCACTCTTTTCTTAGGGAGAATCTGGGATAGTCACAGAGACAGAACAGAAGGCTAACCCGCCATTTACTCATGCCCAGTCCTGCCCTGTCCACATCTCCAGCTGCTTCCTTGCCCCTCATCTTATTTTGAAGTCAAATGCCAAACAGTAATTTCCTCTTTAAGTATTTCAATATCAGACAGAATATTCTTTCCTGGGATCCTTCAGCCGCTTCAGATTTCCCACTACCCAATTTCAAGAGGGTGCCTCCCTGTAGGTTTCCCCGGCTCAGAGTCCCAAGGATCATCTGTGAGTGGTTCTGATGAGGCCAGTGCCCCTCCCCTGGGTCCGCCCCTGTGGTCAGGGACATAGGGTGCTCTGGTTGGCCAGGCCAGGGTCACACATCAACCCTGGGACCTGTGGAGGAAAACTGGCTCTCCTGAACCACACATACTGGGGCTGATCGAGCAGGTGGGACTCACAGATGTTGGCTACTTGGCTCTCTGCGGGGGGAGGACACCCTGAAAAGCCTCTTTATGTTACAGAACTGGAAAACCCAGCTGAGAGGGTGCACCAGATCCAGCAAATCCTCATCACCCTCCCCCGTGTGGTCATCGTGGTCATGAGATACCTCTTCGCTTTCCTCAACCAGTGAGCGCAGCTGGGCGGCGGGGTGGTGGCAGGGGCTCTTTCCCTCTTTGACTCGGCCCTGGCCTCCTCTGGGAGGGGGTGTCCTGAGGCTTTTGCAGGTGTAACTGTTCTTAAAACACAATGTGGAACTCTCCTGGGTTTGCGTAGGACCCCCCAAGGGAAAGAAACCGCAGGAAGAACACTCCCTTTCCCAGGTGACTTGTCGGTGCCTCCTTTCTTGTAGCCTCTCGCAGTACAGTGACGAGAACATGATGGACCCCTACAACCTGGCCATCTGCTTCGGGCCCACCCTCATGCACATTCCTGATGGGCAGGACCCCGTGTCCTGCCAGGCACACGTCAATGAAGTCATCAAAACCATCATCATCCATCATGAAGCCATCTTCCCCAGTCCCCGCGAGCTAGAGGGACCTGTGTATGAAAAGTGCATGGCAGGAGGGGAAGAATATTGGTAAGATTCCAGTCCTCTCAGTATTATTATTATCACCATTGTTGTTGCTGTTGAACAGGAACAGTAAGAAACCCTTCAGTCTCCTGGCAGCTTTAGAGTCTGCACTCCCATATGCAGTTTCTCATCCTAGCTTTTCAGCAGCCTTTTATGAGAGACAGGTGCATCAGTCAGGACTCTTTTGGTCTATAAGGGCCTGAAGGAGAGCTCCAACTGGCTTACGCCAAATGGGAATTTATTGGTTTACTTAACTAGAAAGTCTGGGATCAAGGCTTCAGGTATAGCTGGATCCACAGTTTCCACTGTCCCCATCAGGACTCAGTCCTGCAGTCCCCGCCCCTGGCTCTGCCTTCTTGTGTGTTGGGTTCATTCTCAGGCAGCCTCTCCCTTGGTGGTTTCAAGAAGGCATCTTGGTAACCCCATATTTTAGAGCCCATTCTCTCGGCAACGCCAATGGAAAAAGAGTTTGTCCTTCTCAAATGTTTCAACATAAACCCAAGAATTATGTCCCCCTGCTGAGGCTTGGCCCTGGTGAGCTCCTCACTGCCCTTGGCCAGGTGAGTCACACACCCACCTCAGGCAGCCGGGGAGGGGACAGTCCCCATCTCAGCTCCATGGACCAAGAGTAACACACTCCCCACCACTGGCCTCGTCCACCTGGGAGTCCTCTTTTTCAGACAAAGTGAGTTCACTTTCTTTGAGAGTTCCACACCAGGTTAATAGTTGCTACTTAGGCACCTCTGTGTACCTGGTGCTGCACTGGGTCTTGGGAGAAATATTTTAAAGCCTTATCAAAATCAAAGCCAACTGCCTTCCCCAAGTTAAGACCTTAAAGTGTGGTAAAGATAGGAATTAAAAAAAAATGTCAAAGAGACAGGATATTCAGGACACCAGCTGACAGAGACAAGACAAAGGATTCCTACACTTTCTTTCTTCCCCAAATCCAGGCCAACATGCAGCTATATATTTAGATATTACCCACATTGCTTTCAGCCAGGTACCTACAGGGGAGTTTGTCTTTTGATTGTCAAAGCATTTCTGGACTCCTGAGTTGCTGTAGTTCTGTGGGCCTATTTGGGAAACTGCTTCAAAGGAGAGAGATGTTCCAGCCCCTTTCTTTGCCCACAGTGCTGCCCCACATAGAAATACTGGGCCCTTGCATGTCTGATCACAGCTTTGTAACCTCATTTGAGGCACCAGGAGCAAGTCTGTCCCTGTTGTGTTACAGAAACATTAACGCCAGCAAGCAGACTTTCTGGACAAAAAGAAACTTTTTCTCACAGTTTTTGTAACCATGAGCAGTTCTCCTTTCTTTCTGCAATATCTATAATTAGTGTTCAGGGAAGGTCCTGTGGATCCTCATGTACTTATCAAAGAGCAATATATAGTAACCACTGTTCTTAATCCCACTTATGTCCCATGACAAGGGAAAGCTATTAATTATGTAGTAATTTGGAGGCATTTTCAAAGCCAAAGCAGGAGATTTGGCTGAGAGTCTCAACATAGTGGACAACATTCATTTGTTCAACACATGGTTGCTGAGCATCTGCCCTGGGCCAGGCCCCGAGCTGGGGGGGCAGGTACGTAACCCAAACAGGATTAACCCCTGACGTAAGGAGCCCTGGTGGTGGAGGAAACAGGCGGTTCCAGAAGTGGAGGCCCCCTGAGTCAGTATGGGGATGTCAGGAAAGGCTTCTTGGAGGAAATAATGACTTAACTAATATCGTAGGATGCAATGAAGTCAGCCAGGTGAGGAGTGGGCAAAGAACATTTTAGGCCTGGAGGGCTCAATAAAATGGAAAGCGGTTGGTTCCATGTGGAAAGCTGGGATGTTGCATGTGGCAAGGGGCCAGCAGGCTGGTAGGAGCCAGGATATAAAAGGTCCTACACAAACTGTTGTGCAGAGTCTGGACTTTGTCCAGGATGCAGTGGAGGGTTTTTCATAATGAAGCCCATTATTCCTTTAAATGGCATGGTAAATGCCACCTCCTCCTAGAAGCCTTCCCTGGCCACTCTGTATAGGTCCCCTCTGCTACTGTTCTTGTCTGTGCTCATTTGTTCCTACATAACACATTTCAACTTGCAGCCTTTCTGTTTCCTGACCCGTGAGGTCAAGGTCTATGTCCACCTTGCCATCATGCATTCCTCCTACCTAGTACAGTGCCTCACATATATTAGGACTTAATCAATGGCTCAATAAAAACTGACTGGCTATGCAAACGAAGCCTGGCCTCTAGAAGCTTATAGTCTAGCGAGGGGCAGCAGCTGGTGAAAATTATCCCAGGGCATTAGTAAGTAAATTTGGAAGGCCTGGACTCACTCTACTGTTGCAGCCATCATAGTTGCCAGCCTGCTCACACTAGCTGGGCTGATTGGGGCTTTTACACGCAGCATCATGAGGCAGCTCTGAGGATCCCTGCTCCTTGCGAGCTTCACTCCACCTCACTGGGTATGTCACCTCTGCTGTAAGACAAGGAGCCAGGCTAGATGAGTGACTCACAGTACTTCCAAAATTCCTTTTTGTTCTTGCCTCTGGTCCTTCCAAGGATAGATGCCAGGGTTTAACACTGCCCTCCTAATCTTACAGAACACCTAGGCTTTGCCAACCTTTACCGAGAAGACAGCTCAGCAGATTCCAAGGCTGAGGGCAGCCAGGGAGGAGGTTATTGCCAACTACAGAGTGGGAGTAGTTTTCTGTCCAGAAGGTCCATGGTGGTCAAACAGAAAAGGTGGCAGGAAGTGGGCCTGGGCCTGATCTGGGTCAAGCCCACAGGTGGGCTGGGCTGGAACCTGCAGGAGGCTAAGGTCAGCATGAGGGTGCAAAGCCCCTCAACGAGTCCCCATGCCATGTTCCCTTGCAGTGACAGCCCACACAGCGAGCCAGGGACCATCGATGAAGTTGACCACGACAATGGCACTGAGCCTCACACCAGTGACGAAGGTGAGTGAGGGAGAACCTAGGGCCAAGGAGTTCACCCAGGGGCCTCTCACCCCGACTCATGCCCGCCTGACCCCCCTGGGCTGCTCCCATACCCACCCCCAAGCTTTGCAAGTCAGCACATCATTATCCAAACACACAGAGCCTCAGAAAGACCTCTGAGGCATATGCCCCCCAGCTCCCCACATTCCTTCCCAGCCTGCCTCGCCCCGTCTGTGTCTGGCCTGGCCGGAGTGCTATCCCATGTGACAAGAGTCTCCCAAGTAGGAAGCATGTTTTGTCCCTCCATTGCTCCCCCACTGGGAATCTGTTCTGCACCCAGCCCGTGCGGGATGTAAATGAATGAGACATGGTCATCGAGGAGCTCCCAGTCTCGTCACCTGACAGACTGAAAGCGCCTCCCGTGATGAGAGTGATAATGCCAGGCCACAGGTGTGTGCACAGTGCAGTCCTGTGAGGACAATGGAAGCAGTGATGAGCTGGGGAAGCTGGGGAGGGAGGGAGGGCAATACCAGCCGGAGCTCTGAGGGGCTCACTGGACCTTCTGCCCCTTCTAGGCAGGAAGTCAGGGTAGTCTTTAGGGAACCTGCACCATGTCAACAAGTGATCTGAATAATATGGCCCAGCACCAGTGTATCCCTTAGGCAGAGCAGGTGCAGTGCCCAGGGCCCATGATACATTTAGGGACCCATAAAAATGGTTTAATTTCTTTTAAAAGAATAAGAAATAAGATTCCTTTGGATCATATTCATTTTTATACCAAAGTAGTTGTAAAAATATAATATTTAACTTTTTTTTAATGGAAGAAGGGACCCATGTAAGCAGAAGTACTCAGGGCCTGTGCAAGTCCAAACCTGGCTCTCCTTTCACCCTGGGAGAGTTTTACTTCTAAAAAATCATTATTTAGCAGTTCTCTTATTGGCTTCTGTGTTTCCCCTGGGGTATAGTCGCAGGCCCTGTTAGGACAGCTGGGTATGTTCTCAGATGTGATTTCTGGGGCTGGTAAAAGAGGCAAGACCGATAAGTTTGTTTTCACTTGCTAGTAGGACTCTTTCAGTTGCTGATGACAGAACCTCCAACTCAAACTGACTTAAGCAAAAAAGACCTGACATTGTATCCCTAAAACATCCCAGGATAGTTATGGCTTCAGACACAGCTGGATCCAGGAGCTTAGCTGATCCTGTCAGGAATTTGTCTCCATCTTCCTATTCTCCTTCCCTCTGTTTTGGCTTCATTCTGCAGTGGGGTCTCCCCATGTTGTGCTCGCTGGCAGTTCCAGGCCTTTGTCATCCTTCTACCCAAAGTCCCAGTGGAAAAGAGCTCCCTTTTCATCGTGGTTCCAGGAAAGCTCCCTGGGCAGCCCAATCACTATAGCCTGAGAGGGAGCCAGTGGCTCAGGCCTGGGTCACAGATGCAGAAAAACGAATGTAGGCACGACCTTCAGCTCACCCAGAATCCTTAGAGGCTAAAGCCATCCTGAGCTGAGGCAACTGTCCTGCAGATGTGGAGATGTGAAGGCTGCCAACTTCTGCTTGTTTGCAGTGACTTGATTTTCTCTTCCCTTCTTTTCCTTTCTTTGCTACTTCAATTTCGTCCTCTCCCCCTATCATTTTTTAATGCCCCTCCTTCTTATTCTCTCTATCTTTGGCTTGCTTTATTTCTGCATCTCTCTGTGCGTGCATGTATAGGTCCTTCATACTCTTGATCTTGCTCTGTCTCTATTCTTGCATTGCAGGAAAATACCTCTTGTCCAAGGAGTCTGACTGGTTTTTCATAACTAAGACCTGTCAGTCTGCTGCTGTTGGGGGCAGACATGTCCACAGGAGGGCAGTCAGGAGCCCTCTGAGGCCCCTTGCAGCCCACCTTCCTGGGGCCTGAGGTCACTGTCAGTCCCCGAAGCTCCTTAGCCCAGGGAGTGGAAGGCTGCTGTGAGGGCTGGGACTGAGGAGGAGAGGCAGAGAGAATGAGGCTTGTTGGGTGAACAAAGCAGAGCCACAGGACACACCCATCAGATTTCACCCCACCCCAAGCAGAAGCCCCCAAAAGATGCTGCCTTGACTCCCCAAGAGCAGAGGTGCACAATGGCCCTAGGACAGGACAAGTCAGAGCTTCATGTGTATACTTCCCACAGGATCCCTGCTCCTGTTCTTCCTGGTCAGGCTGCTCGTTACTGCAAATGACAAGGACAGGGAAGGGCAATAGCCACCCCAGGGAGAGCTGGTTTCATGCTCCCTGAAGGTTCTCACTGTATCCTGTGTGTTAGTGAGGAGTGATAAATCTGGGGCATTCTTTGGAGGAAAATTAGCTGCATTTTCTAAATGTTTACATTCATGCCAACTCCAACCAGAATAGTCACAGAAATGCTGAGCTGTGGGAACAGTCGAGGGGGCATTGGATTCTGAAAAATGAGGCCTGGGTTGGAAAGAAAGAGACCTTTATAGCCATGTGATCTTTGGCAGGCCACATAGCCTCTGGCCTCAGTTTCCTCGTGGAAATGACAGCATCAGGAGAATTGTGGCTAGATTAAAATGAGGTGACATACGAAGAAGCTGAGCACAGGCTTAGGACAAATAGGTGACTAGGAAACATTAAGTGACTGTGTATCCAGTAAAAATCCTTCCTAATCCTGATAAAGAAACTGCTTCCAGCGACTGTAATGGGGTATGTGGTGGGGACTTGATAATAGGGGAGAATGTAGTAACCACAATGTTGCTCATGTGAAGCCTGAGCATAGACCATATATCAAGGATACCTTAATAAAAAAAGAAAAAGAAAAAGAAAAAGAAAAAAACTGCTTCCAGAGAATTTTGTTGACCTATTATTCATTGGCAGCCTGAATCCCCTGATTTTATTACTTACTTTTCCTCTGGGACATTTCATTTGAGGGAATATCAGAATCTTTATTTATCTTGAAAACACCCTGTATGAATGAATGAAACCCAGCAGACTTCAAAGGTCAAATCAGTCATCAAACCCTTTTAAAGATGGGTCACCCAATAAGTGACCAAATAGGAGGGACAAGTTAGTCGTTTAGGCAGCTACTACGGCCTTTCCTGTACATAACTGATGCCTGCTGCCCTGTCTTGAGTCTTTTAACACATTGTGGGTATCAGTCTTGAAAATCCATCTTTGCTTGCTCTTTTGGTCTCCAAGATTTATAAAGAAATCATGGTTAGGTTAAGAACCCTTAATCGTCAGAACTAAACCTAATGAAAACTTTCAGGCAGCCTGTTAGTAGCAACTTTACTGATTGGATGTTATATAAGGAAGGAGGCTGCCAGATAAACCACTAAAATCACTAACAGAAATAATGCTCATATAGTTACAATATATTGATGTTCAATTATAACTGCACCATCAACTTTCTCACTGATGTTTCCCCCAATTCTCCAAATTGTCTTTAACTCCTTGCCTATCATCTGCATGTAGAAAGCCATTAAGCCATTACTTCCTTGGACACATCAAGTGTCCATAAATGGGCTTTAGGAGGTTCACTATGGGCAGAATTTTGTTTCTCTTGGAATGTGTTTCTGAGAAAAGGTCCATAGTTTTCATCAGATTCTAAGCATGTACTAGAAATTAGGGCAAGATTTTTATGTATTTATATACATTTCCTAATGTTTAATAAAAAATTTCAAACAAAAAAGTTGAAAGACATTTTTTGGTAAACACCCATTTACCTACCACCTAGTTTCTACAATTGTTAATATTTTGTTATATTTACTTCACTGTGTATCTATCCATCTATCAATCCTTTTATTTTTAACATTTTCAAAGTAGGTTTTACTGAAATAAACAAATCTTCAGTATTTCATTCCCTGAGTTTTTATACATGTAAAAATGTGTCTAACTCAAGCATATACAGAACATTTCCAACACCCCAGAAAGTTCCTTCATGCCTTTTCCCACTCAGTTCCTGCCCCAAAAGCCCAATAGACAGCCATTGATGGTTTTTATTTATTTTCACAATAAATTAGTTTTGCCTGTTCTAGAGCTTCATATAAATGGAACTGTAGAGAATAGAGTTTTGGCTCTGTCTTCTTTCACCCAGCATAATGTTTAGAGATTCATCCATATTATATGTATTAGGTGAGGTTTGATGGTATTACAGTCAGTTTACACATTACCACCCAATTATGCTCAAATCACAGCTAGAAAATGAGAGCAGTGGCCACTTTATAATTAACTTGGCCCCTGTTCCTACCCCTTAGTGCATAGATAGTAAACTGGCCTGCACCACATGGCTCAGGCCTGAAACGCAAGTAGGACTCTCCTTCCTCTTTGGTTTCAGCCATTTTATTGAGATATAATTCACATACCATACAATTCACCCATTTAAAGTGTACAATTCGGTATTTTTTAACATATTCATGGATATATGCAGCCATCACCGTGGTCAATATTTGAAGATTTTCATCACCACAAAAAGAAACTGCATGCCCTTAGCTGTCATCCCATACCCTCTATCCGCCCAACATTTCTCCCTAGCCCTAACGACCACTACTGTATTTTTTTGTGTCTGTGGATTTGTGTATTCTGGACATTTCATATAAATAGAATCATGCATATCTGGCCTTTGTGTCTGGCTTTTCTCATTTAACATACTGTCTTTAAAGTTCATCCCTTTTGTAGCATGTATCTGGAATTCATTCCTTTTTATGGCTGAGTAATACCCCATTGTACGGCTATGTCACATTTTGTTTGTCCACTTGTCAGTTAATAGACGTTTGGGTTGTTTCCCACTTTTTGGCTGTTATGAATAATATTGCTATAAACATTTTGTGTACAGGTTTTTTGTGGAGACGTATATTTTTATTTCTCTTGGGTATATACCTAGAAGTGTGATTGCTGAGTCATACAGTAGCTCTATGTTTATCATTTAAGGAACTGCTGGAGTGCCATTTTATATTACCACCAGTAATGTATGAAGATTCCAATTTCTTCACAT
The DNA here is from genome assembly GCF_040802235.1 of Manis javanica. Classification (NCBI taxonomy): domain Eukaryota; kingdom Metazoa; phylum Chordata; class Mammalia; order Pholidota; family Manidae; genus Manis; species Manis javanica. The sequence goes on along the minus strand of NC_133158.1, from coordinate 29,804,624 downwards.
CCTTGTCAACACTTGCTATTATCTGACCCTTTGATTCTAGCCATCCTAGTGGTTATGAGATGGTATCTCATTGAGGTTTTTATTTGAATTTGTTACATTATTAATGATGCTGAGCATCTTTTCATGTACTTACTGGGCATTTGTATATCTTCCTTGAAGGAATGTCTCTTTAGATCTTTTGCCTATTTAAAAATTTGGTTATTTGTCTTTTTACTAGTGAGTTGTTTTTTGGTGTTACGTGTAAGAATCCAAGTTCATGAAGATTTGTTCTGTTTTCTTCTAAGAATTTATAGTTTTAGGTCTGTGTTTAGGTAACCCATTTTGCCATTTTGAGTTCTTTTTGTACCTGATGTGAAATAATGTTCCAACTTCATTCCTTTGTGTGTATAGCCACCCTTCAGCTGAAAAGATTATTCTTTCCTCCACTGAATGGCCTTGGACCCCTTATAAAAAAATCAATTGACCATAGATGCATGGGTTGATTTCTGGACTTCCAACTATATTCCACTCATCTATATGTCTGTTCTTGTGCCAGTACCACACTGTCTTAATTATTGTTGTTTTGTAGTAAGTTTTGAAATCAGGATGTGAGTCCTCTGGGTTCTTTTTCAAGATTTTTTGGCTATTCTGAGTTCTTTGCAATTCCATATAAATTTTAGCACCAGCTTGTCAATTTCTATAAAAAAAGTCAGCTGAGATTCTGGTAGGGCTTGCATTGAATCTGTATATCAATTTGGGAATATTTCCATTTTTACAGTATTAAGTCTTCTGATCCGTGAGCAAGGGATTTTTTCCAGTTATTTAGATTTTCTTTAATTTCTTTCAACAATGATTTGTAATTTTCAGAGTATGAATTTTGTACTTCTTTTGTTAAATGTGTTCCTCATTATTTTATTCTTTTAATGCTAAGGTAATGGAATTGTTTTCTTAATTTTATTTAGAATTGTTCATTACAAGTGTATTAAATACAATTCATTTTGACATATTGTTCTTGTATCTTTCAACCTTGCTGAACTTACTCATTCATTCAAATAGTTTTTAGTGAATTCCTTATGATTTTCTATGCACAAGATCATAGCATCTGTGAATAGACATTTACTTCTTCCTTTCCAATCTGGATGCCTTTTCTTTCTTTTCCTTGTCTAATTTCCCTGCCTAGAATGCCCAATACAATCATCACTAGAAGCAATGAGAACAGACATCCTTGTCTTGCTGACCTAAATTCATCTGACCTTGGGGAAGAAGCATCAGTATTTTGTCATTATCCAGTATTTTACCATTAAGTATGATGTTGGCTATGAAACTATGAAACATAGTTGCCATTTACCAGGTTGAAGAAGCTCCCTTCTATTCCTAGTTGAGTGTTTTTATTATGTTGGATTTTGTCAAATGCTTTTTCTTCATGTATTTAGATGGTCATGTGATTTTTAGTTTTTATTCTATCAATTGATATGTTACATTAATTGATTTGTTTGGATGTTAAACCAGTTTTACATTTCCTTAGATGAATTCAGCTTGGGTATGGAGCATAATTCTTTTTATATGTTGCTTAATTCAGTTTGCTAGTATTTTATTGAGGATTTTTGCATCCCTATTCATGAGATATAGGTCGATAGTTTTCTTGTGATGTTTTTGTTTGATTTTGGGATCAGGTAGCGATGATCTCAAAAAGTCAGTTGGGAAGTGTTTCCTCCTCTTCTATTTTTGGAGGAGTTTAAGAAGAATTGTTATTAATTCTTCTTTAAATTTGTGATAGGATTCAGCAGTGAAGCCATCTGGGTCTAGGAATTGCTTTATGGTGGTTAGCTTTTGCTTATGGATTCAATCTTTTCACTTGTTATAGGTTTATTCAGATTTTCTATTTCTTCTTGAGTTAATTTCAGTAGTTTATGTCTTTGTAGGAATTTGTCCATTTCATCTAGATTATTTGATTTACTGGCATATAAGTGTTCTTAGTATTGCTTTATAATCCTTTTTATTTCTGTAAAGTTGATAGTAATGGCCCCTTTGCATTTCTGATTCTCTTAATTTGAATCTTCTTGGTCAGTGTAGCCAAAGGTTGTCGATTTTGTTGATCTTTTCAAAGAACCAGCTTTTAGTTTCATTAACTTTATCAATCAGCTTTCTCTGTGTCATTACTTTCTATTCTAATCTTTATTATTTCCTTCCTTGTCTTAGGTTTAGTTTGCTTTTCTTCTTCCAGTGTCTTACAGGGAAAGTTTAGGTTATTGATTTGAGTCCTTTTTCTTTTCTTAATACTGTCATTTATAGCTACAAATGTCTCTCTAGGCTTTAACTGTATCTCATATGTATGTTGTGTTGTCATTTTCATTCCCTTTAGAAGTATTTTCTGATTTCTGTTTTTATTTTTTCTTTGACCATTGGTTATTTAGAAGTGTGTTGTTTAATTTCCTATTTATGAGTTTCTCAGTTTTTTTTCTGCTACTGATTTCTCTAGAAGAAAACTATTTCTATAGTTTCATTCTATTGTGATAGGAGAATTATGTTGTATGACTTATATCATTTTAAATTATTGAAGTTTGTTTTATGGCCCAGGATATGGTGTATCTTGGGGAGTTTTACATGTGTACTTGAGAAGATACATATTCTCTTGTTTGGGTGGAGCTTTCTATAGTTAGTTATTAGGTCTGCTTGGTTTATAGCATTTTCTATTTCCTTGTTGACCTTCTGTCTAGTTGTACCATCCATTGAGAGTGGGATACTGATGGCTCCAGCTATTACTTTGGAATTATCTATTTCTCCCTTCATTTATATCAGTTTTTGCTTCACATATCTTGCCTCTTTATTATTAGATGCATTATGTTTATCATTGTGTTATCTTCCTAATAAATTGAACCTATTGTCATTATAAAATGTTCTTTATTTCTAGTAAATTTTCTTGGTTTTCAAGTCTGTGTTGTCTGATATTAATGTAGCCACTCCAGCTTTCTTGTGGTTGTTTACATATTTTTTCCATTCATTTGTTTTCACTCTGTTTGTATCCTTGAATCTAAAGTGTGTCTCCTATAAATAACACAGTTAGACTTTGTCATTTCATCCCATCTGACTAATCTCTGCCTTGTAATTGGATTTTTAATCCATTCACATTTAATGTTATTATCGATATAGTTGGATTTATGTCTTTCATCTTACTTGTTTGTTTTCTGTCTCATGTCTTTTTTGTTCCTCTGTTTCTTCTTTCACATTTCTTTTGCATTAAGTATTTTCTAATGTAGCATTTTAATTTCTTTAATGATTTTTTTCATTATATTTTTCAGTTACTTTTTAGTGGTTGCTCTAGAGTTTACCACATACGTCTTATCAGAATGAACTTCAGATTTATACTAGCTTAGTTCCAGTAACATATGGCAATATAGCTCAAATATAGTTCTATTCCCCTTTCTACACTGTTATGGTATTGTTGTTATACATACAATATCTGTTAATATTATAAACACAACTGTAAGTCCAGGGAGAGGAAATCCCGAGGCAAAATACCTCTAAAAACTGAAATCAGTCAAAGGGAGAAATAAAGTTTAAAACCCGTTTATTGCTTACAAACTGCAGTCCAGGGCCTTCTCTGTCCCCTGCTCCGGATGGAAGCAAGCCAGCAAGCCAGCCAGCCCCTCCCCTTAAACTCTCAGGTTCAGACACGCCCTCAGTTGCCCAGGTAATTGATGAACTTCTCTCCACCCCTGAGGATACACAAATGCACTAAAGCCAGGTGAGATAATCTGGAAATGTTACAGTTTTACCCACACCAACAGTCCATTGCTATAATTATTTCTTTATCACCCATAGTTACTTCCTAAGGCCCAAACAGTTTTGCTTTCACTTCCTTTGTGCTCTTATTGGCAAATTTATTAAACATATATTATATTTCTACATGTTACAGGCCCAACAGTACACTATGTACATATTTTATATACTTGCTTTTTAAATCAAGTTTAAAGAATAAGAAAAAAGTATACATGTTTATACTCTTCCATGGTTACGTAAGTATACTGATGCTCTTTTATTTTTCTTCTAGATTCAAAATTACTGTACGGGGTCACTTCTGTAGTCATCTTGTAAGGTAGATTTGCTAGCAACAAATTCTGTTGTTTTTCTAAATCAGAGAATATCCTTATTTTGCCTCATTTTTGAAAGATGGCTTTGCTAGATTTTAAGATTTTTGGTTGGCAGGTTATTTTTGTGAGCACCCACACACATGCGTAAATTCAGGTTGTGATTAATGCTATAAAGAAGAATTAAGCAAAAGAAGGTGATAGACTGATTTGACAGATGATGCTTTGTAGTTGAGGGTGGTCAGGAAGGGCCTTGCTGAGGCAATGACCCCTAAGTACAGACCTGAATGAAGTTAGGAAATGGCACTCAGTGTTTAATAAATATTGGTGGAATGTGAATGCAAATGTCTGGGAAAATTATCTCAGGGAGAGGCAGTATCAAGTGCAAAGTCTTTGTGGCAGAAAAAAGCTTGGCATGTTTTAAAAGCATCAAGAGGTCTCTGAATATTTATGCAGTAGTGTTTGGGGATAAAGTGTATTAATGTCTGCAACTTACTTTAAAATTCATTGAAGAATAAAGTGCATGGATAGAAGGAAAGATGAATAGCTATGTGGTAATGCTAGAAGAGTAAAATGTTAATGGTAGAATGTAGGTGGTGAATACATGCCTGTCCATTGTTCACTGTAAAATTCTTTCAACTTCACTTTGTGTTTGAAAAATGTCATAACACAATGTTGGAGGAGAAACATCAAGGTTAGTGAAGCCAGAGCAGACTGAGTGAGAGAGAAAGTGGTAAATGAGGTCGCAGAGGTCTCTGGGGCCCAGAGCACAGAGGACCTCTGCAGCCAGGAGAAGACATCTGGGTCTTGTTCTAAGCACAGAGGGAAGCCTTTGGAGGGATTTGAACAAGAGAGTTTCATGATCTGATTTATGGTTTTGAAAGATCCCTCTGGCTGCTATAGGGAGAAATGGCTCTACCTAGCAAAAATGAAAGCAAGGAGGCCAGGTGGAGGGACAGTGGTAGTCTGGACCAGGGCGGTGGCCATGGAGGTGCTGAGACTGGTCCAAAGGAGTTGCTGATGGAGTAGAAGTGCAATGCTGAAGAGCTAGGCTTTGGCCTGAGTGAGTGGGCGAACAGTGGTTCTATTTCCTAAGATGGGGAAGATGAGGGAATTAAGTAAGTCGGGGGAAGGGTGTGTGGGAGAGGTGGTAAGGGGGAGAATCACATATTCTATTTTAGCTATGATATACCCAAATAATACACTTCCTAATAAATGGTGGCTATTACTACTGTTTCTGCCATGCACTCTTACATAATGACATCTGCGAACACACTTCCCCTCGCAGATTGCAGCTCAGCCCTGCTCTCCTAGTTTCTTCTTCTCTACTTCTTACATTTCTACCCTGCCTCATACCCTCCTCCTCGACTCAAGACCACCACCAGTGACTGCTGGGGGCTCTGGAGACAGGAAAGACGAACTAGAAAGCTAGGGCAGCCCCTCCACACTCCTCCTAGCACAAGTAGACCTCTGCCCAGGTCAGCTCCTTTTTCAGTGTGAGGAATCAGGCTCAAAAGAAGCCCCTTGGGTGAAACCTCAGGAGCATGTACCTTGGGTTCAGCTCCTGGTCTTTCAAACCCTCTGGCCTGTCTGTCTCTGTAGCTAGGCCAGCAGACAGATCCCAGGCAGTGTTGGCACATGGTTAGTGTGAAATTCAAAGATGCAGCAGAGAGGATAGAGATCTCCACACTTTACTGAGAAGATGACTCTGAGCCAAGATCTGCATCAATCTGACCCATTTAGCTGTGTTGTCATAGCATCAACTGTGTCAGAATAGCATTTAAAGACATTTGTCAGGGAGCCAGGTGGGGAAAGCTAACTTAACTGCCTGAGGCCTGCTCGCTGCAAAAGGCTGTCCCAGGCACTGAGGACTAGACACAGCCGAAGGCCCCTGCATCTCTCCGGGCACTGACACAGGCTTCCTGAGACAGCTGCTTATAGAAGGGGGCCTGAATATGGTGTGTGTGACGGGGATTAATGGGGAGATGAACAAAGGAGGTTCCTCCCTCTGTTCTTTGATTTTCCATCATCCCATGGATTGCACAGTTTGTCCAAGGCCTTAAGGAGTTCATTAACGCTGGTAACAGCATCAAACTCTCATATAGAACTAAGTATGTACCAGGCACTCTTGTAAGCACTTCATATATAGTAACTCATTGAATCCTCATAACAACCCATTATTATTATCATTCTATTGATACTGTTATTATCATTCCTATTTTACAGGTGAGTAAACTGAGGCTTAGAAAGTAGAACTAAGTTGTTCAATGTTTCACAAAAAATAAAAAGCGGCATAGCCAGGTGTTCCACGCTTACTTCTGTGATGGATAGGTCGATGGCTGGATAGACATATAGAGGGTAATCCACAAGGAACAGAGCAGACAGAAAGTCCCATGGACACTCAGCATAGGGAAGGTATCTGCAGGCTAGAGAGAGCAGGGCTCACTTCTGTTAGGCTTTCATTATGTTAGAATTTAATGTATATATATATGTACATATTACTTTTACAGTGTTAAACATCTTTGTGCTTGCTTTAAAATATGAATGCATTAATACTTCAGTTTCCTATCAAGCTTGGGCACCTCTGAGCATACCAACTGTAGCACAGGTTAAATGAATTGTAGGTATAACACCCTGGTACCCAAAAAGCTCTCCTTCCCAAATCTAGCTGTATGGTCTTGGGAAACTTCTTAAACTCTGCCACTTAGGTTTACTGTTGGACCTATCCCATGGGCTGAAGCCATTAGTAATTTTAATCAGTTATGAGAGCCATTATCAGCCGAGTACCTATTGTATATCTGTATCATGCTGAGCACGTCCATGTGTTACCATTTTTTTTTCATCTATTAAAGTCTAGTGTATTTCTTTTAGTGAGATATAATTGACATATAACCTTATATTAGTTTCAGGAATACAACATGATTCAGTATATGTACGTGTTGTGAAGTGATCACCACAATAAGTCTAGTTACCACTTTACCACACATAGTTACAATTTTTTTTCTTATAATGAGAACTTTTTACTTTTACTCTCTTAACAACTTTCAGATATGCAGTACAGTATTATTTACTATAGTCATCATGCTGTACATTATATCCTAGGACTTGTTTGTTTTATAACTGTAAGTTTATGCCTTTTGACCACCCCCCCTCCACCACCTCTGGCAGTCACCAATCTGTGCTCTGTATCTATGAATTCAGTTTTTGTTTTTAGTTTTTTTAAAAAAATTTGTGGAAAGTATAACTAAAACAATATTATGTTAGTTTTGGGTATATAACATAGTGCTTTGACATTTATATACATTATGAAATGCTTACCATGTTAAATGTAGTTGCCATCTGTCACCATATAAATTTATTACAATATTATTGACTATATTCCCTATACTGTACTTTTCATCCCCATGACTTATTTATTTTATAACTAGAAATTTATACCTCTAGATCCCCTTCACCTATTTTGCCCAGTTTCCCAGCCCTCTCTCCTCTGGCAGCCACCAATTTGTTCTCTACATTTATGTTTCTGGGTGTTCTCATTTGTTTGTTTTGGGGGCTTTTTTGTTTATTCATTTGTTTTGTTTGTTAGATTCTACATATAAGTGAAATGATGTTCTATTTTTCTTTCTCTGTTTAACTTATTTACTTAGGATAATATCCTGTAGGTCCACACATGTGACAAATGGCAAGATTTCGTTCTTTTTATGGCAGAGCAATATTTCATTGTGTGTATGTACCACATTTTATCCATTCGTCTGTTGATGGACACTTAGGTTGTTTCCATATCTTGGCTATTGTAAATAATTCCTCAATTAACACAGGGTTGCACATACCTTTTCAAATTAGCGTTTTTGTTTTTTTCAGGTAAGCACCCAGAAGTAGAATTAATGGGTCATATGGTAGTTCTACAAGTGGCTGCACCAGTTTACCTCCCCATCAACAGTGATGAGGGTTCCCTTTTCTTCACATACTTGCCAACACTTGTCATTTCTTGACTTTGGATGGTGGTCATTCTGCTGGTGGGTGGTGATATCCATTGTGGTTTTGATTTGCATTTCCCTGATGAGTAGTGATGTGGAGCACCTTTTTGTATACCTGTTGGCCATCTATTTTGTCCTTCTAATCCTCCTAAAGGCGGCTGAGATATACAGAGGTTATGTAAACTGCCTAAGGTCACATCGACAAGGGGTGACAGAGCCGGGCAGTAGGAATGATGCCTCAAGGGCAAGAGCCATATCTTCATTATTTAACTCAGTTAGGGCTTGTACTGACCAGAGAAGCATACAGGTTTGATGGGTAGGTGTGGATGTGCAGAGAGAGATGCTTCAGCTCAGGCTCCTCTAACAGAATAACATGGACTGGGTGGCTTAAGCAACAGAAATTTATTTCTTCACAGTCTGTAGGCTAGAAGTCCAAGACCAAGGTGCTGTCACGATTGGTTTCTAGTGAAGCCTCTTTTCCCGCTTGTAGACAGCTGCCTTCTCACTGTGTCTTCACATGGCCTTTCCCCTGTGCTGGGGTAGAACAAGAGAGAAAGAGAGAGATGGATCTCTTTCCTATCGGACACCAGTCCTATCGGATTAGGCCCCACCGTTATGACATCATTTAATATCAGTTACTTCCTAAACACTGTATCTACATACCAGCACATTGAGAATTAGGGCTTCAACATACAGATACTGGAGGAATGCTGTTCAGTCCGTAACAGTGAGCTCTGAAGAGTTCTAGGAACCTTAAAAATTGTGTACAACATTTTTTACATTTGGGAGTCCACATACATACACCATCGGTTTGACTGCTCAAAAGGTAAGAATCACGTTGCAACTGGACAAAGAGGAAAAGGGTTTATGGAAAAATAGGAACAGAACTTGTATTAAGTGACAGAGGAAAAAGAAATTTCCTATAGTATTGTTTTAGTATGTGCAAGAGGGGCAGTGGGAAATAAGGATTGAGTATGTCAGCCCCCACTTTTCCATTTTCAGGTGGTCTTGCCTGAGATCACACATGGGGAGTGGATCTAGGCCTAAAATCCGGCATCCTAAGCCCCACCCCATGCTGTTTTCACCAGGCTTGCTAACTCTGCTGCCACATAGAAACCAGGGCCATCTGAGTAAGGTTCCTGGGCTGCCTTTCCGCTGACCTCATGGATGCTGTTTCCCTTGCTTTCCTTCTAGAAGTGGAGCAGATTGAGGCCATCGCCAAGTTTGACTATGTGGGGCGGTCCCCACGTGAGCTGTCCTTCAAGAAGGGGGCCTCCCTGCTACTGTACCACCGCGCCTCAGAGGACTGGTGGGAAGGCCGTCACAACGGCGTAGACGGACTCATCCCACATCAGTACATTGTCGTACAGGACATGTGAGTGGGAGTAGGACCTTCTGTGAAGAATGCGAATGCCATAATCGATTAGTGATGTCTGGAATGGGCACAGGAATGGGAGCACTCAGTTGTATGCCAGTGATTTGCCTGATATTTAGTCTTCTGTAAGAATGGATTGTATCTTAATTCCCCTTAACTGGTGATCCACTTAACAGATAGGCAAATTGCTCACCTTTCAGAGTACAGAGACAGCATTTGGGGCCTTTGGCCTGCCGTCCTGATACACCTGACAGCCCCCAGGGCTCTCATCACCCACTGTGGATCTTAGCACCCAGTGGATCTTGCCATATACTGCTACCCTCCTGGGCCTTCCCTGTAGCCAGTGGCAGCCCACCGCCCCCTTACCTGCACACCATTCTCATATCCAAGATGATTTTTTTCAGGGGATGGGCAAAAACAGTCATCCCTCATTTCCAGTTAATAGGCTACGATTTTTTAAAAAAATAATTTCAGGCCTAAAAAAAAAAAAAAACCCTCCATCCCAAATACTTCATTCTACCAATGGCCCAGAAAGTCTATACCTTACATTCTTTGAATGCCACTGACTGTTCCTGCCCACACACTCCTACCAAGCTTCAGTCAGGTTTCAGATGGAACTAATTAATCCAGGAAGCAGCCATCAAGCTGGACCTCAAGGGTAGGGGGCCAAAGACCTAAGTTTTGATGGCAGAATGGACAATATGAAGCCAAAGAGAGTCCAGGACTAGACAAACAATAAGAGGAAGGCCAGTGGAGGACTCTGAGCAGGCCTCTGATATCCCTAGGGCTCTGCAGGTAGGGACAGGTCACTCGTAGGGAGAGGAGACAGCAAGGCACCCTAGCAAGCTTGAGCCACCCCACAGCTGTCCAGCACCATGGGTGGGGGGAGGGGCATGAAGGTGCCCTCTCCCTCCATTGCTTAGCCCTAAACCACTTCTCACGGAGCCACAAGGAGACTCGGCACTCAGTGCTCAGCTGGAAGGCTCCTTGCCCCATTACTGCAACACCCCTCCAGCATTTAACTTGTCCTAGCCCAGAGCAGCCGGGGAGAGAAGAGCCGAGAGGAGGGGAAAGGAGAGGTAGGCATGGGGCACTGGCACAGATGATGCTCTCCTGCTGGAGAAAATGACTTAGGAGGGTGGCAGTGGGCATGTGTGGTGGTGAGGGCCAGAGTGGGAAGTGGCTCATCGCGAGCTGTGGCATAAATTAACTGTAACATGTGTTGATCAGCACCTTAAGACAGGTTTCATGGAGCCCTGTGCATCTGGGTTCTCTGGAGCCAAGCACCCCGGATTCAAATCTGTCCTTCTCCCCAGGGATGATGCCTTCTCGGACAGCCTGAGTCAAAAGGCTGACAGCGAAGCCAGCAGTGGGCCTCTGCTGGATGACAAGGCCTCCTCCAAAAATGACCTCCAATCCCCCACGGAGCACATCTCGGATTACGGCTTTGGGGGGGTGATGGGACGGTAGGAAATGCGGATTCATCTTCTCCTGCTCCTGCTGTGTCTGATCCTGTCTGATTTGGGGGAAGTGGGAGGGGCAGGAGGGAGGGGTGGGGAGGCTGTTGTGGCCACTTTTCCTACAAGAGGTGATGGGGGGCACACCTGGATGGGCTGGCCAGAACTGGCCCAAGAGTGCCAGGTTTAAAATGATCTAGCCTGGGGTCTGAGTGTGGACGAGGAGGAGGGAAGACATCCATTGGTACAGCAATGCTTTTTATTTAAAACAGTAATAAATAAGGGAGAGGGAGTTAAAAATTGGCAAGTTGTTTCCCTACCTCTCTCCAGTTCTTGTACCTCCCCCCTGCTTTCCGTTGAAGATTTTAAAAATTTAAAGCTCACATACTCCCTGAAGTGTACCACATAAACAGAAAACTCATACCCACTCAGGCAAGGGACAAACTGACATTTGACTCCCAACACGTACTTGGCCAAAGCATATTTGCCAATTTCTTCACTCCAAGTGTGTGAGCTGGGCTGTGTCACATGACCTTTCTGCCAGGCAAGGAGCTGTGCTCAGCATGCAGGTGAATTCCAAAGACTGTGGTTGTTAAAAACATAAAATAAGGAAAAGAGAAGAAAAGAAAAGCAGACAGCTTTTCATTGCTTTCTTAATCAGATTCTTAAAAATATACTCTCTGTTTTTCGGTGCAGAGGTCATGGGGTCAACCCTGACACACAGGGCCTTGCAGCTGGAGCCAGAGGAATCAGTCAGGAGGGGAACATAACATTTGTGAACGTATTTCAGCAGCACTTCCTGTGCCTTTTTTCAGCATATTCTGTTCAGCTCAGCAAACAGCCCAAGCACTATGCAGATGAAAGAATTTAGGGGAAATGTGGAAGGCAGGGGTAGCTGACAAAGTAGCAGTCCTTTGACTTCCAGGAGGGCCGCATCTTCTGTCTGGCTCCCCCCGCATTCCCTCCCTCCACCACTTTCTTCTCGCTCTTCTGCAGTACCTCTTCCTCCCAGCACCTATGCTTTGGTCCCATTGGGGTGCCCACAGGTGATGCTTAGCTTTGCTGGTAGCACTAGACCTAAAATACTGCTGACCGCACTGACCTTGGTCCCCTGGTCACAAGCCGTTGCAGCCGTCCGTCCCTCTTCCCCACCCCCTCCCCACTTCCAGCCTTCGCTCCCCTCTCCAGGGCCTTGGAGTCTTCAGTGACCTCCATAGGGTGTAGCAAAATCCCTTTTATCTTCAAAGTGCTTTCATACCCACTGAACCTCCCGTGAAAGTGGGCAAGGAATATTGTGCCCATTTAACAGATTAATAAAGCAAGCCCCAAAGAGGAGCCAGGAACGTCTGTGACAAAGATGGCAGAAGGATTCACCCTCCTGACAGACACTCTAGTCCATTTCTCATCCTGCCAGAGCCTCCTTAAAAGGTGAAGGTGTCCACATGCTTAGAAGGAGTATCCAGTGATGCAGTTTTTACTCCTGAATGGCTAGTTTTCCAAGATGTGGAAAAGCCTCCTAGAAATAACCCTTTGCTGGGGAGATTGGGGGTAAGGTGTAAGGTGACAACATTGGCCAGTGCTCAGTTCCCAGGGGCCCCCTCCTGTGCTTTCAGGGAGCTGGTAACTTTTTGGTACAGTCAAGCCTCGATGCTTCAGACCAATTAAAAGCCCTCGAATGCCAGGAATGTCTGAACTGCTTAAGAACTTACGAGCTCAACTATCCGTCACCAAAGTGTTCCCAGGTTGCAATCCTCCTGACCTTGACTTAACATGCAGATGAGATGCACTGGGTAACGATAACTGGCACCAACACCATCTGCAGCTTAGGAGCAGAATGCTCTTGGTTCCATGGTGTGTATGGATGAAACCTGCCCCTGCTGCTGAGTTACGTGCTCAGCCAGTGTTTTCACTGCAGAACTGCAGAGTCTGGTTGAATGAGGCTTTACTATACCTGCTCCCTAGACTAGTGTGTAGTGCGCGGCCTGGGGGTTGGCTTTCTGAGACTTGCCAGGGTTGACCTCTGCCCCATCCTCCCACCCCCTGGCTCCTTTGCAGAGTGCGGTTACGATCCGATGGAGCAGCCATCCCCAGGCGCCGAAGCGGGGGCGACACACACAGCCCACCCCGGGGCCTGGGCCCCAGCATAGACACGCCGCCCCGGGCTGCCGCCTGCCCCAGCAGCCCCCACAAAATCCCCCTCACCCGGGGGAGGATCGAGAGCCCTGAGAAGCGGAGGATGGCGACGTTTGGGAGCGCTGGCAGCATCAACTACCCCGACAAGAAGGCGCTCTCCGAAGGGCTCTCCATGAGGTCGACATGTGGCTCCACCAGGCACAGCAGCCTGGGGGACCACAAGTCCCTGGAGGCTGAGGCCCTGGCAGAAGTAAGGGCCAGGGGGAAGGCAGGCTGAGCCCGTTGAGACCCCCGAGAGGGGAGGAGGGGTGGGAACTGGCAGACTAGGGAGCCACTTTCCCCATCACACCAGGTTCCAGCTAAGCCAGAACACACGATAGGTAGTGAGCTGGTTTCCTGTCCCTGTGCTGGCTTCCCTGCTGGCAGTGGAAGCTAGATGGGTGCAGCTGCCATCTAGGGATCCTGTAAAGGCTAAAGACTCCCAGTTTTCATGGCTGGAGGGTGGATTCCTGCTTTGGAGGGAGGCCACATGATGGGGATGTGGTAATGGCAGGTATCTCTACAACAGGGCATGACTGAGTTATTCATTCATTCATTCATTGACAAATTCCAGTTGAGCATCTGTTGTGTGACAATCACTGCGCTAGGCGCTAAGTGCTATGATGATGACCTAAAATGAACAGAGGCCCTGCCCACGTGGAACTTCACAGTTTAAGGAAGAGAGAGATGTCAACCAGTACCATGCACACAGCTCTGAAATGGCAGTTTGGTCAGGTGTCTTAAATGGAGCTGTACTTGGTATCTTGAGAGCCTAAAATGTAGGGACTGTTTCTGGTCAGGGAGAGACTTCCCTGGGGAGGCTATAACCTGAGATCCAGAGGATCAGCAGGACTAAACAGCTGAAGTTGGAAGGGAAGAATGTTCTAAGCTCTTCCAAAGTGCCTGCAATTATTTCTTATGGAATTAAAAAAAAAATTTGGATGAGAAATCTGTATGATTTCTGTACTTACCAAATAATCCAAACAAATTTGTTTAACAAATTGTTACTCAACAATTTGTCTAAATTGTTTAATAACTTGCATAACTAATTTCATGCATTTTTGACCATGCTGTCATGTTTCCAAACATTTCCATTTTTTTCTCTTTGGAATTTGGTGTGGGGGCCCATTATGTACCTGCTCCCCAATGTTACCTCTTAGTTAAGGTAAGAAATACAACTAGAACTTTTTTGGCTGTGAGAATTCTGTTTTGGAGAGCAGCATTTCAACTCCTGGTCACAAGAAGTAGGGGAACCTTGCGAGCTTGGGGGCTGTGTTCTAGAGGAGGCCAGGAAAGGCTCCAAGGGGATACCAACTCACCCAGCAACTAGGACTCCTGTTCACCCCCTCAGGCTCCAGCCTGGCCATGTGTCCCATTGCCCACTCCTCAGGGATCCCTGAAGATCAGCACATTGGCCTGAGTCCAGCCGAGGGGGCAAAGCAACCTGCTGGCCCATGAAGGCCGTGCTCCTGGGAGGCATCACTCTAGCCTCCCCCATCACCTGGAAGCTCTCCAGAGGGTCGTGATGGGGAGTGGGCTACCTGAGGCCTGGCCCGGGGCCCTTCCCATAGAGCCAGGTGCGATCTAGACCAAAAGTAGCTTCTGCAGCAGACTAGTTCCATGGGATATTAATAGGTGAGTGTTTTGTGGTCCACAAAGTTTAGGGAATAAGTCTGACAAAGCTGAAGGGCTTGATTGCAAGACTTTCTAGAACCTTTAAATATTTAGTTGATGTGTGTTATGAATTTCCAAGAAAGAGAACAAGGCATACACCACCTCCCACACTTCTTTGACCTTTACTTATAGAGCCTTTTGCAAGACCAGCCTAAATAATACATCTGGAGAATGCTACATGCGTTTTCCATTTGCCAACATATTTACACACTCTCTAATTTGATAGCTGCCATTCAAGAGCTCCTTTCACTAACAGAGGTAAAAGAGGGTAGCATCATAAACAGTATGTATTAGCCAAAAGGGGACACTGGACAGCCTGCAGCCTGCTGAGCATCTGCTCTGACGAGCCCTTGACTTTATAGTCTACAAAGGAGAGCTACAGCATGGAGAATCCCAAGTAGTGGTAGAGTTACCCAAAACACTCTGATCTCAAAATATCCTTTCGGGTTTAGATTTGAACCCAGTTAATGAGGCTGTTTGGGGGAGCTTGGGACACTGTGTCCAGAGTTGGAAGATCTAGTTTGAGGGGAGGTGAAGAGTGACCGCTTGCCGCAGCCCTGCCCCAGCTGCCCATCCTCTCAAAGCGCCTCTCCGCTGCTCTGCTCTGGAGATGACAGCATCACCTCTCAGACTAATGCCAGGCTCCTGCCTAAACTACTCAGCTGATCTTTCTCTGAGCTTTCTGTCTGTCTGGCTCACATTCTGCCAGGGTAGAGTTGTGGTGAAGGTGGGGATGCTGGTGGAGGGACAATAATTAAATTTTATTTATTAAAGTTTTACTTGCAGCTCATGCTGGAGTAGAGCAGGGAGAGCAGTGATGTCAAAGGGGTCTTAATTTAAGCAGAATGGGGCATGGAACACAGACTCTATCATTGTGGGGTTGCCATTCAACAAAGATGGGGAGAGTATTGCCTCCTTCTCATCATGCAGAAAATCTCCCACAACTAGTCCTTTTGAATAAGGCATAAAAAGTCCCTCCTTAAAGTATCCAGGGTTATGGGCAAGGGATAAAATGTCATAAGGAAGCGTAAAAGCTATAATGAGCCATTAGGCAGACACCCAGAGCCTCCTACCAAAGATAGACTGTGACCCTGACCATGGCCAGATTGGAGCCTGTTGTAGGGGCCCAGGGCAGGCAGGAGGCTGCCTGTGGACAGGGTGAGGAGAGGTGGTTAAGGAGGTTTTGGGTGCAAAAAGGTGCTGGCCAGGGCATCTCGAGGCTCCAGCCCCAGCCCCACAGGTCTGACCAGACTTTCAGTTTTTCTGGACTTGACTCAGGGCAGAAAAGCACGTATGTGTTGATAGTCACTGTTGTCACCTGAGGCTGTACATAGATAGTGCCTTTCCAGCAGCGGTTTTGAGCAATATGCTTCATTGTCCCCTCAAAGACCAAGTCAGTTTGATCTGGCCTGGCTTAGTACCTCCTTGTGCCTCAGTTTGATGCCAGGGCAGGCCTGTAAAATTCTGTGTGAACCAAGGACCCTGGCTAAAGGGAGTTTGAAATCCACTGTCTGGGGGTTTACCAAGCTCCATCACATCCATTAGCTCATCCATCTTCACCCTAAATGCGTGGGCTTTCAACAGATGAGTGAAGTGTGTAGAGCAATGAGACCTGTCCGAGCTTACACAGCAGGCAAGTGGCAGAGAAGTGTTTTGACTCAAAAATCCAGGCGCTTGACCCTGGCCAGGGTTCCTGGGTCAAATGCTGCCTTTGAGCAACCCTCCAGGCTTGAGGGGGAATGGAGGCCTCAGGAAGATGGAATTAAGAGCCCTGGGCTGACAAGGCAGCCCCGTTGCTTGCAGGGATGTCCTGACATGCCATAACCTCTCGTTATGCCATTCAAAGTGCTCTCATACTGATGAGCTCTCAAATATTACAACATCCCCAGGAATTATGTAGGCAGATGAGGGTTTTTGTTGCTCTTTAAGACTCCCATTTTTTAAGAAACAAACTTTTTTTTATTACAGTGCAGAGAAGGGAGTAACAGTTCCATCGTGCTGGGGTGAACATTGTAAACATATTATAATATCTAACCTCCAAGTAATTTTTCTATGGGAAAGGATTTAAAATAATAATAATGGTTAGAGGCCTGGGCTTTGGAGACAGACTGCCTGTATTAAGACTTGGACTAGGCTACTAATTGGCTGTATGACCTTGGGTAAGGTAGTTAACCAGTCTTGAGTTTCCATTTCATGTGTGAAATGAGTGTAATGGTCATTCCTACCTTGTGTGAGGATTAAATGAATTATTAGTGCAGAGGACTCGGGTTGGTGCTCAGTGTGAGCTGTTGATATTTTTTACTGGCACTGTTATTATGAGTGCTTACTGTGTGCCAGATACCATGCCAACCACTTCGTTGGGACCATATTTAATACACTCATCAACCCCTGATGTTGGTGTTATAATGATCTGTAATTTACGGAGGAGTATTCTGAGGCCCAGAAAGGTGAGGTAACTTGCCCGAGGTCACACAGCAAGGAAGTGGCTGTGGGAGGATTTGAACCCATGTCTGTCTGACTCAGGCACCTGCCTTCCCAACCAGCGGTTTAACCTGGCGTCATCAGGTCTGCTTCCTTTTGCAGGCAGCGTGCAAGCGATGCCCATCCTAACTCCCGCACTTGGTCATATGACACCATCCCGGCCACGAGGCTGGTGGGGAGACCTAAGAAGCTCACAAGCTGGTTAGCAGCCGAGGAAGGACGGGACCTCGGGCCTCTAGGCGCTGTGCTGACGCGGAGCTCTCTCTCTCCCCAGGACATCGAGAAGACCATGAGCACGGCTCTGCACGAGCTGCGGGAGCTCGAGAGGCAGAACACGGTCAAGCAGGCTCCGGACGTGGTGCTGGACACGCTGGAGCCCCTGAAGAACCCGCCAGGTCCCGTCAGCTCGGAGCCCGCCAGTCCGCTGCACACCATCGTCATCCGCGACCCAGACGCCGCTATGCGCCGCAGCAGCAGCTCCTCCACCGAGATGATGACCACCTTCAAGCCGGCCCTGTCGGCCCGCCTGGCCGGCGCCCAGCTGCGCCCACCCCCAGTGCGGCCCGCGCGGCCGGCGCTGCAGCACCGCTCCAGCAGCAGCAGCAGCTCGGGCGTGGGCAGCCCGGCCGTGACGCCCACCGAGAAGGGCTTCGGCGGCCCAGCGGACAGGTCGGGCACCATGTGACCCGCAGCGGGGGCGGGCGGCCGCGGGGCCTCCTGGGAGGTGGCCTGGGCGCCGAGCCGCGCAGGCGCTCGCAGCCGCCGGCGTTCGGGGAGCCCCGCCCACCGGGCGTGCGAACGGCCCGAGGGCTGCGCGGCAGGCGCTGTCCGGGCGTGAACGTTTCCTAAGCGCGGGGCCCGACATCCGACGGCTTCGCCTGCACATCGTCACTGGAAAATCACTCTGCATTCTCTGCATACATAAATATGTGTGTACGATATGTGTGCATATATACACATATATATGTATGTATGTGTCTTAGGTGTGTGTATATATATATATATTTATGCATCTATATACATATACTAGATCTGGACACACATACTAAATGTATATAGGATCTCCTTTTTGTTTTTATGAAACTTAGATTTACCTCAGACCCATGCCACCAAACATCTCCCACTGAGTTATTTGGTGGGATTTGCAGGGACTTTTCTGGGAGAATTGAGAGGCCCACAGTAACTGCGAATGAAGCAATATACCACTAACCTGCAGAAAAACAAAGTCTCCCACTGTCTCCAGAAGTCGTGGCCTTCCAAAACAGTCTGCCCCTAAAGGAAGGGTGGGGCAGGCAGTACCCAAAGCAGGCTGCTCCTAGAGGTGGGGAACCCTTCACAGAACCCCCCTGCCCCCCATCTACCCAAGACCCTGCCTTTCCATCCAGAGGCCAAGGGCCAATAGTACCTCTGAAGGCACGGGAGGATGTTGGTGAGAAGACTCCTGACCACAGCATCCTTGTATTTGTATGTAGAAAAGGGGGATAGTGAGAATTTAAAGCCCATCATAGCACACTATTGTGTGTGGTTGGGTAAAAAGAAACAAAACAGTGGTGTGGAACCCTTCAAAATCTAGAAGAGCTGTAGGAATAAATCTGTGGTAACTATAGAGGTTTAACTTACACCATTTTCAAAATAATTATTTCTTTTCCTCTTTCTACTAATTATACTGTGTCAGATTTGGGACTAAACAGGCAAGGAGGCTTTGAGTCACATCATTTTAATTTAAAATCAGGCCGTGATGCACTCTGGCTGGTGCCCTCTTGCATGAAGCGCATGAGCCCTAATTGCCCAGCTCAGACCTGGGGCCGAGGAGGGGCAGCCCTTGGCACTTTCTGCCCTAGGGAATGCTTCAGATGAGTTTATGCAAGTGAAAATGCTTTCCCCTCTCCCTTCCTTTGCCTTTCCCCTGCCGCCCCTAGAACATCTGATGTAAGTGGAAATACAGTGATAGAACTGGGGTGTATGATCTTCAAGTGTTATGAGCCAGGCTTCTCTGCCTTTTGGTTGGGAAAAGGTCTGGATCACGGTCATTCGGTTCCACTTTACTTCCTCTTTTGATCTCTTCATTTTCCAGAGATGAGCTGTTTCTGGATAATGGAACATAGGCAAATCAGATTCTATTGGGACCCCTTTCCCTCACTCCCCTCATGCCAAGCCAAGGCCTTCCTCCCTATTGTTTTTAAGCTTCATGTTTTCTCTCTCTTGAGGCCTGAGTGTGTCCCCCTGGGTCAAACGTCCTGTGAGTCCAGCCCCCACTACTTACTTACTCCACCTCATTGAGCCTGAGTTTCCTGCTCCATAAAATGAAGATGATAAAAATAAAAAGTCAATGAGCAAGCTGTGTAAACTGGGAAGTATTTTGCCAACACAATTGCTCTTTTTATTATCATTAGTAAGGTAAGTCTCTTAGATCAAAAACCATTCAAGACCTTGTTTTTTAAACTTAATGGCATTTGAGAAGTGGACTGGAATGTTCCTGCCAGCTTCATGGAAGCCCTGAAGCCCAGCCCGACAGAAAGATGAGCTACTGATGCTTGAAATTCCATCGTGACCATTTCACCCCATCGGATTAAGCTTTGCCCTCTCCTCCGGTCCTCCAAAAAAGGCAAATTCTTCCCTGAGAGAGGGACCTGTTAGGTTACTAATAACTGGGTGTGTAGGAGTGTAAGCCGCCCTGCCTTGTCTGAACAACAGGGCTTGAGGGCACGCAGTGGAAGGAAGAATCAACAGAGGGCGCCAAGAGAATGCCAGGGAAGGGCCAGCAGCAACCTTGACCTTCCTTGTTTGGCCTGTAATGAACTGTTCTCTTTCAGCTCCTGGAAAGGAAAGAGCCTCAGAACTAGCTAAGAGCCCTCTGCCTCTGAGCACACAAAGACATCCCCAGTTACAGCCTGGGAAAGAAAGCAAGGCCTTGGGATGTGCTGTGATTTGCCCGAGATTTGATAGATAGCCAAGAGCTGTCTGTCCCAGGCTCATAAAGTCACTTATATGCAGGGATGCTATACTGTTCAGCCAAGACACAAGACTTCTCGTTTCAACCCAAGGTACTCCCATACCTTAAATGCAGTAGCTGCCCAGACAAAATTTAACATTCTCTTCCCTGACTACCAGCTAAAAAGTAGAAATTTGAGTTGATAGATCTGTTGCCTGCCTGTTCTACGTAACACCCGTCAGACCATGCGGATTTCCCTCTGAATTGACTAAAGTTCATTTTTCCTTACTGAAAACGGATCTGCCTTTCACCAGATTACCTAAAGGCAGGGCTGTTTCCTTTAAGCACCTATGTTTCCACTGGGAAATGGCAGATATATTCACATTTAGGGAAGTTCACACTCCATTCATCCAGCCCCAGAGCTGAGCCTTGACACAGAACCAAATGGAAAAATATTTCTTACCCCCACCCCACCGGCAACGTCTTCATCTGACACTATGCATGTCTCCACCACCTCCACACGCTCCCAGGCCCATCCAGTCCCTGAGCATTGGCTTCCTCTTCTGACTCCTGCCTGTGCTAGTCCACTGTGTATTGCTGTATTTGCTTAAATGCTGGAAAGTAACTGTTAAAATGTGAAACTGTAATTTTTAAAAAGGCTACAGTTAAATTATAGCCAATACCACTCACCAAATCTTTGCACCTAGTAGATAGATCCATGTAAAAAACAAATACCAGAAACCTAACTGTACAGTGAGTGTGGGGAAATGTAGTGACCTAGTTAGTAATCCTCAATATAACCTATTGTACAAGGGGAAGTGATGTTTACCTACTTGTCCATCACCATTACTGAGAGCTGTCCTGATCAGTTCATTGATAACGGGCATTTTTATTTTTTATTATTATTATTATTTTTTGCTTCACAGAAACCTTCGACTTACCCTGAGGTCAAGACTTTTGTCTTTATGTGTAACCAATGATATTCAGTCTATTTTAGGAATGAACCGGCAAGATGTTCATTTAAAACTGACCAAAGACAATTCATTCCTGGTCTAGTTTCCTGGGCCCTGGGGCCCAGCTGCCGCTAAAGACCTTTCTCGGGTAAAATTGAGAACAAGCTGTGCTTCCTACCCAACTCTCCCTCACTCCCCTTATTACCCTTTCCTCTCAAAGAGCTGCTCTGAGCTGTGGGATTCTATGAAAAATTCTTGCCTTTCCTTGTTTTCAGTGCTAACGATTTTCTCACCTTGAAGCGCCTTTTGAACCCCGGACAGAGCACACAACTGGAGGGAATTTTAAGCTTGGAAATTAGACTTGGGAGTCATTTCTCTGAGGTCACCAGGCCAAGGGGCAGGAGAGAAGTGGATTCCCAAAGGATGAAATCTGAGTAGGAAGAGACACAGGAAAATGGATCCACCCTTTGGCTACCAGCTGGAACCAGCAGTTCAGAGATCTGCCTTATAAACCTTTCGGAACTGGTCTGTAGTGCACAGAGGGGAGCCGGTGTGGGGAATGGCCTTTATATGGGGCTTTCTTTGCTATTGGGGTCTCCTGGAGTGCCTTTCAGGTATATTTCTTTCTCCTTGAGGAGGCATGGATGCCGAGGACTTCCTGTGACCCTGCCGTGACTTGGCACCAGTGCACATACATGGCTGATGGAAAATCCCAAGGACTAATGCAATGGTTCTTCCTCTTGGTGTTTCTATTCTTAACTTTTCACACATCCAGATGGTTCCACACTAGAGCAAATGCCTCATTCTCCCGAGAATCCCAGAAAGAAGAATGGCTGACCTACAACCACAGTGGGGGACCCTGTTGGGCTTGGGAGGACAGGCGGGGAGGAAAAGGCGGGAAGGGGGTTAGCGGAGGTGTTGCTTAGCTGATTTTCTGCCATGCAGAGCTGATGCTGACATTTTATGTCAACTTCCCGGGTTCTCTGGGGCCTCCTCTCTTTTGAGCAGCCTTGTAGAGAATTCCCCACATACCAAAGGCTGCACAAGGGGAGCTGAGAGAAGTCAGGTTGGAGTCCTGGCCTCTCTCGAGGTTGATCTGCCAGTGTCCCGCTGTCCCATCCTCTAGGACTGGCCGAATGGCCGTCTCTGCTCCTTGCCGACACCTCCTTTCTGTGTGAACTGTCCCAGGCAAGTAACAAAGCTGTTCCTTGAACCAGAACAAGGGTGCACTTTGCCTTCCCTACGCGGAAGTAGATTCTGGCTAGAGATTCTGCTCAGGCTCCAGTTCCTGGCAGTGTGACTGTTTACTTGGTTTGGCAATAGATTTGGTTCTGAGTGCTTCAGAGTGGCTGGTCTCTTTTGTTTCTTTTGGTTTCCCTCCTCCCCAAACTGTCAGGAAAAAACAAACTGAAACCATCCTAGGAAACTGCTGGTTGCCTGTCCGATGTGATGATAAGTGTTGCCCTCTTCCAGATATTGTTTTTCTACCTTAGAACCAAACGCCCGTCCCATAGAGTGTCTGACTGGATCCTCTGTTGCGTATTCTGATGGTGCCTGCTGGTTTGATGTGGAGCTATCCTGTGAAATAAAACAGCTTAACTTTTCTCAAATATGCTCCAGTGGTTTTTTGAAAGGGTGAGGTGGCATATCGGGGGTGGAGAGGTCCCACCAGGCATTCCTGCCATCCGGTGCACACTGCATCCTTTCCTCAATAACCACACCTGAAACTTCCTTTAGCTCATGTCCAACAAGGTGAAGGCTGAGTTTCCAAGGAGGACAGTTCCAACTGTAGAATTAATTAAGGAAGGTAATTACAGGGTCCCCACAGGGGAAGCAGGAAAAGGAAATGTCAAACGCAAGTGGGAGAAGGAGCTGTCCCTCTGCAAAGAGGGCCTTCAAAAGTATAAGACAAATCGCTGGAGGCCACAGGATCTTGATTTCCAGTGTGGCAGCATAGGCAACATTTCAGCATTCATTGTCCTCACCTGTGATGCAGCCCTTGGGTTTTTTTACCCTGTGCAGTGTGTGTGTGTGTGTATTTATTGATCATTTACTTCTGTCCCAGGCACTAGACTAAGCCCTTGACATGTGTTTTCTCATCAAATTCTCAGTGACTGAAGGTAAGTACTGTTCTTAAATCCTATTCTGCAGATGCAGAAACTGAGGCTCTGAGAGGTTACGTTGGTCTCCCAAGGTTAGCCTAGGAAGTGAAGGAGCCAGAATTTGAGCCCCATCTATGGGACTCCAAATCTATGCTGTGTACATGTCCATTGTACTGCCTGTCATAGAGCATGTCCATTACACCAGAAATGGTGACAGGATCTCATGATTAAGGTAACTTGCTACCTGCTGCAGTCAAGGAAGCCTCCAGGGGCTTTCCTTTCTCATGAACCTTCTGATAGATCTTCATGCTGAGGCCGTTTGCAAAAGAGAACATCTTCTGCCCAACTCAGGGAATCCATTGTTCCCTTCATAAGCACTCAACACTCAGTCGTGGTCTCTTGCTAATTCCAGGCTCCAATGCTGTAACAGGCTGTTTTGTGTGCATTCCATGATTTGTGTACCTGCTCATAGCAACTGTGCTCACTTGAGAGCTCCAAATCAGGAGCCTCTCATTCATTCAACAAGGGGGTAGGAGACACCTTTGTATGCATCTTACCCCAAGTTAGCTGCTGGGGAAATGATGAGACCCAGTTCCTACCCTGAAGCTGCCCCCAGCCTAATTGCACAAAATGACCAGTCCAGAATTCTGAGATCAACTCTTGATCATGACAATGATTAATAGGGGAAAGCAGGCTATAGAGACAGTGTCTCTAACCCACAGAGGCACAGAAGGCATATTTTAACTGTTTGACTGCAGTTCACTGCTGGGCAGTTACGTGGTGTAACTTCAGCAGGATTTTGTTTCTTGCAATCAAAAGGAACAAGAGGAAAGAATGCCACCATGTTTTGAGCACTTACTATGTCCCAGGCAGCCTTCTAAGCCCTTTCACAGATAAAAGCGAACTCATGAGTCCCACCTACCCCCTTGTAATGTAGGTACTGTTGTTATTCCCAGTTTGTGGATGAGGAAACAGCAGAGATTAAGAGAATTGCTATGGAACATGCTGCTAGGGGCTCGGAGCTGAGGTTCTCACTTAGCCTCACCCTGGGGCCCGGTGCTCACCATTCCCCCCAGACTGGGGGAGGGGACAGAACCCCAGCCGGGATTGGGAACCACAGAGTCCATTGATCTGGGCGGGTCTGACCCAACCCCCAACCCGGGGGCCTGGCGCCTGGCCCTGGGGCAGTGGCGGGGGTGCTGGGCAGCCTCTCGAAGAATGCCCTGACAGTTTCCCCCACCCTGACCCAGGCGTCCGGGAGGCGCCCCGGTGGGGCTTCAAGGGGAGCTCCGGCGCCGAGGCTGCCTCAGAAAGTCCAGCCAAGAATTCAGAATCCCTCCCCGGTCCCACAAGGCCCACAGGCCGGCCCCTGCCCACCGCACAAATCCTAGTCCTTCTCCCCTGAGCTTCCCTCTCTGGGAACCGCCGAGGGCCTCTGACTCCGGGGCCTCTGTCCTCCCGTAGTCCTCCCCCTGCACCGCGTTTTCCCGGCCTCCTTTCCTGCTGCCTTCTTCTCCTTGAGAGTCTCTGTTCAAATGTCATTGCCTCCAAGTGGCCTCTTCTGACCACTTTGTTTAAAGCGGCCCCTGCCTGGTCACTGTCAGGTTTTATTTTCCTCCTTGCATTTCTCATCG
Organism: Manis javanica; assembly: GCF_040802235.1. Taxonomy (NCBI): domain Eukaryota; kingdom Metazoa; phylum Chordata; class Mammalia; order Pholidota; family Manidae; genus Manis; species Manis javanica. The sequence continues at coordinate 29,779,800 of NC_133158.1, read as the reverse complement.
TTGAAATTTATTTTGTTTCCTTATGTATGGCCTCTCTCCCCCAGAACAGAGTGCAAGCTCCGGAAAATCTGGGGTTTTGACTCTGTCCACACTAACTCCAGATGGTAATAAGGTGCCTAGCCACCTGGAAAATGCTCAGGAAATAGGAATGAAAAGAATATCCACTCACGATTATGGGGCACATGCCGTTTCTGAGCGAGGACGAGGCCTTGGTAATTAAACAAAATCACATCACACCATAGGCCGTCTTTCACTCACTTAACAAATCGTTCTTGAGCACTTACTGTGTGCCGAGCCTAGAGCTGGGTCCTGGATTTGCTTGCAGCTGTTGAACAAAGCTGACCAAGATCCCTGTAGAGTTTATGGCCAAATGCTGGGTATCAAACAATGACAACAAATCATATAACACTGAGCCGGTGGGGAGGAAAGATCTGGGGTTCTGCTTTAGACTGGGAGGTTGGCATGGCCCCTCGGAGGAGGAGGGGTTTAACTGGGAACCGAAGCCTGAGAAGGGTCCCCCATGTGAAGGGGTGAGGGTGAGACTGCAGAGGGGACCAGGTGGGCAAACATCCGGGGCACATGCCCTGAGGGAGGAAGAAAGGCCAGAGCGACTGGAGCTACAGTAGGGAGAGCTGCGAGAACAGGCTGGCAAGGAGGAGGGCATATCCGGCGTCCTTTGAGCCATACTGACAGTTTTGTTCCAAGAGAAATAAGATGCCCTTGGAAGGCAGTATTACTCAATCCTATTTATCGTTGTTAAAAAATTATTTTTGGCTTCTAGATCAACTACTTTTTAATGATGGAGGCCATGAATTTAAGTGGTTTATTATGGTCCATGATGTAGTGTCATGAGCCCCAGAGTATAATTGTTTTCACCTGAGGTCTGATGAAAGAGGAGAAATTTTATTTTTATTATTATTGTTATTATTTATGAGCCTTGAGCACCGCACCCAATTTTTTTTTCTGTACCCCCATCTCTGCTCCCTTTCTCCAGCCAGCCACCCACACACCACCCTCATCCTGCTTGCCAAGGAGCTTATTTGGGCTCTTCCCCAGATGGAGATCAATGGCCTGCATATGGAGCAGACCTGCAAACCTTCTTTACAGGCAACTTACAGAATTCTGTCATCTATGAAACAAGATTTTCCTTTTTCATATGGCCATTCTTTTAAGTAAACCTAGACCAGTGCTTATAGGTCTTTGATGCCTTGATAAATAGCTTGGCTCTTTCTGCTTTACATCATGCTGTTGAGCAATGCATTCAGTTAGTACTTGAAAACCCAACTCAGTCTGACTTAAATGAAAAGGAATAATTTTTGTCCCATCTGAATGAACAGTAAGATGGGATTCAGGCAGGACTGGATCCAGGCGATCCAAAACATGTCAACAAGCTTCTGTTTCCCCACCTCTCAGCTCTGCTCTCCTTCACATACGTTGTCTATCATTCTCAGGATGACTCCAAGTGATGACAGGGCCCAAAGCAATTTCAGGCTTACATTCTAGCATTTAGCTACACCAGCAGAGAAAGTATATCTCTTTCCCAATAGATGAGTGAAAGTCCCAGCATTTTCTCTGATTGGTTCAGCTTGAGTCCCAAGCTGACCATGAGGCAATCACTGAATAGAGGGTGGGTATTAACTGTCAAGAACCAGTCTGGTCACTTGCTCATTTTTGAGATACAGTTGAGGTCAGCCTTGCCTGGCCCCCTGTTAAGAGTGGTTTCCAAGAACAAGAGATGCGTTCTATTGTCAGAAAAATGGTGTTGGGTATTCAAGCCCCAGGAGCATATCAACAGCTCCACAGTCCAGGAGGTACTTTTGAGAAATGCATTAAGAGAATGATCTAGGACCTTCTTGCTGCCCCTTCCATAGGCCCAAAGATTCCTGCCAACAGCAGGGTGACACCCCTCTCTCTACAAGAAGGCTTAGCCTCGCGGCAGCACTCAAAGGGGAGTACAGTGGGAATGACTAGGACTCACTGATAGGAATACGGACTCCCAAGACCAGACTGCCAGCCTCCTTACCAGTGAGAAATCTCAGAAAAGTTCTTTAACAGCTCTACCCCTCCATTTCCTCACCTCTAAAGCAGGGTCTGCAACAGAACCTGTCTCCTTCCTGTAAGATTAAGAAAGTTAGTACATGTAAAGTGCTTGGATAATGTCTGGCATGGAGAAAACCTCAATAAATGTAGCTTCTATAATTATGATCTTGCTTTCTGGAGAGTCTTAATTCCAGGACCTTAGTCCCAAGATCACATTCGTCATTTTGCCCAGCAGACTTAGGGCCTTCATGTAAATCAGAGAAGCTGACTGCCTGCTTCTATCTCAGAGCTCCAACTGGGAACATATGGATATATAAATATGTTCCTATCATGTACTTAACTCCGTGCCAGGCACCATTCTAAGCAATATCGACTCATTCTTTATAAATAGAAAAGCTGTTAGGTATGAACTATTGTTTGCTCCATGAGGTTCAGAGAGGTAAAGAAACTTTCCCAAGATCACACGGTTGCTAATTAAGTAAACCTAAATGCGTGTAAAAGAGGTCAGCTCACACAAGAGGCAGCTCCGTGAGCTGGTGCTCACCAACGGTGACGGTGAGATGAAATAGATGAATAATGAACCGGGGAATTGCTCTCCTGTCGGGCCCACATCCAGCCTGATACTCTACTGCCCCCATGTGGCCATTTGTAAAATGGCGAGTGGGATCAGTGGTCCCGAATTTTTATCGTGAAAACTTTCACTTACAGAACACTGAGAATAATATAATTAACCCATTACGTCTATCATCTAGATTAAAAAGGCATTTATATTTTTCCAAGTTTGCTTGATCTTTTCAAAATTTCACACCAATCACCAACACCATAACATTTTACCCCGAAACACATCAGCATGCATCTCTAGAACGGACATTTTTCGACATAATGACAATCCCATTTTCACTCCTAAAAAAAATGGCTAATAATTTCTCAGTATAATCTAGTACCTAATTTGTATTCACACTTCACTGGTTGTTCTCAGAATATCTTTAAAATTTTGGTTTGTTCAAATCAGGATCCAAACTAGAGCATACTTTACTTAAGTCTTTCTATATCCTTTAACAGTGACTTCTGCTCATGACTTGTTGAAGAACTCTGGCTCTACCTTCTGTTTGAATGCCCCATGGTCTCAATTTGGTTGCTTCCTTGAGGCATCAGTTCCCTGGTTGCTGTCCTCCATGTATGTCTTATAAACAGGAAGTTGGATCTAAATGTTTGATTAGATTCCCTTTCACCGTTTTGTGCAAGAATGCTCCCTAGATGAAGTGCACTTCATCCTTCATCCTGTCAGGGAGTACATACTGTTTGGTGCCCACTTTCAGAGGTGATAAAACTGATCAATAGGTTCAGTGGGTTCACCCTCATCCCTCCATTGAAAGCTGCTTTTTCCCCTGGGAGCAGTAGGTACGTTGTGGCCTGATGATTTGGAACCTGATAAAGTATCCAGTTCTTCAAGAACCTCCCACCTAATGGTCTTATTACCTATTTGTGATCATTGCCTGAAACAATAATATTTCATTAATAAACATTTGTTAAGATGGAAGGAGGAGGGGTGAAAGGGAGGGAGTTACAAGGCCTGAGTTTCTCCCTCTGCATGACTAGAATGAGAATGTGTCCTCAAGCGATGAGAAACCCCAGACAGAAGCCTGTGGCCCCAGGACTCCTCAATGTGCAGCCAGGCCAGGCCCTGCACTCCACTGGGAGGATGTTTTCCTGATTATGGTTGTCAGATTTGGCAAATAAAACTACAGGATGCTCAGTTTAATTTGAATTTAAAACAGTGCATTATTTTTTAGTATGTCTCATGCAGTATTGGGGATGTTCTTATATTAAAAACATTGTTTGCTGTTTATCTGAGATTCAGAATTACCACGCACCCTGCATTTTATCCGCTGTCCACTCCTGGATTCTCACTCTGTGCTAAGTTCAATGGGAGATTCTACTGAGCCCTGGCCTGCTTTTTTTATAGGGAACATTTTGTTTTTACTCCTGAATAAGGAAGTACAATCTCTTTATTGATCCAACCGAAGGAGAATGTCTGTGCGAACAGCAGCTTGTTAGAGGAGACTGGCTTCTGGGGGTGGATAAATACCATGGGGAAGGCAAGACAAATGCCTTGTCCTGAGCTCAGAGTGGCTTTCAGAGCCTGCTAGTGCCCTAGCTTGGACTTTCCTTCACGGCCCAGAAGCAGACTTGAAAGGGAGTGGGGGACGGAGGCGGGGGGTGGGATTGCTGCTGAGAGGCAGAAGAGAATGGCCTTCTAACCTTGGGAGAAAATGATTTATGGCAATAGTGGCATATTTCAGTGATTCGCTAGTTCATCGTCTTACTGAGCAGCTGGTGGCAGGAGCTCAGAGGCAATGGCTCTGGGTGCTACCCTGGAGGCTCTCGGGCCCTGGGAGATGGATTTGGACCCCCTCTACCCCTCTCAGCTACTCCCCGCTTCCTTCCCCAAGCTTTTTCTCTCATCGCCTCTTGCTTCTCTTACCTTCCCAGCCCTTTCACCTTAGCCTTAAGACCTTGTAACCAGCAAGTACCCTAAAGGAAAGATTACTACCCTCAGGCCTGGGGCCTGGTCTTAATCTTATTCCCTTTGTATCTCCAAGGCCACCTCACTTTCCCAGCATCCAGAATTGGGCTAAGCCATCCAACGCTTCCTGGAGCTCATTTGCATACAAGTTTCTGACTGGCTGGACCCGCCCCCGACCTGCCTATAGGAGCCTCTACCAGCATCTGAGATCCCCAGATCTTTGCCCTGCGTCCTTGTCTGCTCAATTATTCCTCAGTAAAGTGTCAGTGAGTGATCCCAGATGGTTTGGGGGTTTAAAGACCTAGATTCAAGGCTGGATTTTTGCCACTGACAAGCTGTGTGGATCTTGAATGAGTCCCTTTGCCTCTCTGAGACTCAGTTCCCATGTTTATAAAATGGGAATAATTCCCATCATGAGGTCTTTATGACAATATTCTGTAGTGGTTAAAGAACACACATATTTGAGCTAGTAGTTCCATTTATAGAAAATCATCCCCCAGATAACCTGGCGAAGTGTGCCAGAATTTATATTGAGTGTTCGTTGAAACTCTTTGCAATAGTGAAATTTTGGAAATAAATGCTTCTCAGTGTGGGAGTAAATAGTGATACATTTATATTATGAATTGTGCAGTTATTAAAAAGTGCCGTAAATCTACATGTATTACAATGGAGAGCTCTCAAGAAGTATGGTTAAGTAAATAAACAGAAAAACTCAAGTTGACAGAGCTATGCATTTAATGTAATGTAACGTTTGGGGTAAAAACCGTGTCTGTGAATCTGCCTAGGAACTAGTTGGACCGCTACATGCCAAAGTGAAGATGGTTATCTCTGAAGGAAAGGAATAACTTTAAATAAAAATTTTAATTTGGTGGGAAAAAATGAGCTATTTAAAGCCAGAGGCCCTGTCTGTAGTCTGTGACACTGTGTGACTCAAGGAAACTCTATTCACATCTTTAAGCTTAAGCTTCCTCGTGTGTAAACTAACGATAATATTTACCTGTTAATAGGGACAGATCATTATAGCAGTCAGGGAGGGCGACCAGAAGGAGGAAGCATGAGCTTGAAAGATTTGGCGAGCCGTAGATTTAGTTTGATTACTGGCTGTCTTTTCCTGACACTTTACAGGCTCTGATTTAGAAAGGGTCTGGTACAAAAGTAGGTGCGGGCTCTTTAAACCACTCCTTTTTTTTTGCCGGGAGACGCGAAGCGGAAGCCTGGCGCGTGCGCAGTGAGAATATCTCGGGCTGCGATCCGCCCACGTACTACAACTGCCGGCAGGCTCAGCACAAGCCTCGGGCTCGTCGCAGGCTGTGATGTCACTCGGTAGCGCGGGGAATTTCGAGTCGCTGTGGAACGCGGGAAGCCAGTGCGGGACCACTCTCCAGCCACTGTAGGGGAAACCATGGACTCTCTAGTCGAGCCTCGGTGGCCCCCAGGCCTGGCAGTCATGAAGGTGAGTGCTTCGGGAAGGTTGGGGGCGCCCGGGTGTCCGCGGGAGGCCAGCCCAGCCTTGAAGAAGTAGAGAGGACGCGGCGGGAGCTGGGCCAGGGTACCCGGCTCTGCCCTGCCGCTTGCAGACCGCGTAACTCAGGGCCGCAGCTCCCTCCCCGAGAAGTGACGGGGACAGGCCTCCGTCCCTTAAGCTGAGCTGGGGTTGGCCGTCTACGGAACCAGGTGTTCCGCGGTTCAGTCATAACAATAACCTCGAGAAAAAGTTACTCTAAACAGAAAAACGACACTGACAACCCTTTCTGAGGGCTGACTACGTGCCAAACGATATGTAAACTCTGGCACTACATTAATTGCGAATTACCCAAAATGATACCAGGCATGATTTTGGAAGGACCGTGCATCAAATAACATTTATTTAATCACTTAGTGAAGCAGGTAGTCCCTTTATGTTCTCTTTCTTTTCTTCTAATGACTTTCAAGAAGCCTACGGCTGGTTTATCCTAACTCCTCCACGTTTCCTACCTCCTAACAGTTGTGCATCGTTCTCTTTTAAACGAAGATATTAGGATTCAGGCTCAGGACTAGCCTTTCATTTCATTGAATTATTTAACCTAAATAACATTGCTTTTTTATGGCCACGTTTTGGCAAGACATTCCGGTTTACATTGACAGTAGTGGTGAGCCCTGGAACCCTGTTAGGTTTGGTCGCGAGCAGATAGACTTTGCTGTGTTGGCTAATCATCACTTGCTTGGCTTTTCTCCTTGCTGTGTGGTTACATATTTCCATTTGTGATGTGGGCAAGATCACTTTGTCATTCTGTTCCTCAGTTTTGTAAACTTGGGGATTGTGCTTTCCGCTCTACTGAGTCATAAGGCTGACTTTGAGGATTAAGTGAAGAGACTTGTGGGGAGGTTAAAGTAAGTATAATGCCTTGTTCTTCCTGCCGTCAGCAGTGTCATCTATGGTGCATGGGAATTAGACAGCCCCATGGTGAAAAGCTGACGTGGAAGGATCTAGGGAAGATGTGGTTTGGAAGTTGTGGTGGGCACCCTTGGCACCCAGGTGCAGTGAGGTGCGTACGTTTGAGTTCCAGTGGTCCTGCGTTAAATATGGTCTCTGCCTCTTATTTAACTGGTGACCTTGAGTCAGTTACTTAACCTCTCTGAGCTTTAATTTCCTCAACAATAACATGCAGACAAAAATAAGCATTTATGGGGTTGGCTAAATGAGTTGATGTGTATGGATAGGGATCCTGTCTGGCTTATTGACTGCACTTAACACAATGCCTGGTACATATTGGGTGCTAAAAAATTATTTGCTAATTGATTGAAGGTATTTGGCAGGTACTAAACATTCAATTAATATATCTTTAGTATATTTAGTACATGTGCTAAGTGTTTCTCCTTTTTATTTGTTGTCGAGAAGGTCGAATTGGGTAAAGGAAGTGAAAGCTCTGCAACTTGTAAAGCTACCTGCTTTGTAGATTTAAGCATATATTCCCACAAGTTTCATGATGTTCTTTAGAGGCAATTTCCATGTCTTTTCTGGCTTTGATATGTAACCACAGCACTGAATTTGTAGAGTTCAGCACCAGAAAGTGGATTGAGTCCATATTAGATTCACAGAATCTTAAGGTTGGAAAGCCAGCTTCCTGCAACATATTAATCCCTTTTATAACATATCTGCCAATTTCTCATCTAGCTTTTGCTTGAATTCCTCCAGGGACAAAGAATTACCTACTCCTAGAAGTAGTTCTGTTTGAAGTTCTTTCTTATATTGAATAGAAATATGACTCTACTCCATGGTTTCTAACCTAGGATCCACGGAAAGACTTTTGTATCTGGAATTATTTACACAATTTTGGTCTGTCTATGTGTTTCTCTAAGAAGAAAATCCATAGTTTTCATTAATTTTTCAAAGATATATGTGACCCAAAAACCTTAGGAAACTTTGCTCTAATTATTAAGTCTTTGCTTCCATTTCTTAGCCCCTTTCCACTTTCTCTCTCTAAATTAAAGAAATACCGGGGCACCCAGCTAACCACTCTCTATTTAGGATTTTTTTTTCCTTTTTTGGCTGAGGGTGGGGGGTGGATGTTGAGGCACATGTGGTGTGCATGTTACAGTCTTGAAGTGGCATGACTGGCAATTTGTAGAAGAATGGTAGAGCTCCTATGATGGGTGTCACCCTCTGCAGTCTTGCTCAGTAGGTCTGTCGGCACCACTCCTCCTCCAGAAGAGGGTGGTTATGTAGAAGAAAGCACAATTAGACTAGATGCCAGGGTTCTGGTTTCTGGTCCTGCCCCTGCTCTTAACCCATTTTCAAGACAGTTCTCTAGCTTTTTGTGTCAATAATAGTTTACCATCCAAAATAATGGAAGCTGTTTGCATTTTAATGTTTATTCCCCTGGTTTTACTGTAACAAAACTTCTTGTGTTTGACAAATTATAAATACATGTGTATAGAGTAGAAAAAATTAGAAAGCAGAGTATGATAAAGGAGAAAATGAAATTTATCCATCATCCTCCCATTCAGAGATAATCACTGTTTAATGCTTTCTCTTATTTTTCTTCAGTTTTTCTTGTGTGTGCTCATGGACACATGTACCTACAATGTGTATATAAGCATTTAAAATTTGAGATCACTTTGTAGTCAACTTCTCGGATTTGATCTATAGTCTTCATCTGTAAAACTGGGATGCAGGTACTATAAACTTCGTAAGATTGTTATGGAGATTAAACTACATAGTTCTCTTGTGATGTATTGTAGATTTGTTCTCTGATTTTTTAACTTTCCATTAACACATGAACCTTTTCCCATGGCATTAATTATTCTTTGAAAGCATGTTTTTAAAATGCCTATATAATATTTCCTTACATGGACTATTCGTCACATTTGTATTTTTAAAATATAGGTAGTACCTTCAAATAGTTCAAAAATACACACTCGTGACCATTATTTATTACTTCTTGTGTATCTTTTCAGAATTTCTTTATATATCACTAAGGGTTAGGCTTTTTTTCTACATACATATACATAACAATAACATTATTATACACAACAGTAATAGTAGTATAACTTCATTCAGGTACCTGGACCCAATTCCAATGTGTGTAAGTATGTGGGAGGGGGTCTTTGATGGAAAGCAATTGAACATCACCAGGGTGTCCCAGAACTCAACTCAATTCTGATGCTCTCTGCCAGGTCTCCAGCACCAGATTCCCCAGGTTAAGGGCTCCATCCTACAAGACTGCCCTTCACCCCTGACTCCAGATGCCGGTTGCAAACCCCAGGCAGTTACCTGTGTTTCTGACCTACCGGCTACAGATTGGAGGTTCCCATGACCTCCTTCTGGGTAAAATTGCAGTATGTCCAGAATCTCTCCCCTGGCCTTAGTGCATCTCCATATAAATAGGTGTTTCCAAGAAGGTGTGGAGAAAAGTAACCATCTGCATATCAGTAGTTAATTACCAGGGGGAACAAGGGTATCTGGACCCAAGAGATTGGGTAGGGTCCCTTTTTGCAGCTAGGTTGCAGAGAGATATGCCTAAGCAGAAGTGGACAACTGCTTTTAAGCAATAAACCGGTTTCTCTCATTTTATGTCTCCGTTTGACTGAGTCGGGTTTCGAAGGTATTTTGTCCCGGGCTGGGAAAATATCCCAGCTGCTCCCCTTAGGTTAGGTTAATTTGCTAGAAGCTCATAGAACTCAGGAAAACACGTTTACCAGTTTAATTAAGGATACCGCAAAGGATACAAGTTAACACCAGATGAGGAGATACATAGGGCAGGACCCCAAATAAAGGAGCGTGGGACTTGGCTTGGTGGCACATGGAGGTGTTCTGGTTCCCCAGGCCTAGAAGCTCTCTCCCAGTAAGGAGCGGGGTCCAACAGATCAAAGCAGAGAGCAGAAGATCTTCAGGGGTTTCTGTGAGGGCTTCCTTGCATAGTCATGATTGACTGAATTGTTGGCCATTGGTTGATTCAGCCTCCAGCCCCGCCCTTGGGCCGTGAGTTGGGGGAGGGTAGGGGTCCGTTTTATTAACATGACAAAACCCACATTTCACCTCTAGACTGCAGTGTTTTCAGGAACTGTGTATGAAGACCCAGTATACCTGGGAAATATATGGTCATATGAATGACCAAATATGTATTTCTTATAACTCATTGTATCACAATATATATATACATTTTCGATAAAAATAGAATACTTTCTTATTCCCATCTGTACCTTCCTTTTCTCACTTACCAGTGAGTAGTCTTCCCATATCAGTACATTAAGAGAGCTCCCTCCTTTGTTTTTTCTTTTAAATATCTCTGCAGCATTCTACTGAATAGAATAACATTTTATTTTAAATAATTCAGAAGGTTTTAGGTTGTGAGAATAGGTCCTTTCCTGTTTTGATTGCATTCCAGGTTGATGCACATCTGACTTTCTAGATTTTCCACCTCTTCACCTCCCTCTGCTGTCACTAGTCCCAGCTCCCTCATTTGGCTCTGCCCACATAGTTTTGTGCAGGACTGTGCAGAAAGCACTGGACTGACTGCCGGGATGGACACAAGTTAGTGCTGGTGAGACTTGTGTCCAATATGTCTGCATGCTCTGGATACAGTTTCCTCATTTGTGAAGTAAGGGTTTTTAACTAGATTCTTTCTTTCTTTTTTCTATTAAGGTATCATTGATATACACTCTTGTGAAGGTTTCACATGAAGAACATTGTGGTTACTACATTCACCCATATTAGCAAGTCCCCCCCCACTTCAGTCATTGTCCATCAGTGTAGTAAGATGCCACAGAGTCACTACTGTCTCTGTGCTACACTGCCTTCCCTGTGACCCCCCCCACACCATGTGTGCCAATCATAATGCCCCTCAATCTCCTTCTCCCTCCGCCCCCACCTGTCCTCCCCACCCCTCCCCTTTGGTAACTGCTAGTCCCTTCTTGGAATCTGTGAGGCTGCTTTGTTCCTTCAATTTTGCTTTGTTGTTATGCTCCACAGACGAGTGAAGTCATTTGGTACTTGTCTTTCTCCACCTGGCTTATTTCACTGAGCATTAATATCCTCTGGCTCCATCCATGTTGTTGCAAATGGTAGAATTTATTTTCTTCTTATGGCTGAATAGTATTCCATTGTATATATGTACCACTTCTTCTTTATCCATTCATCTAGTCATGGACACTTAGGTTGCTTCCATATTTTGGCTAGTGTGTTAGGAAGGAAAGGACTCGGCTTGGTGTTGCAGGGAAGTCAGATATAGTGAGACAAGAGACCAATGTCAAGAAAGCAAAGTAAGTTTTAATACACTCTGCATAGAGTAAGAGAGCGGGCCTGCCTAAAATAAGATAGGCCCGGATCCTCATTATGAGGCTTCTTTTATGTGGTTTTGACCGGGCAGAGAAGTCCTTGATTGACAGCTGTCAGCTCTCTAGGCTTTTCTGATTGGTGAAATGAGGACAGGGGCTGTGTTGTGCCTATGCTTGAGGTTTCTTATCTGGGGAGACCCTGGACATTTCCTGAGTCACTCTTGGACCCTGTGACTTTATCTGATTAACTCTGAGTCATTTCTGGCTCTCTGTATCTTTTCAACTCCCTGAATCATCTTTGAGAGTTCCTCTCTCCTTTTCATCCTGCTCATTTCTGTCTTTTTGCCTAACAGTTGTAAATAGTGCCACCATAAACATAGGGGTGCATTTGCATTTGTCTTTTTGAATCTGGGATGTTGATTTCTTTGGGCAAATTCCTAGGAGTGGAATTCCTGGGTCAAACGGTAGTTCTATTTTTAGTTTTCTGATGCACCTCCATATTGCTTTCCACAATAGTTGAACTAATTTACATTCCCACCAACAGTGTAGGAGGGTTCCCCTTTTTCCGCATCCTTGCCAGCATATGTTGTTTTTCTTTTGGATGTTGGCCATTCTAACTGCTGTGAGGTGATACCTCACTGTGGTTTTAATTTCCATTTCCCTGATGATTAGCAATGTAAGCATTTTTTGATGTGCCTGTTGGCCATTTGAATTTCTTTGATGAAATGTCTGTTCACATCCTCTGCCCATTTTTCCACTGGGTTATTTGTTTTTTGGGTGTTGAGGCATGTGAGCTCTTGTAATTTTGGATGTTAACCCCTTATTGGATATGTCATTTACAAATATATTCTCCCATACTGTAGGATGCCTTTTTGTTCTGCTGATGGTGTCCTTTGCTGTACAGAAGCATTTTAGTTTGATATAGCCCCACTTGCTCATTTTTGTGTTTTTTCTCCTTGCCTGAGGAAATGTGTTTAGGGACAAGTTGCTCATGTTTATATTCAAGAGGTTTTTGCTTATGTTTTCTTCTAAGAGTTTTATCGTTTAATGCCTTACATTCAGGTCTTTGATCCATTTCGAGTTTACTTTTGTGTATGCAGTTAGACAGTAATCCATTTCATTCTCTTACATGTAGCTGTCTAGTTTTGCCAACAACAGTTGTTGAAGAAGCTGTCATTTCCCCATTGTATGTCCATCGTTCCTTTATTGTATATTAATTGGCCATATATATGTGGATTTATATCTGGGCTATCTAGTGTGTTCCATTAATCTATAGGTCTGTTCTTGTGCCAGTACCAAATTGTCTTGATTACTGTAGCTTTGTAGTAGAGCTTGAAGTTGGGGAGCATAATCCCCCCTGCTTTATTCTTCCTTCTCAGGATTGCTTTCGCTATTCAGCATCTTTGTGGTTCCATATGAATTTTAGACCTATTTGCTCTAGTTTGTTGAAGAGTGCTGTTGGTATTTTGATAGGGATTGCATTGAATTGGTAGATTGCTTTAGGCAGGATGGCCATTTTGACAGACAATATTAATTCTTCCTACCCATGAGCACAGGATGTATTTCCATTTATTGGTGTCTTCTTTAATTTCTCTTATGAGTGTCTTGTAGTTTTCAGGGTATAGGTCTTTCACCTCCTTGGTTAGGTTTATTCCTACGTATTTTATTTTTGATGCAATTGTGAATGGAATTATTTTCCTGATTTCTTTCTGCTAGTTCATCGTTAGTATATAGGAATGCCACAGATTTCTGCATATTAATTTTGCCTCCTGCAGCTTTGCTGAATTCATTTATTAGTTTTAGTAGTTTGGGGGCAGATTCTTTAGGGTTTTTTATGTACAATATCATCTCATCTGCAAACAGTGACAGTTTAACTTCTTCCTTAGCAGTCTGGATGCCTTTTATTTCTTTGTGTTGTCTGATTGCTGAGGCTAGGACCTCCAGTACAGTACTATGTTGAGTAAAACTGGGGAGAGTGGGCATCCTTGTCTTGTTCCCTTTCTTAAAGGAAAAGCTTTCAGCTTTAACTAGATAATTTTGAATGTCTTTAATATTCTCTGATTTTCTTCTTAACCTGTATGGTGAACAGGTACCGGGGCTTTTCACCCAATAGTGACTGTAGATCAGGGAATGGGGTCTAAAGAGGAAGAGGCTTGAAGTAAAAGCTGGACATACATGGGAAGTGGAGCAGGAATAGAGTAGCCCATTTGTGAATGGGTGACAATATGGAACAGGAATCCTTACAGTGTCAGCTTCATCTGTCTAAAGCATTCTGGGTAACCTGGGATTTAAATGTGTAGGTTACTTCAGGGAGGTTTTTACCTGTTTCCCAAGATCCTATGCAGTTTATGTGGAGTTAGCTTTTGAGTTTGTATATTTTACGAAGAAGTATCATTAATTTTTTGTTCTTGTCATTAGGTGATGGAGAAAGTTCTGTGGCCGATGCTCCAATCTTGATGTCTTTCTGATAGGTATATGTTTTTTTTTGCATTTCAGACAATAGATAATTTGCTGCGGTGTGGAATTTGCTTTGACTATTTCAACATTGCAATGATAATTCCTCAGTGTTCACATAACTGTAAGTATATATTGCTTCTATGCATTAGTAAAAATGTGATTTTACATAGTGTTCCTTTAATGCCAAAAGGAAGTATACGTATTTATTTCTCACCTTTGGCTCATCTAGAGATTTTCAGAAGGTCTTTTCCACCATCTCCCTCTTGAATATTGAAGTTTTGACAAGGCTGCTATATTTTCTACTGTGTCCTTTGGATATTCTTAATGCCTTTTGTAACATTTATGGCAATAAAGATTTTGGTCATGTTATATGGTTCTTCATTTGCCAAGTACTTTTAGGTGCTAAATTTCAGAAATTTTGTTTTTACCAGGATACAGATAGGTGGTTCAACCAAGTAGCCCTTGGTGTAGAATTTTAGAGTTGCAAAGTCCTGGGGGGAAGATTAGGAAGAGTATTACAGACAGTTTATCACTTACCTTGCTCTGTGATGCTGGGAAGACTCATATACTGGAATTTTCTTGTACTTCTCTTATGAGGTGAGCATGTAAGTACTTTTTATACTGTAGCTTGAGGTATGTAGCACATAAGGGTGAGCCTGTCATTGTTCAGGAGCTGCCCATCCAGGGCATGGATTATCTAGGTTCATGATTTTTCTTATCCTCTGTTTTTGAATTGATTTCACTTGCAAAGTTAAAAAAAATCCAAGTTAGGCTTAAAAAATGGTTTTAGTGAGGTAGTAGATGCTTTGGTGACAAAGTTTCTAGAGAAGACATCATAAGTGGATGGTGGTAATAGCAACATGGGCATTAGAATTATACATAGGCTTGGCTGAGCTCCACTTACTAGGTAGATTAGTTTGCAGATGCCTACCATTTCTTCAAACTTCAAAAGAAATTAAATGTATAGAACCCAGTGTCTGGCATGGTGTAGGCCCTTGATAAATGTTAGTTTCCTCTAGGCCAGAATCATATTAGAAACCATGGTACATTTTAGGGATTGTTTCTAAATATGTGTTAAACTTATCTTCATTTAGGTATAATGTACTTTTAACAAAATACATCATTTTAAGTGCCCAGTGAAGTATACAAGTGTCAGTGAATTTTGATAATATACATACCATATAACCACTACAATTAAGATATTGTGCATTTCTCTCACCTGATAGAGTTCTCTCTGTCTTGGTCAGTCTGATGTCAGGCGATCATGTGTGGATCTGTTTCTGGACTCTTCCATCCTGTTGCTCTGTATGTTCATTCTTGTGGCAATACAAAACTCTTAATTGTTGTAGCTTTGTTGTAAGTCTTGAAGTCAGGCATTGTAAATCCTCCACCTTTGTTTTTCTTTATCAAAATTATTTGGTTTAGGATCTTTGCATTTTATATTCATTTCCATATAAATTTTAGATTCAGATCATCAGTGTCTATGAAAAAGACTGCTGATAGATTGGAGATTGTGCTCAATCCAGAGATCAATCTGGAGAGGAGAACTGACATTTTTAACATTGTTAAGTCTTCAATATATGGATATGGCATATTCCTCCACCTTTAGCTTTTCTTTAATTCCTTGCAATAATATTGTTTAGTTTTCAGTGCACAGGCCATACACACAGAAATACAATTTTTTATATTGACCTTTTATCTTGCAGTCTTGCTAAATTCATATTTTAATTCCAGCATCTATTTTTGTTGATTCCTTAGGAAAGTTTAGACAAACCATGTCATCTGTGAATAAAGACAGTTTTACTTCTTCCTTTCTAATCTGTATGCCTCATATTTCTTTTTTCTTATTGTTACACAGACTAGGACCTCAATGTTAAGTACAAGTGAAGTGTTATTAGGAAGTTAAGTAGAAGTAGAAGCTAGTATGATATAAAGTAGAGGTGTTGGGGGTGCATATCCTTTCTTTTATTTCCTGTTTTACAGGGAAAGCATTCAGTCTTTTAAGTATGATGTTAGCAGTAAGTTTTATCATATTCTTAATTCATTTTCATAAATTTATGGTTGAGGCAGTTCCTTTCTGCTCTTAATTAGTTGAGAGGTTCTTTAAAAATCATAAATGGATGTTGAATTCTGTCAATTATATTTTCTGCATCTATGGAGATGCTCATATGATTTACTTTATTTTATTTTATAGTATGATTAATTACATCAATTGATTTTTGAATGTTAGAACAATCTTAAATCCCTTTCAAGAAATTTGTCCATTTAATCTAAGCTGTTGAGTTTATTGGTATAGGTTTATTTTTTTATACTATTTTTAATTGTCTTTTTCATGTCTGGAGGATCCCTTTTATTCCATATATTAGAGATGTGTGTTTTCTCTTTTTTCCTTGATTCATTTTTCTAGAGGTTTAGCTGTTTTATTTCTCTTTTCAAATAACCAACTTTTGATTCATTATTTTCTGTATTTTGTCTTTTTTCTATTTCATTGATTTATACTTTTATCTTTATGTCCTTCCTTTTACTTATTTGACCTTAATTTGCTTTTCTATTTCTAGCTTCTTAACGTAGAAGCTGAGATAACTGATATAAGACCTTTCTTTCTTTATATTCTAAGCATTTAAAGCATTTCCCTCCAATTCTGCACATTATAATATATTATCATTTTTATTCAATTTAAAATATATTCCAGTGTCCTTTATGGTTTCTTTTTGACCCATGAGTATTTAGAAGTCTGTTCCAAATATTTGGGAGTTTTCCTAATATCTTCATGTTACTAATGACTGATTTAATTATGTCCTGGTTAGAAAACATAATCTGTTTGATTTCAGTTCTTTAAAATTTTCTTAGACTTGTTTTATGGCCCAGTGTATATTTCTTGTTTATTGTTCTGTGTATACTTGAAGAGGGCATCTATACTGTTGTAGTTGGGTGGAGTGTTCTTTAAATGCCAATTAGGTAAAGTTGGTTAATAGTGCTCTTTAAGTCTTCTATATCTCTTGTTTCTCTGTTATTTTATCAATACTGAGGAATGCTGAAATCTCTAAATTGCAGATTTATCTTTTTCCTTTCATTTCTATGAGTTTTTGCTTTTTGTATTTTGAAGTGCTTTTGTTAGGTGCATACATACTTATGATTAATTGCTTGATGAATTGTATATGTTTTACCATGAAACATCCCTCTTTATCCCTGGTGATATTCCTGTTCTGAAGTGTACTTTTTTCTGCTGTTAATATAGCTACTCAATTCTTTCAGATTAGTGTTTGTATGGTTTATCTTTTCTCATCCTTTTACTTCAAACCTGCCTGTATCTTTATATTTAAATTGAGCTTTTTAAAGACAACATATATTTAGGTCTTACCCTTTAATCCAGACTGACAATGCTATTTTTATTTGGAATATTTAGATCTACACTGTTTAATACAGTAGCTGCTAGCCATATGCAGCTATTTACTTTTTAAGTAAAGTTAATTAAAGTTAAATAAAATTAAAACTTTAGTTTCCAGTTGCACTGGCCTCATTTTGCTAGTGGCTGTATTAAACAGAGCAGATATACAACATCTCCATCATTGCTAGAAGTTGTTGTATTATTGATATGGTTGGATTTAGATATATTACCTTACTTTTTGTTTTTTATTTGTCCTTCTAGTCTTTCCTCTCTTTCTGCCTTAAAAGTTTTTTTTATTCATTAAGGTATTACTGATATACACTCTTATGAAGGTTTCACATGAAAAACATTGTGTTTACTATATTCACTCATATTATCAATCCCCCCCACCCCGTAGCAGTCACTGTCCATCAGTGTAGTAAGATGCCACAGAGTAACTACTGTCTCTGTGCTACACTGCCTTTTTCTGTGACCCCCCCCAACACCATATATGCCAATCATAATGTTCCTCAATCCCCTTCTCCCTCCATTCCCACCTGCCTTCCACACTCCTCCCCTTTGGTAACTGCTAGTCCCTTATTGGAGTCTGTGAGTCTGTTGCTGTTTTGTTCCTTCAGTTTTGCTTTGTTGTTATACTCCACAAATAAGGGAAATCATTTGGTACTTGTCTTTCTCCACATGGCTTATTTCAGTGAGCATAATACCCTCTAGCTCCATCCATGTCGTTGCAAATGGTAGGATTTGTTTTCTTCTTATGGCTGAGTAATATTCCATTTTGTATATGTACCATATCTTCTTCATCCATTCATCTACTGATGACACTTAGGTTGCTTCCATATCTTGGATATTGTAAATAGTGCTGCTCTTTCTCCCTTTTTAAGAAATAATTGAACATTTTTAAAGTATTAAATCTTTTCTACAGTTGACTTTATTAGATCTCTTTCTTTTATTATTTTAGTGGTTTTAAAAAAATGCATCTTTAACTTGTTCCAATCTCCTTTCAAACAGTTATGCCACCTGAGTACTGTAAAACTGTTACAAATGTGTACTTCTATTTTCCTGTTATCCTATTGTTGTCTTTCATTTTATGTGTATATTGATTTTAGACACTATAATACATTGTTATTATATTTTCTGTAGTCAGTCCATTATCTTTTAAACAAATCAGAAATTTTTCAAGAAGTCTTTTATATTTATCCACATATTTATCATTTTTGATTTGTATATATCAGTTTCCTTCTGGTATCATTTTTATTCTCTCTGCTATATTTCTTGCAGAACAGATATACTGCTGAAGAATTCTCTCAGCTTTTGTTTGTCCAGAAAGTTATTTCTTTGCTGTTTGAAACATGCTTTCAGTGGATATAGAATTCAAGGTTAGCATTTTGTTTCTTTCAGAATGGTCATTCTACTGTTTTCTGACTTTGCTGGTTTCAGGTGAAACCAGGTGTGCTGTTCTTACTTATAGCTTAGGCTATGCAGTGTGCCTTTTTTCTCTCGCTGCTTTTCAGATTTTCTCTTTATCACTGGTTTCAGAAATCTGTACTGTGCCTTAGTTTCATTTACTTTTGTGTTTGTCCTGCTTAGGGTCCATTGAGCTTTGATCTGTGTGTTTACATTTGGAAGAAATTTAGCCCTGTTTCTTAGCTTGAGTTATTTGCAGATCAGGTTGATCCTGTCAAGTTTTGTTTTTAGCTGTGTTAGTGTGGGTCTATATAGAGCCTTTTCTATGTGGTTATTTTTGGGGTAGGGAGGTAGTAAGAAAATATAAGACCTCAAATCTACGCTGTTAACAAATTTTTTCATTATTCAGTCATGGTAGGTTCAATATTTCTACTAATTTATTTAAATTTCTTCTAGATTATCAAATTTGATGGCATATAATTGTTCCTAGTAGTCTCTTATAATCCTTCTAATTTCTGTGGTATAACTAACTTGTCTCCTCTTTCATTTCTGATTTTATTCGAGTTTTCTCTTTTTCTCATAGCCTACTTAAGGGTTTGTTAATTTTGTGGGTTTTCAGAAACCAACTCCTGATTTCACTGATTTTTTTCCCTGTTCTTTATTTCATTTATTCCTGCTCTAATCTTAATTATTTCCTTCCTTCAAACTTTGAGCTTGTTTTGTTCTTTTTCTAGTGCATTGAGGTATAAAGTTAGATTCTTTGAGATCTTTCTGAAATATAGGCATTTACTGCTATAAACTTACCTCTTATTACATCTGTTGCTGCATCCTCAAGTTTTTGTATGTTGTGTTCTCATTTTCTTTTCTCAGTATATTTTCTAATTTCTCTTATGATTTCTTCTGTGACCCATTGGCTGTTCAGGAGAGTTTAATTTCCACACATTTGTGTATTTTTTCAGTTTTCCTTTTTCTGTTTTCTTTCATTCCATTGTGGTCAGAAAAGATACTTGGAATGATTTTTATCTTCTTAAAGTTCTTAATGATTATTTGTGTGATTTTTCCTGAAAAATGTTCTGTTTGTACTAAAAAAGAATGTGTGTTCTGCTCCTGTTAGGATATTCTGAATGTCTATCAGATACATTTGATTTATAGTATTCAAGCCCACTGTTTCCCTATTGATCTTCTATCTGGTTGTTCTATTCATTATTGAAAATGAGGCATTGAAATATTATTGTGTTGCTATCTTTTTCTCCCTTCAGTTCTGTTGATGTTTGCTTTACGTATTTGTGCACTCTAATGTTGGGTGTATATATACTTATCATTGTTATATTTTCCTGGTTAATTGGTTCTTCCTGATGAATTGGTTCCTAATTTTATCATTAGATAATGTCTTCCTTTTTCTTTAATGTAGTCTGTTTTTTAAATTAAAGTTTCATTGATATACAATCTTATATTGGTTGCAAATGTACAGCACAGTGGTTCAACAGTTTCCCGTATTATTATATCCTCAAACTCTCTAGTGTGGTTACTATCTATCAATGTAGGAAGATGTTACAGAAACATTGACTGTATTCTCCATGCTGTACTTCTGTCACTGTGATCAACTTCTGTTGTCATTATGAATTGTTCCCATTTATCCCGCTTACTCTCCCCTGCAACCCCTTGGTGTATTACTGTTCCCCTTTATCCATTTATCTACTGATGGGCACTTAGGCTGCTTCCGTATCTTGGCTATTGCAGATAGTTCGGGAATAAACATAGGGGTTCATATGTCTTTTGAAACAGGGATTTTATTTTCTTTGGGTAAATTTCTTTAAGTAGAATTACTGGATCAAATGATATTTCTGTTTTTAGTTTTTTGAGGAACCTCCGTACTGCTTTCCACAATGGTTGCACCAATTTACATTTCCACAATCAGTGTAGGAGGGTTCCCATTTCTCCACATGGGTCTAGTTATTTGTTATTTCTTGTCTTTTGGATAGTGGCCATTCTAACTGGTATGAGGTGAAAATCTCACTGTGGTTTTAATTTGAATTTCCCTGATAATTAGCAATGTGGAACATCTTTTCATGTACCTGTTGGCCATTTGTATTTCTTTGGAGAAGTGTCTGTTCAGGTCCTCTGCCCATTTTTTAATTGGGCTATTTGTTTTTTGGGTGTTGAGGTGTATGAGTTCTTTATATATTTTGGATGTTAACCCATCAGATGAGTTACTTATGAATGTATTCTCCCATACTGTAGGGATGCCTTTTTGTTCTGCTGATGGTGTCCTTTGCTGTACAGAGCTTTTTAGTACAATGTCTCACTTGTTCATTTTTTATTTTGTTTTCCTTGTCTGAGGATATGTGTCCAGGAAAAAAATTGCTCATACTTAAGTTCAAGATATTTTTGCCTATGTTTTCTTCTAACAGTTTTATGGTTTCATGACTTATATTGAGGTCTTTCATCCATTCTGAGTTTACTTTTGTGTGTGGAGTTAGACAATAATCCAGTTTTTACCTCTTATATATTGCTGTCCAGTTTTGCCAACACCAGTTGTTGAAGAGGCTGTCATTTCCCCATTGTATATTCATGGCTCCTTTATCGTACATTAGTTGGACATATATGTGTAGAATTATATCTCTGTTCTGTTCCATTGATCTGTGGGACTGTTCTTATGCCAGTACCAAACTGTTTTGATTAGTGTAGCTTTGTAGTAGAGATTGAAGTTAGGGAGTATAACCCCCAGCTTTGTTTTTTCTCAGGATTGCTTTGGCCATTCGGTATCTTGTGTAGTTTCATATGAATTTTAGACCTATTTCTTCTAGTTCTTTGAAGAATGCTGTTGGTATTTTGATAGGGATTGCATTGAATTTGTAGGTTTTAGGCAAGATGGCCATTTTGACAATATTAATTCTTCTATCCATGAGCATGGGATCGATTTCCATTGTTTGGTGTCTTCTTTAATTTTTCTCATGAGTGTCTTATAGTTTTCAGAGTACAGGTCTTTCACCTCCTTAGTTAGGTTTACTCCTAGGTATTTTATTCTTTTTGATGCAGTTGTAAATGGAATTGTTTTCCTGATTTCTCTTTCTGCTCTTTCATTGTTAGTATATAGGAATGTGACAGATTTCTGTATACTAATTTTGTATTCTGTAGCTTTGCTGAATTTAGTTATTAGTTTTAATAGTTTTTTGGTGGCATCTTTAGGTTTTCTATGTATAATATCATGTCATCTGCAAACAGTGACAGTTTAACTTCTTCCTTACCAATTTGGATGCCTTTTATCTCTGTTTTGTCTGATTGCCATGGCTTGTACCTCCAGTACTATGTTGAATAAAAGTGGTGAGAGTGGACTTCCTTGTATTGTTCCCAGTCTTAGAGAAAAAGTTTTCAGCTTTTTGCTATTAAAAGTATGTTGGCTGTGGATTTGCCTGATATGGCTTTTATTATGTTGAGGTGTATATCCTCTAAACCTATTTTGTTGAGCTTTTTTATCACGAATGGATGTTGAATTTTGTCAAATGCTTTTTCAGCATCTATTGAGATGACCATGTGTTTCTTTATCCTTTTTGTTAATGTGTATGATATTGTTGGATTACCAGTATTGTACCATGCTTGCATCCTGGAATAAATCCTACTTGATCATGATGGATGACCTTTTTGATGTATTTTTGAATTTGGTTTGCTGATATTTTGCTAGGATTTTGGCATCTATGTTCATCAGAAATATTGGTCTGTATTTTCTTTTTTTTTTGTGGTGTCTTTGTTGGTTTTGGTACTAGGATGATGCTGGCCTCATAGAATGAGTTTGGAAGTATTCCTTCGTCTTCTACTTTTCAGAATACTTTAAGGAGGATGGGTATTAGCTTTTCTTTAAATGTTTGGTAGATTTCAGCTGTAAAGACATCTGGACCTGGGTTTTTGTTTTTGGGGATTTTTTGATTACCAGTTCAATTTCATTGCTGGTAACTGGTCTATTCAGATTTTCTGTTTCTTCCTGGGTTAGTCTTGGAAGGTTGTATTTTTCTAGGAAGTTGTCCATTTCTTCTGGGTTGTCCAATTTGTTGGCATATAATTTTTCATAGTATTCTCTAATAATTCTTTGTATTTCTGTGGTATCTGCTGTGGTTATTCCTTCTTTGTTTCTGATTTTGTTTATGTGTGTGCTCTTTTTCTTGATAAGTCTGGCTAGGGATTTATCTATTTTATTTTCTCAATGAACCAGCTCTTGGTTTCACTGATTTTTTTCTATTGTTTTATTCATCTCTATTTTATTTACTTCTGCTGTGATCTTAATTATGTTCTTCCTTCTACTAACTTTGAGCTTCATTTGTTCTTTTTCTAGTTTCTTTAATTGTGAGTTTAACTGTTTATTCGGGATTGTTCTTGTTTCTTGAGGTAAACTGATATTGCTATGTACTTTCCTCTTAGAACTGCCTTCACTGTGTCCCACAGATTTTGGATTGTTGAGTTTTTGTTTTCATTTGTCTCCATGTATTGCTTGATTTCTATTTTGTTTATTGATCCATTGATTATTTAGAACTATTTTCTAAATACAGAAACAGATTTCCATGTGTTTGTAGGCCTTTTTGTTTTTTGTGTGTGTAATTTATTTCTAGTTTCAAACCATTGTTATCTAGCTTGATACAATTTCAATCTTTTTTAATTAATTGAAAGTTAGTTATTGGTGGCCTAGTATGTGATCTATTCTGGAAATTATTTCATGTACACTTGAGAAAAATGTGTATCCTGCTGCTTTTGGGTGGAACATTCTGTATATATCTGTTAAGTCCATCTGATCTAATGTATTGTTCAGTGCCTCTGTTTCCATATTTATTTTCTGTCTGGTGATCTGTTTATTGATGTGAGTGGTGTGTTAACATCTCCTAAAATGAGTATGTTGCAATCTATTTCTGCCTTTAATTCTGTTAGTATTTGTTTTACATATTTAGGTACTTCTATGTTGAGTGTGTAGATATTTATAATGGTTATATCCTCTTGTTTGATTGATCCCTTTATCGTTATGTAATGTCCTTCTTTGTCTCCTGACTTCTTTGTTTTGAAGCCTATTTTGTCTGATATAAGTACTGCTAATCCTGCTTTTTTCTCCCTGTTATTTACATGAAATATCTTTTTACATACCTTCACTTTTAGTCTGTGTATGTCTTTGGGTCTGAAATGAGTCTCTTATAGGCAGCATATAGATGGGTCTTCTTTCTTTATCCATTCTGCCACTCCATGTCTTTTGATTGGTGCATTCAGTTCATTTACATTTAAGGCGATTGACAGATACGTACTTATATTGCTGTTTTATTGTTTTCTGGCTGTTTTTGTAGCTCTTCTCTGTTCCTTTCTTCCTCTCTTATACTCTTGTTATTTGATGGTTTTCTTAATTGTTGTGATTGGATTTCTCTTTTTTTATTTTAATTTTTGGGTATCTGTTGTAGGCTTTAGTTTTGTGGTTACCAAACTTTCAAGTATAGCTTCCTTACTATATAACAGTCTATCTTAAATTGCTGATTACTCTATTTCAAACACAATCTAAAGACACTTTGTTTTCCTTCTTCCTCCTCTTTGGCCATTAGATGTCACAATCTGCACTTTTTGTGTATCCCTTGCATGATTTTGTGTATAGTTTATTTGCTTCTTTTGTTGTTTTAATTTTGTACTCACTTGGTAATTAATTGGTCTACTACTTTTACTGTAGGTTTATTTTCACAGTGAAAGCTATGTAGTCTTAGGAACATTTCTATCTACAGCAGTCCCTTTAACATATCCTGTAAGGATTTCTTAGTAGTGGTGAATTCCTTCAACTTTTACCTGGAAATTGTTTAATCCCTGCTTCAAATTTAAATGGTTGGTAATCTTGCTGCACAGAGGATTCTTGATTGGAGGGCCTTCTGTTTCATTACATCAAATATATCATGCTACTCCCTTTTGGCCTGTCAAATTTTTCTGCTGAGATGTCTGTTGATAGCCTGATGGGGTTTCCCTTATAAGTAATATTTTTCTCTCTCTGGGTGCTTTCCATATTGTCTCCTTATCCTTGATCTTTGTCATTTTAGTTATTACATGTCTTTGTGTTGTCTTCCTGGGGTTCCTTTTGTTAGGGGATCTCTGTGCTTCCATGACCTGTGTGTCTATTTACTTCTCCAGATTGGGGAAATGTTCAACAATTATTTTCTGAAAGAGACTTTCTATCCCTTTGTCTCCCTCTTCTCCTTCTGGTATCCCTACTATGCTAATATTATTTCTTTTCGATTGGTCACACAGCTCTCTTATTACTCTTTTATTCTTAGAGATCCCTTTTTCTCTCTGTTCCTCAGCATAGTTGTGTTCTTTAATTTTCATCTAATTCACTGTCTCTTCTATTTGCAGTAATCTACTCTTAAATCTCTCCATTGTATGTTTCATCTTAGACACTGTATTCTTTAGCTCTGAGTGGCTCTTTTTCAGGTCTTCTATCTCTTTGTTAAAGTCCTTCCTGCAATCTTAAATATTTTTCTGTAAATCTGAGCATGTTTGTGACTTTTACTTTGAAATCTTTATCAAGAAGATTGATCTTCAATTCATTTAGTCCTCTTTTTGGTGTCTTGTCCTGTAGTTTTGTTTGGAACATATTCCTGTGCCTCCTCATTTTGTCAGGGTTTCTGTGTTTCTTCCTTTGTATTATATTGCTCTGCTATGCTTCCTGGCCTATAGAGTAATAGCTTTATGAAGGAGGTGTCCTGTGGTTACCTGAAGCTCAAGACTCTTTACTCTCTTGTCTGGTTTTACTTTGCTGGAGCCCCAGCTGTTGGCATGCAGTGGCTGGGGCCATGTTTCTATCCATCTGCTGGCAGTGGTCTGAGTCTGCAGCCCTGGCAGTTTGCTTCAGCTACCTTTGTGTTCAGAGCATAAGTCCCTGCTAGGTTTGCTGTGGGTGGGGCCACCCTCTGCCTGCCCTGTAGCAATGGTGGGGCTGGAGGGTTAATGGCTTGGGCATGGCTGTTGTGCGGCTCTCTGGGGCAGGGCTAGACATGCAGTACCTGGCTTGGACACCCATAGCACCCGGCTTGGACACCTGCAGGGAGGAATTAGCCCTCAGGGCTGCCTTTTGCAGGCACTTCTGCTGCAGGCACCTCCCTGGTCGGGCTGAAATGGAGCTGAGAAAGCTGGGAGAGTCTCCCTCTGCCTGCTAGGTAGTAAAGTTTGATGCTGCCGCTAGGCTGAGTGGGTTAGCTCACCAGCAGGGCCCACAGGGAGGTGGCTTCGGCTATGTTGCTGGCCAGGGGTTGGGTTGTTGGGGCTCCCGACAGTTCCCGACCTTTTTGGGCTGAGGGAGGGCTGGGGAAGTATCCTCCACTTGCCCTTTCTTCTGAGGAGAGAGCTCTCTCCCACCCTCACCCCTCTTGCACCCCTCCCATTGCTGGCATGACTTTCAAAGTGCCACCTCTGCTTTTGTCTTAGGGGGACTGGTGGAACTTTCTTGTTCTCCACAAGTGGCTGGAGTCTCGGCCTCCCAGAGTGTTCCACCTGTCCCTGGTGTCCAGCCCCGCTAATCACCAGAACCCAGTATAATGTGGGCTAGTGCTTCTGGAGCAGATCTCCAGGGCCAGGTGTTCAGTGATTCTGGGCTGCTGTCCCTCCCTGCTCTATTCCTCTTTCTCCCAGCTGTAGGCTGGGGTTGGGGAGGGGCTTGGGTCCCGCTCCATCGCAGCTCTGCCACTGTACTGTTTTCTGTGAGGGCTTCTCTTCTTCCCCAGGTGTAGGTAGTCTGTTCTGCAGTCTTCAGCTTGTTTTCAGCTTTAGTAGTATTTGCTGTATGTTTTTCTTTTACAAGTTTTTGGGAGGAGGTTTCTGCCTTGCCTTCCTACTCCTCTTTTTCTCCACCTCCCTCAACTTAAAGCCTATTTTGTGTGATATAATTGTGGCCACCCCTGCTCTCTTGGTTACCATTTGCATGGAATGTCTTTTTCCATCCCTTAGCTTTCAGTTTCTGTGTGTCCTTAAATCTGAATCCTCTTGTTGACAGCATGTATTTGGATCTTGTTCTTTTTCATCTATTTAGCCACTTTATGTCTTTTTACTTGGGAGTTTGATCCATTTACATTTGAATTAATTAGTAATAGGAAGAACTTAACTGCTGTCATTTTGTTAATTGTTTTCTGTGTGTCCTGTAGCTTTTGGTTCCTTTCTGGCTGTCTTCCTTTGTCTATTGTTGATTTTTTAAAATAATGATATGCTTTTATTCCTTTCCCGTTTGCTTTTGCATGTCCTCTATAACTGTTTTCTTTGTGGTTTCCATGGGGCTTCTGTAACACATATTTGTAGGAAAGTATTTTAATCTGATAACAACTTAACTTACAGTTGCAAACAAAAATTCTACTCTTTAATTTCTTCCCACACACTTATATTGATGCCACAAAATATCTTTTATAGTGTGTACGAATAACTTATTTTTTATAGATTTTTAATAGTTTTAAATTTTGTGCTGGAGTTAAAAGTGAGTTATCTGCCACCATTACAGTATTATAGTATCCTGTATTTTCCTACATATTTACTTTTGCCAGTTAGCTTTATACCTTTGTGTAGCAGCTTTCTTACTGCTATCTAGTGTCCTTTTGTTTCTACTTTATGGCTTCCTTTAGCATTCATGTAAGGCAGGTCTAGTGGTAAAGAACTTCCTCCAGCTTTTGTTTATATGGGAAAGTCTTTATTTCTCTTTCATTTTTGAAGGACAGTTTTGCTGAATATAGTATTTTTGGTTGGCAGTTTTTCGTTTCTTTTTAAATTCAGCATTTTGAATATATCATCTAGCTTTCTCTGGCAGAGAGATTTTGCTGAGAAATCCACTGGTAGTGTAATGTGAGCTCCCCTGTATGTGTTGAGTTGCTTTTCTCTTGCTGCTTTCAAATTTCTTCAGTTGTCTTCCACTATTGACAGTTTGGTTACATATGGGTTGGCAAGGTCTTTGGGTTCTTTATTTTTGGGGTCTGTTGTACTTGTTGAATCTGGATACCCATTTCTTTTCCCAGATTTGGGAGGTTTTCAGACTTTATTTCTTCAAACAAGCTTTCTGCCTGTTTCTCTCTTCTTTTTTTGTTTTGGACTCCTGTAATGCATTTATTGGTCCCTTTTATGGTGTCCTATAAGTTTCTGAGGCTTTCCTGTTCTTCTTTCTTTTCCTCTTTTTACTCTAAATAATTTCAAAAGACTTGTCTATAGTTCATTGATTCTTTCTTCTGCTGATCAAGTCTGTTGCCTAACTCTTCTAGTGAATTTTTGAATTTACTTATTCTTCAGCTCTAAAATTTCTGTTTGGTTCTTTTTTATGTTTTCTCTTTGATATTCTCAATTTGTTTATTGCTTTACTTAGCTTGTTGAGCATCTTTATACAGTTATTTTGAATTTTTCTCAGGTAATTAGTAAACCTTTGTTTCTTTAAGATTGGTTCCTGTAAATTTATTTTATTCCTTTGGTTTGGCTGTTTCCCTGTTTCTTTGCATGCCTCATTACTCTGTGTTGGGATACTTGCATTTGAAAAAACAGTCACCTCTCAGACTTTACAGCTTGGCTTCACACAGGGAGAGATCTTCACCAATCAATCCAGCTAGAGATTCTGGGGACCTCTTAAATCTTTTATGTAGATGTGTCTTTGAACTTGTGAGTGTAAATTCTCAATTAGAGATGTTTTGCTAGTTTCTTTCATTAGTTCATAATTTCTTGCTTGCCTTGAATCTGTGGTACTATAACGCTTCTGCAACTGCAGTAAACCACCCAGCTCTTTTTCATTCCTAGTGGTCCCCAGGCATCTAGAGTATACCACATCCCATTTGTACCCTAAGTCAGGCAGGATAGAAGCCAGTCCCTCAGGCAGCCCCTTAAAAAGCCAATATATTGGATATTCTCTTCTCTCTTCTTTTTCCCTCACAAAAGAGAAGCCACTGAGCTATATATTAGCCTCTGTCTGCTTTGGTTTTTAAAGCTAGCAGCTGGCTGTATCCTGTTTGAGATTAGAAGTGCCTCCTTCTCAAAGGCTTGGATTTTTCTCTGAAGCTATTCCTTGTGTTATTGTTTTATTCTACCCTCTCCCACTGCCCACATAGCTCATAGTTGGGTTTTTGGATGGAAGAACAGTTGATATAAATAATCACCCAGAAATATATGGTTCAAAGCTCTTCAGCTGTACTACATTGAATGGAATGTCTTGGTTGCTCACTAGAGAATAAATTATGCTGGTGTGCAGTTCACCAGTATAGATACATTTGGTAATACACTAAAATTAAGCCAGGACCTTGTGCTAGTGTCTGGTTCTCCATATTTCAAAACAAAACACATACAAGATTATAAAGAAGAGAGAGCAGTAGACTTATAGATACTCTGGCACTTGTTATCCTATTAATTAAATAATATTTATTTGTATTATATAGATATGTATTAATGTACTTTATAAACAAATTATAAGTATTTTAAATAATTAATTAGAAGTATGTTAAGAGAATAGACTCTCATACTTGCTTTTGCCAGCTGTTAGCTCTGTGATGTTTGGGCAAGTTCGCTAAGCCCTTGTTGCCTTTTCCTTCATGTAAAATGGGACCAATATTAAAACTAACTTCAGGGTTGCTGTAAAGATCAAGAGTTAATACATGTAACATGCTTAAAACAGTACACAATAAGTGCACAGCTATGTTGAACTACATGAAATTGCTAATATTTGTCCTTTTAGACATACCAAATATGACAATTTTATTTAACCTAATAGCAAAATCAAAAAACATTGTTCAGTCAGAACCACATATTATGGATGTGATTTACTGACCAAACTCTATTGAACTGGTGTGACTAGAGTTAGGGCTAGGGAAACTAAATTAAAACCCACAAAAATCTACCCAGGTGACTCAGATGAGCAGCCAGATTTTGGAATTCTTGATTGCAGTATTGTTCAGGAAACTTTTTATACTGTGAAGAGAAAACATTGATGGTCAAGAGCATGAATCTGGAGAGGAATTTTAGCTCATAATGAGTCATACCTTATGTTTCACCCATATCTAATTTAGGTGCTATTTAGATGAGACATTGACTTTGGTTTTGATACTGGAATGAATTAAGATACTTTGGGGGCTGGTGGGGTAGGATGAATATATTTTGCACATGAGAAGATCATGGATTTGTAGAGGCAAGGGGTAGAATGTCATAGACTGAATTGTGTTCCCTCAAATTCCTAAGACCCAATACCCAATGTGAGGCACTTGGAGATGGGGCCTTTGGAGATAATTTGGTTTAGATAAGGTCATTATGGGCCTTGCATTATGGGATAAGCACCCTTATAAGAAAAGACAGTTTGTTCTCTTTCTCCCTGTCCTGTGAGGGCACAGGGAGTAGGCAGCCATCTACAAGCCAAGAAGGGAACCCTCACCACAAACCTACCATACTGCCACCTTGATCTTGAATTTCTAGTTTCCGGAACTGTGGAAGATAAATGTGTTGTTTAAGCAGCCAGTCTTTGGTATTTTGTTATGGCAGCCTGAGCTAAGTAAAATACCTAATTACTCCCTCCTGTTTTTGTATCATTGCTGTCATTCACTTAACTTATACATAAGCATGTATGTATGTATAAGCATAGTCTAATACTTTTCTGCCAGTATTATTTTGAACAAACTATTACCTGTTAGATCACTGAGAATAAAAAGTTTTTATTTTACCTGTACTTAATTCTTGTTCAGTGGTCTTTTTTTATGTAGATTCCTGACTTATATAATTTTCCCTCTTTCTGAAGTATTTCTTTTTACATTTCTTGTGCTGCACGTCTGCAGGGAGCACATTCCCTCAGTTTTTATTTGCCTGAGAAAGTCTTCAGTTCTTTACCATTTTATTTATTCATTTATTTATTCATTCATTCATTCATTCATTTTTTTTTTTGAGAGGGCATCTCTCATTTATTGATCAAATGGTTGTTAACAACAACAAAATTCTGTATAGGGGACTCAATGCACAATCATTAATCAACCCCAAGCCTAATTCTCGTCAGTCTCCAATCTTCTGAAGCATAACGAACAAGTTCTTACATGGTGAACGAATTCTTACATAGTGAGTAAGTTCTTACCTGGTGAACAGTACAAGGGCAGTCATCACAGAACTTTCAGTTTTGATCACGCATTATGAACTATAAACAATCAGGTCAAATATGAATATTCGTTTGATTTTTATACTTGATTTATATGTGGATCGCACATTTCTCCCTTTATTATTATTATTATTATTACTTTTAATAAACTGCTGAAGTGGTAGGTAGATGCAAGATAAAGGTAGAAAACATAGTTTAGTGTTGTAAGAGAGCAAATGTAGATGATCAGGTGTGTGCCTGTAGACTAAGTGTTAATCCAAGCTAGACAAGGGCAATAAAACATCCACGGATGCAGAAGATTTCTCTCAAAACAGGTGGGGTGAGGTTCTAAGCCTCACCTCTGTTGATCCCCAATTTCTCACCTGATGGCCCCCCGGCGACTGTGCCTGTCTTAGGTTGTTCCTCCCTTGAAGAATCTTACCCATCTCTGGCTATCCAGTCATCTTCCGGGGCCATACAGGGAAATGTAGAGTTGGTAAGTGAGAGAGAAGCCATATTGTTTGAAAAGGTTAGCTTTTTACTTCTTTGCAGATTTATGGCTTGTGGCTTCTATGCCCAGCATTTGTCTTGAGATATCTTTACCACTTGGAAGAATTATGATACTTGGTAATTTTCGATATGAGGCACAAATTCTATTTAAGGGTTGTAATTAGGAAGGAAGAAGAAAAGGTATAGAAGTAGCAGACGGAAGAAAACATGGGAAGGTTGATTATTTCTTTGACCTATCTTCTTGTAGAGTAGCTTAAGCATGTATAGGTTTTAAACTACTAATTAAATTGCGCACACACATTAACATAATAGGAATACAGTTACATAACCAAAGCAGACCTATAATTACCAGCCATCTCCAGTGAAACCAAGAAAACCAGTTAGGCACCCTAGGCATTTGTGAAAATTTATCTATGATATGATGGATATTGCCCATTGTCCAACTGAACTTGAACAGTCTGAGAGAAATCAGACAAATTAAAACAACCCATTTCTGGGAACTGTTCACATCCCATATGTTCTTTTAACAGTAGATAGTCTGTAGTTGTAAGATTTTGGAGCGCTACAACTTGCACTTCTCCTAATTCTTGGTTGAGTTCCAACAGTATAGATCCAGTCAAATTTGTTGTTTTACTGTATGCACAGGCCAGCTTAGATATCTCCTTCATTCCCATGGCAAGTCCAGGAACCGGTGGGATGAATGCAGCTACAACTGTAGCAGCGCCTGGATCTTTGTTGAAGTTTTTTATGATCATCTTCTGGAATGACTCTTCCAGAGGATGTTGATGTTGGAAGTTCTTCTTCATATCGTATCTTAATTCGTTTTCTGGGTAGCCAAATTAGGCTTTGATCCTCTGTATAAACACAAACAAACCCTTTGCCCACACTTTGATATGACCTTTATACCATTGTGAAGAACCTATTGGAGATCAGCACACAGGAACTGCTTTTTTTTTTTTTCAAGAGAAAGGAATGTTATCAGAAAAATGTACTTCCATAGCTGATCATCCGACACCCTTTAAAAGATAAAAATTAAGGATATGTAAAGCATGCATTAATCATTGATTTGCAGTTAGTTTTATCCTATCAGGGAGTAATCCCCCCCTTTTTTTTGTTATCATTAATCTACAATTACATGAAGAATATTATGTTCTTTTCTACTTTTGAAAGATAACTTCACAGGATATGTAATTCTAGGTTGGTGGGTTCTTTCCCACCATTGTCTTGCTTGCATGGTTTCTGAGAAGTCAGATTCAGTTTTTTATCTTTGCTCATCTGTAGGTAAGTTGTTTTTTCCTTTCTCTTCTTTCAAGAGTTTTTCTTATTTTTACTTGTCTGCTTAAATCATTAGGACTTACACCGAGTTGTACTGCAGTTTCCTCACTACTTTGTTAGCTCCTTGAGGTCAAGAACCTTCCCTTAGTGCTTGTGGAATGTGGGGTGGTGGAGATCATTTACAGAATTGGGATGTAGAAATCTGTAATTTGATAACTGGGATATATGTTATTTCTTAACCTGTGTATGTCTTATATTGAAACTTATATTTTAGAATATTAGACAGTAGAGACATTTGACCAGTTTATGTAGTATCTATCCCAGGTTTTATATGGGTATTTCCTACACTTAACAGGTGGAGGATAGAGAGTGATATACATTGCTTATGGAGTTTGTGATAGCCATATCATAATAGAGACTCATGGGTATTATTATCTGATATGCTAGTTAACAAACTGTTATCTGCCAAGTGCTATTTCCTCTCCTAAAAATGCTATATAATCACATTTGCAAATGTGCACTTAATTATAAAATGCTGTTTAATCACATTTTCATCTGTGCATACTAAAATTTTGAGATTATAATGATATACCTGCAATGGTGGACATATTCTAGGGATTAAGTTAGATTTTGTTAGAAGTCACATTCACGTTATTAATATGGCTTAACTAATTCACTATGTTGCATTTGTGTTTTTGCAGATTGTTCTCTCTGTATAAGAAAATTTCTGTCCTATAAAACACAATGTCCAACTTGTTGTGTGGTGAGTTTTTCTTTCCTTTTTTTCTCCTTTTTCATTTAAACTTATTGATAGGTCAAATATTTGTGCTTCATGTATATACACAAAAGGCCAAGGGAAGATGTGTAATTATTGAATTAAGCTATGTTAAAGAAATTTTCAGAAAGGACCTGTAAAGTACCTACATGTAGAACTGTGCTTTGTTCAGTTTTTCGTTAAGATTTCCAATAACCTACATGTATTTTAGGCAGTAAAAACTAATTTTAAGGTCAGGATGTAGCACTCTTTAAAACTTAGGATCATTGTTTTAATGGCTCCTCATGTTTTATAATTTCTTACTTTGAGTAGAAATTCTGATGGTAAGATTATTCATTTGCAAAGGATTGGTGTTTAAGTATGTGCAGAAGGCAAAAATTCATGGCCATTGGGGTGAATCCAGCCTAACTGTTCCCTTACCTCTTTCCCAAGTCAGATCTTCAGGAAAAAACACCAGGAAATTTGTTGTTATAGTTTTTGAAGCATTTGAAGTTGTAAAAACAGGGGTAAAAAGGGGAAGTGAACAATACGTAGGAATGATAAAAGGAAAGAAGACAGTAAGGCTAGTAGAAATGACTCTGGGACTAATGAAAGGGTTTGGGTTCTAGTTTGGTGCCTCTGGTAGGTGCTCGGTGTCAGGAAGTCACTGAACTTCTCTGAGCTATTTCCTATTTCCCTGTGGAAGAAACGGTACAATTTGTCTCCCAAGTCTAACCTCTTTACAACCATGGTACATCGTCTTTGTTGGGATGGTATTAAGGAGATGAACTGAGTATCATTCATGCTACATAACTACTGGAGTTATCATTTTCCTTGCATTCCTGAACACCAGTCTTGTTTTTAAACTCTCTTTGATCACCTAATGCCTCTCCTAATGTTCTCTCTTAAAAGAGCATCTCTGCTCTGCTTTTCAGGATAAATTTTTGGGAAAACTAAGTATAGGCATTTTGAAGAAGGATTCTTGCTCATATTAGGTTTTGTCCTAGTACAGAATATATATGACTTTACCAGATGCTTTGGAGAGTTTTTATCAGACTTCCAGTCAGCAGATACTGATTCACCATTTTAAAATTCCCTATTAGTATGAGATAAATGAACTTTATTTGAGGCTTTCCTGGAAGACTTAGTAGGATGGGAAGTCTCAGGAGGGTGGATCACACTTTTTCAACAACAAGATTTTGACAAGTTAATTGTTGTTTTTGACCTTTTTCCCATCTGTTGTTTTCCTTTTCTAGACAGTCACAGAGCCAGACCTGAAAAATAACCGCGTATTAGATGAACTGGTAAAAAGCTTGAATTTTGCACGGTATGATTTAATTTTGTGACTAACTCCTAACTGCTTTTGCCTTTTATATGAGTCCCCTCTCTACTCTGTGTACTTTTAGGGATTAGGGAATGCAGGGTTACATGTTTTGGGTTAAAAGAAGGGAAGCAGCAGCAGTCATTAATCATACATGGGCAATCTAATGGTAATAGGATTTTCTTTCTTTACTTAACAGAAAGTCTCCTGTTATGAAAAATCCTTTAAAATGCAGATTTGAGTGCTTACTTGCTTTTGGCTATTACAGAGATACCCCAGCTTCATCTTTTATTTTTCCTGCCCCAATCCTAGAATCAACCATTTTTCCAGTGAGCCCTGGTTCCTTTTATTGGAGAATTTATTTAGGAATCAGGATCTGGAACTCATTGTTACAGGGATGATTGCTTCTAAGCCCTCTCAGTGGACAATACTGGGTAACATATGCATGCATACATATGTGTACACTAACCCACATAAACACACACATCTGTAATTGTTTCTGTGTCTGTTCTGTATTAATTTATTAATTCTTAATCTGATTTAATCAGCATGGATAAAATGTGCCATGTAAAATATGGAATTGCTGAGTCTTTACAAATCTCAAATACAGCTTTACTTTTTCTTTGTTAAATACATGATTGTGAAAGTGAATTTGGTCACCCAAAGGGACACCAAAAAGGCGTATTTTACCAAAAATATCTTGAATTGTTACAAGTTTTAATCAGGAATTTTTGTTTGGAACATACTGTTTTAGTTAATGGTTAGGTGCCCATATACTTAAGTGTATGACCTCTAAGCTTGTTGGGACATTCTTGGAGGTACATTACATTACTTCTAAAAATGTAAAGATACTTCTTCCAATAGCATTGTACATTTATTTGTTGGTTTGCATCCTAAAAATGATCAGATTTAGTACTCTGAACTTACCTAATTAGACATTCTAGAAACTGGCCTGCTTAGTTGTTTCTCTAAGCAAAGTCATAAAAAGGTGGTGTACTTTCTAAATTAAGAAATTCTGAGGTTCTGTGATGCTCATAATTAGTTATTGCTTTTCTTATTTTAAAGTCCTTCACTAGTTAGGTTTTGAAGTCTCTGAGAAAGGATTGAGTCAAGTCTTTAGAAAGGAATTTATCAGCTCTGTGATTTGCTCTGAAATAGTAAAATATTATCTCTAGGCTTATTTTTCTCCTCATCTGGTACTGAGAGCAAAACAGCCTCCCTGCTAGCATTACAAGGACAGCATCTGTTTGTTGAAGAGATCAGTATCTCTGGGTCCTCAGACCTTTTGGTGCTTACAGGGAGGCCTTGGAGTGATCGCGCTCACCCCATTCCCCACTTCCTCCTAAGAGGAACGTAATTGTTCATTGTAGCTGGTGGGGTGGGAAGCATTCTTTGTAGATCCAGATGGATTTTATCATTTGCTTCTCCCTCTGTTTGCCTTTTTGGAGTTGCCATTCTTCTTAGAATTGCCTTATGGTAAACATTTCTTGAACATTTGTCATATCTAAAGTGCTGTGGTACTTTATAAAGTCAATAGGGATGAATTTCAAACTAATCAATTTCATTACTTCTTCGAAATCTGTTTTAAGATTGATGAGGGAAGAAGTTTAATTGTATGATTAATATGTTAGATTTATATTATTTGTCAATTTCATTTCTTCCTGTCTTTCCCATCTATCATTGCCATTTTATGATATTGTGATTTTTAAAAACTTTATATTCTAAACTGAATAATAAAGGGGTATTGGAAATAATCCCAGGGGTTTTCAGACAAGGCTGACATGCAGATCTTACATTTTCTTCTGACATTAGCCTTTTATTTTCAAAGAACAAGTATTTTTTTCTCATACAGTTTTATTTAAAATAATGTTCTTAAAGAAACTGTTGTGTTGAACATAACTTAGACTGGTTTTGTTAAATAGAACGTCATTCTTTATCAGAGTAAGAAAATACTATTTCTGTATTTTGTTCACAACAGCCAGTCAACATTTACATCGTTATTTTTACAAATTAAGAGTGTAGATCATCATTTACTACTTAGGTTTATCCACCATCGAGTTATAAATTTTTCTCCACATACTCACTCCAAGCTTGAGAAGTTAAACATTTTAGATGATAATTGTTATAAATAATTCCCCAGCATCTCACAAGAGTATGGAGAATATGCTTTCACATTTTCTTCTGGTATAGTTCAAAGCGTACTGGCTTTGGATTCAGGTGGAACTAGGTTCCAGTCCTGGCCCTACTAGTTGTGCTATGAGTATAATCAAGATAATTAAAACTCTTTGGCTGTGTTCCATATCTGAAACCGTAATCATATCATTGATACTTTGAGGGGTTCTTGTAAGGATTAGAAATGAAGAGTAATAGTGAAAGACACCCAGCATAGTACCTGGAAAATAGGAAGGTAAAAAAGATTCCTATCATTATTACTGTTTATATTTTCCCTGTGTTTATACTGTGTTTTCTTACTATATGTTGGTGCTCTAAGGTACTAACAAGGATTTATGCTTTGCAGAGCCTCTACCTGTTGAACCAAATGTTCCTAGACTGCCATTTGCGTGTCTCAGTCAGAACAGGCATTTGAGGGACTTCTAGTTACTGAAGTCCATGGACTTGACTGCATGGATTTTATGATTTCTGTGCATAAAATTGCAATATTTACAGACCCTCCCCCCTTGACTGATTTCCGTTTCAAAGGTTTATTTCCTGGGCTGGGAATGTGCTTTTTCCCCCCAGAGTTATACCACCCATATCTACCCAAAGACCTATTCTGACTCTTGGTTCTTAGCTGCCTTCTGAAGAGGTAAGGTTATTGTATAATTAAGAAATGGGCAAGATTTTCCTATGCTTCACTGAGTCACAGTTACTCTGAAAGTCTTTTAATTCATGTAAAAAATATTTGAGTGTCTGTGATAAATGCTGTTAGGTGTTGTAATACCAGCCCACTTTAATATA
Organism: Manis javanica; assembly: GCF_040802235.1. Classification (NCBI taxonomy): domain Eukaryota; kingdom Metazoa; phylum Chordata; class Mammalia; order Pholidota; family Manidae; genus Manis; species Manis javanica. Next base: position 29,742,343 of record NC_133158.1, on the reverse strand, counting down.
AATAAACTGGAGTGATGGAAATTAAATTAAAAATTACCAATTCAGTTTAACTCTATCAATTTTGGAATTAATGTTTTCACACAGCTCATTTTTTAAAATGTAACATTAGAATGATCTCTTATTGATGATTTGATAAAACTCATTGGTAGAACTGTCTTGATGGAATACAGTTAATAGGGATAGATTTTTTTTTTAATTGAAGTATAGTTGATATACAATCTTATATTGGTCTCAAATATACAACACAGTGATTTAACAGTTACCCATATTATTAAATCCTCACCCCCACTAGTGTGGTTACTATTTGTCAACATAGGAATATGTTACAAAATGATTGACTATTCTTCATGCTGTACTACCACCCCTGTGACCAACTTACATTACGATTGAGAATTTTTGTGCCCCTTTATCTCCCTCCCCCTCCTCCCTCCCAGGCTAACCCCTCCCCCATGGTAACCACCAGTCACTTCTCAGTGTCTGTGAGTCTAGTGCTGTTTTGTTCATTCACACAGCTCATTTTTAAGGTGTGTGACTCGCCATAAACAGTCTCATGGTTTTTAATAACATTTTTCATTCATGACTTCCAAATTTATATCTTCAGGTAGCTCTCTTGACAAAACTTCAGCCTCATATATCCAACTGCATATCTCATATCTCTATTTGGGCCTTTTAAAAGCAAATTTTGCTTAATATGGCTGATTGTCTGCACCATCCTGGTAGCCTGTACCGTCCTGATAGTCTCTGCTGTTCTTCACCCGCCACTCCAGATCTGCTGCTCCCATCTTCCTCTTCTCAGTAAAAGGCAGCTCCCATGTTTTCATTTGTCCAGGTCCAAAACTTGGGGAGTCATTCCTGACCTCTCTCTTTCACACTTAATTCCGTTAGTAAATCCTGTTGACTCTATCTTTAAAATACTTCTGGAATCTGACAGCTTTTCATCACCCTACCCACATTATGCTGTTCAAGTCAGGGTCAGCCTAGGTATCTCTGATCACTTGTTAGTAGTCTTATTTCATAGGTTATCTTTTAGTGAGGTCTTGTGTGACCATCCCGTAAAAGAGTATCCAGCTCACCCTCTCATGCCTGGCTTCATCAGCTTCATTTGCTTTTATAGCACTTCCCGCACATGTTGTATGTGCCTTCTCTCTTTCCTTACTATGTAGTGTGAGCTTCATGAGGACAGAATCTTGTTACTATTACATTTCCCCTGCTGAGAATAGCAGGTACATGAAGAAATTTATGAATTTTAGTTTTAGCATGGGGCACAGTTTTATCACTGTAGTGGTACAACTGTCTGCCACATTCTTTATTGGTATGCACTGAAGTAAGAGAGCAAAATTAGGGGAATCAAATTTGTCCGAATTGCGAATAAAAGCAAAAAGGAGAGTCACCACTAATGGACACTTAGCTGAAAAGAGGTACCTCTGTGGTAGTGTGGAAGTGGTGTATCAGTGACGGTTTTGTCCTTTAGTTGAATAATGTTTGTTTTTCTTTGTCATAATAAAATGAAAACTTTTCCTAGAACCTTCTTTGAACCAAATCCAGATCCTAGAAGAAGAGACTTAGTGATTGTAGCTCTGTATTTTTACTCTGTATTTCTTTTTCCTCTCAAAGGTGAAGATCCTTTAGTTTTTCTTTTATCCTTCCTCCTACTGTAGTGCAACTTACTTATTTTCAAACTTTTTATTGTAGAAAAGTTCAAACATCACAAACATAGAGAAAATAGTAAAATGAACCCTCATGTACACATAACCCAACTTAAAACATACCAGTTCACAAACAAGCATTATTTTTCTTCACATGTACTCACCCTCCCTTGATTTTTCATTTAAAAATATTTAGTATTAATATTTAAAATATTAGATATGCTCATTAATCTGAGGACACATTTAAAAGGGTCAAAGCATTCAGACTGTGACTGGCAATTAAATATGATATGAAGCAGGATATCTTGCTTTAAGTAGGATTTTTGTGGAGTTCTGTAAAACTGAGGGAGAATAAAATAATTATGCTTTTTCCTTTTTGTACCATTTGCTGCTCAGTGAAATAACTAATCTCTAGGTGGATTGAGTGTTAATAGAGTGGTTTTGTTGACTTTAGTCCAGTAGAGAAAAGGAAATCAAGTAATATCTTGTAATATTTGATCTTTTTATAGTTTGATTTCAAGTGATAATGTATGGATAATGTTTTCCCTGTTTCTTCACTGATAGATATTTCTATATTTCTGATTTTTGTCTATTGTGAGTACTGCTGCTGTGAACATTGTACATGTTTTTTGACATGTATTTCTTTTGACGTATATCTAGAAGCGTAACTGTTAGGTCAGAGAGTAAGCATTCATTTATTTGTTGGTATATTTAAAGCTAGTTTCCAAATTGTTAAAAATCACACTTCACCCAGCGAAGCTTGAGGGTCCAAATGTTCCATGTCCTCACCAATGCTTGGTATTGCCAGTCATGCTTATTTGACCCTCTCTAATTAGTATCAGTGAGATTTTTGAAATTATTGTTACTGTTTTATTTTTATTTCTTGGTCTTTTTAACTGGTAAAATTTACATATAGTGAAACACATATATAGTAAGTTTGAATATTGATCATTGAATTTTGATGAATGTGTGTATCTATGTAATTACCATCAGAGTCAAGATACAGAACATTAGCTACCTTATTCTGCTTCTTAGTCCATTCCTACCCCCAACGACAAATCACTGTTCAGGTTTCTATCATCACAGATTATTCCTAAACTTCATATAAATGGAATCATATATATTTATTCTTTTCCTTTGCCTCACATACTTTTTTTGCTTTTTGTCTGTGTTGTTGCTTGTATCACTGTTCATTCATTTTATGGCTGAACAGTATCCACTGTGTGTGTTTATACATACACACACACACACACTTTGCTTATCTGCTTATCTATTGATGAATTTATGTTTTTTCCAGTTGATGGCTAGTATGATAAAAGCTGCTATGAACATATACGTGCAATCTTTGTGTAGGCTTCTTTTTTTCATTTCTTTTGAGTATATGTCTATGAATGGAATTGCTGGCTTATAGGGGAGATGTATATTGAACTTTGTAAGAAACCGATAACTGTTTTCCAATTGGGTTGGACCACACCCACCAGCAGTATATGGGAGTTTCAGTGTTCACATCCTGGTTAATATTTGGTACTGTTAGCCCTTTTAGTTGTAAATATTCTATTGGGTATGAAATGGTAACTCATTGTGGTTTTAATTTGCATTTCCTGATGACTAATGCACCTTTTCATGTGCTTAGTGACTCTTACAAATCTTCCATGAAGTGTCTGTTATAGTTTCTACACAATTAAAAAAAATTGTATTGTCTTTTTCTTATTGAAATTTTTATGTGTTTTGGTCAAATATATGTATTGCATTTTTTTCTCCCTGTCTGTGGCTGGCCTTTTAATTTCCTAATGGGTGCCTTTGATGAACAGACATTTAATTTTGATGAAGTCCAGTTTCTCTCTCTCTCTCTTCTTTAATGGTTATTGCTTTTTAAAATCCTGCTTAAGAAGTCTTTGCCTACCTCAGGTCATAAAGATTTTTTTCATATGTTTTCTTCCAAAATCGTTACAGTAGTTTTTACATTTTGGTCTATAAACCTGTTCAAATTAATTTTTTTGTGTGATGGAGATAAGGGTCAGGATTCATTTTTTTCTTGACAGATGCTCAATTACTTCATCATTTATTAAAAAGATATTCAATTGCAGTGGCTCCTTTATTGTAAATCAGGTGACTATGTATGTGGGGTAATTCTGGACAGGGTAGGTATTCAGTATTCTCTGTTTCCCTTTAAGCTAATATTGCAGTTTATAGTGTCTTAGGTGTATTGTAAGAGGTTAAAATCTAGTGTGAATCCTCTACTTTGGTGTCCATACACATGTTAGACTGAATGTATCATTTGCAGTCCTCCAAAAGCTGCCTATATTTTGAGTGGGATTTCATTGAGTCTATAAATCAGTGTGGGGAAATTTGGGCATCTTAACATTGTTGTGTCTTTTAGTCTGTGTACATAGATAGGATATCTCTTTATTTGGGCGTTTTAAAAATTTCACTCAGCAATGTTTTGTAATTTTTAAGATGCAAGTTTTGCCTCTTTCTGTTAAATTTATTCCCAGGTATTTAATATTTTTAATTGTATTTCAAGTGGTATTTAGTTTAAAGTTTCATTTTTTGTTTGCTGATGTATAGGCATGACTTGCAAAAATTCACTTATTAATTCTAGTTGCTTATAGAGACTTTTAGATTTTCTGTGAACATAATCACATTGCCTGCAAATGAAGTTTTCCTTCCCATCATTGTACCTTTTCTATATATGTAAATATGTATGTATTTTTTTACTTTACCCACATATTTAAGACCTCTAGTACAATTTGAAGAGAAATTTCAGTAGTGACTATAATGCTATCTGTAATTTTTTTAAAGATATGTTTTATCAGATTAATAAAGTTTCCTTCTATTGCTGGTTTTCTAAGTGTTTTTATTGTGAATGGGTATTGAATTTAATAAACTCCTTTTTCTGTGTTTATTGAGATGATTATATAACTTTTCTTCTTTATTTTGTGAATGTGTGATTACATTGATTTTTTAAATAACAAACTAAGCTTGCAGTCCTGTAATAAACCCCACTTGGTCATGGTGCATTACATTTTTTTATTTAGTTCCAGATTTTATTTGTTAATATTTCATTTAGGATTTTTGTGTTTATATTTATGAGATATTATTCGACTGATTTTCTTTCCCTGTAATATGCTGGTCAGATTTGATATCAAGGTTATGTGGGCTTTAATATAAGTTGGGAAGCATTCCTCATTTTCTATATTCTGGATAAGTTTATATACATTGATATTATTTCTTCCTTAAATATTTGGTAGAATTCATCAACAAAACCATCTAGGCCTGGAGTTTTCTGTGTTGGAAGGTTTTAATTACAGCTGAATTTCTTTAACGGATAATACTACTACTCAGGTTTTCTGTTTCTTCCTTTGTTAGTTTTGATGAGTTGTTTTTTTTTTAAGAATTTTTCATTTCATCTAAAATTTCAGTTTTATTGGTATAAAGTGTCATAATGTTATTTTAATTTCTGTAGGATTTGTAATGATGTCTCTTTTTAATCTTTTGTTTTTGTAATTTGTATTTTCATTCATTTTTTTCATGTCCACTGTTGTAGGGGTTTATTAATTTGGTTAACTTTTTCAAAGAACCAACTTTTGGCTTTGCTGATTTTCTCTTGTATGCTTATTTTCTATTTAACTAGTATTATTTCCTTCCTTCTTTGGGTGTAATTTGCTGTTCATTTCCTAACCTTTTAAGTTGAGAGCTTAGAATGTTGATTTTCAATTTTTCTTAAGGTATAAATTACTCTCTAAGGACTGTTTTAGTAAACCTCTAGGCTATCATTCAACTCAGAATATTTTCTGATTTCCATTATTATTTGACCTATGGGGTTATTTAAAAATACGGTGCTTAATTTCTTAACATTTGGAGATTTTCTAGTTATTTTTCTATTACTGAGTTTCATATGAATTCACAGTGGTCAGAGAAAATACAGTGACTTACTTGATTTCCTTGGAAATTTGTTGGGATTTACTTTATGGCCCAGAACATGGTCTATGCTCATAAATGTGCCATGTATACTTGAAAAGAATGTGTATTCTGCATTTATCAGGTGTAATGTTTTTTATTTGGTAAATACATCAGTCTGATTAATTGGGTTGATTCAGATCTTTTGTAGTCTTACTGATTTTTTTGTCCATTTTTTTTAGTAAGAGCTGTGTATTCAGTATATACAGTTATTTAAACAAATCATTGTTGTAAATTGGCTCTCCTTTTAATTCTGCGAATTTTTGCTTTATACATTTTGAAGCATGAAGCAAATATCATTTATGATTTTTATGGCTTCTAATTAAATTGACCATTTTGTCAAAATGAGATGTCCCTCTTTTTTGCACATGATACAGTTGACCCTTAAACAACATGGGTTTAGACTGCATGGTCCACTTACATGCAGGTTTTTTTCAGTAAATACATTGGAACTTTTTTTTGAGATCTGTGACAATTTGCTAATAATATTTTTCTCTAGCTTTATTGTATAATATAGTTCATAATACATATACAAAATGTGTGCTGCTCGAGTGTTATTATTGGTAAGGCTTCTGGTCAACAGTAGGCCATTAGGAGTTATGTTTTTGAGTCAGGTTATACATTTCTTCTCGTTTGGAGGTTAGCATCCCAAACCCACATGTTGTCCAAGGATAACTGTACTTTTTGCCTTAAAGTCGACTTGTGTGTTATTAATGTTATCACATCTGCTTTCTTTTGGTCAGTGTTTGCATTTCACATCTTTTTCACCATCCTTATATTTTCAGCCTTCCTGGGTCTTCATACTTAGAGTGCTTTCAACAGTATATAGGTTGCATCTTATTTTGTAATCCAGTCTGATGATCTTTGCCTTTTAATTGGAGTGTGTATCCATTACATTTAATGTGATCACAGTCTTCCATGTTGCTCTGTTTTCTTTTTGCCCATTTGTTCTTTTATTAAAATATTATTCCTCCTTTCCTGCCCTTATTTTGGTATCAAGTATTTTGATTATTCTCACCTCCTTTGTGAGTTTTGCATTACACTTCTTAATATCACTCTTTTAAGTCTTTATTGTAGAAATTACAATATATATCCTTAACATATTAGAGTGTATCATAATTAGTACTTTTATCATGTCTTGAACAATGTAAGAACTTGACAGTAATCTTGTATTATTTAATCCTCCATTTTTGCTATGTTTTGAGATGTTTTACTTCCATGTATATTGTAAATCCCACAAGACATCATTAGTATTGTTTTAAAATGGTCAATATTGTATTTACTGCTTGTATATACCACGTAATTTACATCTTCTGGAGCTGTTGAGTCTTGCTGATATTTTTGTTTTTCTGTCTAGGATCATTTTCCTAAAGCTGAAGAACATTTCTTGCAATATTTCTTGTCTTCTGATGAGGAATGCTCTTAGCTTTTATTTGCATGAGAATGTATTTTGCTTTCATTGTTGGAGATTATTTTCAACTGGAATAGAATTCTGACAGTTTTGTTTTCTTTCTTTAAAGATATCATTGTATTTTCTCTTGCTTCTAGCGTTTTTGTGGAAAAGTCAGTGTTACTTCTTATTTTTGTTTCCTGAAAGCAGTGATTTTTAACTGGGAGTGATTTTGCCTTCTCTTTAACTCTTTCCCCCAGGGTACATTTGATAATGTTAGGATATATTTAAGTTGTCTCACTTCAGGGTGGGGGGTATGCTACTGATAAAACTGCAATTCACAGAACAGTCCCATACAGCAAAAATTATTTGATCAAAGTGTCAATAGTTTTTTTCTTTATTTTTGATTTTTCAGCAGTTTGATTATGATATGCCTAGTTTCTTTGTTTTATCCATTTTGGTATGGACCTTAATTCCCTCTTACAATACACTGTGATTTTGTTCATTTGTCTTTTTTTTTCATCTTCTTTTTTCTGTAATGTACTCATCATTGTTATTTTGAAATCCTTTTAATGTCTCTCTGGGTCACCTCTAGATATGCTTCCATTGGCTATTTTATCTCTTGCTCAGTCGCAAATTTCTTGCTTCTTTGCATGTCTGGTAATTTTTAAATGTGTATTGAACATTGTGGATGAACTAGTGTAGAGGTTGTGAATTGTATTCCTTGAAATATGTTGAATTTCATTCTAATAGCTGTTAAATTACCAGCTCTTCACTATTATTTTGTCAAGGCCTCTGTTAGTTTTTTGTTAGGTTTGGTTTGTATCAGTTTTGTATCTATTTCTAGAATGTGTTCCTTCCCACTAAGGGGTTAGTAGGGTTTTGTGGGGTTTCAGCTGAATGTCTAGGATTGTCATCCAGTTCTCTCAGCTTTGGCTGGGCTCCACTCCAGCAACTTTCCAGTGACCTTTGGAATCTCAGCTTCACAGCTTCTGCTTCTTACCAGGTTTCCTGTGGTTTCATCTTGTTTATGCTTGTGGAGATGATCAGGCATTGATGAGAATTTCTTTGTAGACTTTTGGGGTTCCCTTCCGTGGCTGCCACCTGTCTAGCACCCTGACTCTACCATCCTACCCACCTTTGCCCAGAGCTTTGATCTCTGTTTTCTTCTACCCAGAGAGATTATTGGTCCCTGTTTTGACTGCAGTTCAATACCCAACTCCCAGAAACTGCTTCCAGGGGAAATTCTTGGGGAAATGTTAGATCACCTCATATTTCTCTTTTCTCTCAGAGATTGCAGCCTTGTATTGATTAGTCCATGTTTACAATCAGTTGTTTTGTCCAGATTTTAAAGTTATTCATGGTTGGAAAGTAAGTTTCATACCAGTTATTCTCCATAGCCAGAATCTAAAGTCCCTTCATTTTCTCTTCTAGACACATTAACTGCTTTTTAAGTCAGATTTATTGCTTTGTATTTTGTTCTAGAAGAAATACTGGTTTGGTTGTCATTATTAAGTTAGATATTTCATAAAAACAAGTCTTAATTTGGAAACACCTAATGTCCACTAAGTCATTATATATAAGTTGATATCTTGATTATTTGTTATGTTCTTTGTGCTTCAAGGAATCGTCTGCTGCAGTTCTCCTTAGAGTCACCCCCTGTATCGCCTGCTTCCTCCTCTTCAAAGAGCCTTGCTGCCAAAGTACACACTCCTGTAGCCACCTTCAAACATTCTTTAAAGCAAGGAAACAGGTTAATGGAGAATTTCTTGGTCAGAGAAATTGGTGGTTCTACATCAGAGTCGTTGATAAGAGAGAGTGAAAGCAAATTCAGCTCTCAAAAAGAGGTGAACACTTCTGCAAAGACCAAAGAGACACCTTCTAAAGAGAAGACCGCTCCAGGCTCCTCAGTTGCTAGTATGTTTGAGACACCCTCTACATCAACTTTGAAACAAGTTACTAAAGGTAGGAAATTATTTTTGCATGTATATTTTCTAAATGGAAATCTTCTACTTCCACATGGCATAAGAATAAGTAATCAGTATGTTTGAGGGAGAAGGAATTGGGAAAGGGTAAACCGTACTTCACCTCCTAGCAGTCTCAGAGATTCATGTGAACAGTGGTTCTCTTTCTCTCTCACAGAACAGGAATTCAGGATGATTGCTGGAATAATGAAGCAATTTTATTTAGTTAATACTTCAAGTATCGCAGTAACTTTCTATTTTTCAGCTTTTAATTTTCCCTTTCATCCTTCATATCAATTCAGATTGATCATCAAGAGCTCTTTTTATCTTATTATACCACTACTTGTACACTTGCAAAGTTGTTCTGACTGGCATTTACAGCCTAAGGCAGTTTAACCCCTACTCTAGATGTCTGACCTTATTTCTCACCCACCCCTCTCAAAAATCTTTCTGCCCTAGCCAAGCTGATATTCCCATTATTCTTTGAATATGCTCAGGGATTCATTTCAAGCTGCAGGCCAAATCTGGCTGGTCACCTTTTGATTTTTGTAAATAAAGGTTTACTCGTTTTGTAAATAAAGTGTTTCCCAATTAAGACTTGTTTTTATGAAATATCTAACTTAATAATGACAACCAAACCAGTATTTCTTCTAGAACAAAACACAAACATAGCCACACCCATTTGTTTACACATTGTTGATGACTGCTTCCATGCTACATGGCAGAGTTTAGTTGTGACAGTGATCATCTGGCCTGCAAAGCTTGAAATCTTTACCTCATGGCCCTTTACTAAAAATGTTTTCTGTCCTGTTCTACCTTTCTAGACTATCCAGATCCTAACCATTCTTTGGTTGTATTGGACAATATTGATATTTCCTCACCCTAAAGCGTTACAGCAATTATTTTTTGGACTATTTTGTGTATAATTTTCTCAACTTCTTAATGAATAGGTCTGCTTGTTTGACCTATTATTTCTGTATCTTTTCTTGCCAGAGTACCTTTTGGGCAAGAAACTGTGTCTTAGACATCTTAGGTACACCCATATCACAGTGTGGGTTTGAGGTAGTGGTTATTAAATTTAGATTGATATTAGTTTATTAGTATTGAAGTGTTTAAATTTCATAAGGATGTGTGAAATTGACTTGCATTTTCTAGCATATCTTATCTCTGATCAATTGACAGTTTGTATTGTAGTGTTTTTAGCTTGATAGTTAACTGTTTTCCCCCGGCAGACCTATTTTTTCAAATGAAATCTTACAATGAAGTATAACATATAAAGTAGATAAAATTGACACTGCTCCATAAACTAGAGATAGAGGGCCTGGGGATTGTGCTACATCTGGCCTCTGCTTTTTCTCTGCCTACTATCCTTGGTGGCCTCTGGGCCCTGAGATACCTTAACAGATTCCTGCAACTCCATCAGTTTGAAATGATGGCATTTTCTACTTTTAACGCTACATTTGTAATTACAAATGAGAGCTAAATTAACACATTTGTAATCATTGATAATTTGAACGATAGTTGACCCAAACCCAAAAATGCTTTAACCTAGCTGCACATACCCTCCCTCACCTGGCAAAGTAAAATTTACTCAGGTTGTTAAGATTGCTTTGGTGCTAAACATGCATGGCTCCTAAGACTTGGGAAAACTTAGGATTATATTTCTAGTTTGGTCACACCTTGGGGAGAAAGGCCTAACCAAAGCATTTTCCAATAAATGAATTTCCAAACTTCTTTGTACTCCCTTGGTCTAGGCGCAGGGTTCTGATTCTGTGACTTACCGCAATCAGACATCACCAAGTAGCCAGTCTGCCTGCTCCTGTTGCCCTGAGGGGTCATTCTTTTTCTCTTCTGCTTTTCAAAGTTCATGTTAAGGCTGAGATTCTTTTTTTTTTTTTATCTTAATTGCTGAAAGATGCCAGATTATATTATTTTTGCACTTCCTATAAGTAATAAAGTCTCTCTTTCTCTTATTTATTTATTTATTTATATTCTAAGGTATCATTGATATATACTCCTTTTTTGTGAGGTCGGCTCTGTTCTCCAGGCGTATGCAGTCTGGCACAGCCTTCTTTCCTGTTGCTCTTTTAGGATTAGTTGTATTAACTGTATTTTCATATTATATGTGGTTTTGGGAGGAGTTCTCTATCTCCCCTCTCACACCGCCATCTTTAATCTCTCCCTCTCTTTCTCTTTTTAAAAAAATACAGTGGATTGTCCTGTTTGTGGGGTTAATATTCCAGAAAATCACATTAACAGGCACTTAGACAGCTGTTTATCACGTGAAGAGAAGAAGGAAAGCCTCAGAAGGTAAGGCTAAGCGTGATTCCTCGGCTGCTTCAGCCAGGTGCGTCTTGTGCTTTATAGACTCTTCCATCTCTTCCTCAGCTTGTCCCTCAACTCCCACTTTGCCAAATATAATTAACTCTATTGTGCTAATAAAATTTGACTCAACAAGAAATTAATGACTTAAAATTCAACTCTTTTTAAACTTGTTTTCTTCTCTTAGAATTTTAGAATTGCCGTCAAGTCCCTTGACCAAAGAAAGCAAGGTTGGATTCTGAGTATAGAACATAAAAAATCCATCCTTGGTTCTTAGGAAGCTCAGATGTTTTAAAATTTTAAATCAAGCTTTTTCAAAAAAATTTTTTTTTTCTAAATAGGCAGGTATATATGGTGACATATAAAGATATAAATAGGTATGCATGGAATGTATTGTTTCCCCCCCACCCCAACTACCCAGGGAACATGACTAGTAAGTTGTCAACTCAGTATTTGTACCCAGATTTATGCAATTCTGCACCCCTGATACATCAAAGTCGCAGAAGTTTGTTAAACTAGGCCACTGTTGTTACACACTTAAGTTATTTATGGATGAAATTTTAATCAAAGTTAAATTACAGGGTGTTAAGGAGTCAGTGGTTAATGAAGATAATGAGGAAGCAGAAGCTGCAAATTAGATGAGTCTGGTGATGATGGGAAGGAGAGAGATGAGATGGCAGTTTGGGGAATGAGTAAGCGGCAAGATCAAAGATTTCATTTTTTAAAATAGAAATTGTTTAAGCCTTTGGTCTCTTTCCTTCCACTATCTCCAGGGAGAGAGCAGATGATATATGGAACAAGATCTCAGAGTCCAGTAATGAAATTATCCTTGACATACAGAAAGAACCCTTCTTCTGAAACAGGAGTGAAAAGGGAGAGAACATATGATCATTCAGAGAGGGAAAAGGAGAGGAGGGAAATGAGAGAAATTAATAGTATCTGGGAGGTGGGATAAACATAATGATTAACTCTTATGTTTGGCCTGTTTTAAAGGACTTGGAAGAGTATTTCCCTAAAACCAAATTAATAAGGCAGGGCCATTTTATTATTTTTTTGTGATTAAAGATAAAATGGTGTCACTTAATTTTTATTTGTAAATCTGCAGTAAATGCAGGTTCCAAGGGACAAACTCATGCTGTCAGAAATCACAAAAGCTAACATATACAGCATAATGGTGCTTTATTAATTACAGTGGGGGGTGTCAATTGACGGTTCTTACTGTAGCGTTTTTAGCTTGATAGTTAATGTTTTCCCCCAATAGAACGTTTTTTCAAGTAAAATCTTATGGTGAACCATTAACATATAAAATAGATAAAATTGACCCTGCTCCATTAAAGTAGGGATCGGGGGGGCATGGGGATAATCGTGCTGCTCCCCAATTTGTCCTTGCCTATTATCCATGGTGGCCTCTGGGTCCTGAGATACCTGCAACAGACCCCTGTGTAGGCTCGTGTGCACAATACTCCCTCCTAGTGGATAAGTGTGTTGATGAGAATAAAATTTAGATTTTTAGGTAGCTCAGTTAAAGCTATTTGAAATAAATGATACTGGATCATCCTGAGGATTATTTTCCATCAGCCATGAGAATCTGATGACCTGCATTTCTTTTTCAAAATGTTTCCTCCTAAAAAATGAGTTGGGAGTACAGAAACTGCGCTTTTTCTCCTTTAGAGTAAGGAACCAGCACTGATAATCTTGCTTAGATTGCTCTTTTTATAGATGTATCTATCATATTTCTTCTAACATATTTAGCTCTACCCATCTATCCAAAGACATAGTCATCCATCTGTACCTAACAAATTCCAGTAGTGGTTCCAAATCCTGCTCCATGGAATGCTGTAGTCCTACCATTTTGTGTGTAACTTAGAAGCACTGCATAGTACATCTCTGTCTGATGGACGAGTCGCTATGCAAGGTAGTGTACGGAAGGCTCTGAGAAGTCCTACATAAAAGATAATCATCGAATTTTTGTTTAATCCAGTACATATATTTGACCCCCAAATCTTTTTGTCCTCATACCTCACACCTTGCAAAATTAATGTTTGTGAAGTTACACTTGGAGAAACATTGAGCCACATTCCTCTTTAGTTACATCCTGTCCTAGTGTCTGGTCACGTAAAAGAGTCTTACATCTAAAACCTTTTCTCCACAACTTTCTCAAAGGCTGTCCTTGATGTGAATGATAGCTCTTAACCCATTCTATGTAGATTCGTACATAATTTAGTCCAAGAATACTCTTCCTTTTGATGTCCTCAGATTCACTAAACCATGGAAGAAAGATGAGTTGTCATTTTCATCTTTTGGGAAACATCAGGCTTTATCTTTTAAAATTCTTGATAGAAATTGTTGATTTATGCTGGTGCTTTTTCATTGAAAGTGCTAGTGAATTTCACAGTCAAGTTTAATCATCTGTCTTTGATAAAATCAGTGTTTTGGATACAGACTTAATGAACTGTCCCTCACAATGTGCTTGTTTGAACTCCTGTGGAATGTTTCAGCTCTTGCCACCTGCTGTGATTTTATTTAGCCATAATCTTATCAGTCTAGAAGAATCCAGTGAGCTGTCATTATGAAGAGCAATTTTCAGGAAAATGTAACCTGTTGAGTGTTTGCAGGGCTTTCTGCAGTTAAATAGCTACCTCTGGCTTTTAGACTTTATTGATGGAGCACAAAATAAATAATCTAGCCAGGGATTGGTATTGTTGGATAACACAGACATTTTTGGTTGTTTTTAGTCTATATTTTCTCTCAGTGTGCTCTTTGGACCATTTGCTTCAGATTTAGCCTGTGGAATCTTATTAATATAGATTTTAGGTCTCTACTTGAGAACTGAATCAGAATTGATGGGTAGGTGAAGGGACTGATAATCTACATTTTAATTAAGTTCTCTAAGTTGTTCAGAGATACACTAAACTTTGCATAGTGTTGCCTTGTGTGAACTACTTATATTGCAAATTCTTTGTAAAATCTTGTTTCTTGGATAAACTTACTACTTTCAAGTTCATATTATTTTTTACGTGAACCTTTGATATTCTCATTTTACAATGATTGCAATGGTAATGGTTACCTTGAACACATATTTATTAAGTACCTACTTGCCTTAGTATTGAGTCAAGTGATATATTCAGAAAACCATTTTATAATCAGATTAAAACTCACTAAGAAGTTCCTGTTTTTCAAATCGTCTCAAATCATTGATACCTTTAGGTAGTTTGACTTCTATTCCATTTTAAGAAATAATGTTTATTAACCGGTTTTTTGGGGGTAAGTAAAATAAAGTAATTTAATAGGGCTTTGTTATAGTTAAAATTGTACCTCAGTGCTTGTCAGTGTATACTTAAATAGATAGAATGAACTACCAGGTGGTGACTTTGCCTAATATGCCTCATATACTGCTTCATATATTTGTTAACATGATTAATTGAAGTCATAGAGAGCAAAACCCTGTTATATTTTTTGCTGTTGCTTTCGATTGTGTTCTTTGAAGGTGATGCCACATGAATACTATCTACCTGTCAACTTTCTGAAGGCTTTTTTTTTACTGGTGGCAATGCTTTGGGTAAAACTAACTATCCCAACAGGTCTTTTGTTTTATCTAGTGCTTTTGCACAGTGATTGGGTTTGAGGGGGCAGTTTGCCTGTGGGTCAGAACTTTTTCAAAGAAGAAGCTATATTTGACAATACTCTTATTTTAAATCCATAACCCTTACTAGCATTTGTACTCTAATAATCACCTGAGATGACTGATTTTTACAGAGATTTTGCATGGAAACTATGGGCAAATTTTAGGAAAAGCATGCTTTAAAGAGGTGGGGAATTGAATAAGTGTGACTCTAAGTGAAGTTCTCATAGCATTTAGTCCATAAGCCATATGAGTCCCAAGTCTGCGTCTTTAGGTCTGACAATATATTTTCCCAGACCTTGAAGTTTCTCTAAGTTTTGACTGCCACCTAGGCCCTCTATCTGAATGTCCCATTGGTACCTCAAATGCATCATACTGAACACAACTCTATTATGCATCATATTGAACACAACTTTATTTGCAAATTTGATCCTTCTCTTGTTTCCCATTTTTATTTTAATGATTCTGCTGTTCTCCCAGTCACCCTGGTATTGAGTCAGAAGGTAAATTACTGTTTTACATGACAAGCATTTGATAATTCACAATAACCCTCAGTGATCTCTGTTTCCCCCTTTTCAGTTCTGTTCACAAAAGGAAGCCACTCCCCAAAACTGTATATAACTTGCTCTCAGATCGTGATTTAAAGAAAATGCTAAAACAGCATGGATTATCTGTTCAAGGAAATAAACAACAGCTCATTAAAAGGCACCAAGAATTTGTGCACATGTACAATGCCCAGTGCGACGCTTTGCATCCTAAATCAGGTAAAGTAATAAAACAATGAGTTATGGTTGTCCTCTGGATAAAACAGTTTTATGCACCTCAGGGATTATAAACCAAGAAAAAATTTTTGATAAATACATTTATGATAACAGGTACAACATACGAATGTTTTCCTTCTACAGGTACTTAGAGTACACATGGTACTATGTGCTTTAACTATGTGTTTATTTAACTATGACAAGCCAGCCTTCCTCTCAGCCAGTCCCTCAAGCCCTCCCTTCTCAGAGGCAACCACTGTCACCAGTTTCTTACGTATCTTTCTAGAGAGAGTATGGGATGAAGAGGTGCTCTGGAGAGCCTGGGGTTTGCAGCTTTATGGCAGATGGTTGGGCACATTATTTATTATCTCTGTACCTCTGTTTTCTCATCTGAACATAAGGATTGTAACAATACCTACTATTCTGAGATGAATAAATGGTAAAATGAAAGTAAAGTGCCTAGCACAGGACTTCAGCCAGTAGTTAGCATTCAATAAGTGTTACCATTATGATTATTATATATAAATATATATCCTTGATCATTATTGTTTTATAAAAATGTTAGTATTATATACGCACTTTTTAACAGTTTGTCTTGTTTATTTAACCATATACATATTTGTAATTTTTTCAATCATGTGCATATCTAGAATTGCCTAATTAAAACATTAACATACAATATGCTACCTTTTGGTGAATTATCACAAAGGGAAAATGCGTTTGTAACCACTGCTCAGATCCTGACCGTCATTCCAAAAGCCCTTGCCCTTCCCACTCCCACACTGCCACCTTCACTCTCACAGGTGGCCACCAGCCTGTTTTCTTAACATATACTCATTTTGCCCATTTTTGCCTCTATTATCGTTGTATAAATGAATAATAAGTAGCTTATGTGTTCTTTTGAGTCTGGCTTCATTTGTGCAATGTTCTATTAGTAAGCTTCACCCATGTTTTTGTATAGAATTGCAATTTTTTTTCATTGTTATTGCTATAGAGTATTACATTGTATAAATTTATTATCACTATTTATTCAGTGATTAATGGCATTTGGGTTTTTCTACTCTTTATCTCTTAAGAATAATGCTGCTATGAATAATCTTTGGCATATCTCTCAGTACACATAGGCACACATTTTTTGGATATATATACGTAGAAGTGAAATTGTTACATTGTTATATTTTTGCAGATGTTCATCTTTAATGGGTAGTGTAAAAAACTCAGTGCCAGTGTGCACTCAGCAGGAGGGTATGAGAGTTCTAGTTTTCCCACATTTGTAACAACATCAGTATTGTCAGTTTTCTATTTTGGGCATTCTAGTGGGTTCATGGTAGGATCTCATTATGGTTTTAATTGCATTTCCCTAATGATTTATGCTGTTCAGCACATTTTTATATTCTTATTGGCAACTGGATATCCTCTTTAGTGAATACCCATTTGAGTCATATGCCCAGTTTTTCTGTGAATCTGTTTTTCTCAGTTCTGGGAGCATGTAAAATACTCTGGATACAAATCTTGCTGGATATATTTGATCTTCTCTTTCATTTCATCTTTTCACCCTCTTAGTGGCTTCATTTGAGAAGTAGAAGTTCTTAATTTTAATATCCAATCCATTGCATTTTTCCTTTAGTTAGTGCTTTTTATGTCCTTGCTTATTACCACAAGAGCATGATGATCTTCTCTTTTTTTCTTGTAAAAGATTTATTGTTTTATTTTTACATTTCGACCTACCACTTACCTGGAATCGATGTTAGCATATGTTATGAGGTGGGAGTTGAGATTCTTTGTTTTTGCCTACTGATAGCCAATCGATGCAGCTTCATTTATTGAAAAACCATCCTTTCCCCTGACTGATTTGTCAGTATATCTTGACTGAGAATCAGCTAACTGTATGTATGGGTTTGGATATTGTTTTGTTCCATTGGATTACTTATTTATCATTGTGCCAGTAGCTCCTTGTCTTATTTACTTCATAAGAAATTTGTAGTAGATTTTGCTGTCTGGTATTCTAGTTCCCGCAGCCTTATTGTTTATCGAGATTCCCTCAGTTTTCCTAGGACCTTTGCATTTCCATATAAATTGTAGAATAAGCTAGTGAATTCCATCAAGAACAAAAACTGCTTGGTCTTTAATTGGGATTATGTTGAATATATATATATCATTTTGAGGAAAGTTGGTGTCTTTGGGTTTTCCAATCCATGAATTTGGTTTATCCCTTCAGTTGTTTTTAATTTCTGTCAGTAGTATTTTATAGTTTTCAGCATGAAGATCTCTTTTAAAGACTTGTGGATAGATATTTGATGTTTTTGCTGCAATTTTAAATAGTGTCTTATTTTAAAATGGCAATTTTTGTTTATTTGTTGCTGGCATACAAAAATACAACTGATTTTTATGTATTGTTCTTGTTTCCAGCAACTTGTTATATTTACTTTTTGTGTGTACACTTTTACATTAAAGTGTAATTATGTAATTCATCCTTTTAAAGTGTACTTTTAGATGAGTTTTGACAAGTGTATATGTAGTCATTTAGCCATCATTTCAGTAAAAATATAGTCCCACTTGTTCATTTTTCCTTTTGTTTCCCTTGCCCAGGGAGATATGTTCATGAAGAACTCGCTCATGTTTATGTCCAAGAGATTTTTGCCTATGTTTTTTTGTAAGAGTTTCATGGTTTCATGACTTAACATTCAGGTCTTTGATCCATTTTGAATTTACTTTTGTGTATGGGGTTTAGACAGTGATCCAGTTTCATTCTCTTACATGTAGCTGTCCAGTTTTGCCAGCACCATCTGTTGAAGAGACTGTCATTTCCCCATTGTATGTCCATGGCTCCTTTATCATATATTAATTGACCATGTATGTTTGGGTTAATGTCTGGAGTCTCTATTCTGTTCCACTGGTCTGTGGCTCTCTTCTTGGGCCAGTACCAAACTGTCTTGATTACTGTGGCTTTGTAGTAGAGCTTGAAGTTGGGGAGTGAGATCCCCCCAACTTTATTCTTCCTTTCTCAGGATTGCTTTGGGTATTCGGGGT
Organism: Manis javanica; assembly: GCF_040802235.1. Classification (NCBI taxonomy): domain Eukaryota; kingdom Metazoa; phylum Chordata; class Mammalia; order Pholidota; family Manidae; genus Manis; species Manis javanica. Next base: position 29,723,648 of record NC_133158.1, on the reverse strand, counting down.
CTTTGGTGTTTCCATATGAATTTTTGAACTATTTGTTCTAGTTCGTTGAAGAATGTTGTTGGTAATTTGATAGGGATTGCATCGAATCTGTATATTGCTTTGGGCAGGATGGCCATTTTGATGATATTAATTCTTCCTAGCCAAGAGCATGGGATGAGTTTTGATTTGTTAGTGTCCTCTTTAATTTCTCTTAACAGTGTCTTATAGTTTTCAGGGTATAGGTCTTTCACTTCCTTGGTAAGGTTTGTTCCTAAGTATTTTATTCTTTTTGATGCTATTGTGAATGGAATTGTCTTCCTGATTTCTCTTTCTATTAGTTTATTGTTAGTGTATAGGAAAGCCACAGATTTCTGTGTGTTAATTTTGTATCCTGCAGCTTTGCTGAATTCCAGTATTAGCTCTAGTAGTTTCGGAGTGGAGTCTTTAGGGTTTTTTATGTACAATATCATGTCATCTGCAAATAGCGACAGTTTGACTTCTTTACCAATCTGGATTCCTTGTATTTCTTTGTTTTGTCTAATTGCCGTGGCTAGGACCTCCAGTACTATGTTGAATAATAGTGGGGAGTGTGGGCATCCCTGTCTTGTTCCCTATCTCAGAGGAAAATCATTCAGCTTTTCACTGTTCAGTATGATGTTGGCTGTGGGTTTATCATATATGGCCTTTATTATGTTGAGGTACCTGCCCTCTATACCCATTTTGTTGAGAGTTTTTTATTTTATTTTATTTATTTTTTTATTTTGATATCATTAATCTACAATTACATGAAGGACATTATGTTTACTAGGCTCCCTCCTTCCCCAAGCCCCCCCCCCCACATCCCTGTTCACAGTCACTGTCCATCAACATAGTAAGATGCTGTAAAATCACCATTTGTCACCAAGTTCACAGTCACTGTCCTTCAACATAGTAAGATGCTGTAAAATCACTACTTGTCTTCTCTGTGTTGCACAGCCCTCCCCGTGCTCCCCCAACACTATACATGCTAAATGTAATGCCCCCTTTCTTTTCTTCCCACCCTTATCCCTCCCTTCCCACCCATCCTCCCCAGTTCCTTTCCCTTTGGTAACTATTAGTCCATTCTTGAGTTCTTTGCTTCTGCTGCTATTTTGTTCCTTCAGTTTTCTTTTGTTCTTATACTCCACAGATGAGTGAAATCATTTGGTACTTGTCTTTCTCCGCCTGGCTTATTTCACTGAGCATAATACCCTCTAGCTCTATCCATGCTGTTGCGAATGGTAGGATTTGTTTTTTTCTTATGGCTGAGTAATATTCCATTGTGTATATGTACCACATCTTCTTTATCCATTCATCTACTGATGGACATTTAGGTTGCTTCCATATCTTGGCTATTGTAAATAGTGCAGCGATAAACATAGGGGTGCATCTGTCTTTTTCAAACTGGAGTGCTGCATTCTTAGGGTAAATTCCTAGAAGTGGAATTCCTGGGTCAAATGGTATTTCTATTTTAAGCATTTTGAGGAACCTCCATGCTGCTTTCCACAATGGTTGAACTAATTTACATTCCCACCAGCAGTGTAAGAGGGTTCCCCTTTCTCCACAACCTCGCCAACATTTGTTGTTGTTTGTCTTTTGGATGGTAGCCATCCTTACTGGTGTGAGATGATATCTCATTGTGGTTTTAATTTGCATTTCTCTGATGACAAGTGATGTGGAGCATCTTTTCATGTGTCTGTTGGCCATCTGAATTTCTTCTTTAGAGAACTGTCTATTCAGCACCTCTGCCCATTTTTTAATTGGATTATTTGCTTTTTGTTTGTTGAGGTGTGTGAGCTCTTTATATATTTTGTATGTCAACCCTTTATCGGATCTGTCATTTTCAAGTATATTCTCCCATACTGCAGGATACCTTTTTGTTCTATTGATGGTGTCTTTTGCTGTACAGAAGCTTTTCAGCTTGATATAGTCCCATTTGTTCATTTTTGCATTTGTTTCCCTTGCCCGGGGAGATATGTTCAAGAAGAGATCACTCATGTTTATGTCTAAGAGATTTTTGCCTATGTTTTTTTCTAAGAGTTTTATGGTCTCATGATTTACATTCAAGTCTTTGATCCATTTAGAATTTACTTTTGTGTATGGGGTTAAACAGTGATCCAGTTTCGTTCTCTTACATGTAGCTGTCCAGTTTTGCCAGCACCATCTGTTGAAGAGATTGTCATTTCGCCATTGTATGTCCATGGCCCCTTTATCGAATATTAGTTGACTATATATGTTTGGGTTAATGTTTGGAGTCTCTATTCTGTTCCATTGGTCTGTGGCTCTGTTATTGGGCCAGTACCAAATTGTCTTGATTACTGTGGCTTTGTAGTAGAGCTTGAAGTTGGGGAGTGAGATCTCCCCCACTTTATTCTTCCTTCTCAGGATTGCTTTAGCTATTTGGGGTCTTTGGTGTTTCCATATGAATTTTTGAACTATTTGTTCCAGTTCATTGAAGAAAGCTGTTGGTAATTTGATAGGGATTGCATCGAATCTGTATATTGCTTTGGGCAGGATGGCCATTTTGACAATATTTCTTCCTAGCCAAGAGCATGAATATTTGACAATAATTCTTCCTAGCCAAGAGCATGGGATGAGTTTCCATTTGTTAGTGACCTCTTTAATTTCTGTTAAGAGTGTCTTATACTTTTCAGGGTATAGGTCTTTCACTTCCTTGGTTAGTTTTATTCCTAGGTATTTTATTCTTTTTGATGCTATTGTGAATGTAATTGTTTTCCTGATTTCTCTTTCTATTAGTTTATTGTTAGTGTATAGGAAATCCACAGATTTCTGTGTGTTAATTTTGTATCTTGCAGCTTTGCTGAATTCCAATATTAGCTCTAGTAGTTTCGGAGTGGAGTCTTTAGGGTTTTTTATGTACAATATCATGTCATAGGCAAATAGTGACAATTTAACTTCTTCTTTACCAATCTAGATTCCTTCTATTTCTTTGTTGTTTCTAATTGCTGTGGCTAGGACCTCCAGTACTATGTTGAATAACAGTGGGGAGAGTGGGCATCCCTGTCTTGTTCCCAATCTCAGAGGAAAAGCATTTAGCTTTTCACTGTTCAGTATGATGTTGGCTGTGGGTTTATCATATATGGCCTTTATTATGTTGAGGTACCTGCCCTCTGTACCCATTTTGTTGAGAGTTTTTATCATGAATGGATGTTGAATTTTATCGAATGCTTTTTCAGCATCTGTGGAGATGATCATGTGGTTTTTGTCTTTCTTTTTGTTGATGTGGTGGATGATGTTGATGGATTTTCGAATGTTGTACCATCCTTGCATCCCTGGGATGAATCCCACTTGGTTATGGTGTACGATCCTTTTGATGTCTTTTTGAATTTGGTTTGCTAATATTTTGTTGAGTATTTTTGCACCTACGTTCATCAGGGATATTGGTCTGTAGTTTTCTTTTTTGGTGGGGTCTTAGCCTGATTTTGGTATTAAGGTGATGTTGGCTTCATAGAATGAGTTTGGGAATATTCCCTCCTCTTCTATTTTTTGGAAAACTTTAAGGAGAATGGGTATTATGTCTTCTCTGTATGTCTAATAAAATTCCAAGGTAAATACATCTGGCCCGGGGGTATTGTTCTTTGGTAGTGTTTTGATTACCGCTTCAATTTCATTGCTGGTAATTGGTCTGTTTAGATTTTCTGTTTCTTTCTGGGTCAGTCTTGGAAGGTTGTATTTTTCTAGGCAGTTGTCCATTTCTTCTAGGTTTTCCAACTTCTTAGCATATAGGTTTTCGTAGTAGTCTCTAATAATTCTTTGTACTTTTGTTGGGTCTGTCATGATGTTTCCTTTCTTGTTTCCAATTTTGTTCATGTGTGTTGATTCTCTTTTTCTCTTAATAAGTCTGGCTAGAGGCTTATCTATTTTGTTTATTTTCTCAACCAGCTCTTGGTTTCAGTGATTTTTTCTATTGTTATATTCTTCCCAATTTTGTTTATTTCTTCTCTGATCTTTATTATGTCCCTCCTTCTGCTGACTTTAGGCCTCATTTGTTCTTCTTTTTCCAATTTTGATAATTGTGACATTAAACTATTCATTTGGGTTTGTTCTTCCTTCTTTAAATATGCCTGGATTGCTATATACTTTCCTCTTAAGACTGCTTTTGCTGCATCCCACAGAAGTTGGGGCTTTGTGTTGTTGTTGCCATTTAGTTCCATATATTGCTGGATCTCCATTTTAATTTGGTTGTTAATCCATTGACTATTTAGAAGCGTGTTGTTAAGCCTCCATGTGTTTGTGAGCCTTTTTGCTTTCTTTGTACAATTTATTTCTAGTTTTATACCTTTGTGGTCTGAAAAGTTGGTTGGTAGAATTTCAGTCTTTTGGAATTTACTGAGGCTCTTTTTGTGGCCTAGTATGTGGTCTATTCTGGAGAATGTTCCATGTGCACTTGAGAAGAATGTGTATCCTGTTGCTTTTGGATGTAGAGTTCTATAGATGTCTATTAGGTCCATCTGTTCTAGTGTGTTGTTCAGTGCCTCTGTGTCCTTACTTATTTTCTGTCTGGTGGATCTGTCCTTTGGAGTGAGTGGTGTGTTGAAATCTCCTAGAATGAATGCATTGCATTCTATTTCCGCCTTTAGTTCTATTATTAGTATTTGTTTCACATATGCTGGTGCTCCTGAGTTAGGTGCATATATATTTATAATGGTTATATCCTCTTGATGGACTGAGCCCTTTATCATAATGTAATGTCCTTCTTTATCTCCTGTTTCTTTCTTTGTTTTGAAGTCTATTTTGTCTGATACTAGTACTGCAACAGCTGCTTTTTTCTCCCTATTGTTTGCATGAAATATCTTTTTCCATCCCTTGGCTTTTAATCTGTGCATGTCTTTGGGTTTGAGGTGAGTCTCTTATAAGCAGCATATAGATGGGTCTTGTTTTTTTATCCACTCAGTAACTCTATGTTTTTTGATTGGTGTACTCAGTCCATTTACATTTAGGGTGATTATTGATAGGTGTGTACTTATTGCCATTTCAAGCTTTAGATTCGTGCTTACCAAAGGTTCCAGGTTACTTTCCTTACTATCTAAGAGTCTGACTTAACTCACTTAGTATGCTGTTACAAACACAATCTAAAGGTTCTTATCTATTTCTCCTCCTTTTTTCCCTCCTTCATTCTTTATGTATTAGGTATCAAATTCTGTACTTTTTGTCTAACCTTTGATTGACTTTGGGAATAGTTAATCTAATTTTGCGTTTGCTTAGTAATTAGCTGTTCTACTTTCTTCACTGTGGTTTTATTACCTCTGAGGACAGCTGTTCAACCTTAGAACACTTCCAGCTATAGCAGTCCCTCCAAAATAGACTGTAGAGATGGCTTGTGGAAGGTAAACTCTCCCAGCTTTTGCTTATCTGGAAATTGTTTCATTCCCTACTTCAAATTTAAATGATAATCTTGCCAGATAAAGTAATCTTGGTTCCAAGACCTTCTGCTTCATGGCATTAAATACATCATGTCACTCCCTTCTGGCCTTTAAGGTTTCTACTGAGAAGTCTGATGTTAGCCTGATGGGTTTTCCTTTGTATGTGGTCTTATTTCTGTCTCTGGCTGCTTTTAATAGTCTGTCCTTATCTTTGATCTTTCCCATTTTAATTACTATGTGTCTTGGTGTTGTCTTCCTTGGGTCCCTTGTGTTGGGAGATCTGTGGTTCTTCATGGCCTGAGAGACTATCTCCTTCCCCAGATTGGGCAAGTTTTCAGCAACTTCCTCCTCAAAGACACTTTCTATCCCTTTCTCTCTTCTTCTTCTGGTATCCCTATAATGCAAATATTGTTCCGCTTGGATTGGTCACACAGTTCTCTCAATATTCTTTCATTCTTAGAGATCCTTTTTTCTCTCTGTGCCTCGGCTTCTTTATATTCCTCTTCTCTAGTTTCTATTTCATTTATCGTCTCCTCCACCGTATCCAACCTGCTTCTAATACCCTCCATCGTGCTCTTCAATGGTTGGATCTCTGACTGGAATTCATTCCTGAGTTCTTGTATGTCTTTCCGTACCTCCATTAGAATGTTGATGATTTTTATTTTGAACTCCCTTTCAGAAAGAGTCACGAAGTCCATATCATTTAAATTTTTCTCAGGAGTTGTATTAATAATTTTACTCTGGACCAGGTTCCTTTGGCATTTCATGTTTGTATATGGCGCCCTCTAGTGTCCAGAAGCTCTATTCTGGAGCTGCTGAGCCCCTGAAGCAATGTCGGGGGTCACAGGGGAGCGGTACTGGTGCCTGGGGGGAGGAAATAGCTGTTCCTCACCTCCCGGCTGCTGTGCCTGTCTCCACTGCCTGAGCCAGTGGGCCAGTCACACAGGTATAAGTTTTTGTCCCAGATCAGCTGGATATGGATCCCTGCTTTCCACAAGCGGCCGGAATCCCAGACTCCCCAGGAACTCTGCCTGTATTAACTTTCCAACCCGGTAGTCATGCGAGTCTCATGAAAGCACCATGAAATGTAGGGTTGTGCTCCCAGAGCAGATCTCCAGAGCTAGGTATACAGCAGTCCCAAGCCTTCCACTCCCTCCCGACCCCGTTTCTCTTCCTCCCGCCAGTGAGCTGGGGTAGGGGAACGGCTCGGTTCCCGCAGAGCCACAGCTCTGGTACGTTACCCCGTTCGCTGAGGTCTGCTCTTTTCTCCAGGTGTGTGCAGTCTGACACCATCCTCTTTCCTGTTGCCCTCTCAGGATTAGTTGCGCCAACTATATTTTCTAATTGTATCCAGTTTTAGGAGCAAGCCTCTGTCTCTCCTCTCATGTCGTCATTTTTAATCTCTCTCTCAGTAAAAATATAGAATATTTCCTTCACCCCCAAAAGTTCCTCTCTTCTTTGCAGTAAATTCCCTCTGCTCTTACTCTAAAGCCCTATGAAATACTGATCTCTTTTATGTTCCTAGAGTTTTGCCTTTCCTAAAATGGCAGATAGTCACACAAATTCTGCAGTGTATAGCCTTTTGTATCTGGCTTCTTTGACCTAGCACAGTGCTTTTGAGGTTTATCCATATTGTTACATTAATCAGTAGTTCATTCACTTTTATTGCTAAGCAGTGTTCCACTGTATGGCTGTACCACAATATGTGTATCCTTTCAGCCATTAATGGAAAACTGGACTGTCTCCAGTTTTTAGCTATTATGGATAAAGCTGCTATGAACATTGGCTTATCCATCTTTCTATAGCTATACATTTTCATTTCTCTTGGATAAATACCCAGGAGTAGAATTGCTGGGTCATATGGTAAGTGTACACTTGAAAATATAGAACACTGCCAAACTGTTTTCCAATGGCCATGCCACTTTGTATTGTATGAGAGATCCACTTGCTCCACATTCTTGCTAGCACAGTATTTTCACTTCTTAATTTTAGCCATTCTGATGGGTGTGTAGTGGTTTCTCATTATGATTTTAATTTGTGTTTTCCTTACACTGATGATGTTGAACATCTTTTCATATGCTTATTTGCTATTTATATAATTTCTTTGATAAAGGGTCTGTTGCATATTTTGTTCATGAACACTTTTTTATTGATTTTAAGAGTTACTTAGAAGTTCAGATGGCCAACAGACACATGAAAAGATGCTTCACATCGCTAATCATCAGAGAAATGCAAAATAAAACCACAGTGATTAAGGATCGCCACCATCAAAAAGACAAACAACAACAAGTGTTGGCGAGGTTGTGGAGAAAGGGGAACCCTCCTACACTGCTGGTGGGAATGTAAATTAGTTCAACCATTGTGGAAAGCAGTATGGAGGTTTCTCAAAAAACTAAAAATAGAAATACCATTTGACCCAGGAATTCCACTCCTAGGAATTTACCCTAAGAATGCAGCAGCCCAGTTTGAAAAAGACATATGCACCCCTATGTTTATTGCAGCACTGTTTACAATAACCAAGAAATGGAAGCAACCTAAGTGTCCATCAATAGATAAATGGATAAAGAAGATGGGGTACATATACACAATGGAATATTATTCATCCATAAGAAGAAAACAAATCCTACCATTTGCAGCAATATGGATGGAGCTAGAGGGTATTATGCTCAGTGAAATAAATCAGGTGGAAAAAGACCAGTATCAAATGATTTCACTCATCTATGGAGTATAAGAACAAAGAGAAAAACTGAAGGAACAAAACAGCAGCAGACTCACAGAACCCAAGAATGAACTAACAGTTACCAAAGGGAAAGGGACTGGGGAGGATGGGTGGGAGGGGAGGGATAAGGGGGAAAAAGGGGCATCATGATTAACAGACACAGTGTGGTGGGGGGACACGTGGAGTGTTGTACAACACAGAGAAGACAAGTAGTGATTCTGTAGCGTCTTACTGCACTGATGGACAGTGACTGTAATGGAGTTTGTGGGGGGGTACTTGGTGATGGGGGGAGTCTAGTAAGCAAAATGTTCCTCATGTAATTGTACATTAATGATACAAAAAAAAAGGAGTTACTTATATATTCTGGATACCAGTTATTTTTCAAATATGTTTTGTGAATATTTTCTCCTAGGCTGTGGCTTGCCTTGTCATTTTCTTAACAGTGTCTTTTGAAGAGCCCCAATTTTTCAATTTGATGAAGTTCAGTTTATCACTTTTTTCTTTATGGCTCATGCTTTCTGTTTTACACCAATTCTGTCTGAAGACCACAGAGATTTTCTCCTATGTTTTCTTCTAGAAGTTTTGTAATTTTAGTTTTCCCATTTACGTCTATAATCTATTTCCAGTTATTTTTTTTCTATGTAGTGTGAGGTGAAGGGTAAGGCTCATTTAAAAAAAAATGTGAGTATCCACTTTTTTCCAGTTCCATTTAAAAAAAAAGACTATCCTTTTTACATTCATTTACACTGCCTCCTTTGTCAAAAATCCCCTGACCATATAATTATGTGAATATACCTTGAATCTATTCTGTTCCATTGCTGTATATGTCTGTTCTTTTGATTACTATAACTTTATATTAAGTCTTGAAGTCAAGTAGCATATGTTATCCCCCAAATGTTAAGTCCTTTAACTCTGTGCTTTTTTGAAGTTGTTTTGACTAGTCTAGATCCCTTGCATTTTCGTATAAATGTTAGAATGAGTTTTTTAATGTCTACAAAAAAGCCATCTGGGATTTTGAGTGGGATTATGCTGAATTCATAGATCACATTAAAGAAAGTTGATATCTTGATAATTTGAATTCTTTTAATACAAATTATGTTATGTCTCCATTTATTTAGGTCTCCATTTCTTCAGCAGTGCTTTTTACTTTTCTATGTACATGTCTTCTGCATAGTTTGTTAAATGTATCTCTAAGTATTTCATGTTTTTTGGTGCTATTGCAAATAGTGTTTTTATTTTAGTTTCTCATTGTTCATTACTATAAAAGAATCATTTTGATATATTGATTTTTGTGCATTTACTTTTGAAACTTACATTTCTAGTTGCTTCTTACAGATTCTGTAGGATTTTTTAACATACATAGTCATGTCAATAAAAGCTGTTGCGTTTCTCCTTTTTTCTAGGCTACCACCAATCTACTTTATTTAGATATCTACTTTCTCTCTAGTATTGTCTATTCTGGACATTTCATATAGCTGTATCACAGTTTTTGGAATTCCGTCTTTTTCAGTCTTTTGTATGTTTTGCCTTTTGGTATGCCTTACAATTTTTTTATTGTAGTTGGACATGTACCAGGTAAAACTTGTAAATAGGCCTTCAGTAATGTGGAGGGGAGGGGAAGGTTTCTGTAATCCTGTGATTAGACCTCACTCCGTTAGTGAGGCTAAATCTCTGGACTGTGAAGTGCACAAGTGTTTCTCAGGTTTTGCCAGCCCCGCCCTTAGGTGGGACAGGGCGGCTCGAGTGGGCTGGAGTTGGGTACAGTAGTGCTCCTGATCTGTGGAGGACCAAGATTCCCAGTGGACGCCTGAAACTGTTGATAGTACTGAACCCTAAATATACTACATTTTTTCCTATATAAACATACTTATGATGAAGTTTAATTTATAAATTAAGCATAGTGAGAGATTAACAATGACTAAGAATAAAATAGAACAGTTACAACAATACTGTAATAAAAGTTATGTGAATTTGGTCTGTCTCAAAATATCTTACTGCACTGTACTCACCCTTCTTGAGATGATGTGAGATGATAAAATGTCTACATGATGAGATGGAGTGAGGTGAAGTACATAGGCACTGCGATGGAGTGTTAGGCTGCTCCTGACCTTTTGATGATAGAAAGAGGGTCCTCTGCTTCCTGACTGCAGTTGAGACAGCGGAGCATGGGTAAGTGAGACAGGGGAAATCTGTGCATAACGTGACTACTGGGTTTCCCTTCCCCGGGTCAGTTAGGCTCTGGTTATACCTTGCTGATGAGGCTCTGGTTAGCTAGTTTTCCCCTGGGCGAAGTCTGTTTAAATAGAGAGTTCTTCAGTGTATTTCAAAATGGTTCCTTTTCCCTCCCTTTGCCTGAAGCCACGGGAATTTTTCTCTGATACTAATTCTAGGAATCTGGTGGAGCTCCTGAAGATAAATCTCACAATATTGTGGGCACCTCCATCACCCATGACTGGGTCCCCCTCGAGATTTTAATTCTCAGAGTTGTTCGCATTTGGCCTCCAGCAATTCGTTATAGGTATTTCCTTTCCCTGTATTATTTCCCACTCCAATTTCCATTTGTTTGTTTCTGCTAAGTTGAGCCACAACTCCCTGTATTTGCCTGTCTCAATATTGGGAGTATTGGTTTACCCCGTGTCCTACCCTCTCTTATGCATCCAAGAAGAGTTGCTGATTTTCTTGTCTGTTCAGCTTTTAACTTGTAGCGTGGAATGGCGATTTAAAAGCTCCTTCCATGTGGAACTGCAAGTTCATTTCATTTACAGAAGTCATATAATATGGGGTCTTTTATGTGACTGACTTCTTTCACTTGGCATAGTATTTTCAAGATTTATCCATGGTCAGTACTGCATTCCTTTTTTTTTTAATTGAAGTATAGTTGATACACAATCTTATTATACAGCATAGTGGTTCAACAGTTACCTACATTATTAAATCCTCACCCCAACTAGTGTAGTTGCTACCTGGCAACCTAGGAAGATGTTACAGAATCATTGGCTATATTCCCCATGCTGTACTACCATCCCTGTGACCAACTTATGTTATGATTGAGAATTCTTGTGCCCTTTTATCCCCCTCCCACCCACCCTTCCCAACCCTTCCCCCATAGTAACCAGCAGTCACTTCTCAGTGTTTATGGGTCTACTGCTATTTTGTTCATTTTTTTGTTTTGTATTTTGATTCCACAAATAAGTGAAATCATATGGTATTTGTCTTTCTCTTCCTGGCTTATTTCACTGAGCATAATACCCTCTAGATCCATCCTTGTTGTTGCAAATGGCAGGATTTCTTTCTTTTTTATGACTGAATAATAATCCATCGTGTATATGTACTACCCCTTCTTTATCCATTCTTCTCTTTGTGGACACTTAGGTTGCTTCCATATCTTGGCAGTAAACATAGCGGTGCACATGTCTTTTCAAATCGGGGATTTTGTTTTCTTTGGGTAAATTCCTGAAAGTGGAATTCCTGGGTCAAATTGTATTTCTATTCTTAGTTTTTTGAGGAACCTCCATACTGTGTTCCACAGTGGCTGTGCCGTTTTACATTCCCACCAGCAGTGGAGGAGGGTCCCCTTTACATCCTTGCCAACACTTGTTACTTCTTGTCTTTTGGATGGTGGCCATTCTGACTGGTCTGAGGTCATACCTCATTGTGGTTTTGATTTACATTTCCCTGATGATTAGTGATGTGGAGCATCTTTTCCTGGGCCTGTTGGTCCTCTGTATTTCTTATTTGGAGAAATGTCTGTCCAGGTCCTCTGCCCATTTTTTAATTGGGTTTTCTTTTTTTGCTGTTGAGTTGTATGAGTTTTGTATATATTTTGGATGTTAACCCCTTGCATTCCTTTTTATTGCCAAATACTCCATTGTGTGGCTGTGCATTTTTTTTTTTTTTTTTGCCAATTCATCAATTGATTGACATCTGGGATTTTCCACTTTTTGGCTGTTACAAATAATGCTGTGAATATACATGTACATGTTTTTGGGTAGACATAAAGTTTTCATTTCCCTTGGACATGTACTTAGGAGTAGAATTGCTGGGTTAAATGGTAACTGTATTTTAACGTTTTGAGGAACTGCTAGACTCTTTTCCAGTGTGCCTACAACATTTTACATTTCACCAGCAATGTATGAGGATTCTAGTTTCTCCACATCCTTGCTACTGTTTGTTACTCTTTTCCATTATATCCATCACATGTGTTAAGTGGTTTGTCATTGTGGTTTTGACTTGTAATACATACATTGATTGATCTTTGACTATTAAAACAGACATTCATCTTTAGCAAGGAATGTGTCTATTTCATCTAAGTTGCTGAATTTATAATTTACTATCCAGAGGTTTCTTTTTTTTTTTATAATATTCTTTCATTGCATTTTAAGGACTATGGGATCTTTGTCAGTGTCCACTCATTTTTGATATTAGAAATGTGTACTTTTTTATTTATTGATTGGTTTGTCTACACATTATCAATTTTATTGATCTTTCCAAAGAACCATCTTTCAGTTATCACCTGTTTTCTATTTCATTGAATTCCACTCTTATCCTTATTATTTTTTTCTACTTACTTAAGGCTTAATTTCATCTTCATTTTGTGGATTATTATGGTGAAGCTTAGATAATTAATTTCAGATTGTTGTTCTTTTAAGTATTTAAAAGTACAAATTTTCCTTTAAGCACTGTTTTACCTGCATCCACAATTGTTGATATGTGGTGTTTTCCTTCTTATTCAGTTAAAATATTTTCTAGTCTTTGTGATTTCATCTTTGACCCATGGTTATTTAGAAGTGTTCTCATTTTCCAACTATTTGGATATTTCCCAGATATCTTTTTGTTTATTTCTAATTTGATTTGATTGAACCATTTCTAAATGATTTCACATCTTTTACATTTACTGAGAACTGTAAATATAACTCAGCATTACATCTTCCTTGGTGTATGTTCCATAAGCACTTGAACATTTTGCTTTTTTTTGTTTACTGATCTATAAATGTTAGTTATATAAAGTTGTTTGATAGTATATGTGAGTCTTCAGCATCCTTACTGATAGTGTGTTGACTGATTCTATCAATTATTGAGAGGATTTTTGAAACTTCCAAGTGTATTTATAGATTTTCCATTTTTCCTTTCAATTTTTTCAGTTTTATTTATATTTTGAATCTCAGTAATTAGGTGAATGTGCATTTAATGTTGTTATGTCTTTTGGATTAGTTAACCTATTTATTATAAAATATTTGTCTTTGTCTCTGGTAATATCCTTGTCTCAAAATATACTTTATCTAATATGAATGAATATATCCACTGTAAATTATCTTATTTTACTTTGTTTCTTTAAACCTGTTGTGTCATAACATTTAAACTCCAGTTTATTCTAAGCAATATATGGTTTGGATTTGCTTTTTAAAATTTAAGTTGACGAGATACACCATTAAGTTGTAGGGTTTAAACCATTTTCACTTCACTTAATGTATTTGGTTGGTTTTAAGTCTACCTTCTTGATCTTTGCTTTGTATTTGTCTTACCCATTCTTTATTTTTTCTTTATTGCTCTCTTTTGGATTGAGTTTTTTTTATAGTCTTCCACTTTATCTCCACTGTTAGCTTATTAGGTAAACCTCTGCTTAATTTCTTTCAGTGATTATTCTAGAGTTGACCATATATATCATAAACTTATAGTCTACCTACAAATAATAATACACTACTTCATGAATAATGTAGGGGCCTTATGACTTCCATCATTTGTTTCATTTTGTCATAGGATTTTTCTTCTTCTGTATGTGTTTTAAACCCCATAATTCCTTGTTGCCATTTTTGCCTTAAATTGTCGATTTTCTTTTAAAGAAAATAAAAACTCAAAAAGAGAGTCTGTATGTGCCTACACATTTACCATTTCCAGTATTCTTCATTTCTTTGATCAGATCCAGGTTTCCATCTGATGTCATTTTCTTTTGGCCTGAAAAACTTTTTATAAAATATTTCTTGTGGTGCAGATGCGCTATTGAGAAGTTCCTTCAGCCTTTGTCTGTCTGAAAAAGTCTTTTGCATTTTTAAACTACTTTATTTGGAAGTAATTTAACTACTTTATTTGAACTTAGAGGAAAGTTAAAATCCCATCATAAAAAACACATACATCTCTTTACACAGATTCACCTATTAGTATTTTGCCCCATTTGCTTTATGAATTACTGTTCCTCTCTGTTTCTTGCTCTATAAATGTGTGTGTGTGTGTGTACATCTTTATGACACATACTTTTCTCTTAAACCATCTGAGAATAAGTTGTATAATCTTGACTCTTTACCCCTAAATTCTTCATTGTGTGTTTCCTAAGAAAAAGGTTATTTAATTTTATTGCTGTAGTATGGTTATCAATTCAGTGAGTTTAACTTTATTATAATACTTTTATCCATTCTGTCATCTCAACTCCATTTGCAGCAGTGAACACAATAATGGCCTTTATGGATTTTTCTTTTTGTCCAGTAGATGATGCAGTTTTGGATCACATATTGCTTTTAGTTGTAGTATCTTTTCAATCTCTTTTAATCTGGAACAATTCCTCAGCCTTTCTTTGTCTTTTATGACATTGGCATTTTAAAAGAATACAATCTTCATTGTTACCTTTTTTACCAAACAGAATATTTCTCATTTGGCTTTGCCTAATGTTCCCTTAGGATTGCATTAAAGTTGTTTATTGCTGGCCAGAATATTATGTAAGTGCTATTTTGTCCTCCTCAGAGTATCACATCCAGAGATATTTGACATCTTTGTGCCCCTGTTTTGTGGTAGCCCATTTGATGACACTGTCAATTTCTCTACTGTATGCTACTAATAAGAAATCTGTAGAGAGCTAGTTTAACACCATGTAAAAATATCCTACACCTCAGTAATATTTCACCCCTGTATTTTGCATTCTTTGGTAACTTTTACCTGAATGAATCTTTTCTGTGATAGGTACAAAATGATGATTTTCTAACTTAAGCAGTCCTTCCACATTTGCTTGTTGACGCTGTGATTTTGAAAACATGTTCTGCCTGCATGTTTTTTTCTTTGTCTGTTATCAATATGGATTCGCAGATACATAACTCATTTCCATCCTTTGTTATTTGGTGTTTATGATTTTCCAAGTTTGGCCAGTGGGATCATCTCCATGCAGATTCCTGGTCTTCGTGACCTGCCCCCATGATTATTATTATTATTTCTTACCATTTCCTTATTCCTATTATAACAATATAATACAGGTTCATAATGTGTTTCCCTGGAATTAGCCATTTCCCTGAAGAGCGTTGCTTCTTTTTATTGGGGAAACCAAGATATGGCTACCAGTTATGTTCATTGCTACTTGGTGCCTTTGCTTTATAGGCTGTTTCAGCAGATGGAGCTCAGGAATGTATGCATGCACACACATTTGCATATGTGGATGTGTAGATACATACACGTGCATGTGTGCTTATATACTCTATGCACACATGTAAATCCTTTTACACTTATATATATTAAAATCTTGAGACCATACCAATATCTCTATTTTCCATCCAACCCATAGAGTCTTTACCTTTCTGTATTCCATATTTGTATTTCCCTGTTTTCCACAGTGAGAATCCTCCCTTCCAGTAGCATCACCACATTTACTAATTTGTTCAATTCTCTATTACATCTGTCTACAATAATTTCAGAATTGTTTCATGTACATTACTGTACCACTGCAAAATAGACCTATCTGTAAGAAAGAACGTGTGATTTTTCTTTTTTCTCTACCCAGACTTCCCTCTCCCCTCCTCCCTTGCCTGGACTGAGTGTGTGTCGTTAGATGTTGTGTTCATAACTTTCCTTTTGTTTCTTTTCTCTTTTCATTGTGGTTATGTTATTTATTTGAAATGTAGTGGGGCTTATTTGTTTTACTTTGTTTCTAATTTTTGTTGTTATTTATAGTTATACCTTTGAAGTTCAAAAAAATTAACAACATAACATTTAGACTACTTTGAAAAGATGTATTTTTATAATGTACCAATTGCTGTCATAAAGCTATTACAAACAGTAGCATTTCAGGTTTCTTTTGTTTCCAGAGTGTTCATAATTGCTTGGTGAGGCATTTTTGTGATGCTAGCTTTAAAGTTCTTGTAAGATGATTCCAACATCTGAGACGTTTTGGTATTAGTATCTGTTGGCTGTCTTTTCTCATTCAAGTTGCGATTTTTCCTGCTTCTTAGTTGGTGAGTGTTTTTATTGTATCCTGGACATTTTGGGTGTAATATGAGATTCTAGTTCCTTTTTAAATACCCTTCTTTAATAGGCTGTCACCTTGTACAGATTTAGCATGGAGATCCCAGTGCCCTTCTGCAGGCTGTGGTTCTAATGATGGTTTAGTTTTTTCTGAGCCCTTCCAGTGTTACTTTGTTCTGTTTCATTTAGTTACTTCCTGGAGGCCATTTTGAAAGCCCAGTATTCTGTACTGGGGTTTAGTTCTCAAACTTTTTGGCATAATAATTCTAGACAATTTCACATGTAAATTGGTAGTGATGTGTCCAGGGTTTCCTATGCAGGTGTAAAGGTTGCTTTTCTCCATGTTTCTCCTCTTTGAGATCCTCCCTCCAATCATTAGTTAGAGGGTTGGGGTACCACCTGTTACTGCTGGGTGAGGATAGAAGTCTAGGTTCCTCACTAGGTCTCCACTAACACTGTGTTGGCAGGAGAGGAAAGCCTGTCGCTGTCCTGCTACTGCTGGGGGCCTGGGGAGGAAGTCCACAGTCCTCACTTATTCTCTGATACTGCAGAGGGCAGGCATAGGTCAGGTATTGTCTAAGCTGGGGTAGGTCAGGTCAGTTATTGTTGAAAAGGTTTCTGCTCTCCTCCTTTCACAGTCCTTTGCTTAGAGAGAACAGGTTTGTCTAGTTGTTTGTTTTCTCTCTTCTGTGCTGGTTGGTGGTTCTGCCATGCAGGCTTCACCAGCGCCTGATCTGGGATATACAGAAGAGAAAAGGAAAACCCAGGGACTCATCACTGTGCTGTTCCTCAAATACTGAGGTCCTTAGCCAGTCCATCTAATTCTGCCTTTCGGAATTCTCTTATAAGGTGTTTGTTATTTTATATCCAAGGTTAGTTATATTTAGTGGGAGAAGAATATTGAAAAATGAGAAGTGCATGTAATTCATCGTGTTTGGAATTAGAAGTTCTTGTTCATGTATTTTTAGTTTCTGTTTTAGATGTAAGCACATTTAGGGTTGTTATGTCTTACTGAATTGGTCCCTTATCATTATATAATTTTCCTCTTGATCTCTGATAACATTTTTTGTTCTGAAATCTGTTGTGCCTCATGTTAATATAGCTATTCCAAGTTTCTTTTCATCAGTATTTCCATGATACGTCTCTTTCTATACCTTTATTTTGAATTTATCTATGGTATTCTATTTAAAATGGGTTCTTTGTTGAAAGCATATAGAGTGGTCTTGTTTTTTTATCCATTCTGCATTTTCTTTTATTGGTGCTTTTAGATTTACATTTAATATATTATTGATAAGGTTGGCTTTAAACTTAATATCTTGCTAGTGGTTTTCTGTTTGTTACATTTGCTTTTTGTTCCTTTTTTGGATTGAACATTTTTTGCTGTCTTTTGGATTGAGAATTTTTTATTACATTTTATTTCTACTATTGACTTAATTTTACCTCTTTCTCAAAAGTTTTAGTGGCTGCCCTAGGGTTTGTTATGTGCACTTTTAATTAGTTACAGCCTACCTTCAAATAATATACTCTTTCACCTGTAGTAAAAGAACCTACGATGGAATATTCCCAATCTCTAATTCTTTGTGTTATTGTTGTCATGAGTTTTACATTTTTACATATGCCATTAACTCAATACATTGCTACTGTTTTTCCTCTAAACAGGCATGTTTTATAGTTACCTTCATTTTTACAATTTCTAGCACTCTTTGTATAGAAATGAGTTTCTGATTTTATGTCTTTAGCCTGAAGAATTTCCATTAACACTTTTTATAGTACAGGTCTGCTAATTAATACATTCTCTGTTTTTGTTTGTCTCAGAAGATCTTTATTCCTCACTTTTGAAAGATATTTCCATTGCTATAGAATTCTGGATTGGTAGGGTTTTTTTTCCCAACACTTTAAATTTGTCAGTCCATTGTCTTCTGGCTTGAATAGTTTTTGATGAGAAGCAAGATATATGCTTAATTTTTCCTTATGTAATATGCCACTTTTCTCTGACTGGCTTTGAGATTTTCTCTTTGCATCTGTATGTATATTATTTGTTTTTTGTATTTATCTTGCTCAATGTCCTTTGAGTTTGTTGCATTTGCTGTTTGATGTCTTTCATTATATTGGGCAAATTCTGGCTATTAAGTCTTCAAATATTTCTTCTACCTTTTTTCTTCATCTTCTGGGATTTGTATTACATGTGTACTAGGCCTTTTGTTACTGTCCTGTAGCCATTAGATACTCTTTATCTAAAAATGTAAAGTTACAAATAGTACATTGGAGTTAATCCAGTGTAAAGGGGCTATCTCTTAAGAATTGAATTCATACCAACAAAAAACTTTTCATATTCTATTGGGACTGCTCTTGTTTATACCTATGTACTCAAAGGAGAGAGCAAAATAACTATAGTCTTCTTATTTTAAAATTGTATTTGCATGTGTATGATTTCAGTGTTTTTAAGTCTTATTATTTATTTAAGTCT
The DNA here is from genome assembly GCF_040802235.1 of Manis javanica. Lineage (NCBI taxonomy): Eukaryota > Metazoa > Chordata > Mammalia > Pholidota > Manidae > Manis > Manis javanica. Next base: position 29,704,864 of record NC_133158.1, on the reverse strand, counting down.
TACTTATGTTCTTATTTTTTAAACTTATTTTGAAATAATTTCAGACTTAGAGAAAAATTACAGAAATAGGACAGGGAGTTTATGTATATTGATCACCCAGCTTCAGTATTAATAATTTATATAGCCATAATACAGTCATCAAAACCATGTAATTAACAATGGCTATATGTCCTTATTTTAACAGCTGCAGAAATAGTTCAAGAAATTGAAAATATGGAGAAGACCAGGATGCATCTTGAAGCTAGTAAACTGAACGAAAGTGTATGTTGATGGTCTATTTCACTATCTGGGTAGGAATGAAGGAAAGAGTTGAATACCCTACTAAAATTAAAGCAAACCAGCATTAAATCTGTTCAGTGGGAAGTGTATTGGTGCACATTTAATATATTATGATTTATTTGCAGCTCATTTTGAGCACCAAATTCTATCATTTTTAGCAGTCTTCTCTCATAAAATTCAACCCAAAGTAGAGTTTATTGATGAAGTATAGTCTTTTGGGAAAGCATATGCCTGTACTTTGGGCAGGCTTGATATGGTCCTTTCTCTGTTGTTTGCATTTGATAAGCTGTTTAAACTGTGGCCCATAAGATTTTCATCTGTGACACTCGGGTGTTGAACTATATAGTCTCTAAGATCCCCTTTTAGCTCTGGCATTTGTAATTCTATGATTCTACTGGTGGAGAGATTAGGTTAACTGTAAGACTATGAGGATTGAAGATTGAGTATTGAACTTGTTGAGGGAATCAGAGTCCTAAAATTCTTCACTGTTGCCTTCCTCTAGCTTCATGGTCCAAAACTTGAGGAAAGGATACCAAAGAAGAAAATAGTCATTGTGTCCTATGACACTGGAGGAAGTATTTGGGGCTCTCCCAAGTAAACTTTTTTTCTAGACCATCGGTAATGTGGTTATAAGGAAATCAACGACCTTAGGGAAGTAAGTTTACAATCAGATAGTAGAAAACATGATATTTTCATTGACTTTATTATTACCTCTGTGCTAACTATAAGATGGAGACTGTAATGAATCATGTAAGTAGATTTGTGATATTTTAAGTCCAAGATTTTAAAAAGTAGAACTAGAAATTTAACACACTAAATCTTGTATTAATGAAATTTTTCTATAGAAAATCTAGTAGACTTGGAGAAGTTAGGTTGGAAAAGAGAGAAGGCTGGCAAAGCCTGCCTTGTTAGTGATCCACCAAAGATCTATTCAGGCTTGTAGTTTCAAGTGTTACCTGTTGTGATCATGAGTGCGAAAATTACATATGAAAATAAGAAACTTAATTGATTATATTAGTACTTGATATATTTTAATGGAATCAGTGTTGCCTTTTCTACTGATGAGAAAAAAAGTAATGAGTAAAATGTACACTAATTGTGACATTAAAGGAAAGTATACAGGAGTCACTCTTCCTAGGTCTTTATTAAACAGAGATATAAGACTATGTTCCTGTATTTGAAACACCCACATTGAGATTTTAAAGTTTTTAATATGAATTTCTATTTTTGTCATTTTTTAAAATTTTCAATTGAGTTTTTTTGATTCTTTTAGATAATGGTTTTTACAAAGGACCAGACAGAAATGGAAATAGATGAAATTCACAGTAAATACCGTAAGTTGTATATTTTCTTTACTTGCAAAGAACTTGGGTTATAGTGTTTCATCTTAACTAATTTTTAAAGTAAATTTTGTTCGATATGAACTTTTGTTGTTAATATTGCTAAAGAGACTGAATTTTAGTTGAGTATTTACTCAGACTGTGACCTTTTTTTGTAATTCTGTGCCTGCTTTTTGGTTTGTGACTAACATTCTACTCTGAGCTTATTGCTAAACACTTAGCAAATATTAATTACTTGCTTTTAAAGTATAAAATGGGATCATACTTTTATAATAATAAAATAAAATAAAATGGGATAAAATGGAAACATTCCTGACGTTCCATCCTGTCCTCAGGCCACTCAATGACAGTACCTCTGTAAAGAATTTCAGTGCTTCTATAGCTTGCAAACATGTGCCAAAAATTGTTTTCATTTTGGTAGTTATTGCCAGCTTCCCAACCTTATCACTTCCTTTTTCTTAAATGGCCTTTGCATGTATCTTGCCGAAGGCTAACACATTACTCTTTTATCAGTTAGGTAACTGTTATTCTTTGTTTGCTTTTTAGTTTAAATTTAAACTTAAAGTGCTTGACAAAGAGTAGACAGAGTATTTGTTGAATGAGGATCCCATACAGGATATATATTTTAGTTGTGCCAAGAGAATTTTGTTTTCTTCTTTTAGTTTGTAAGTTTTGAAGGGGCAGAATCAGCAATGATCTCTTTGGGGAGGGAAGGGGAAGTACACAGGCACTAGATTTAGGTGTGATGTCTAACAAAAGTAGGGAAAGGAGCCTTAGAGTATTCACGGACCACTGATGGAACAACAGAAGTCTCCGTTACTCTGTTGCTGGAAGGTAAGTGTCATGTGAGCCTCTCTGACCAACTTTAGGGAAGCCCAGGTGATTTTTCTTAACACAGAAGATAAGAGAATATCAAATGATTACTGAATGGGCAAAAATAAGACCTATAAAAATAAGGAAACCAGAAGACTTGCATGGAGATAAAGTAATTTTATCACCAAGAGGATGGCATCTAACAATTATGCCACAGTAAAAAAAAGAAAAATTTGATGAGATACAGGTAGGAAAATACATATATTCTGTTGCCTGCAACTTAAATATCTAGAAACAGTTAAGCTTCACTAAGTATCTCATGTACAATTAATTCATTTAGTCCTAAAATAAACCTCAGTATCTACTTTTCCTTTTTCTTTTTTTTAAAGAAAACTTTTCAGGTCTCCCCTTTTTTTTTTCACAAACGGGCATATTTATTGAAGGTACAGCTTAGACAGCAAAGCAGAGCCATTGCTCCGCAGGCAGAGTAGCCCAACCTCGGTGGCCTGATGGCTCTTCAAGGAAGGACAGTGAGTGTGTAAAGCAGGGGCAAAATAGTCATGATTTCACCAGGAAAGTTCTTTTTATTTGTTTGTTTATTTTTTCCCTTTTTTATTACGGTATCATTGATATACACTCTTATGAAGGTTTCACATGAAAAGCAATGTGGTTACCACATTCACCCATATTATCAAGTAGCCCCATACCCCGTTGCAGTCACTGTCCATGGGTGTAGTAAGATGCCACAGAGTCACTACTTGTCTTCTCTGTGCTGTACTGCCTTCCCCGTGACCACCCCCTACATAATGCCCCTCAATCCCCTTCTCCCTCCCCTCCCTACTTGCCCTCCCCTTTGTTAACAGCTAGTCCCCTCTTGGAGTTTGTGACTCTGCTGCTGTTTTGTTTCTTCAGTTTTGCATCGTTGTTACACTCCACAAATGAGGGAAATCATTTGGTACTTGTCTTACTCCGTTCAGGCACTTCTTAAAGCTTAAATGTTTAGCCTTATAGTTTAGTCATGATTTTCATTTAGTATTAGGCTCCAATTACACTGTTCTTCTTTTTTTTTCTTTTTTCTTTTTTGAGAGGGCATCTCTCATATTTATTGATCAAATGGTTGTTAACAACAATAAAATTCTGTATAGGGGAGTCAATGCTCAATGCACAATCATTAATCCACCCCAGCCTAATTCTCGTCAGTCTCCAATCTTCTGAAGCATAACGAACAAGTTCTTACATGGTGAACAAATTCTTACGTAGTGAATAAGTTCTTACATGGTGAATAGTACAAGGGCAGTCATCACAAAAACTTTTGGTTCTGATCACTCATTATGAACTATAAATAATCAGGTCAAATATGAATATTTGTTTGATTTTTATACTTGATTTATATGTGAATCCCACATTTCTCCCTTTATTATTATTATTATTATTATTTTTTTTTTTAAATAAAATGCTGAAGTGGTAGGTAGATGCAAGATAAAGGTAGAAAACATAGTTTAGTGTTGTAAGAGAGCAAATGTAGATGATCAGGTGTGTGCCTGTAGACTATGTGTTAATCCAAGCTAGACAAGGGCAGTAATCATCCACAGATGCAGAAGATTTCTCTCAAAACAGGTTCTAAGCCTCACCTCTGTTGATCCCCAATTTCTCACCTGATGGCCCCCCTGTGACTGTGCCTATCTTAGGTTGTTCCTCCCTTGAGGAATCTTACCCATCTCTGGCTAACCAGTCACCTTCCAGGGCCATACAGGGAAATGTAAAGTTGGTAAGTGAGAGAGAAGCCATATTGTTTGAAAAGGTTAGCTTTTTACTTCTTTGCAGATTTATGGCCTGTGGCTTCTATGCCCAGCATTTGTCTTGAGGTATCTTTACCACTTGGAGGAGTTATGATATTCGGTGAATTCGATATGAGGCACGAATTCTATTTAAGGGTTGTAATTAGGAAGGAAGAAGAAAAGCTATAGAGGTAACAGACGGAACAAAACATGGGAAGGTTGATTATTTCTTTGACATATCTTCTTGTAGAGTAACTTAAGCATGTATAGGTTTTAAACTAATTGTGCACACACATTAACATAATAAGAATACAGTTACATAACCAAAGCAGATCTATAATTCCCAGCCATCTCCAGTGAAACCAAGAAAACCAGTTAGGCACCCTAGGCATTTGTGAAAATTTGTCTATGATATAATGGATATTGTCCAACTGTACTTGAACAGTCTGAGAGAAATCAGACAAATTAAAACAACCCATTCCTGGGAACCGTTCACATCCCATATGTTCTTTTAACAGTAGATAGTCTGCATTTGTAAGATTTTGGAGTGCTACAACTTACACTTCTCCTAATTCTTGGTTGAGTTCCAACAGTATAGACCCAGTCGAATTTGTTGTTTTACTGTATGCACAGGCCAGCTTAGATATCTCCTTCTTCATTCCAATGGCAAGTCCAGGAACCGGTGGGATGAATGAAGCTACAACTGCAGCATTGCCTGGTTTTTTTTGAGGTTTTTTGATGATCATCTTCTGGTATGAGTCTTCCAGACAGTGCTGATGTTGGAAGTTCTTCTTCATATCGTATCTTAGTTCATTTTCTGGGTAACCAAATTAGGCTTTGATCCTCTGTATAAACACAAACAGACCCTTTGCCCACACTTTGATATGCCCTTTATACCATTGTGTAGAACTCATTGGAGGTCACCACACAAGAACTGCTTTTTTTTTTTTTTTAAGAGAAAGGAATATTATCAGAAAAGTGTACATCCATAGCCGATCATCTGACACCCTTTAAGTGATCAAAATTAAGGATATTTAAAGCATGCATTAATCGTTGATTTACAGTTAGTTTTATCCTATCAGGGAGTAATCCCCCTTCTCTTTCTTTCTTTCTTTTTTTTTAAATTTAATCTACACTTACATGAAGAATATTATGTTTACTGGGCTCTCCCCTATACCAGGTCCCCCCTATAAACCCCTTTACAGTCACTGTCCATCAGCATAGCAAAATGTTGTAGAATCACTACTTGTCTTCTCTGTGTTGTACAGCCCTCCCCTTTCTCCCACCTCCCCCATGCATGCTAATCTTAATACCCCTCTTCGTCTCCCCCCCTTCCTTATCCCTCCCTACCCACCCATCCTCCCCAGTCCCTTTCCCTTTGGTACCTGTTAGTCCATTCTTGGGTTCTGTGATTCTGCTGCTGTTTTGTTCCTTCAGTTTTTCCTTTGTTCTTATACTCCACAGATGAGTGAAATCATTTGGTATTTCTCTTTCTCTGCTTGACTTATTTCACTGAGCATAATACCCTCCAGGTCCATCCATGTTGCTGCAAATGGTAGGATTTGCCCTCTTCTTATGGCTGAGTAGTATTCCATTGCGTATATCTACCACATCGTCTTTATCCATTCATCTACCGATGGACATTTGGGTTGCTTCCAGTTCTTGGCTATTGTAAATAGTGCTGCGATAAACATAGGGGTGCATCTGTCTTTCTCAAACTTGATTGCTGCATTCTTAGGGTAAATTCCTAGGAGTGGAATTCCTGGGTCAAATGGTAAGTCTGTTCTGAGCATTTTGATGAAGCTCCATACTGCTTTCCACAATGGTTGAACTAATTTACATTCCCACCAGCAGTGTAGGAGGGTTCCCCTTTCTCCACAGCCTCGCCAACATTTGTTGTTGTTTGTCTTTTGGATGGCAGCTATCCTTACTGGTGTGAGGTGATACCTCATTGTAGTTTTAATTTGCATTTCTCTGATAATTAGTGATGTGGAGCATCTTTTCATGTGTCTGTTGGCCATCTGTATTTCTTTTTTGGAGAACTGTCTTTTCAGTTCCTCTGCCCATTTTTTAATTGGATTATTTGATTTTTGTTTGTTGAGGCGTGTGAGCTCTTTATATATTTTGGATGTCAAGTCTTTATCGCATCTGTCATTTATAAATATATTCTCCCATACTGTAGGGTTCCTTTTTGTTCTATTGATGGTGTCTTCTGCTGTACAGAAGCTTTTCAGCTTAATATAGTCCCACTTATTCATTTTTGCTGTTGTTTTCCTTTGCCTGGGGAGATATGTTCAAGAAGAGGTCACTCATGTTTATGTCTAAGAGGTTTTTGCCTATGTTTTTTTCCATGAGTTTAATGGTTTCATGACTTAAATTCAGGTCTTTGATCCATTTTGAATTTACTTTTGTATATGGGGTTAGACAATGGTCCAGTTTCATTCTCCTACATGTAGCTGTCCAGTTTTGCCAGCACCATCTGTTGAAGAGACTGTCATTTCGCCATTGTATGTCCATCGCTCCTTTATCAAATATTAATTGACCATATATATTTGGGTTAATGTCTGGAGTCTCTGGTCTGTTCCACTGGTCTGTGGCTCTGTTCTTGTGCCAGTACCAAATTGTCTTGATGACTATGGCTTTGTAGTAGAGCTTGAAGTTGGGGAGTGAGATCCCCCCTACTTTATTCTTCTTTCTCAGGATTGCTTTGGCTATTCGGGGTCTTTGGTGTTTCCATATGAATTTTTGAATTATTTGTTCCAGTTCATTGAAGAATGTTGCTGGTAATTTGATAGGGATTGCATCAAATCTGTATATTGCTTTGGGCAGGATGGCCATTTTGATGATATTAATTCTTCCTATCCATGAGCATGGGATGCGTTTCCATTTGTTAATGTCCCCTTTAATTTCTCGTAAGAGTGACTTGTAGTTTTCAGAGTATAGGTCATTCACTTCTTTGGTTAGATTTATTCCTAGGTATTTTATTCTTTTTGATGCTATTGTGAATGGAATTGTTTTCCTGATTTCTCTTTCTATTGGTTCTTTGTTAGTGTATAGGAAAGCTACAGATTTCTGTGTGTTAATTTTGTATCCTGCAACTTTGCTGTATTCTGATATCAGTTCTAGTAGTTTTGGGGTGGAGTCTTTAGGGTTTTTTATGTACAATATCATGTCATCTTCAAATAGTGACAGTTTAACTTCCTCTTTACCAATCTAGATTCTTTGTATTTCTTTGTTCTGTCTGATTGCCATGGCTAGGACCTCCAGTACTATGTTAAATAGCAGTGGGGAGAGTGGGCATCCCTGTCTAGTTCCCGATCTCAGAGGGAAAGCTTTCAGCTTCTCGCTGTTCAATATAATGTTGGCTGTGGGTTTATGACATATGGCCTTTATTATGTTGAGGTACTTGCCCTCTATTCCCATTTTGCTGAGAGTTTTTATCATGAATGGATGTTGAATTTTGTCAAATGCTTTTTCAGCATCTATGGAGATGATTATGTGGTTTTTGTCTTTCTTTTTGTTGATGTGGTAGATGATGTTGATGGATTTTCGAATGTTGTACCATTCTTGCATCCCTGGGATGAATCCCACTTGGTCATGGTGTATGATCCTTTTGATATACTGTTGAATTCGGTTTGCTAATATTTTATTAAGTATTTTTGCATCTACATTCATCAGGGATATTGGTCTGTAATTTTCTTTTTTGGTGGGGTCTTAGCCTGGTTTTGGTATTAGGGTGATGTTGGCTTCATAGAATGAGTTTGGGAGTATTCCCTCCTCTTCTATTTTTTGGAAAACTTTAAGGAGAATGGGTATTATGTCTTCTCTGTGTGTCTGATAAAATTCCGAGGTAAATCTGCCTGGCCCGGGTGCTTTGTTCTTGGGTAGTTTTTTGAGTACCGTTTCAATTTCTTTGCTCGTAATTGGTTTGTTTAACATTTGTGTTTCTTCCTTGGTCAGTCTTGGGAGGTTGTATTTTTCTAGGAAGTTGTCCATTTCTTCTAGGTTTTCCAGCTTGTTGGCATATAGGTTTTCATAGTAGTCTTTAGTAATTCTTTGTATTTCTGTGGAGTCTGTCGTGATTTTTCCATTCTCATTTCTGATTCTGTTGTTTTGTGTTGATTCTCTTTTTCTCTTAATAAGTTTGGATAGAGGCTTATCTATTTTGTTTATTTTCTCAAAGAACCAGCTCTTGGTTTCCTTGATTTTTGCTATTGTTTTATTCTTCTCAATTTTGTTTATTTCTTCTCTGGTCTTTATTATGTCCCTCCTTCTGCTGACTTTAGGCTTCACTTGTTCTTCTTTTTCCAATTTCGATAATTGTGACGTTAGACTATTCATTTGGGATTGTTCTTCCTTCAAGTTTGCCTGGATCACTATATACTTTCCTCTTAGGACTGCTTTCGCTGCGTCCCACAGAAGTTGGGGCTTTGTGTTGTTGTTGTCATTTGTTTCTATATATTCCTTTACACTGTTCTTCTTTTAAGCATTTTATTAATGTTATACATGCATGCAGTTTAAAATAAATCACATATTTCTATAAGGCTTATTAGAAAAAAAGTCTCTTGTCCCCTTCTCCATGAACCTGTCTTTATTCCCATTCCCTAGAAGTAACAACTGTCAACGCTTTTGGGTTTTGTTTTGGTAATTTCCTTAATTTTTATTAAAAAACAAACAAACCTCGAACCCTGCTTTTTGCTGTTTCTTGAATTTTACATTTTAACTGTTGATGTCGTAATATGAAAAATGAAGATTAGCTCTTCTATACATGCTGACTCCTACCTTTGTCTCCCTCCTGTCTTCTGAATATTACATCATAACTTTTTGTAAGGTCAATATTTAGTTAGAGACATTGTTTACAGTTTGAGCTAGGCCATATATATACTATAGTTACAAAGTATAGCAGAATATGCCAACCCCAAAATATGATACCCCCAAAATATAACATAAGGATTATTTTGAGCTGAAGGCAATTGAAAGAAGGAAATACAAGAGAACTTTCTTCCCTTCCCATTTGCCTAAAAGTAGGACATAAAGGTGTCTGTTCTCCATCCCTCTCTATCCCTGGGGTAAGTTAATCTTCCTATCAATGGAGAAGACACTGACTTAACTCTGTATAATGAACCTTAGTCTTGTTTACTGTACTTGTCCCGATCACCCCTGTAAAACTGGCTTCCCAACACCTTTGTTTTCTTTTTCAAGCTAGTGTTCTGAGCCACTTTTGAGAGTTACTCATTTTTCTCTGCATATCTCCATGTATACATGAAGTATACGTGGTAATCAACAAACATCTCTTTGTTTTTCCCTTATTAATCTGTCTTTTGTTATGGGGTCCCCAACCAAGAACTAAGAAGGTTAGAGGGAAAATTGTTTTTTCTTCCCCTACTGCTATAATTAAGGAAAACATTCTATTTTTCCTCTTAGTAATTTTCTTTTATTGGCTTTTCTATTTATGTACTGTTAATTTGTGTCCAGACTGTCCACCAGACATGTAAATCACATTTTAATATGTTTAAGCACACTGATTGTTTAGCAACTCCAGTATTTGCTCAGGAACATCTTGCCTGAAGCGACTGCCAGCCTCTGCTGTCCTGTTCTAGTTTACTCTGGTGGTTTCTTGGGCCTCATCCATGGCTGCTATCCTGGAGTTCCCTTTCACCAACATTCTGGGGATTCTGCTCTCTTCCCTCTTGCATTACTTCACTTATTTCAGAATCCAAGTCTGCCTTTTCTCTTTCCTTGTTTTGATGGAGTATGTTTCCTAGGAAACTCACTGAGAAAAAGGATATATGGAAGAATATTTGAATATTTTGAGACCGCACATAACTGGAAATATTGCCTTTACCTTTGATTGGTTATTTGGTTAGGTATAGAATTTTAGTTTGGAAAAGTTTTGCCAAATTTTGATGGTATTTTTCCATTACCTTCTGCCTTTCAGGGTTGTTGTTGATACCTGTCTTGCTATTCTGGTTCTTTATCCTTCATATATGACATTTTTTTTTCCCTTCTCTCACCTACCCATGTTCAGTTCATTATCATGTTCCATGTTCTGTCAATCTATGTCTTCTAAATATATCCTGATTCTGTATACTGCTTATCTTTGTCACTGTCCTAGTAAAATTGCTTCCTAAGTAGTCATTCCCCATCTACTCTTAACCTTCCCTATCCATTGATACTCAGAAGCCAAAACTGTCTTTGAGAATTGGTAAGTCTTTTGATCATGCATAGGGCTTCTCCCTATGTCTCTTTATATTGTCTTCCCCCATACATGTCCTTGTCCCTTATATAAGCACACCAGTCATATTAGATTAGGGATCACTCTAATGACCTCATGTTTAAGTTGATTACCTCTGTAAAACCCTTTCTCCAAAGAAGGTCACATTCTCAGGCACAGAGGGTTAGACTTCAACATATGAGATTTGAGGAGACACAGTTCAGCCTATAACCATATTTAACAATATTTTTTTTCCTTATGAAACTGAAAGTTCTACAATAGAGGAAATGCTCCTGTCTTAGGTGCTGCTGTAACCCCAGGATCTTGTGCATAGTTTGGATTCACTACATTTTTGACCAAGTGAATGAATAGATGAAGACGGGAGTTTTTAAAAATGAAGTTTTTATCAGAGTCTATCAAACCTATAAAAAATATGCTAAGAGAATTAAACATTTTTCTACATCTTTCACTATTCTATTTTATTTTAGAGAAGAAATAGTGAAACTTAGATTTGTCCTCCAAGCTAAGGGGTATCAGCCCCAGGTGTTAGCCATGCTTAGCTACCTCATGTCTTCTTCTCATTTATGCTTTGTCACTTTTCAAAAGAAAAGACAGGCAGAAAATCGTAGTTGTTGAATGTATTTTATATCATGAGTTCCATAGATGTTGTTTTATTAATCCTTCTGGATGAAAGGAAAGGAGCGACACACAGCAGCAATTCACCGGAGAGTTCTGCTTTATTAGGGAAAGGTGCTGGGTTATATAGGAAGGGGCATGGGGTGATTGTGGTGTTACTTCTACGGGGCTGTTGGCTGTTGGCTAGGTGCTGGGATTGAGAGGGGGGTGAGAGGTGATTGGGCTTCAGGTGGCGCCGGCGGGAACTGAGGACCCCGAAGAGAAGCCGGAAGTTTGCCATCTTACTCGTAGGGACCCTTCATTCCCCCCTTTCTCCTCTATGGGTTTGTGGACGTTGCTTTCTCTCTGGCTGCTTCCTGCTGAACAGGGGCGGAGAAGGGAGTGAGGGTTTGAGGATTGGGAGGAAAGGGTTGATAGGACTCCCCGCAGTAAGGAGGAGTAGATGTGGACTTCTTCAGGTTGGAAATCAATGAAGGTTCCCTGTAACCATAGGTTGAGGACCTGTTGATTCCAATGGTGCCAAGAGGATATGGGTGTCAGGAGCCAGGCGTCTGCGGCCATTGTTTCCAGGAACAGTTTCCAGCGGAGAGCGGGGTCCATCTCAGCATGTGGTGAGGAGGTCACGTGAGGGTGAGGGATCTTCTGTGTCCAGAAGCTGGTAGTTCCTGAGTAAAAGCTGGTTGAAAGCTTGATTAGAGATTTTTCCGACTTGGGATTTGATGAACTTTATTATACAGGGTAAGAAGAGACAGACGAGAAGAATGACTATTATGGGGCCTGCAATGGGCCAGAGCCAGGTGAGGAGGGGGTTTGTTAGTATTGAAGAGAATGGGTTGGAATTGGAAGCAGAGTGGAGGCTGGAGGCAAGGTCGGTGAGTTTGGTGATGTCAGTTTCTACAATGCCGGATTCGTTGATGTAATAGCAGCACTCTTCTCAGAGGAAGACGCAGGTGCCGCCCTTCTCGGCTGTAAGCAGATCTAGGGCCCGCCGGTTTTGAAGGGTGACTTTAGCTAGCGAAGTGACCTGTCTTTGGAGAGAGGCTAGGGAATCGGCAGTGGATGTCAGGGCTCCCTCAAGTTTGGCGTTGAGATCTCTAACTGCCCATAGAGAGTGACCTAAGGCTCCTCCCGAAAACCCCACCCCAATGGCTGAGGTGATTAAAGAGATACCGACCATGATGGGAAGGAAAGCAGCCCTTTTTGTGCGCGAGTGCAAGGGAGGTTGGAGCTCAAGGAATTCTGCCATGCTGTAAAGTGTAAGCTGTGGGATTAGGGTGACGAGAATGCAGGGTGTATCGGAGTTGAGAGGTAGTGAGTTGAAAAGACTGCCATTACACCAAAAGAAGTGTCCCGGTTGTGTAAAAGTCTTAGAGCCGGAGGTAGGGGTGTCGATAGAGAGGCAGTGAAGTGCACTGGAGGGGGGTGGAGTTGGGCCTACACAGTGGTGGATGGTGAGATTATCTGCGTATTCTGGTTCCCATAGGGGTATGTCTGCCAGGGGACAGAGGGGTTGTCTGTCTGCATGGAAAGAGTAGTTGGAAATATTGAGGGGCATGGCGGCCAGCAGTGGGCGCTGTAGTGATGCACACAAGAAACAATTGGCAGTGTTGAGGGTGTGGTTGAGAAAGATGGTGGTGTCCTGAATGAGCTGTAACCAAGAGTAGGAGGAATAAGAAGATGAAGAGGTGCCATCAAGAGTTTGGATAATGACTTTCTCGAATGTCTGATATCTGATGCAACTTGAGAGATCTGGGAGTGAGAGGGAACATACTCTCGAGAGATATGAAGGGTACCGTGGGGGGTCGAGGACCCCTTGTAGTAAACTGAGGCTGTTACTCCAGCAGCCCATCGAGAGTCCCAGGGATCTGGGATTGATAAGGAGAATGAGCCGTTGGGATATTTCATGAAACGGTTGGAGGAGTAATACTGTGGGTACTGGAAGTCACCCATGTAGTGAATGGTGCAAGACCAGTAGGGGCATCCCCCGTAGGTGTCTTGCCATTGCCTGCAATAGGCTTGTCTTTGGTCATAGAGGAAGCAGAGGTAGGGAGAATAAAGGTAGCTGTAAATGAATACTTCGGTGGAGGGAGGAAAGTGGAGGTACAAAGGCTCAGAGCAGCCTTTCAGAGGGCAGTCTGATGTGGCAATGAGGGCAGTAACTTTTGTTTGATGCTGTGTGTAAGTCTGCTTGACTTTGAATCGCCATACAAAGGAGGGTGGGGCGGCAGGGAAGACAATAGGAATGAGGGAAAAAAGCGAGAGAGCAGTAAAGGAGGAAAAAGTCATGATCCGGGTATGGATGGCAAAGCGGGTGCACGGGAGATGCGGAGCTTCAAGTGATCAGAGGGATGAGGCGTGGTAGAGTAGACAGCGTCTTGGGCTGTATCCGAAGGACTCTGGATTGTGACTGATGGGTCTTGGGTGTCCAGAGAAGGTGGGTCTTGGGTATTTGGTTTCAACCTGGAGATATGAATCCAAGGGGTGACAGAGTTATCAGGCAGTGAGAGCTTGGCGGCCGAGGGGGTGCAGAGAATAACTGTGTGTGGACCTTCCCATTTCGGGGTGAGAGAGGGCCGATCCTCTGGTGGCTTATAAAACACTAGTTGGCCGGGCTGTAAGACAGGAGGATTTTGGGAGGCGGATGGATCAGGAAGGAGCCAATCCTGATATTTCCACAATTCAGTGCGCAGGAGAGAGAGTAGTGGAAGGGCTATATTGGGAGGAATTGGTCCTTTGTGGGAAGGGAGCCCCGGGGGTAGAATCGGGCGGCTGTACATGATCTCAAAGGGCGACAAGAAGGAAGGTTTCTTTGGGAGGGCTCGAATGCGGAGTAGAGCTAAGGGAAGTAAGCGAACCCAGTCAAGGTGTAGTTCTAGAGATAGTTTGGTCAGGATGTCTTTTAGAGTCCTATTGGCTCTTTCTACTTTTCCCGAAGCTTGTGGTCGATAAGGACAATGTAAATGCCAGGGGAGCGAGAGCGACTTGGAGAGGTTCTGGATAATTTGGGCAGTGAACTCAGGGCCGTTATCTGATTGGAGGGAAGTGGACATCCCGAACTTAGGAAAGATCTGGGTGAGGAGGATAGAGGCAACTACGGACGCTCGTTTGTTAGTGGTGGGGAAAGCTTCGACCCATCCTGAAAATGTATCTACTAGCACGAGTAGGTATCTGGTACGTCGTACAGGGGGCATGTTAGTGAAGTCTATTTGCCAATCTGCAGTGGGGACATTACCCCTTTCTTGATGAGCCGGGAAGGGTCGGGCTTTGAGGGGGTTATTAGGGTTAGTGCGTTGGCAGATGGTGCACTTGCAGGTGATTTGGTTAAGTAGGGTTTTGTCTTCAGGAGAGAGAGGAAAAAAGATTGTAAAAAATGGATCAAGGATTGGGGGCTGGGATGGAACAGGTCATCTAAGAGGCGGAAGAGAGACTCTTTGTCCTGAGAGCAGAGGGCGTCTTGTGATAAGGCTAAAACTGCAAGGGCAGATGGATTGTTGTCTGGTGCGTTTTCTGATAGGGCAACTGACCGGGCTACCCTGTCGGCTTTGTTGTTACCTCTTGCAATGGGGGACTCATCTTTTTGATGTGATTTGCAGTGGACTATGCCTAGTCGGTGTGGGAGTTGTGAAGCCTCTAGAAGTTTAGTAATTAAGGCTGAATTAGTTATGGAATTCCCTTTTGTGGTGAGGAGGCCTCATTCTTTCCATACTGCCGCGTGGGACAAGAGAATATGGAATACGTACTTGGAGTCAGTGTACAATGTGAGAGACTTGTCCCGGGCCAGAGTGCAAGCTCTGGTGGCTGCGATGAGTTCAGCCTGCTGATTGGTTGTACCAGGGGGTAGGGCTCGTGCCTCAATGACATCTTCGAGGGAGACTACTGCATATCCTGAGTAGTGGGTGCCCTCATGTTTAAAGGAGGACCCATCAGTAAACCAGATGAGGTCGGAGTGTGAGAGGGCTCCTTCAGAGATCGTGGAGTGGCACGGAAGGAAGTTGTGAAGGGCTTCCAGGCAGTCATGCGAGGGAGTATGAGGAGAGTAGGGCAGAGGAAGAAGAGTGGCCGGATTCAGGGGCGGGCAGGGGAGGAAAGAAATGTTTGGATTTTGGAGGAAAGAGGACAGTAAGGTCAGGAGTCTGGAGGGAGGGTCTGTAAACTTTTGTAGGTTAAGAGATCTTTTAGGTGATGTGGGGACAGAATGGTAAGGGGCGCTCTGAATGTTAGTTTATGAGCTTCTTTCTGCAAGAGCTGTCCGGCGGCTAATGCCCGTAGGCAGGGGGCCCATCACCAAACTGTGGGGTCTAATTGCTTGGAGAGATAAGCTACTGGGGCAAAGGATGGGCCATAATATTGGCCTAGGACTCCTAGAGCTTGACTGGACCTCTCATGAATGTATAATGAGAAGGGTTTTGACAAATCAGGGAGATGGAGAGCTGGAGCTTCTACAAGGGCTTGACGGAGCTTAATGAAGGAGTATCGGGGTGAGGATGATAATGGTTCTTCAGGGGGGCCCTTGCTGAGGTCGTATAGGGGTCTTGCCAACAGGGAGAAGTTAGGGATCCACGCTCTAAAATACCCAGCCAGGTCTAGAACGGAAAGGATTTCTGTCTTGGTTTTGGGAACGGGCAGGTCAGAGAGGAGTCGTTTTCTGTTTAAGGTAATGGACTTTCTTTGTTGAGACAGAAGGAATCCAAGGTAAGTGACAGAAGGGGAAGAGATTTGAGCTTTGACAGGGGATACTCCATAACCTCTGGAAGCTATAAGGTTAAGTAGAGACGCAGTGTCAAGTTGAGACTGTTCCCACGAGGGACTGCAGAGTAGAAGATTATCTACATATTGTAATAAAGTGGACTCGGGGTGATCATGGTGAAACTGTTTGAGGTCTTGAGCTAGGACTTGTCCAAAAATATGGGGACTATCTCGGAAGCCTTGTGGTAAAACTGTCCAAGTAAGTTGTACAGAATGTCTGGTGTATGGGTCTGTCCAGGTGAAGGCAAAAAAATCTTGGGAGGAGGGGTCTAGAGGGATAGAAAAAAATGCGTCCTTGAGATCTAGGACTGAGAAGTGAGATGTGGAAGCAGGGATCTGCAATAAAAGGGTGTATGGATTTGGAACTAAGGGATGGATAGGGACAACGGCTATGTTGATGAGGCGAAGGTCTTGAACAAGGCGGAAAGATCCGTTGTTTTTTTTAACAGCTAATATGGGGGTATTAAATGGGGAGTGAGTGGGTCTGATGTAGTTTTTGTTTAAGAGATCTTGAATGATGGGTTGGAGGCCTATGAGGGCTGAAGTGGTTAGGGGGTATTGGGCCTGACAGATATACTGAGAGGGGTCACGTAATTTGATAGAGGCAGGGGTACAAAGGGCCATGGAGTGGATTGTAATGTCCCAAACTTTGGGATTTACAGGGTGTATAAGGGCGAAACCGGAGCTTTCATTGGGTAGAGGGGGGTTGTCGGCTATGAGGGCTACTGGAGTACAGAAAGGGAGTACTGGGGGCTGTGGGATTGGATATAGTTATGGAAACGTGGAGGAGGGAAAGGATGTCTCGTCCTAGTAAAGGGATGGGACACTGGGGCATAACTAGGAAGGAGTGGGAGAAAGGTATGGGACTGTCTAGGATTGTGCATAAAAGGGGGGTGGGTTTTAATGGGAAAATCTGTTTACCTCCTACCCCGACTATAGGAGTAATGGCTGGCGTGGTAGGGCCCCAGTATTCTCGCAAGACTGAGAAGGTGGCTCCTGTATCTAGGAGGAAGGAGATGGGGCGACAGTCTACTGTTAAAGTAACCCTGGGCTCCTGTTTGGTGATGGAAATGGTCGGGCGAGAAGCCCCCAGGCCCCATCAATCTTCTTCTGCCAGCCCCACTACGGCGGGCTTAGGATGGGGGTTGTTAGTCCAGCCTCCCCTTCGGGTGGTTGGGCAATCAGACCCCCAGTGGCCCTTTTTGTGGCATCTGGGGCATGGGGTGGTAGGAGATTTGGGGGAGGGGCACGCCCTTGACCAATGTCCCTCTTTTCCGCACTTGAAACAAGCTCCTGGGGGGGGGGCTTGTCTGTAGAGGGGCGCCCAGGTTGTGGTTTTATCAGCTGGGCCAACATCTGGAAATTGGCCTGATCAGCTTTTTGTTTATGGCGTTCTTTCTCCTCCTCCCGGTTATGGAAGACTTTAAAGGCCACTGTTAGGATCTCAGTCTGTGGGGTAGCGGGGCCCTGTTCTAACTTTTTGAGTTTAGCTTTAATGTCGGGGTAGCTTTGAGCTAGGAAGTATGTCATAAGGACCTGTCTTCCTTCAGGTGTTTCTGGGTCCAGGCTGGTATACTGTAATAGGGCTTGAGTGAGTCTGTCTAAGAACTTGGAGGGGGTTTCATCTCTCTTTTGAATTATGTCTTGGAGCTTTTGAAAATTGACTACTTTACGAGCTGCCTTTTTTAGACCTGCTATTAAGTAGGAGGCAAAAATATCTCGAGAGTGGAGACCCACAGCGGTGTTATAATCCCAGTGTGGGTCTTGTTCGGGGATAGCAGTGGTACCAGGGGGACAGGACAGGTGGGGTCAGTCCTGTGGGTTTCGGTAGCATGCGTTTGGGCGAAGTTCCAAGCTCGTCTATGCTCCTCAGGGAGGAGAGTATTGGCCAGGAGCATGAAAATGTCATGATGCGTGAGGCTGTAAGACTGGAGGGTCCATTGAAACTCCCTGATGTATGTCATGGGATCAGTGGAAAAGGAACTTAGGCGTTTCTCTAGTTGGGCTAAATCTCCTAAGGAGAAAGGGACGTGAACGCGCACGATGCCTTCGGATCCTGCTACTTCCCGGAGCGGCGCGATAATTTTGGGAGGCCCTCGGGACCAAGTCTGAGGGGGACTGAAGGGTTCTGGCTCAGTCTGTGCGGGGGGAAACAGGTTATGGGGGCAAAGCCGCGATAATTTTGGGAGGCCCTCGGGACCGAATCTGAGGGGGCAAAGACGGACGAGGCTCTTGGAACTTAGTTAGAGGGCGGCTGAAAGGCTCAGGCTCGATTTGCGGGAGAGGAGAAGGTAAGGGGGACGGAGGAGGAGGGGGTGAGGTGCCGGAAGAGATGGTGGAGGAGGGGGAAGGGAGCGGATGGGAGGCTTCTGTGGGGTTGGAGGCGGCGGGGGCGGCGATAGAGGAAGGGGGAGGGGCTGTTGTAGGAGAAGAAGGGGAAGGTAGAGGACGGGAGGCTTCTGCCGCAGGGAAAGAGGCAGTGGTAGCGGCGGTAGAGGAAGGGGGAGGGGCTGTTGTAGCAGAAGAAGGGGAAGGGAGAGGATGGGAAGCTTCTGCCCCGGGTAAAGAGGCAGCGGTGGCGGCGGTAGAGGAAGGGGGAGGGTCTGTTGTAGGAGAAGAAGGGGAAGGGAGAGGATGGGAGGCGTCTGCTGCAGGGAAAGAGGCAGCGGTGGCGGTGGAGGGTAGAGGGGTTGTAGGAGGGGGAGGGGCCGAAGGGGGAAGTCTGTATGTCGGAGGCTCGTCAGCGGGTCAAAGGTAATTGAAGAGGGACTGGGAGTGTGTGGAGGGGAGGGAGACGGCTTGCAGGCTAGGAGAACTTGGGGTGGGGAGCAGGTGGTGCAGAGGCTGGGATTTTGAGCTAGGAGGCGAAAAGCTTCGATATAGGGAATCTCCTTCCATTTTTTCAGGTGCTGGCAGTAATTAAAGAGATTGCGAGTGATGTTAGGATCAAGAGTTCCCCCTGCGGGCCGTTGGTTGTTATTGTCTAGGGGGTATGTCGGCCAATCTTGGGAGCAATATTTACGGAGTTTTGGTTTTATATCAGGCGTCAGGGAGAGGGTAGCGAGATGCTTAAGCAGGCATTCAAGAGGTGAACTTTCAGGGAGGGATGAGGAGGCTCCCATGGCTAAAGGACAGAGAAGGAGACAAACAGGGGAAGACAAACGGAGATCCTCGGGCTGGAGGCAGACCACAAGGAGACAAAGGGCGTCCCCGATGATCCTTGGTGGTCTGCGGAAACTCGTATACGAGTCGGAATTTCTTGGGAAGTGTGGGTCGTCACCCAGACTTCCCTAAGAAGGCAGAGTGCCGGAGTCACGAGGTACCTAGCGCTAGGTGTTTTCGGCAGACCGAACAGGTTTCGGCGGACGGAACAGAAGGAGGAGGGGGCGGGAAAGGGAGCATTCTCATCCACAAAGGAGTCACCTCGTTTATGGCTGTTGTGTGGGGGGGGGCCTGAGAGTCTGCTGCAGCTGTGAAGGCCTGAGGTGGGGGTTTATGGCTTTTGGAGGAGGGGCCTGACGGTCCGCTGCAGCCGTGAAGGCCTGAGGTGGGGATTTATGGCTGTTGGGGGAGGGGCCTGAGGGTCCGCCGCAGCCGTGAAGGCCTGAGGCGGGGAGCGTTCCCTCCTCGTCCCCGAGCGTCAGGGCCTTGCCGGACGATCACGGTCAATGGCACTGCGATAGCTCAGGGAAGAGTGGCCCACCCCGGGGAAATTTTGCTTAAAAAGTTTCAGGCCTGAGGTGGGGGTTTATGGCTTTTGGAGGAGGGGCCTGAGGGTCCGCCGCAGCTGTGAAGGCCTGAGGCGGGGAGCGTTCCCTCCTCGTCCCCGAGCGTCAGGGCCTTGCCGGAGGATCACAGTCAATGGCACTGCGATAGCTCGGGGAAGAGTGGCCCACCCTGGGGAAATTTTGCTTAAAAAGTTTCAGGCCTGAGGCGGGGGTTTATGGCTTTTGGAGGAGGGGCCTGAGAGTCCGCCGCAGCCGTGAAGGCCTGATGCAGGGAGCGTTCCCTCCTCGTCCCCGAGCATCAGGGCCTTGCCGGACGATCACAGTCAATGGCACTGCAATAGCTCGGGAAGAGTGGCCCACCCCGGGGGGAAAACTTACCTAAAGGCCAGAGAGGAGCGGTGAGTGTGATGAGCCAGCGTCGGATAAAGAGGACGAGGGCAAGCTGCTGCTGGTGTTGGGGGGAAGACAGGGCCCAGTTGGGGTGTCCCATCTCCCGGGTTTTGGCACCAATGAAAGGAAAGGAGTGACACAGCAGCAATTCACCGGAGAGTTCTGCTTTATTAGGGAAAGGTGCTGGGTTATATAGGAAGGGGCATAGGGTGATTGTGGTGTTACTTCTATGGGGCTGGTGGCTGTTGGCTAGGTGCTGGGATTGGGAGGCGGGCGAGAGGTGATTGGGCTTCAGGTGGCGCCGGCAGGAACTGAGGACCCCGAAAAGAAGCCGGAAGTTTGCCATCTTACTGGTGGGGACTCTTCACTGGCAACTCTGTGAAACAAGTATTATCCTATTTCACAGAGAAAGAAACTGGGACTCAGAAAATCTAGACAAACTGTCAATATGCTAGTAGGGAGCAGAGCTGGCAAACCCAGGGTTATCAGATGCTCAAATTTAAGCCCTTTGTGCCGTACCATGCTTTCAGTATATTGGGAACCTCTTCTTTGGTGGGTAAATTTTAGTTTTAGGATATGTTCTCTGGCCACAATGGCATTAAATGTCAGTCAGTAATAGAGCCCTCTGGAAAGTCACCAAATATTTGGAAACTATATAACACACTTGCAAATAACCCATGTGTCAAAGAAAAATTAAAACCAAGAAATTTCACAATTATTTATTAATTCATTTAAAAGTAAGTATAACTATTTTGTGTTCATAGTAGTTGATTAAAAAGAAAATGTTTCAAACACAAAAAAATTTAAGTGGACATTTCTACCTGCCCACGTGGAATAACAGACTGTGTTTACTTGCTTTCATTGAAAAATGAAAAAACCAGATGAAATGTATAAAACTGGTGTTTCAGATATTGGAATACATTATCTAAGGACTGTTATCCCTGAGAGAGAGAAAACCAATTACATGGTGCGCTCTGCAGTTCCAGCAGTTTAGAGGCTGTTTTAAGGCATATGGTGGGAGAACTGAACCCCAAAATAATCCCGTGGTATCACTGAGTAGGTAAAAACAGAAGTCAAAGTTGTGGGAGGCCAAGATATCTAGAATTTGTGGGACAGAGTACCAGAAGGGAGTGAACCACTGAGCAGAGAGCTCTAAAGATCTGTAGAGAGAGCCAGTTAAGTCTTTAGCTGCTCCGCAATCTGCACATGAATGCAGGGAAACTGCCTGAGACTAGGGAAAGAACTGCTTGAAAGGATTTGTTCCAGAACAATTTCTGGAATTCACAAAGGCCGGAAAACAGTATGAATTCACCACCAGTCTTCCTAGAAAAAAACTTAATATCTGGGGCATCAGGCAGAATCCTCAGAAAGCTTTTATTGCTTTGGTACTGGGCTAGCTTACCTAAGGGCCAGATGATAAATCTTTTAGGCTTCAGAAGCTACATATGGTTTTGCTCATGTTCCTGTTTGTTTCCAATCCTTTATAAAAATATAAAAACCATTCTTAGCTAGAGGACCATATAAAAATGTGTCATAGGTTGGATTTGGCTGTTGGGCTGCTGTTTGCTGACCCCTACTCTAGACTAATGGCTCCTCTAATTTTCTCTAATAAAAACGTTTTTAAAATACAGACATCATCATTTTTTAGAGCAGTTTTAGATTCACAGCAAAAGTGAGTGGAAAATGCTCAGAGTCGCTGTATTTCTCCTGCCTCCACACATACACAGGCTGTCCACTGCCAACATCCCACACCAGAGCAGTACATTTGTTACAGTTGATGAACTTGCACAGACATGTCATTATCACAAAGTCCATAGTTTACATTAGTTCACTCTTGGTGTTATATTTTCTATGGGTTTTGACAAATCTATAATGATATACATCTACCATTCTATATAACAGTAGTTTCACTGCCCTAAAAAATGCCTCTGTTCCTCCTCCCTAAGCCCTAGCAATCACTTATCTTTTTACTGTCTTCATAGTCTTTTCTTTTCCAGAATGTCATATAAACTGGAACCATACAGTATATAGCCTTTTTAGATTGTCTTCTTTTATTTATTAACATGCATTCAAGTTTCCTCTGTGTCTTTCCATGGCTCTATAGCTCATTTCCTTTTAGCCCTGAGTAGTATTCCATTGTTCTGAATGTACCACAGTTCATTTATCAGTTTACCTACTGAAGACACCTTGGTTGCTTCTTTTGACAATTACAAAAAAAGCTGCTGAAAACATTCATGTGCAGGTTTTTGTGTGGACATAAGTTTTCAATTCATTTGGGTAAATGGTAAGGGGTCTCATTGCTAGATCATAAGGTGTCTTTAGTTTTGAAAGAAATTGCCAGTTGTCTTCCAAGATGACTGTACCATTTTGCATTCCCATCAGCAATGAGTGAAAATTCTTATTGCTTCACATACCCATCAGCATATAGTATTGTTAGTGTTTTTGATTTTTGCCATTCTCACATGTAGGTAGTGGTATCTCATTGTTTTAATGTGTAATTTTCTAATGATGTATGATGTTGAGCATCTTTTTATATGTTTATTTGCCATCTGTATATCTCCTTTGTTGAAGTGTCTGTTCATATTTTTTGCCCATTTTTTTATTTGGGTTGCCCATTTTCTTACAGAATTTTAGAAGTTCTTTGTATATTGTCAATAACAGTCCTTTATCACATGTATTTTGCAAATATTTTCTCCTGTTCTATGGCCTGTCATCTTATTATGTTGATAATCTGCCCTAAAAAAATTTGAAATAAAGCCTTGAAATGATTCAGTTGATTCCAGGTAGCTTGCTTGTGGTCCAGTGCGGGAGTCCAGCTCCAGCCTAGGGGTGGAATGCCTGAAGGTGCAGGACAGAGTTGGTGTATGGAGAGACAGGACACGGAGTCAGATGGAGGTGGTCTCTCGACAAAGTGCCGATGACAACTTTATTTGTACCATTTTGCACAAGGATATGATCATTTTTTAAATTATTCTGATGATTAATTAGTATAGGCAGTTGGTTAATAAGTATAGGCAAGCTTTTTTCTTTCTTTTCCTTTCTAATCTATTCATGGTTGGTCAAGCGTTAGACAGGTGGTTGTTTTTCTGTTCCTTGACTGAAACTTTTCCTATCAATATGTACTCTGTTGTGTTTTACGTTTCTATGCAATGCAGTTTCTAAGTAGTGCATGTGACCGTAGGAGCGTGCAGTATGTAGCAGTGACTATGGAGTCTATCAGCTCAGGGTGAAATACAGGTCACCTAGTGCCACAGTTAGCTAGGATTCTTTCCCACTAAAATATTCGTAGAGGCTTTAATAAATTTATAATCGATCTAAAATCATAAACTCATATCTTCACCTTATACCCCTTTATAGGCCACAGTAGGCAGCAAACTAAATTTCCCCCTTCTTATCTACATTTCTCTTTCTTCTGTGTGGATACTAAAATCTCCCTGACATATGCTACACAGGTCTCCATGACTCCACTACTGCAGGGACTAAACAAGTTCTTACATGGTGAACAATGCAAGAGCATTCATATCATAGAAACTGTTTCTGTTTTAACTACAAACTTTAAACTGTAAACAATCACGTCAAATATGATGTATGATTATTCATTTGATTTTTATGCTTTATATGTGAATCTAATAAAATGTTAATGTAGTAGGTAAATGCAAGATATAGATAGAAGGCATGATTTAGAACTGTCAGAAGGCAGGTGTAGATGATCAGGTTTGTGCCTACAGACCAGGTCTTAATCCAGGCTGAACAAGGGCAACAAAACATCCACAGGTGTAGAAGATTTCTCTCAAAACTGGGGGGGGTGAGGTTCTAAGCCTCACCTCTGTTGGCCCCCTTTTTCTCACCTGATGGCCCCCCTGCGACTGTGCCTGTCTTAGGTTGTTCCTCCTTTGAGGAATCTTGCCCGTCTCTGGCTAACCAGCCATCTTACAGGGCCATACAGGGAGATGTAAAGCTGGTAAGCGAGAGAGAAGTAATATTCTTTGAAAAGATTAGTTTTTTACTTCTTTGCAGATTTATGCTCCGTGGCTTCTATGCCCAGCACTTGTTTTGAGGTATCTTTACTTCCTGAAATATGGTACTTGGTAATTTCACATATGAGGCACAAATTCTAGTAAAGGGCTGTGATTAGGAAAGAAGAAAAACAAACTATAGAAGTAGTAGGGGGAAGAAAACATGAGATGATTAATTAAGTGTCAACAGGGTTATTCTATTCAATATTCTCTCGTAACTCTATTTCTAGAAAATTTTCCATCACTAGTTTCACTAGCATTGTAAACAAGGGGGGCATTCTCAGTGGAAATGGGGTGGTCAATGTTTGACTAACAGCAGGATTTGGTACTCTATGCTAAGATCGCCATTTGGCCCCTGCGTGTTCTATTCTTCAGGAGCACTGTCCTGAAAAGCTTTTGGGAAGTTTATGTTCTCATCTTTTCCGTGCTGCTTAGCAAAGGTTAGCTTAGTCTTTGGCAACAATGCAAGTAAAAACAAAGCCAATAGTATAATGGAAAATAACAAAATCAAGGTGGGTAATAGAGGGAGCCAGCTGCGAAGGCCCCTGATTTGTGGGGGTCTTCCTCCAGCCTGAGCTTCGCTACACAGCTTGAGTAGCATGGCTCCCAACAGTCCAGAACAAAATATAATACAGTTTACGGAGAGAACAAAATCTAGCAATCAAAAATATAAAATTAACAGAATCCATTATCCTATTGAAATTACCAGCAATTCAAAGAGACAGAAAAATAAGGTCCAATAGAAGGGAGAAAAATCAATTAATAGAACATATCCAGGAGTTACAGAGATGATGTAAATAGTAGACAAAAATGTTAAAACAACAATTTACAATATGCTCTATGTCTAAAAGGAAAAATAAAGGGTCCTGCTGAGGTGAGAAATGGACAATATGAAAAAGATTCAAATGGAATTTCTTAGATGACAAGCACACCTAAATTGAAAAACAGACCAGATGAAGTAAAAACAGATTAGGGAATATACTGAATGTAATGAAAGCATATTGATGTGGGATACAACTAAAACAGTTCTTTTCAAGGTAAATGTAGAGCACTTAATGCTTGTGTTAGAAAAGAGAAGAGTTTTTATATGAATCTTCTATGTTTTCACCATAAGAAACTAGGAAAGAAGAGCAAATTCCATCCAAAGTAGGCAGAAGGAAGGTAATAATAAAGATAAGAGTATAAATCAATGAAATTGAAGACAGAAAAATAAGAGAAAATCTGTGACCCCAAAAGTTTGCTCTTTGTAAAGATCAATAAAATTGATAAACCTCTAGCAGTCTTACCAGGATAAAAAGAGAGAAAACACAAATTACCAATATCAGGAATAAAAGAGGGGAAATTACTAAGTGTCCTATACTGACCTTAAAAAAATAGTGGAATATTATGAATGATTTCATGCCAGTACATTTGATAACATACATGTAATGGATGGATATCTTGAAAGACAGAAACTACTAAACCTTATTCAAGAAGAAATAGATGAGCTGAATAGCCCTGTATCTAGTAAATAAATTGAATTTGCAATCCCTGAAGAAAACTCAAAGTCCAAATGACTTCACTGGTGAATTCTATGAAACACGTAAAGAAGGAAATAATACCCATTCTACTCAAGTTCTAGAAAATTGAAAAGGAAGCAGTACTTCCTATGTCATTTTGTAAGGCCTGAGTTTCCATGAAACTAAAAACCAGACAAAGATAGTACAATAAAAATTCTGACCAGTATTACTCATGAACACAGATGCAAAAACTCTTGACAGAATCTTTGTAAATCAAATATATATAAAGGATAAGACAATATAACCAAGTGGGATATTTTTTCTTTTCCTTTCTTCCTTCCTTCCTTCCTTCCTTCCTTCCTTCCTTCCTTCCTTCCTTCCTTCCTTCCTTCCTTCCTTCCTTCAAGTTCTCACTGATATACACTCTTATGAAGGTTTAAAAATATTGTGGTTACTACATTCACCCATATTATCGAATCCTGCCCCCATACCCCATTGCGGTCACTATACATCAGTACTTCCTTTTCAGTTTTCTAGAAGAACTTGAGTAGAGCAGAAATTATTTCCTTCTTTATGTGTTTCATAGAATTCACCAGTGTAGTAAGATGCCACAGAGTTACCACTTGTCTTCTCTGTGCTACACGGTCTTCCCCATGATCCCCCCAACACCATGCATGCCAATCATAATGCTCCTCAATCCCCTTCTCCCTCCGTCCCAACCCATGCTTCCCCACCCCTCCCCTTTGATAACTGCTAGTCCCTTCTTGGAGTCTGTGAGTCTGCTGCTATTTTGTTCCTTTAGTTTTGCTTTGTTGTTATACTCCACAAATGAGGGAAATCATTTGGTACTTGTCTTTCTCTGCCTGGCTTATTTCACTGAGTATAATACCCTCTAGCTCCATCCATGTGGATGCAAATGGTAGGATTTATTTTCTTCTTACTGCTGTATAATATTCCATTGTGTATATGTACCACATCTTCTTTATCCATTCATCTACTGATGGACACTTAGGTTGCTTCAGTATGTTGGCTATTGTAAATAGTGCTGTGATAAACATAGGGGTGCCTATGTCTTTTTGAATCTGAGATCTTGTTTCCTTGGGGTAAATTCCTAGTGTGGAATTCCTGAGTCAAATGGCATTTGTATTTTTAGTTTTGTGAGGCACCTCCATAATGCCTTCCACAATGGTTGAACTAATTTACATTCCCACTAACATTGCCGGAGGGTTCCCCTTTCTCTGCATCCTCATCAGCATTAGTTGTTCCTAATCTTTTCCATGTTGGCCATCCTAACTGGTGTGAGGTGCTATCTCATTGTGGTTTTAATTTACATTTCCCTGATAATTTGCGATGTGGAGCATCTTTTCATGTGCCTGTTGGCCATCTGAATTTAAACCCAGTTTTTTAATTGGGTTATTTGCTTTTTGGGTGTTGAGGCATTTGAGTTCTATGTGTATTTTGGATGTTAACCCCTTGTCGGATATGTCATTTACGAATATATTCTCCCATACAGTAGGATGCCTTTTTGTTCTACTGATGGTGTTCTTTGCTGTACAGAAGCTTTTTAGTTTGATGTAGTCCCATTTGTTCATTTTTGCTTTTGTTTCCCTTGCCCAAGCAGATGTGTTCAGAAAAAAGTTGCTCATGTTTATATTAAAGAGATTTTTGCTTATGTTTTTGTCTAAGAGTTTTATGGTTTCATGACTTACATTCAGGTCTTCGATCCATTTTGAGTTCACTTTTGTGTATGGAGTTAGACAATAATCCTGTTTCATTCTCTTGCATATAGCTGTCCAGTTTTGTCAACACCAGTTGTTGAAGAAGCTGTCATTTCCCCACTGTATATCCATGGCTCCTTTATCATATATTAATTGACCATATATGCTTGGGTTTATATGTTGGCCCTCTCTTCTGTTCCATTGATTAATGGGTCTGTTCTTATGTCAGTACCAAATTGTCTTGATTACTGTGGCTTTGTGGTAGAGCTTGGAGTTGGGGAGTATAATCTCCCCAGCTTTATTCTTCCTTATCAGGATTGCTTTGGCTATTCAGGGTCTTTTGTGGTTCCATATGAATTTTAGAACTACTGAGGAATGCCGTTGGTATTTTGGTAGGGATTGCATTGAATCTGCAGATTGCTTTAGGCAGGATGGCCATTTTGACAATATTAATTCTTCCTATCCATGAGCACAGGATGTATTTTCATTTATTCGTGTCTTGTAGTTTTCAGGGTATAGGTCTTTCACTTCCTTCATTAGATTTATTCCTAGATATTTTATTCTTTTTGATGCAACTGTGAATGGAATTGTTTTCCTGATTTCTATTTCTGTTAGTTCATCATTAGTATATAGAAATGCAACAGATTTCTGTGTATTAATTTTGTATCCTGCAACTTTGCTGAGTTCAGCTATTCTAGTTACTTTGGAGTAAATTATTTAGGGTTTTTTTATGTATGGTATCATGTCATCTGCAAACAATGACAGTTTAACTTCTTCCTTACTAATTTGGATGCCTTTTATTTCTTTGTGTTGTCTGATTACTGTGGCTAGGATGTCCAGTACTATTTCGAATAGAAGTGGGGAGAGTGAGCATCCTTGTCTTGCTCGTAATCTTAAAGGTAAAAGCTTTCAGCTTCTCGCTGTTAAGTATGATGTTGGCTGTGGGTTTATCATATATTGCCTTTATTATGTTGAGGTACTTGCCCTGTATATCCACTTTGTTGAGAGTTTTATCATGAATGGATGTTGAATTTTGTTGAATGCTTTTTCAGCATGTATGGAGATGATCGTGTTATTTTTGTCCTTCATTTTGTTGATGTCATGTATGATATTGATGGATTTTCAAATATTGTGCCATCCTTATATCCCTAGAATAAGTCCCGCTAGATCATGATGGATGATCTTTTTGATGTATTTTTTTATTTGGTCTGCTAATATTTTGTTGAGTATTTTTGCATCTGTGTTCATCAGGGATATTGGTCTGTCATTTTCTTTTTATGTGTTATCTTTGCATGGTTTTGGTATTAGAGTGATGCTGGCCTCATAGTATTAGTTTACTTTGTGGAACACTTTAAGGAGGTTGGGTATTAGGTCTTCACTAAATGTTTGATAAAATTCAGCAGTGAAGCCATTTGGTCCAGAAGTTTTGTTCTTATGTAGTTTTTGGATTACCAGTTCAATTTCGTTGCTGGTAATTGGTCTGTTCAGATTTTCTGTTTCTTCCTTGGTCAGTCTTGGAAGGGTGTGTTTTTCTAGAAAATTGTCCATTTCTTCTAGGCTATCCAAGTTGTTGACATATCTTTTTTCATAGTATTCTCTAATAATTCTTTGTATTTCTGTGGTGTCCATAGTGATTTTTCCTTTCTCATTTCTGATTCTGTTTATATGTGTACACTGTCTTCTTTTCATGATAAATCTGGCTAAGGTTTTATCTATTTTGTTTATTTTCTTAACCATCTCCTGGTTCCATTAATTCTTTCCATTGTTTTTTTCTTCTTGATTTCATTTATTTCTGCTCTAATCTTTATTTCCCTTCTACTACTGACTTTGGGCCTCCTTTTTTCTTCTTTTTCTAATTGTGAGTTTAGACTGTTCATTTGGGATTGTTTTTCTTTTTGAGGTAAGCTTGTATTGCTATATACTTTCCTCTTAGAACTGCCTTCACTGCATCCCACAGATTTTTGTGTGTGTTAAGCTGTTGTTTTCATTTGTCTCCATATATTGCTTGATTTCTGCTTTTATTTGGTCATTGATCCATTGATTATTTAGGAGCATGTTCTTAAACCTCCATATTTTTGTGAACCTTTTTGTTTTCTTTGCATAAGTTATTTCTGGTTTCATACCTTTATGGTCTGAGGGGCTGATTGATACATTTTCAATCCTGAATTTACTGAGGCTCTTTTTGTGGCCTAGTATGTGATCTATTCTCAAAAATGTCTGATGTACACTTGAGAAGAGTGTGTATCCTGCTGCTTTTGGATGGAGTGTTCTGTAGATGTCTGTTAGGTCCATCTGTTCTAATGTGTTGTTCCATGCCTCTGTCTCCTTACTTATTTTCTGTCTATTTGATCTGTCCTTTAGGGTGAGTGTTCTGTTGAAGTCTCCTAAAATGAAAGTGTTGCATTCTATTTCCTCCTTTAATTCTGTTAGTGTTTGTTTCACACAATTAGATGCTCCTATATTCGGTGTGTAGGTATTTATAATGGTTATATTGTCTTTTTGGATATAAAGTGGTCACCTTTATCATTATGTAGTGTCTTTCTTTGTCTCGTTACTTTCTTTTGAAGTCTGTTTTATGTGATAGAAGTACTGCAACTCCTGCTTTTTTCTCTCTATTAGTTGCATGAAATATGTTTTTCTATCCCTTCACTTTTAGTCTATGTATGTCTTTGGGTGTGAAGGTGTCTTGTAGGCAGCATATTGATGGGTCTTGCTTTTTTATCCATTGTGTAACTCTTTGTCTTTTGAGTGGTGCATTCAATCCATTTACATTTAGGGTGATTATGGATAGATATGTACTTATTTCAATTACAGGCTTTTAGATTTGTGGGTACCAAATGTTCAAGGGCAGCTTGTTTACTATCTAACAGTCTCACTTAGCTCATTTGTTATGCTATTTCCAACAC
The DNA here is from genome assembly GCF_040802235.1 of Manis javanica. Taxonomy (NCBI): domain Eukaryota; kingdom Metazoa; phylum Chordata; class Mammalia; order Pholidota; family Manidae; genus Manis; species Manis javanica. The sequence goes on along the minus strand of NC_133158.1, from coordinate 29,674,801 downwards.
AATCTGAAGGTTTTTTTTTTTCTTCTCCCTTACTTTTCTTCCTCCTCCGCTCTATATATTAGGTGTCATATTCTGTACTCTTTGTGTTTCCCTTGACTGACTTTTTGGGTGGTTGATTTTATTTTTCAATGCTTAATAATTAATTGGCCTACTTCCTTTCCTGTGGTTTCATTTTCTCTGGTGACAACTATTAGGAGTACTTTCGTCTATACCAGTCTCTTCAAAGTACAGTCTAGAGATGGTTTGTAGGAGGTAAATTCCCTCAACTTTTGCTTATGTGAAAATTGTTTATTCCCTGCTTCAAATTTAAATGATAGTCTTGCTAGGTAGAGTATTCTCATTTCAAGGCCCTTCTGTTTTGTTGCATTATATATATATCATGCCACTCCCTTCTGGCCTGTAAGGTTTCTGCTGAGAAGTCTGATGATAACCTGATGGGTTTTCATTTGGTTGTGATCTTTTTTCTCTCCCTGACTGCTTTTAATACTCTGTCCTTGTTCTTCATCTTTTACCATTTTAATTATTACTTGTGTTGGTGTTGTCTTTCTAGGATCCCTTGTGTTGAGAGATCTATGCAGTTCCGTGACCTGAGAGACATTTCCTTCCCCAGATTGGGAAGTTTTCAACAGTTATTTCCTCAAAGAGGCTTTCTATCCCTTTTTCTCTCTTGTCTTTTTCTAGTGCCCCTTTAATGTGAATATTGTTCTGTTTGGATTGGTCTCACAGTTCTGTCAATATTCTTTCTTTGCTAGGGATCCTTTTTTATCTCTGTGCTTCAGCTTCTTTGTATTCCTGTTCTGTAATTTCTATTTCATTTACCTTCTCCTCTACCTCATCTAATCTGCTTTTAAATCCCTCCATTCTATGTTTTCATTTCAGAGACTATTTTTCAAAGTTTCTGTCCCTTCCTTGAAGTGCTTCCTTCTGTTCCTTCCTTGAAGTCGTCTTGAAATCTTTATCAAGAAGATTTGTGATTTCAGTTTCTCTTAGCCTTCTTTCTGGTGTTTGAGGAATTGTAGTTTTTATGAGATTCTTTTGCCACTGCATATTTCTGATGATTACTATGGAATAATAACTTTGTGTAGGCAGCGCCCTCTACTGACCAGACATTCTACTCTCTGGAGCCACCCTCTGGTGCCTGCCAGGAGGAGAAAGCTCTTTCCTGCTTCCTGGCTGGAGTGCCTGCCTCCACTGGCCAAGCTTGCAGGGAAGAGCCTCTGCATTATGCCCCTGTAGCTGCCGTATGCGTGGCCGCCCTCTGGCTGGCCTGGCGGAATGGTGCGGGCAGCAGGTAAGCGGACCAGTACGTGCCAGGAGGAAGGAGCGGCAGGCTGCGTATTGCAGTGGGGGCCTTCGGGGATGTGTTGCCAGCCAGGGGAATGGATTTCCTGAAACTTATGAAAGTTCCCAACCTGCTGGGCTGAGTGTGACAGGATGAATTTGTCCATCTGTCCTTTCTCCTGATCAATACACTCTGTACAATCCTTGCTACCTTTAGCACCCCTGTTGCTGTCTGGAAGTCACTCAAACTGTCCACTTTTCTTTTGTGCCAGAGTGGTAGGTTGTGGGTACCTGTTCTCCAGAAGCAGCTGGAATTTCAGTCTGTCTGAGTATTCCTCCTGTCTTTGCCTTCCAACCCCTGTAATCTCCAGAGTACCATGTAATGTGGGTTCGTGCTCCTGGAGCAGATCTCCCGGGGTGAGTGTTCAGCAGTCCTGGGCTTCTGTTCCCTCCCTACTCCATTTCTCTTCCTCCTGCCTATGAGCTGGGGTGGGGGAAGGGCTTGGGTCCCTCTGGATCATGGCTTTGCTCCTTTACCTTTTTCTGTGAGGTCTTCTCTTTTCCCCAGATGTAGACCATCTGTTCTGCAGTCTTCCTGTCGCTCTTTCAGGATTAGATGTATTTGCTGTATTTCCATGTTATGTATCATTTTGGAAGGAATTTTTTGCCTCACTTCTCATGCTGCCATCTTTTTCCCTGCCTCATTTCTGTATTTTCAAACCAGTATGAGGCCAACTGAGAGCCAGTTGGAGGTTTGGATAAAGTATGAAATGGTCATTTTGGAGAGTAGTAAACTAGTTTACTACAGAAAGGTAGTAAAATTATGTAGCAGTGTTGAGTGCCCATTTGAGACTTATGATCATGAATTTAAAGTGAGCCTAGTCAGTTCAGGGCTAAATGAATAAGCCCTTAGTGAATGTTACTTTGTTTAGCTGCTTGAGTGTCATCATAGGCGTTTGGTGAAAAAAAATAGATGAGATTTTACTTTGTGAGACACTGACTCCAGATTCATTTGGTGATTTAAAGTAAATGAGTAAGTATCTCCATGGCATCAGTGTAGAGGGGGGTGAGTCTGTCACATTCCTAGGGCAGCTTGGTTTCAGTCTTGTGTACCTTGGGTTCACTGGCAAATCTGGCTGTAAAAGCTGGTCTACAGAAGAGTAGTAAAGGTATTCAGGGAGTGAAGGGCTTCATTTGGCACTAGAAAGGAGTATGCTATTTCAACTGGGAGCCAGAAGGGGTTATATGTTTTAAGGATTAAAAATCTTGAAGAATATGAGTTGGTTGAATGTGGGCTTATACATCATCTTTCACCACCATCTGAACCATTCAATACTTTGAGGAGGTAAATTCAGGGCATTTAACCAGTAGAACTGAGATTTTAAATTCTGAAGTACTCCTTGCCAATGGCAGGATTCCTAAAATGAGGTGAAGAGATGAGTGGGAACAGTTTTATTCATCATGATCTCTTGGCATTGTTCAGTTTTTACGCAGGGGTTGATGGACTTCTTGGGCCAAAGCCAGAGCAGTGCCTGCCATTTACTTTTTGGTTTCCAGCCTAGCTGTAGGAGTAATTAGAGTAGAAAAAGACAATCTCTTTTAAACCTGGGAATTTATTACTTCAGAAGATAAAGTCATTAAGCCTCCTTAACTGTTAATGAGATTACTTTAGCATGTTCTTTGAATAATTCTTAAACCCACAGTCCATACACACACAATGGAGTGACTTTACTGGGAAATAAATAGAACTTGAAAGAAATCATCTAGCTTGTATCTTGTAGAGGATCTCACCTAATTCTGAAGAGCTAACTTCTCCAGTAATTTTCATGGCCAGCTTATATTTCTGTTGCTGAAATTTTAAGCAGTCTCTTTTTTGAAATTTACTAGACAGTTTACAACTCAACACAGTAGTTTCACTGGAGTTTTTATATACATACCATACACATAAATATAATGGAATTATGAGCAGTCTCTCCCTAATGTCTAAAGAACAGTCAACGTTTATAGATCTGGAATATTGAAATCAATATGCAAATGGAAGCAAAACTGTCTTCTTCCACAGTGAGGAAGGGAAGTCAACTGAACCTTCACCAGAGAGGATTTTGCATACCTATAGACAAGAATCATTTTCAGTTACCATCAGTTGTCTACAGTTTATAGAGCCATAATGTAACTCAGAGGCAGTGAATGACTCCAGTCCTGGGAAGGCATTTCTAGAAAAAGCATAGTTTCAAATTGAAGCATAACGTTTTCCCTACAGCCAGTTATTCTTAGTATTGTGCTACAGGGAAAATGTTTGTTATTATATGGAAAACAGTCTCAAAACTTTGTTTTAACCTTGGCAATATGATTCTTTCTCAAATGTATTTTTAAAGGATTTGTGATATTATTTTAACTGTCTATTAGATAGTTAAAGTGCAACCTCTGCTGTTTGAACCATGGATCAGAATCACAAATAGATGTTTTTAGAAGTCTGTGCTCCACATAGTATATGTAGGTCACAGGGAAGACAGTATAACATGGAGAAGACAAGTAATGAATGACTTTGTAACATCATACTACTCTGATGGATAGTCACTGCAGTGGGGTGTTGATAACTTGGGTGAATGTTGAAACCACAATGCTGCTCATGTGAAAACCTTCATAAGATTGTATATCAATGATACCTTAATAAAAAAAAAAGTCCATGCTCTAACAATGACTGGCCACTCCTTTTTTTTTTGTATTAAGGTATCATTGATATACAATCTTATGCAGGTTTCACATGAACAACATTGTGATTAGACTGGCCACTCTTTATTGAGTAAATTAATGTACTTTAATAATAGTGACTTAGAGGTCAGGCTTAAATTATCTGCCCTGCAAAGGTGTTAAAGTAGTAGTAAATTAAGATTGGTGTAATTATACTATCCTAAGATAAGGTGATGGTGGGTTCTAGATTGTTAAAGAAGTTCTGATGAAAGACAGGGAAGAAATGGGAAACAGAAAAGGGGAATTGAAATGGATAGCCTTTGTTTTCATAATCCAAGTTTCTAGACGCTTCTGCTTTGATATTCAGGTAATATTAATCTTAGTCCTTTTTTGTTTCTTGGAAGTTAGAATGGTGTCTTGGATGTATTTAAGAAAGCAGCATCTTTCATAACTATCGAACCCTTTCTAGAATATGGGGTTTGGGAAGAAACCTACAGTAGTAGCAAATTAGAAATATTATGTTTCCATATTTATATCTGAGAAGATAAAAAGGGGAGGTTTCCATGATCTTCCAGCCCTTTGTATTCTTGTGCTTGTCAGCTTTCAGATTTATTGTGAGTGATTCCTAAGGGCTGTTCTTGAGCAAGCTTGAACACTGCTTGATACTCAGCTTATTGGTTGTAGACATATACATTTTACCGTCTTTGCTTTACTGAATAGAGTTTTTGAATTTTAGGTAAAAAACATCAAAATGAATTTCAGCTCCTGGTGGATCAGGCCAAAAAAGGATATGAGAGGACTGTTGGAATGTCAAAAATAAAAGTAACCAAAAAAGATGAGTCTACAGAAAATTTATCTGCATGCATGGGTAAGACATATTAATTAAAAACCAAAATATATTGAATTTCACTCTTTATTTGTAATATATATGGAAAATAAAACAAGGGAATTAACTTTGGACTTATTAAGTATTTGAAGTGGGAAAACGTATTTTTAGACATACAGCAGTTGTGAAGGTAAACTAGATATATTACTCTGGGAAAAATGACTTTGGGAGAGTTTTTCTAGAAAGACCATGGTTATATTCTGAGAGTATAACAGGTTTAAGCTTGAGGATGTTTTCTACATATAGGATTTATTGTGCAGGTCCTCAAATATCCTACAAAGAGAATAAGTTATTTTTTTAATAAGTTACTGGTATTTCATTTGGATGGAATGTTCTGCTAAAAATCCCAAAGCTAATACACTTCATATGCCAATACATAGCACATTCCTTAATTTAGACCCATTTTAAAATTTGAGGGTAATATTTCTATTGCTAGGTCTTTGGGCCAGTGAACAAAACAGAATCATAATGGAGGAAAGTGCACAGGAAAAATCCCTCTTATTTTTTTTTCTTTATTGTGGTAAAGTATGCATAATATAATATTTATGACTTCAACTATTCATAAATGTATGATTTCATGGCATTAAATACATTCACAGTGTGTCTAACTGTCACCACTGTCTACACTCAAAACTTTTTTATCATCTAGCAAAAACTACCGATTAAATAATAACTCTCTTCTCTCCCCATCAGTCGCTGGTAATCTCTATTCTACTTTCTGTTTCTATGAATATGCTTATTCTAGGTACCTTATATAAGTGGAACTGTACAATGTTTGTTCTTTGTCAGCTTGTTGCATTAAGCATAATGTTTTCAAAGTTCTCATGTTATAGCATGTATCAAAATTTCATTACTTTTTAATGGCTAAAATTCCATTGTGTATATATACTGTATTTTGCTTATTCATCTGTAAGGGGTTATTTAGGCATATCAAAAGACAGAGAACACCCAGTGCTTATTTTTAGAAATTATACTCTTGTGATGTATGCTGTTCTCCAATATAACAAAATCTTATAATTATTTCTGGAAAAATCTTGACTGTATGGGCTTGGAAAAGTTTTTTTTTAAGAACTTGTAACTCTTTTTCCATAAATTTTCTCTTTATAACAAAACCTTGATGATTTTTTTTAGTGTCCCTTGTTAAAGGTCCCTTAACCCCTACCTACAAGCACACTGGATGAGTGGTGTGTGGAAGCTGTGCTTCTCTGTGAGGAAACTCATGAAAGGGGGCTCTATACTATTAGCACATGTGACTTGCATGTTAAGTACTTAGTCAGCTCCTAAATCTTAAAAACAGCAGAATTGAAATCCCAGCAGAGTCCTGAAACAGATTGTGAGAGAAAGTCCTAGACACTGAAGAATCCTTCATTGATGTTTTCTGCGCTCTTATTTGCAGTTATTTGTTCCTATCTGTATGTCACATTCTTGTAAACACTGTGTCTCCATTCCTTCAGCTTCCCTGGACCTTTATCTTTATCTGCAATAAGAGACCTCGGAAGTTGAGAATACAAGAGATGCAAAGAAATGTGACATGTATTGAATCAAGCAGACATATTGGTTATATCTAATTAGTCTTCCTTTTCCATAGCGAATATTAGGTTCTATTTAAGAGATGTAGAAAAACGTCCAGATGGATTGGCTACCATAGAGTAGTCAGTGACAAACACTGTGGTTCTCTTGTTAATTGAATCTAATCCTTTTTTTTATTATGCTTCTTATGTTTATCAGTATTCTCTGATCTGTATTCGCAGGAATTCTTTAGTAACACTATAAATAGAAACCTCATTAGAATTACAAGGTTCTCCCCATTCCTGGTTTTAAAGGAAATTTTGTTCTTAAATTAATTAATTTGGAAATACATGGGGTGGGCAGTATAATTAGATGGCACCATTGTAATTCTGATTCTTATTCCCTTGCTGTCAGTAGAGTTTTGGAATCAATGTAAAAAGTCAAGTGAAATTCTATTTTACTAAGTACAAACAGCAATGGTAAATGATGTAGAGATATTAAATGTCCAGAGGTTATAGATTTTAAGCTACTCTTAAATGTTTCTTTTCTTTCTTTCTTTGATTTCTTTTTCCTTTTTAGAAGAGGAAAATGATAAAATGAAATTGTCCGATATGCCCTTGGTAACAAAACACTTGTCTCAATCAAAGCTGGAATCCCCTGGGAAGTTGGAGCCTGATAGACCAGATGATTCTTCTAGTGGTACTGATATTCAAGAAGAAGCTCTTTCTTCTCCAGAATCCGATTCATGCAAGAGGTGAGAAACTTGTAATAGATGATGATTTTAAATTTCTGTTTCCTGTGCAAGCTAAGTTAGGTAGGTGAAAATAATGCATAAGTAACCTTGAGGCTTGGAGCATGTCCTCAGTCTTCTTCCACTTCAGTCTCCTTTTACTGCTTTGTAACTTGCACAGGCTGACGAGGCAGGATGTGGGAGAGGATGTGCAGCAGCTGTAGGGTGGCTTTGTTTGCTGCCCTGTAACCTTGTGTAGCTATTCTTCCTACAGCTGGAAAAGAGCATTTTAGGCAGTGAGATTTTTGTCAAGACAATGAGTGGAGATAAAGACAACTATATTAGAAAATAGAGATGACCAGAAAGACAGTGCATAGGAGAGTAAAACAAAAAAGAAAATTGTAATGAGCAATTAAGTGGTTGGGGAAGTTTTAAAATGAGAGATTTGGAGGTGAGTCATTTTTCCAAATGATTTTTAAAAAGGTATTTTAAAAAGAGGATGTATTTTGAAAGATGGTGTAGTGTTAAATTATGATACTTATGTCATTTTGTGTTTTGGTATTTCACTTATTATCATAAGTGCTACCCAGGAGTCTGTCTCATCTTTATAAGTGTTTTTTTTAGTGGGTGAGATGTTCTCTTGTGTTTCTGTACCATAATTGACCAAACTCTTCAATTTCTGTTGGCTGTCTACATTTTCCCCAGTGTTCTACTTACACACCTAAAGCTGTGATAAAGCTCGCCCCATATAGAGCCTTATGTTTCTAATGAGTTATTTCCTTATTCTTAATATCATTTTGACTATGGTAGGTGTTATCATTGCCTTCTGAATGAATTATACCAATTTTAAATGCTACCAGCAGCATGTGAATGTATCTTGGAGATCGTTTGATCTTTTGAGATTTATTCATTGAAAAGTTATTAATAGTGCTCTGGAATGATAGATTTTGTCTAATCTCAAACACCAAATTAAGAAGAAGATTTTTATAAGAGGAGTATACCCAAGGACCCTCTGCTTTCCTAGGGTTTGGGGGAAGCAGATTCAAATCATTCAGAATCAAGTATTAGGAAGGGGAATATCTTTGCACCGAACCCCAAGTGTTTTCAAAGCCAAAAATTGTACCTCAGGTTGGGTAAGGGAAGAACGCGTGGTGGCCTGAGTTGTCTCCACGAATGTACTGCTGCTGCAGTTCGTCTAGGTCAGGCCATTCCTGCAAGTCCAGTGGGCAGTTTTTGTTTCTAAATACAAGTCTTATAGGAATAATTTATGCAATAGGTAAAAATGAAGGAAAATCAAAGTCTGGGGAGTAAGACTTGATCTAACTGTAGTCTTGGGATGCGTGAATGCTTTGGAATGCCAGGGTGAGACAGGACAGTTTTAGGAACTTGGAGTGGGGGCAATGGAGGAATGTGAAGAGCAACACCTGGCAGCCAGATGGTTTTTCATCTGGTGGTGAGAGTATGGGAAACAGGGTGAGTTGTTGGCGTCTTGGCCTCAGACATACTTATAGCCATCACTAAACTATGAAAGGATTATTAAACCATTAAATTTTTTTTTGAAATGTAAGCATTTATATTCTATTTAATATTTTAATTAAGTATGCTGTGTATATGTTTGTACACACACACTCCCCCATACACCCATGACCAGTGGAACCTAAATGCAAATTTTTAATAAGCTTATTGAGATATATATGCCATACAATTCACTCATTTAAGTGTACAAGCCAATGGTTTTTTACAGTATATTCACAGTTATGCCATCTCCACAGTTTTAGAACATTTTCATGACCCCAAAAATAAACCTGATATGCATTAGCAGTTACTCCCTATTTACTCCCAATTCTGCCAGCTCCTGGTAATCGCTAATGTCTCTATAGATTTGTTTGTTCTGGACATTTCATATAAATGGACTCATTCAGTATGTGGTCTTTTATGCCTGGCATCTTTTACTTATTAGCATAATGTTTTCAAGGGTCAAACATGTAACATGTTTCTGTACTATATTCCTTTTTATTGCTGAGTAATATTGTATAGATATATATATTATTCATTTATTAGTTGGACATTTGGGTTGTTTCTAATTATACTTTTAACAGGGGTGAAAATCAGTGAATTTACTTGTACACCTCCGAAGCTTAGCTTCAGAGGCCATATATAAGGATTTGCCTGACTTGCCTTGAGAAAGTGGGCAGTGTCTACTATTCAAGTACGAATAAGTATTATACACACTGTGAATATTAAATATGTTAATCTTTAAAATTTTTCTTTTACTTGGGTTCTTATTTATACCTTCCTTATCATTTACCCTGTCATTTTGCCAGTCAAAGATTTTTAAGTTTAAAAGGTAGTGTCTATTCTTCATATAAGACCTAGAAATTAAGGCTAAAAGGAGAGTGGGAATGAAGTGATCCTTAACTAGTGCTAATTGGTTCAATACCAGAAAAGACTGCTGGCACCTGTTTCAAGAGTAGGCTGCCAAGGATTCAGTGTGCCCTGGGAAGTAGATATGGCATAGCAGGAAAAGCAGTAGCTTACAGTTGAATGGCTTCAGGTCAGATCTGCTGGTGATTTGGGAGTAAATCTTTTGAAGTCTGTTTCCAGTTGAAAAGCATTATAAAAATATCTTACATCTCTCACATCTGCTGAGAAGATGAAATGAAAGATGTGAGGGTCTGATAAATATGTAATTGCTATTCTACTTTTATAAACCCCAAATCAATTAAAATTTTTCAATAATCCCTCAAAACTTGGGATTTTATGGCTGAACATTTCAGAAATGCTTCCACAGCCTTTGAGTCCTGCATTCTAATTCTTAAGCTGTATCATAGTAAGCCCCACAGTTTATCTTTTTTCCCCCTACTTCTGTTCTGAATTTTGCTGGAGAGAGTTGTGAGCCTGGGCTAACAAATTAGTTTGATTCAAAATTCATTTAATTCACCCTCAGCTGGGTGTTTACTACTGAGCCCCAGTCTTCTCATTTACTCCCTGTTACATTTCCCACGGCACCTCTTCCAAACCTGTTATCTGTGTTTCTTCACTTTATCAACAAACACCTGTCTCCCAGCTGGCGGAGGCCAGCTTATCTGCCCTGTCTCAGGTTTTCCTTTCTATTTTAAGGTTTCTTGTAACTCTGACCTCATCTTTCCTGTTAATTGTAAGAAAAAGACACATTTCTTAAGATATTTCTAAAGACTCTTCTTTCCTGTCAATATATTATTTAAGACAGATTCATCCACCTCTTCTAAGACATTGCTCCATCAATCATTCCTTACATTTGCTGTTGGAGGGCCCTTTTCTCTCAGCCCTTCCTCTAATCTCTGTCTGCTCTTCTTCTTCCCACTAAGCAAGAAGTAATTTGACATCTGTTGTGAATTCCTATAGCACTGTGTCCAGGTTCCATATCTGTTCATCTAAAACCAGTCATACCATGTATTATAGTTATCTGACTATCTTTGTCATTCCTGTTATTCATTAGTCTTTCAAGAATCGAGTCTGTCACTCTTTTAAAAAAATCTGCCCACGGTCTACTATAAGACCTTTATTAATGATTTGCTGACTGTAAAATAGTACATTTTCTGTTTTATATTTTAGTGTCTGAAATTGTGATGTGTACTGTATTCAGTGGTGTCTTACAGTAGCGACCAGCCACATTGCAGTTGTGATGTACTGTCCAGTGCGTGAACATCATGAGTCTTCAGACTTTCATCATTTCATTTGAGTGACATGTGTTAGCATTGCCTCTATTTGTCATTTCAAATGTCTTCAACAAAATAATGAGACAAACAAGTTACTGTGTATAAAGAAAGTGAAGCAGGGCATAAGTTGGGTGGCAGTGAGACAATATTCATCATTGGATGAATGATTACAATTTCTTTTTTTATTGAAAAGCAGTTAAGTGATTTACAAAACCTAGGAAAGAAAGAAACCCTTAAATACTGAAGATTTGAGACATTTTGTTAGTGAACTATGTGGAAAGACTTGCCTGTTTGTTATGTGATTGGCTGAAGTCAGGAGAAATGGTCAAATCCCTTGGAACAAATGGAAGAACTTTCAAAGTAGTAACAGTTAGCCTGACTGATTCTCATGTTGCAAAAAACTAATGTTCAGGTGTCAAACACCAATTTGTCAGAGGCTTTCTGCTGTCTTTGAGCAGAAGCTGCTTATCTCTGAAGCACACATGATTGATTGATGAAAGAATGTTAGGGGTTCAGTTTGCTGAATGGGTGGGTATCAGTGCCTTTGCTGAAATTCCTGGGCACAGCAGACAGGTACTTTGAGAAATGCTGCATCTTCCTTGCCCCTGGTCGTATGGAAGATGACTTTATGAGGGAAACCTCAGACATCATAGATACTGAGTCAGCACAGTTAAGAAGAATTGGGCTCCATTGCTGAAGACATTTTAGGAATACTTTAACCAATTTATTTCCGTTTTTTTTATATACGCCCAGCAATAGTATAGGATGAAATCATATGTCTACATATATTTAAAACAATTTTCTGGGTATGTGAAGATTAAAAATTCTAAGTGAAAAAGAAGTTTATATCATAGTTAAATTGATCTCAGTTTTTCTCCTCTTAGTGACATGGTTCATCTTGCCATTAGTGTTATCTTAGATTTTTGAAATGTAGTATCTGAATAGTAATAAAGTCTCTGACTCACTTCAAACATAATTTCATCCCCTAGTTAGAAATTGATAATGTAGAGCATAATACTGGTTGGTGGTAACTTGGCAGAAGGCTGTCACAAAGTTTAGTGGTCCGTCGCTCATTGCCAGAGTTGTTCAGTGACTCCAAAACCTAAGGAGGCAAAAGAGACGCACAGTTGACTCGGGTAATTAAATCAGGAAAAGAATTCAAAGTGAGGAGGGACCCTTCACAACCAAATGCTTTTAGACTGCTCATAGCATATCAGAGATAAGCGATCTTTATTTGTAATCTGGTCCAACTTTTGTTTTCCATAATGTTCAGGCATCAGAGGGAAAGGAGATGGGGTACTGCACTTAGTGACTTTGTAGAGATCTTTTCTAATCTAAAATTCTGTGATCTCATTGCTTTTGATAAGTGTAATAGTTGGTATATTATCTGTGTTCTTTTATCACTTGTCCGTTGAGATCGTGAATCAACCTAGAATTATATTTATTCCTTGTATATTGAAGTGTTCCTATCTCCATCCCTTTCAATTTTGTATAAATATTTTCTCATTTTTTCTTTTTATGATAGTTTTGTTGTTTCATTTTAAAGCTCTAAATTTTGGTCCTCTTTTTAAGAGAAAAATTATGCCATTTTAGGTCTAATGTGAAGTGCATATATACTGTGAATTATTTTTGAATTCATGCAGTCATGCTGCAATACAGAATGTAGATCTTACTAATATAATGTTGAATAATAAAGATGTTGGTTTTCTTTGTGTTAGAGCAGTATTTAAATTTACAGAATATAGCAGACTGACAATTAAGAATCATCTTAAGATCGAATAGGTATATCCAGTCCAAATAATTATTAAGATGAAACTTCTAAGTAAATACTGCTTTTAGAATTTGATTTGCTAATATTATATTGATTCACTCTTGTCAGTCGGAAGATAGAGGATAAACAAATTGATAAGAATTTTAGATTTTTGTACAACTTCTTGCTAAATGATTTCCGGGAGTTCAAGAGACCTATCCAAATTTCTGTAAATTAACTTATTGTTCTCCTTAGTCAAAAAGAGAGCATTTATTTCCTGGGCCTTGGCAAACAGAAATAACTGCATTTATTGAGTTATGAGAAATGATGCTTTTGCTTATGCCCCTGAGTGGAAAGCTTATCTTTATGCAGAGATGAACAGTAGTCATGCTTTTCTTTGAAAGAATCTTTAGGTCACTATTTCCAAAAAAATACTTGTATGCTTTAGTTCTAGGGAAAAGAAATTAAAAAGAGACATTGTTATTTGGAACTGGAGAAATTTGAATAAGGTCTGTAAACTAGATAATATATCAATATTCAAAGTTTTGATTTTGATAATTCTATGTGGGCTATGTAAGTGAATGTACTTGTTTTTACAAAACGCACACTGAAGGGTTAAAGAGGCATGGTGGCTGCAGCTTACTCTCAGTGATTAAACATACACACACACACACACAGATGGAGTGATAAAACAAATGTGGCAAAGTATAATTAGAAAATCTGGGTGAAGGGTATAAGAGTCATTTTTGGTAGGCTTGAAATTGCTAAAAGTTGTTGAAAAGAGTCATTGCTTATAATCAAAGAAGTTTGTTTTCACTAGGAGGTTTTCTGAAGGAATGGTTTATGCTTAGATTTACTGACCAAAAGCAGTGGTGGCCAGGGGCGGCATGAGATGGTGACTACGGCTTTCATTTACTTCAGTCAGTCCGCTGAGGACCAACCCCACCTGGCCCTGTCTGCTTTGGTGCATTAGGGAACGGGTGCCAAGGACTGGGATTTGAGTACTCACAAAGACCAGCTAATTTCCCTGCCTGGTAACCTCTGTGAACCTTCTTGCAGATGCTAGTGTCAGTCACATTAAGGACCTGAGTCAGATAAGGTGTGAATGAATACATCTTAACTTTTCACAATTCCTGACAAAAACAATCACCTCTTCTCTGATGCTAAAGTTAGTAGCAGCATCTTTGTGTCCAGCACAGACCTGAGCACAGAACACCAGACACTTTGACACAAAGGCTAATTAACGATTGGCCAGGCACGTGATATATTTTGGTACACCGTTTCTTCACTTTTCCATCAGTTTTGGAAGAGCTATCCAGAAATCTTAAGAGCAAGAGAACAACAACAACAAAAACAACCGTGCAGTGCTTTGGATTAGCATTTGTTAGAAAATTTCAGCCTTTCTTAACTTCTGAGTAAATTGGAGAATGATGGGGAAGTCTTAAGAGAGAAAGTGCCAGTGTGATACCATCTGAGGAATATCAAATCCTGGCGCCAGCAGCCTGTTGCTAAGACCAAGCTGAGTTTATTGCCTATTGAAGGGCTGGAGAAACACGACCTCTGTCAGCAGAGTAGCCTCGCAGCCGAGAGGGCAGAGTTGAGCTGTGTCTTGAGATTTGGAAGTTTGGTTTCAGACCGGCCTCTTCTGCAGGTCTTGATGAGGATTAGGTAAACCTAATAGTTCAGAGTTGGTGGATTCAGTCGGATGAGGATTTTGAGTGGGGGGGGGTTCAGAGTCCTGGGCTGCAATGCTTTATACTGAAAAGCTGATGGGTCTTTTAGGAAGTTTTTGGACTAAGCAATAAAGTTATTTACAACTTTTATCTTTCTGAACAAGTCTGGAACAGCAAAGTTATATTGATTAAATAGTAAAGTTATATTGGCAAAATCTTGTTACTGTAGACAGGAAGAGGCGTGATTTCTAGAAATGTTTTTTGAATGCTGAGAGTAGTACATGTGTTATGCCATTTATTTCACAGTTCAACCTATTTTAGAGATGTGGAAGTGAAAGGTCACAGGAGTGAAGTAAGTTTCTTAGGGCTGCACACATAGGATGAGGCCGTATCAGGATTTGAACCCAGGTTATGTTACAGCCCAAGTTCACCTGACCCACTGTGCTGCTATGGCCAGGCTGGCTGGCTTATCATGGTCCTGGAAGATGGAGGTGTGCAGTCCTTAAAATAGCTGGGTTTCCTGAGAAGTAGACCCTGAGACAAGTATCTAAGTGGACGTGGATTAATTTGGAAGGTGAATGAACCACTGTAGAGAGTGGGGAAGTGAGACAGAGAAGGGAAGAAAGCATTTATGGGGCATGTTACCAACCCAGGCATCACTGTGAGCAACTGAAGTTTAATCCTCCCGGGAAGTGGGCACTGGTTTAAACTGCTCACCTGAGTTATCCCACCCATGGGGCAAGAGGGTCAGTCATTTGGTCGGGGGCTGCTCCCTGCTGCTTCCAGCCTTCCAGCTGGCCACAGAGCAGGCTGCCGTACACTGAGGGGTAAGGGCAGCAGGGTAGGGGCAGGGCACCCTGAGATATGCCAAGGCAGTGAGTCCAGTGGAAGGTAGGAAATGGCTTGGTTTTACTGACTTACATCTAATTAGTACAGATGTGGGGGCTCTATGCTTTTGCCTGTATCTCTAGCCCAAGAGAAGGTAAGAATGTATGTGGCCATTCCAGAGCTCATTGTACTTCAGTGCACCTGTTTGCCAAGCACACTTGGCCATTGCTGCAGGGAAAGAGGAGATAAGGACGTCTGGGAGCTGTTGAAGAAGTGATAGAGAAGCAGATGTCAGGGAGAGAAAGGGACAGATTACCTAGAAAGCGCTGAGACAAATGGGTCCACAAACTGATGAGAGAAAATGTGCGTGTTGATGAAAAACAATGTACCTTTCCACCTTATGCCAAAGAACAAAATATTCCATCATCAAACTGACATTTACCAACATAGTAAATAAAAATCTCTTGGCCTTAGGCAGAAAATCACAAACACAGAACTAGGAATTCTTTGATCCTTGGGAATATTTGCTCATTATCTTGCTTTATTTCTCCTTAACAGGGATAAGAGTGCTATTGATGGGTCTTGTAGTGCATACAGACATCCTCCCCACTTTGGAAGTTACTCTGCTCAGTTTTTTGGAGTCTTTAAAAGTACCATGTTATTAATAGCTGACAATATTGTGTGATTTTGAATCCTCCTTAGACATTGAAAAGAAAAACAACAAGCCAACCCATTTGTTACATCTAATGGCAATTTCTTAAAAATGTTTTTTTTTTAATAGAATTGTTTCTTTATGCTTGAGTATTAGAAGACAGTATTTTCGAAGTGTACTTTTCTGTACTATTTTATTTGTACTGATATGTGGACCTTAAATATTTCTCTATTATGAATATGCTGAAGTTTCTCCCTAACTTATTTCAGAAGACTTTTCTCTACTCCTCCCATCTGTAGCTTAGCATAATTTGTTTTTTTTTTGTCATCGTAGTTTTTGTCCTTGTGTTAAAATGGATGGGAAATGGAAGCCTAGTTGCCCACTGTTGGAGTGGGAGATTACAGATAAGTATGGCCGAAACGATTCATGTGGTGCTGGATTAGAACCAGAGACCCTTGAAGTCATGGTTAGCTTAATGTCGATTCAGATGGATATGTGGAAATAGTTACATATCTGTGTGTACATACATACATAGGTTTTTGTGCTCTGTCAGCAGCCAGGGCCAAGAAGCGAGGGCACCACAGTTGCAACAAGCATACCTCGTACATGTGTCTTGGTTTCTAATGACATTCTCCAGAAGAAGGAACCAGTGCTTCCTGGAGAGGTAGTTGAATCCAGGGCTGGGCAGGAAGCAAGCAAGGGCTAGAAAAAGAGAGACAGGGTAGGGAGGAGGGAAGGGAAGGGGAAAGGAAAAGAATAGGAAAGGGAAAAGGAGCAGCAAGAAGCGAAAAAAAAGAAAAAACAAAAACCTTGCAATAACCTCAGCCAAGAAACCAAGGTCAGCATCAGCGCAACACTTTGTTGATGGCATGTACATGTGTTGTGATGTGATGAGAATGACACTTTACCTCTGTGGTCCTCCTCCCCAAACTCAATAATCTCAGTCCAATTGTGAAGAATACATCAGATAAACTGCAGTTGAGGGTGAATCTACAAAATTCCTGACCAGCACTGTTCTAAAATGTCAAAGTCATCAAAAACAAGCACCATCTGAGAAATTGTGAGTCCAGAGGAGCCTTAAGAGGATGTGAGGACTGAATGTAATATGGTCGCCCAGATGGGATCCTCGAACCAAAAAAAGGGCATTAAGACTAAAGGCGTGCTAATGAAGAGTGGACTTTGGTTAGTAATACTCTATAAATATCACTGCATTGGTTGTAACTAATACATCAGGCTAATATAGGATGTTAACCATGGAAGAAACCGGGTTTGGGGCACATGGGAACTCTCTGATAGCTTTGTCACTCTTCTGTAAGTAGAAAGCTATTCTAAAATAAAATTGGTTTTTTAGAAAGTACAACACAACATCAAAATAACAAGGGATCTTGGTATGTAAATATTCAAAGACTGTATTGAATTTTGGAAAACCAGTCATTGACATTATTTTCTTCATTGGTGAATTGGACACTGTTTCTCGGTTGTAATAAGTTTAGTTAATGAATGCTTCCTTTTCTCCTTTCATTTAATATTACATGTGGCATTTAGTAATATAAATTCATTAATAAAACCCTCTTTTAATCAGTTTTGCTTTCTTGTGCTAATATTTTTACTTTATAGAGTGATTTCACCTCAGTAGTTGTAGCTCAGCCTTTGCATTCATTGTAAGAGGAAATAGGCACACTTTACAATATGCCTCATTCGTTTCCATCACCATGTTTTTATTAGTGAATATGTACTTGTAAATGTGATTGGAATGGCGATCCTTCAGGAACAGTATAAAAGTACGATTTTATCTTTTCCCCAGTACTCATTGCCAGAGGATATTTGCTATTGAATAGTAAGGTTTTCTTTCCTCGCAGGCAGTTCATTGGGCTCCTTTGGGGAGTTTTTTTTTTTTTTTTTTTTTGAGAGGGCATCTCTCATATTTATTGATCAAATGGTTGTTAACAACAATAAAATTCAGTATAGGGGGGTCAATGCTCAATGTACAATCATTAATCCATCTCAAGCCTAATTCTCGTCAGTCTCCAATCTTCTGAAGCATAACGAACAAGTTCTTACATGGTGAACGAATTCTTACAGAGTGAATAAATTCTTACATGGTGAACAGTACAAGGGCATTCATCACAGAAACTTTCGGTTTTGATCACGCATTATGACCTATAAACCATCAGGTCAAATATGAATATTCATTTGATTTTTGTACTTGATTTATATGTTGATCCCACATTTCTCCTATTATTATTATTATTTTTATTTTTAATAAAATGCTGAAGTGGTAGGTAGATGCAAGATAAAGGTAGAAAACATAGTTTAGTGCTGTAAGAAGGCGATCAGATGATCAGGTGTGTGCCTATGGACTAAGTATTAATCCAGGCTAGACAAGGGCAGCAAGACATCCACGGATGCAGAAGATTTCTCTCAAAGCAGGGGGGGTAAGGTTCTGAGCCTCACCTCTGTTGATCCCCAAATTCTCACCTGATGGCCCCCCTGCGACTGTGTCTGTCTTAGGTTGTTCCTCCCTTGAGGAATCTTACCCGTCTCTGGCTAACCAGTCATCTTCCGGGGCCATACAGGGAAATGTAAAGTTGGTAAGTGAGAGAGAAGCCATATTGTTTGCAAAGGTTAGCTTTTTACTTCTTTGCAGATTTATGCCCTGTGGCTTCTATGCCCAGCACTTGTCTCGAGGTATCTTTACCACCTGGAGGAATTATGATACTCGGTAAATTCGATATGAGGCATGAATTCTATTTAAGGTTTGTAATTAGGAAGGAAGAAGAAAAGCTATAGATGTAGCATACGAAGGAAACTTGGGAGGATTGATTATTTCTTTGACATATCTTCTTGTATAGTACCTTAAGTATGTATAGGTTTTAAACTACTAACTAATTTGCACACACATATTAACATAATAGGAATACGGTGACATAAACAAAGCAAATCTATAATTACCAGCCATCTCCAGTGAAGCCAAGAAAACCATTTAGGCACCCTAGGCATTTGTGAAAATTTATCTATGATATGATGGATATTGTCCAACTGTACTTGAACCATCAGACAAATTAAAGCAGCCCATTTCTGGGATCTGTTCACATCCCATATGTTCTTTTAACCATAGATAGTCTATAGTCATGAGATTTTGGGGTGCTACAACTTGCACCCCTCCCAACTCCTGGTTGAGTTCCAACAGTACAGATCCAGTCAAATTCGTTGTCTCACTGTATGCACATGCCAGCCTAGACATCTCCCTCCTCCTTCTTATGGCAAGTCCAGGAGACGGTGGGCTGGATGCAGCCACAACCGCAGCATCGTCCGGATCCCTGTGGAGGCTTTTTGATGATCATCCCCCGGCACGAGTCCTCCAGAGAGTGCTGATGCCGGAAGCTCCTCCTCATATCGTATCTTAGTTCATTTTCTGGGTATCCAAGCTAGGCCTTGATCTTCTGCGTAGAAACAAACAGACCCTTTGCCCACACTTTGACATGCCCTCTATACCACTGTGCAGAACTCATTGGAGGTCAGCACACAGTAACTGGTTTTTTTTTTTTTTTTTTAATTAAGAGAAAGGAATATTATCAGAAAAGAGTACCTCCATAGCTGATCATCTGACACCCTTTTAAGTGATCAACATTAAGGATATTTAAAGCATGCGTTGATCTTTGATTTACCAATAGTTTTATCCTGTTAAGGAGTAATCCCCCTTTTCTTTCTTTCTTTCTTATTTTTTTAAAATTTTTAATCTACACTTACCTGAAGAATGCTATGTTTACTATGCTCTCCCCTATATCAGGTCCCCCCTAACAACCACATTACGGTTACTGTCCATCAGCTTAGCAAAATGTGGTAGAGTCACTACTTGTCCTCTCTGTGTTGTGCAGCCCACCCTCCCCTTTCTCCCTCCCCCCCATGCATGCTAATCTTAATACCCCCCTTCTTCTTCCCCCCCCTTATCCCTCCCTGCCCACCCATCCTCCCCAGTTCCTTTCTCTTTGGTACCTGTTAGTCCATTTTTGGGTTCTGTAATTCTACTGCTGTTTTGTTCCTTCAGTTTTTCCTTTGTTCCTATACTCCTCAGATGAGTGAAATCATTTGGTATTTCTCTTTCTCCGCTTGGCTTATTTCACTGAGCATAATACTCTCCAGCTCCATCCATGTTGCTGCAAATGGTTGGATTTTTCCACTTCTTATGGCTGAGTAGTATTCCATTGTGTATATGTACCACATCTTCTTTATCCATTCATCTACAGATGGACATTTAGGTTGCTTCCAATTCTTGGCTATTGTAAATAGTGCTGCGATAAACATAGGAGTGCATCTGTCTTTCTCAAACTTGATTGCTGCGTTCTTAGGGTAAATTCCTAGGAGTGGAATTCCTGGGTCAAATGGTAGGTCTGTTTTGAGCATTTTGATGCACCTCCATACTGCTTTCCACAATGGTTGAACTAATTTACATTCCCACCAGCAGTGTAGGAGGGTTCCCCTTTCTCCACAGCCTCGCCAACATTTGTTGTTTGTCTTTTGGATGGCAGCTATCCTTACTGGTGTGAGGTGATACCTCATTGTAGTTTTAATTTGCATTTCTCTGATAATTAGCGATGTGGAGCATCTTTTCATGTGTCTCTTGGCCATCTGTATTTCTTTTTTGGAGAACTGTCTGTTCAGTTCCTCTGCCCATTTTTTAATTGGGTTATTTGTTTTTTGTTTGTTGAGGCGTGTGAGCTCTTTATGTATTCTGGACGTCAAGCCTTTATCAGATCTGTCATTTTCAAATATATTCTCCCATACTGTAGGGTTCCTTTTTGTTCTATTGATGGTGTCTTTCGCTGTACAGAAGCTTTTCAGCTTAATGTAGTCCCACTTGCTCATTTTGGGGAGTTTTTTATTATGCATTTTTGTTGGGTGGTCTGATGAGCTTTTTTTTACTAGAAGAACTGTTGTTTTATAATAAATTCTTGATATTTTCAGCATTCTGAATCAATCCTAGGTGGCACGTATTTTTGTTTTTACCAAATTCATGAACTGCTATGACATAAAGCTCTTCCTGTAAAATTATTCTTGAGTCCTTCAATTTTCTGTATTAGGAGTTTTAAAATGGAATTGTGAATTATTGCTAATGTTTCTAAAATGGTTATAGAAAGTGGCAGTCCCTCCCAAGTCACTTACCAAATGATGCCTTCATTGTACTATGCATCGATGTGCCTGATCACCCAGGGCTTGGGGACAATGACAGTAGTGTTGAGAGTTTTAGTTGGCATGACATGCATGGTAAGGTTGAATTTTTTAAAGTGTGTTTCCCTTTTTAATTTCTCAGACATTTTGTAAACCATATGGGAATTCTGGTCCCCTGTGCTCTGCATATATTTGGCTTGACTCATAAAACTGAGATATAATCTTGACTGGTTCAGAATTCAGTTCTTGAGTTAAAAAAAAAAAGGTATATTTTTCAGAATGCTTTGAGAAGAGCAGGTATGAGATTTGGAAGGAACTGCTGGTTCTTATCAGAGCTATCCAATATTCTGAACTCTTCTGAACTGTCAGAATCCTTTCGGCCTTATTCTGGTGAATGAAATTAGATGGAATAGGAATGAAATGTAATTTATATATCATGCTATTGAAATTTTATATTTTTAATTGATCAGGTTTATAATTTGTTGTAGTCACCTTGGAAGTTAAAATTAGAGCTTTTTCTCTGCATTCTCATTTCCTACTACCTATGCTTTCATTTTTTTAAAAATTTATTTTGCTGTTACATGTTTTTTTTGATATCATTAATATACGATCACAGGAACAACACTGTGGTTACTAGATTCCCCCATTATCAAGTCCTCACCACATACCCCATTACAGTCACTGTCCATCAGCGTAGTAAGATGCTATAGAGTCACTACTTGTCTTCTCTGTGCTATAGTGCCTTCCCCGTGCCCTCCACTATGTTACATGTGCTAATCGTAATGCCCCTTATTCCCCTTCTCCCTCCCTTCCCACCCACCCCCCAGTCCCTTTCCCTTTGGCAATTGTTAGTCCATTCTTGGGTTCTGTGAGTCTGCTGCTGTTTTGTTCTGTCAGTTTTTCTTTGTTCTTATACTCCACATATGAGTGAAATCATTTGGTACTTGTCTTTCTCCACCTGGCTTATTACACTGAGCATAATACCCTCTAGCTCCATCCATGTTGTTGCAAATGGTAGGATTTGTTTTCTTCTTACAGCTGAATAGTATTCCATTGTGTATATGTACCACATCTTCTTTATCCATTCATCTACTGATAGACACTTAGGTTGCTTCCATTTCTTGGCTATTGTAAATAGTGCTGCGATAAACATAGGGGTGCATATGTGTTTTTGAATCTGGACTCCTGCATTCTTAGGGTAAATTCCTAGGAGTGGAATTCCTGGGTCAAATGGTATTTCTATTTTTAGTTTTTTAAGGAACCTCCATACCTATGCTTTTAAGTCAAAGGAACAAGTGTTATATGAGGCCTCCTTGGAGATCTTTAGAACCTGGGAAAAAGGCACATTAGGATATAATACATTTTCAAGTTAGAAGGTACCTCAAAAAGATATTAAATCAGTAAATTCATATCACAGGTAAGGAAATAGAGGAAATAGAGGCCTAGAGAGGTGAATGTGACTTACCTAAATTCATTCAGTAAATCCAGTTGAGACCAGTAATTCTCAGCCTAGTTTTCTTCCCATTAAAATGTAAGTTGCAGCAGAATTTTTTACTTTGGCACCATTGTTTCCTTTGTTAGTAGCATTTTAATGAGGTTGTTCAAAATACCACTTAGACATAGAATGGCCATATGTTCTGGTTTCCCTGAGATAGGCTGGTTTCCATTTCTTGTCTTGGCATCATTATTAATAGCACCCTGTATTGCTCTCCAGAGTGTCTGGGTTTAGATGACAGATTGTATGGTTGTCTTGTTAGAAGGGCATACAGTGTTAATTTCCATGCCTTCTTTGTTCTCTTTACTCCTATGCATTGTGGAATATGGGTACATATTAAATGGCTGATTTTTGCTTTTTACTGCCATTGATTTAACCACATAGGTAGGGAACCTTGTTCTTGTATCTCGGAGAGATTCAGGCATTCAAGCATGATAGGCCTTAGTGCAGAGGCTTGCTGTTGTTCAGGAAATTCTGAAGAAGTCAGTAATAGAAGCTTTTAAGATTGCATTAATGTGTGCTGTAGCATGCTTCTTTTGCCCTAGTAAGCACAGTTTATTAGAACTATTTATAACCTGTTATTGGAGTATGGGATAATAGTACAAATAAATTTAAAATAGGTACCAGAACATTACTTCGGGTTAAATCTAGTTTTGGAGAGATCATTCTTTCTCATATACTAGATCACTGAGTCTAATACTTCACTTTTGGGGGAACTCAGTCACAGGGAGGTTCATTACCTAAAATCCAGCATAATACGGTAGTTTTAAAATTCTTCTCCTCCTTGAACAGATTGCAAGACTGGAGTGTTAAGACCTGAACTTTGACATGATGCTGGGTTTCTGTAGCTTGATTGGTTGGTATTGGCCAGGCATCCTACACTGCCCAGTTGAATGTGTATTCTCAGGATGGGCAGGTGGATAGATGATAAGGAAGTTGGCCTGGCTGTGCAGAAGAAATGCTAGTCTCCTCACAGTCTTCATACCCAGCCTCCTGATCCACTTTATAAAATAAACTTGAGATCAAATGAAAGCTTCTTAAGTGGTAGAAGAAATTTTCATGTTTGGAATGTTGCTTATCTTTTATTTATTTGTTTATTTATTTTTATTTTTATTTTTTTCTTTTGGTTTTAATATACAATCACATGAGCAACATTGTGGTTACCAGTTACCCCCATTATTAAGTCCTGTCCACATACCCCATTACAGTCACTGTCCATCAGTGTAGTAAGATGCTATAGAGTCACTACTTGCTTCTCTGTGCTACATTGCATTGCCTGTGCCCCCCACTATGTTACATGTGCTAATCATAAGCACCTTATTCCTCCCTTCCCACTCACCCCCCAGTCCATTTCTCTTTGGCAACTGTTAGTCCATTTTTGGGTTTTGTGAGTCTGCTCCTGTTTTGTTCCTTCAGTTTTTGCTTTGTTCTTATGCTGTACAGATGAGTGAAATCATCTGGTACTTGTCTTTCTCCACCTGGCTTATTACACTGAGCATAATACCCTCTAGCTCCATCCATGTTGTTGCAAATGGTAGGATTTGTTTTCTTCTTATGGCTGAATAGTATTCCATTGTGTATATTTACCATATCTTCTTTATCCATTCATCTACTGATGGATACTCAGGTTGCTTCCATTTCTTGACTATTATAAATAGTGCTGTGATAAACATAAGGGTGCATATGTCTTTTGAAACTGGGCTCCTGCATTCTTAAGGTAAATTGCTAGGAGTGGAATTCCTGGGTCAAATGATATTTCTAGTTTTAGTTTTTTGAGGAACCTCCATACTGCTTTCCATAATGGTTGAACTATTCTACATTCCCACCAGCAGTGTGGGAGGGTTCCCCTTTCTCTGCATCCTCACCAGCATTTGTTGTTCCTAGTCTTTTTGATGTTGGCCATCCTAACTAATATAAAGTGATATCTCATTGTGGTTTTAGTTTGCATTTCTGTCATAATTAGCAATATTTTCATAGTTCTTTAATAATTCTTTGTATTTCTGTGGTGTCCATAGTGTTTTTACTTTCTTATTTCTGATTCTGTTTATGTGTTTGCACTCTTTTTTTCTTGGTAAGTCTCACTTGAGGCTTATCTCTTTCATTTGTTTTCTCAAAGAACCAGCTCTTGGTTTCATTAATTCTTTCTATTGTCTTATTCTTCTCTATTTTATTTATTTCTGCTCTTATCTTTATTATCCCTCCTTCTACTGACACGTGTGGCCTCATTTGTTTTTCTTTTTCTAGTTTCATTAATTGTGAGTTTAGACTGTTCATATGGGATTGTTCTTCTTTCCTGAGGTAGGCCTGTGTTGCAATATACTTCCCTCTTAGCATGGCCTTTGCTGCGTCTCACAGATTTTGCAATGTTGAATTATTGTTGTCATTTGTCTCCATATATTGCTTGATGTCTGTTTTTATTTGGTCATTGATCCATTGATTATTTAGGAGCATGTTGTTAAGCCTCCATATGTTTGTGGGCTTTTTTGTTTTCTTTGTATAATTTATTTTGAGTTTCTTACCTTTATGGTCTGAGAAGTTGATTGGTACATTTTCAGTCTTTTTTAATTTACTGAGTCTCTTTTTGTGGCCTACTATGTGATCTATTCTTGAAAGTGTTCCATGTGTGTTGGGACCTTTTGCCTCTTTTAGGCCTGTGACGGCCGCAGACTGGAGGTTTCCATCCTCCCTCGTTACTTCCGCGTTCGTGGCCTAACTAGCTTCCCCCGCGTGCGCTCTTGGCCCTAACTCCACCTCCCCACCTAACCCGAAACCTGCCTAAAGACCCTAGTGACCAGATAATCAATTCCCATTGGTTTCTGTTACTTCCTTATCTTCCCCTATATAACTAAGCCTCTGATGGAATAAAGCTGAGTTTTGCTGTGCCCTTGAGGCTGACACATCTCCCAGCTTGGTGTGGTTTTGTTTTTCCCCGGATCTCAGGGGAGGGTGTCCAAGCCGCTGACACTTGCCCTCTCGCTCAGCCCCTGGGATAACAGGCTGGTCCTGCTTGTCCCCCAACTCCCCCCACCCCCCCGCCTTCTTGTTGCTGAAGAGCAACACGTGCACTTGAGAAGAATGTGTATCCTGCTGCTTTTGGGTGTAGAGTTCTGTAGATGTCTATTAGGTCCATCTGTTCTAGTGTGTTGTTCAGTGCCTCCATGTCCTTACTTATTTTCTGTCTTGTTGATCTGTCCTTTGGAGTGAGTGGTGTATTGAAATCTCCTAGAATGAATGCATTGCATTCTATTTTCCCCTTTAATTCTATTAGCATTTGTTTCACATATGTAGGTGTTCCTGCGTTGGGTACATAGATATTTATAATGGTTATATCTTCTTATTGGATTGACCCCTTTATCATTATGTAATGTCCTTTTTTGTCTCTTGTTACTTTCCTTGTTTTAAAGTCTATTTTGTCTGATACAAGTACTGCAACTCCTGTTTTTTTCTCTCTATTAGTTGCACGAAATATCTTTTTCTATCCCTTCACTTTTAGTCTGTGTATGTCTTTGGGTTTGATGTGAGTCTCTTGTAGGCAGCATATAGGTGGGTCTTGTTTTTTTATCCATTCTGTAAATTTTTGTCTTTTGATTTGTGCATTTAGTCCACTTACACTTATGGTGATTTTCAACAGATATGTATTTATTGCCACTGCAGGCTTTAGATTCACGGTTACGAAAGGTTCAGGGACAACCTCTTTAGTATCTAATAGTCTAACTTAACTCACTTATTACACTGTTTCAAACACAATCAGAATGTTCTTTTTTTCCTCCTTTTTCTTCCTCCTCCACTCATTATATATTAAGTGTCATATTCTGTACTCTGTGTGTATCTGTTGACTGACTTTTTGGGCAGTTGATTTAATTTTGCAATGCTTAGTAATTAATTGGTCTACTTCCTTTATTGTGGTTTTATTTTCTCAGGTGACAGCTGTTTAGCCTTAGGAACACTTTAATGTATAGCAGTCTCTCCAAAATACACTGTAGAGATGGTTTGTGGGAGGTCCGTAAACTCCCTCAACTTATGCTTCTCTGGAAATTGTTTAATCCCTGCTTCATATTTATGGTAATTTTGACAAGTAGAATATTCTTCGTTGGAGGCCCTTCTGTTTCATTGCATTAAATACATCATGCCACTCCCTTCTAACCTGTAAGGTTTCTGCTGAGAAGTCTGATGATAACCTGATGGGTTTTCCTTTGCTTGTGATCTTTTTTTACTCCCTGGCTGCATTTAATACCCTGTCCTTGTCCTTGATCTTTTCCATTTTAATTATTATACATCTTGGTGTGTCTTCCTAGGGTCCTGTGTGTTGGGAGATCTGTGTATTTCCATGGCCTGAGAGACTGTTTCCTTTCCCAGATTGGGGAAGTTTTCAGCAATTATTTCCTCAAAGAGACTTTCTGTCCCTTTTTCTCTCTTTTCTTATTCTGGTACCCATATAATGCAAATATTTTTCCATTTGGATTGGTGCACGATTCTCTTATTATTCTTTCATTATTAGAGATCCTTTTTTCTTCCTGTGTCTCATCTTCTTTGTATTCTTATTCTCTAATTTCTGTTTTATTTACTGTCTCCTCTACCTCATCTAATCTTTTAATTCCCTCCGTTCTATACTTCATTTCAGATGATGTATTTTTCAAAGATTCTCCTTCTTGAATTCCTCCTTGAGATTTTACATGTTTTTCTCTACCTCTATGAACATGTTTAGGATTTTTATTTTGAAATCTTTATCAAGAAGATTGGTGATTTCAGCTTCACTTAGCCCTCTTTCTGATGTTTTTGGGATTGTGGTTTGTACAAGATTCTCTTGTTGTTTCATATTTCTCATGATTACTATGGAATAATAACTTTGTGTAGGTGGCGCCTTCTAGTGCCCAGAAGCTATACTCTTTGGAGCTGCCCAACACCTGGAACAATGGTGGGGTTTGCAGGTGCACAGTGCCTGCTAGGAGAAAAGAGCTCTTTCCTGCTTCCCAGCTGCCCGTGACTGGTTCCAGTGCCATGGCCAGTGGGCTGAGCACACAGCAAGAAGCCTCTGCCATATGTTCCTATAGCTGCCGTAAGAGGGACCTCCCTCCAGCTTTCCTGGTGTGATGGTGGGGGAAGCAGTTTTGCAAATTGGTGCCAGCTCAGAGGAAGGAGCAGCAGGCTGTGTATCACCCCAGGGGGCCTCGGTGCTGCATTGCCAACCGAGGGTATGGAGTGCCTGAAGCTCCTGAAAATTCCCAGCCTGCTGGGCTGAGTGTGCCGGAATGATGTGTCTACCTGTCCTTTCTCTTGAGCAGCAAGCTCTGTGTAATCCTTGCCCCTTTAGCACACCTCTTGCTGTTGGGAAGTCTTTCAAAGTGTCCGCCTTTCTTTTGTCCCAGAGATGCCAGTTGCGGGTACCTGTTCTCCACAAGCAGCTGGAGTCTCAGTCTCTCCAAGTATTCCACCTGTCTTTTCTTTCCAATCCCTTGAATCTCCAGAGCACCATGTAATGTGGGCTTGTGTTCCTGGAGCAGATCTCCTGGAGTGGGTGTTTAGCAGTCCTGGGCTTCTACTCCCTCCCCATTCTGTTTCGCTTTCTCCCAACTGTGAGCTGGGGTGCAGGAAGGGCTTGAGTCCCACTGCTGGGTCGTGGCTTTGCTACTTTACCCTTTTCTGTGAGGTGTTCTTTTCCCCAAATGTAGGCAGTCTTTTGCAGTCTTCTTTTGGGTTGCTTTTTCAGGATTAGTTGTGTTTGCTGTATTTTCATGTTATGTGTGGTTTTTGGAGGAGGTTTCTGCCTCACTTCTCACGCTGCCATCTTTTTTCCTCTCCCTTTCCTTCACTTTTTATAAGAATTTAAAGTGGTTGACCTAAAAGGTATGCCTCTCTCTTTAATCCAGTGTTTCCTTACTCCTTTCCTTGGCATGTAAAAGAGGATAATATTTATGTGTCATAAAGAATTGATCCTGAGGGGTAGTGGTGCCTGCCATGGGCTTCAAAATTGTTTTGGCTATTCTAGGTCCTTTGCATCTCCATATATACTTTAAAATCAACTTGTCAATTGCTAAAAAATAAAAAATAAAAACAGTCTGCTGGAATTTGGATTGAGATTACACTGTATCTGAGATTAGTTTGGGAACCAGCTGACTTAGTCACTGTTGTTCTGATCCAGTATGATCTGGTTTATATGCTTTCAAAGAATAACTCGGGATGCTGTGAAGAAAATGAATATGGTTAGAGGTGAAGCAAGAGTGGACACCGGGAGACTAGTTAGGTTTTTGTAGTGATCCATTCCAGGGTTTATAGTGTAGTGGATCGGAACAGTCTCAGTGAAGATGGAAAGCAGGGTTTGGGATATATTTTGGAGGTAGGACCGACAGATAGTTTGGATATGGTGAGCAAGGAAAAGCTCAGCATCAAGTGTGAATCCTAAATCTTTGGCTTTAGTGACTGGGTGAATGGTGGGACTGCTTAGTAAGCTGGGTTGGGGAATTTGAGAACAGTAGAAAGTTTGGGCAGGCATTGAGGGGTGGGTTGTATTAGTAATTCAGGGTTTTGTTTTGGGGCTATGACAAAACCATGCAGAGATGTCAGACACTGGAGGTAGAGGTGAGGGGAGAAGTCAGGGCTGGAGATACGGGCTAAAGGCAGGATGTTGGCTGAGACCATGTATCATGGAGCGGAGAAGAGGAAAGAGGCATGTAGAACCAAACCCTTTCTTATGCCAACATTTATGAAAAAGAGACTGTGCACAGGAGATGGAGGGAGTAGGAACAAGCCAGGGGGGATAAAGAAAACCTAGACAGTGCAATATCAGGGATGCTGACAAGGAAGAAACTGATTGAGAGGTCACATAAGACAAGGCTGGACAAGGAACTGTGGACTTAGGCAACATAAAGGCGTGGTCTCAAGTGAATGGGTTTTGAAAGATTGACTGGCGAGTTGAGAAAATCTGATGGGAGGAAGGAGAGAGAGAGCAACTACCGACAGCTCCCTGTGAAGGATCGTGGAGATTAGGACTGTACCTGGAGGGACACAGGATTAAGGGAGTAGGTGGGAATGATGTGGTAGAGCAGGGGAGGCTGAGGGTGGCAGGAGCTAATCGAATGAGTGAAGTCCTGAGGTGGCAACACGGGGTGGTTGGCCTTTTCTAGGTGCAGGGTTAATTGACCCATCATCCAGGAAGACAAAGGATGTAGGTTTATATGCAGGAGGGAGATCTGATGGAGGCCTGACCAACTAGTTCCTGCCTGATTGCTTTTATTTTCTTAATGTAGTTTAGGTAGGTTCACCAGCTGATTCTAGGGGTAGGGTGGCAGGTAGTAGATTAAGATGCTGTGAGTCTTTTTGAAAACAGGGAAACAACATGCCAGGTAAGAATTGTAGGATCACTTAGTAGTGACAATTGCCCTTGCCTGTTTGAGATTTGTGACCAAGAGTTTTAAATGAGATTAGTCAGGTATAAAGTCAGATAAATCGATGGGGCTTTTTTCAGTATGTTTAGTTTCTGGTATATAGCTCAGAGCAGGTAGTTAATTGGGGTTAGCCAGCATTTGTGCAGTGATTACAGAGAATAATATGGGGTATTAGAACGAATCAGACAAATTTGATTTTGAATTGCTTCTGGAATTAAAATTAAGTTAACATAATAGATGCTACCTTTGGAATTTTTTCTCATCAAGTGAGAAAATTTTCAAATATGTAGCTTTAAAAAAAGTTGAACTTTCAGATACAAGTTAGTAGAAATGTTTTTGACAATGGAAGAAGACAAGCTAATGCTTATCATTTATAGAGGTTTAATAGAACCTTTTTAAAACATTCAAGAGGAATAGTCTCCTAAGTGCCTAGAGACTGAGAGGAAAAGAATCCACGAACCCAGTAGAAGAATGGGCAAAAGTCATGAAAAGACAGTTTGCTGAAAGAGAGATGCAAATTAAACCCATTTCTTACCTGTAAGGTTGGCAAAAATCTTAACATTTGCTAATAGACTCTGCAGTAATGCTTTGGGGAAGCAGACATTCTCATTTATTACTGGTTGGAGTGCTGCATAATATAATCCTTAAGTCAGGAATCTAATGAGATCAGCTACAATCGCCACTGTTTGCCTTTACCCAGTATTCCAGTGAGTCTGGGCTGTAGAGTGCCCTACAGAATGACCTATACCCAGGGCTAGTCGGGGAGTCATTATTTATATATAATAACAAAAGACTGAAAACCACACAAGTATTTATTTATCATTTGGGGCTGGTTGATTAAATAATACACCCCCACAGTGAAATATTGTGTGATTGTGCAAGGGACAACCTCTGTGTGCCGGTACAGAGGGATTTCTAGGACGTAGGTCTAAGTGAAAGACCAAGGTTCAGAACAATAGAGACAGCATGTAATTTTTTTCTATAATGGGTGTAATGTATGCTTACATTTGTTTAGTTTTGCATAAAGAAACACCAGAAGAATAAACAACACACTAATAAGTGATTAAGTGTTAGAGACAAGGTGAAATGGGTTGGCTGGGGAGAGGGGAGGGTGTGAAACTTCTCAGTGTACATCTATTTCTGTTATTCCAATTTTGAACCATGTAAATATATTAATTAAACAAAAAAGGAGTCAGCACTCTTTAAAATAAAGTTTTGTAAATCACTAGTATCTTTATCAGTATCCATGTTATACATTGGTTAATGAAGTTTGGTGATTCAGGCAGTAAGGTAAAACATATTGATGGGATTTTATAATTTAGGGGGCACTGGGATTACTAGAAAAATTGCTAAATTAATGTTTCTATTTCTGGTCAAATTAAGAGAAAACATTATCTAAAGAAAACATTATCAAAGTAAACAGTAACCTGAGTTGTAAGTGTATTATTGTAATTCATTGATAACTTTGTACACTTTTAAATCTTCATAATGACGTTTGGCAGGTTGACATTACATTTGATGAAGAATGACATTACATTTGAAGAATTTAATTTTGTCACAAAATTCTTTTTCTATATTAATATGTTAATACATTAATGTTTTGTATTTTAGAATGGTCTTTTTTCCTGGGAACATTTATATACTTCAATTCAGCCTTAAAGCAAACTGGTTCATCTTTTTTCAGGTGGTGAATTTTGTTTGTTTAAAGGTTCTAGAGAAAACGTGGAAATGTGGAATAGTTTTTCTGCACCTCTTACATTTCAAAAAAGCTTAAACCAGGTGCTTCAGAGATCTGCTGTCCTTTAGATGAATGGGTCAGGGTTCTGGGGGAATGTGTCTTCACCTAAAATATTATGATAATCGAGTCTCTGAAATTTGTGAGTCCGGGAGATCCCCATACCTAGCAGTCAGTCTCCTTTGTTCTGTGTCAGTTCAGCTCAGTAATGGCTTTTTGCCTCTTTTTAAAAGGGTGCCTGGCATGGGGTAGATTGTTGAATTACTTTCCTTGGGCTTCATTTGCCTTGTTGATAAAATGGAGTGGTAGTTTTTTTTCTTGTCTTGCTTAACCTCTCTGGGTGATTTTAAAAAGCAAATGAGATGATTGTGTGTTGTGAATGCTTTGTCAGTTGAACATCAACTTAGTTATGATTTAGTTTCATCTCTTATTAAGGATTTACCATGTATTATTTAACAAATAAGTTCCTTCTGGTATCTTTTGCTGTATATGAAAGAATCTTCACTTTATCTCTTTCTAGATCTAGTGGAGCCGTGAAAGTCTTGGCCTTGCTTTGTCCATGAACCGTGTTGATAGTTGTCTGACAAAACCTTATTGATGAGTAATACATAGGGGGAGGTGGTATTCTTAAATTAACTCTTGTGGATTAATAACATTTTAATTTTCAGTTTGAAGCTGTATAGCACAGTAAAAGGAAGATGAGCTGCAATTCACAACTTTGTTTTTTAAATTAATTTCTTTGAGCCTTTGTCTATCTGTCATATGGGGATAAAACCTAGGTGCATACATGGATTAAGGATAACGTTTGTAAACTAACTGTCACAATGATTTGTAGATGTAATTGCTCAAAAAATGGTCATTTTTATCACTGTCATCATTAAGTAATTTTTAAAATTAAATCCTTAGTAAGAGATGAAACCAAATCATAACTAAGTTTATGCTCAATTGACAAAGTATTCACAATATATGATCATCTCATTTGCTTTTTAGAATCACCCAGGGAGGTTAGCAGGGCAAAAAAAAAAAACTATTCCATTTTATCAACACTACCTAGGGAGTGTATTGTTCTATTATGTTATTGTCAGCCAACTGCTAAAATATTTGGCATATAAGCTGTTGCTCACCTGATAGAGAACATCACTGAAAATGAGGGTTTGAGAAAGGGTCCATGGTAGCTGGCAGCATTTCTTTAAGTACAGTTGTCTGGTGGACATTGTATGCTCTCCATCAGTTCTCCAGTGATCTGCCCCTAAGGAGTTTTTTCTTTGAAGTTGATATACTCAACCACACTCAAATAAATGCCACAATTATTAGAAAAGATTGGGAGGAGGGGAGCCGGGGGAGGAACTACTAGATAATAGGAAAATTCCACTTTTAACTAATCTTTAATCCACAGGATTTTTATAGCAGATGTTGCATTTTCCCACTGCACAGTACTCTGTGTGTACCTGCCATGCTGGATAAATAGCAAGTTCTGATGAATTTGCACCCTGGCGTCATAGAAACAGTGGAAATCAAAGATTAGAATAGAGCACAGGGTGATCAGGTTTCCTACGGCAAATTGAAGCTTAGTGCTGAGGCAGTTATTCCGGTAATTCAGACCCAAATGTGTTTTATGAAAATGAAGGCAACATTTATTGAACACTTACTTTGTGCAAAGCTCTTTGCTAAACATTCTGTGTGTTACATTGATGAATCTTTAAAATATCCCTATGAACTACACATGTTATTATCCTGACCTTACAGGTGAGGATATTGAGACTTGAAAAGATTAAGTAACTTGCCCAAGGGTCACATTAAGTGACCTTAATTTTGACACTAAAATCTGATTTTTTTCCCTCTGGGTGTTATTATCAGTCACACCTTTACCAGAGGTATCTAGCATCTTACTTTGCAGCTTTGGTGGTAAAATCTTGGCTAGTAGACTGAAGTAAGATGCTATAAAAGAAATTTGCAAAGATAGTGTTTTCCTTTGCCTGATAAGATGTTGTACTACTCCTATTGATCAGAGAATGACAAGAGTAAAATGTTATAGGAAGGCTAAGCAGGCCAGAGACCAAACAACAAACAGAGAAGGTTACCTTATGCTCCTGAAAGTTTGAGCCTGAAATAGTCTAAATTATGAAAAATTAAGTGAGGATGTTCCAAACCTGCTAGAATCTGCCTGAAGAGAGGTTGGGAATTCAATAGATTTCAAGATTCTCATTTTTTGTCTGTGAGTCCTTCTCGTGTATATATAATCTATAAAGTAATATCCACTCAGCCTGGACTGATGGTGACACCAGAGAGCATAATTTGAACACCCTTCCAGAAGGAGCTGTAATTCATGTATCAGACTGAATATTCACCAGCTTCTCTTCCAGAATGTTCTCAATCCAAACAGAAGAGAAACTGAAGTTTACTCTGAAAAAGTTCCTTGTCTGAGAATTAAAAGCTACAGTTTTGTAGGCTTGTGCCTGCTCTGACCCTAGGTATATTAGAGTAAGCAATTTATTTTCTCCTTTGGGGGATTTTTTTAGATGTCCTGAAAATACATGAAAGGAATTTTTTATCTCTGAGGCATGTTAAAATGACTAAGACTTTAAAAATATTAATTACTTCTATCTACAAGGAAGAGATGTGACAGTGATAATTTCGGTAACACTGACGATTATGTCCAGTAGTCTCTTTGTAAACTCCTATTTGTGAAACCGTATGTTTCATTTCAGGAATGTGGCTTCTGAGTAGAATATGGTAAGCACGTAACTTGAAAAAGGAATGAATGATTCTGCCTGCTATTTTAATCGTATTAGCATCAACTCTTGTTTCTTAGTGGTGACTGGTTTTGGAGTAGCAGATATAGCAGATAATCTTGAAACTCCATTTTAGGTAAACTTGAAGCCTCATACACTTGGTGTCATTCATTGTAATGACTTAGTTGTTGTGCAGGTTAGTGACTTAGCTGGTGCAGAAGGAAAGGTGATGAGAACTGAGGAAACTGGGCTGTGCAGTCTTGTGGGTCAGTGGTACTGAAATCACATAGCAAGGGGAGATTGCAGACAACTTTTGAGATATGTTTTTATAAACCTCCTCTACCAGCTGTTTTCACTGAGGTAGTATAGCAAAAACCTCTTAGTTTTATGTCATTAATGTGCCACAAAGATTTGTACTGGTGATTTGGAAAGCCCCTAGGTAAATTGATCACAGACTGTTAGATTAGTTGACAGACTTTGCTGTCGTGCTTACTTAGCTAGAATAGTAGGGATGCTCTGTAACCTTTCTGTTGTGTGTCTGTTAGGGGTTGTCGACAAGAAGCTGACTTTATTTCTCTAGCTATGTGACGCCCACCAGGACCTGGAGCTGTGTGACCACCCCCTAACCCTTGTTCTCCAGCTCATGGCTCTCAATAGGAGTGATTTCACCTCCTGGGGGTAGAAATTGGTTCTTGGGGAAGAGGGGGCCAGATGGCAAAAAAATAGTATTCTAAACATATATACATACATGCATACATACATACACAATACATTTGTGGTATTAACATTTCATGGAGGGGAGATTAGGGGAAAAATGTCTGAAGTGGCTCTTTGCTAGGGAATGGGAGGATAATGGAAAAAGGTTGAGAAACACTGCTCTAGCTCTGCAGGTAAAGAATAGGTAATGGTGTCTGTATCACATGGAGTAGAGAGTAAGGAATGAAAAAGTTACATTCTAACAGCTTCAGGGTTTGTTTGTTTGTTTGTTTTTGATGTATAGTTGATATACAATATTATATTGATTTCTGGTATACAGCATAATGATGCAATTATATACATTGCAAAATGTTCACCATAAGTGTAGTTATCAATTGTCGCCATGCAAGGAGGCTATAATATTATTGACT
The DNA here is from genome assembly GCF_040802235.1 of Manis javanica. NCBI lineage: Eukaryota > Metazoa > Chordata > Mammalia > Pholidota > Manidae > Manis > Manis javanica. The sequence goes on along the minus strand of NC_133158.1, from coordinate 29,639,463 downwards.
ATAGTCTCTATGCTGTACTTTTCATCTCTGTGACTTATTTATTTTATAATTAGAAGTCTGCCCCTCTTTATCTCCTTTATCTATTTTGCCCATCCCCCCATCCTCTCCTCCATGGCAGCCACCAGTTTACTGTCTGTATTTATGACTGTTTCTGTTTTGTGTGTTTGTTCATTTGTTTTATTTTTTAGATTCTACATGTAAGTGAAATAATCTGTTTTTGTCTTTCTTTGACTTATTTCACTTAGCATAATACCCTCTAGGTCCATCCATGTTGTCATAAATGGCAAGATCTCATTCTTTTTCATGGCTGAGTAATATTCCATTGTATGTGTATACTGCATCTTCTGTATTCATTCATCTATTGATGGACACTCAGGTTGCTTCCATATCTTTATAAAGTTGGAATATTTATTGCCAAAGTAAGGAATAACAAAGATTATGATGTTGTGAACAAAAAGTTTTAGACTCTTTCTGTGTGAAGGGGAAGCAGTGGATATTAGCCCTCCTAGTGAATGGCTGTGTAGGTCTGTTTCTTAGGAAAATAGCTGGTGAAATTTGCGTTGGATCTCCTTAAAGGCTTTCTGCTTTTTCTTTTTCCCTTCTGTCAAAAACTACCTTCAACTAGCTGGTAGGGAAAGCTTGTGTAAGCCAATTTAAGGTGAAAATGACTGATGATAAATTAACGTGTTACTATTTTCAGGGACACTTGCAATTGAGCAGCAGGCTACCCTCAGTGTGAAAGAGTAATATATGCTTAGGTTCTCTGGCAGGCTAGATCAATGTTTCACAACCTAGAGGCATGAAGGAATGATTCAGTGGGTCTGTAAGAGCACACACATGTCAATAATTTTCTGAATATATAATAAGAGTGTTTCACAGATGCATATACTATTTTTTAAATGTATGTCTATGCTGTTATATTTAATAAAATATAATCTATAAGTATTACTAAATGTAAAAGACTTAATTATTATATCATCTCAAGCCACAAATAGTAAGAGTATGGTAACTACCATAAAAAGATCGTTATCCTGAAATGCTTGAGGACCTTTGTGCTAGCTATATTGGGGGTACACTTGCAAGTGGAATCCCCACGTATCAGCCATTATACAGACAAGTACACACAGGAAGTCAGAGAGGGTCCTGCATATAGCTTGAGACTCTGGCAGATGTGAGGGGGAATCCCTTGTAAAACACTAGGTACAGAGCTGTATTTATTGCCTGTTGTTGCCTTTCTTGCTCATCACAGGCAAACATTGCTTCAAAGTGATCAGTCAGAAGTAGTTGAAAATGATTCATTGGTGCTTTAAATCTTTGAAGTTCTTAAACTTTTGTTACCTATTGGAGTGTCATTAGAAATATGACTGGCACTAACATTTCCAAACCAGTTGTTTCTCCCTGCTGGGGTGGTGACTAGTATTTCTGAGTTTTGCCATACAGTACCCATACCATCTATGTCTTGCATGTTTCGAGAAAGACTTTTTGATATTGATGTACATCTTTAAAAAAAATATTCCTTGATAGAAATTTACTTGGGTAAGAACAGGATGCTAAAAGCCTTAAAACTGTTTCTCCTTTTAAAGGAAAAAAATACATGCCTGTCTTATTAATAGATGGGCCAAAGATTACACAGTACTTATAACAAATTCCATTATTAGTACAGCTGAAATTAATTAAATTTTATTTTACTTTGGTAACAAAGGGACTAAAGACCACTTAGGAACTAGTATCTCCTGTGAATCTCATTACTATGGTGCAGTTTCTAAAACATGATTTTATCTTTGGTTGCCGTAGGAAACTGGAAAGGTTTATGACTACATTCCATTTGAATTCAGGTTTTATGTAGAGGAGCTTTACTGATTTAATTCATCATTGCTGACTAAAATTTGCAATAGTTTTATTGAAATTGCTGTACAGTAAACTACAAATATTTAAAGCGCACAACTGGATGGGTTTTGACACATTTATACAGCTATGAAAAACTTTCCCATAATCAAGACGCTGAACCTAACCATCACTGTCAAAGTTTTTTCATGCCATGTTATCATCCTTCCTTGTCTACTGCTCTGCCACTTTGCTTTCTGTCACTACAGATTGGTTTGCATTTCTAGAATTTTGTATAAATGAAACCACAGTCTTATTATTATCTGGCTGTATTGATGTGCATATTCTTTTAGTTCCAGTTCAGACATCATCAGAGATCTTCTAGAAGAAGAGGAAGCCTGGGAGGCATCACATAGGTGAGTTCTTATACTCAAGAAAGAAGCTTGTACTTGGGCCTGAGAAATTATACTTCTATGCAGTTGCTTTTCAAACAAGAGCATTTGTGCTTTCTGTTTGAAGAAAGTAATAATTCTCACATATCAAGGTAAAGATTTCCATGACTACTTGTTTGTATTTATTTCTGCTTAGAAACGGAATCCCTGCGTAATAAGTCTGGTCACTTGCCAGAAGTTGGTTTTCTGAAGACAGATTGTTCCAGTGGGCTATTAATAATTCAGCCTTAAGCACTGGCTCAGAGTCTTTAGAAAACTTTTAATCCTTTCCTAGATGTTCCCAGTCATAAGACATGGTTAGTGTAGAATAAACGCAATTTCACTTCTCCTGGAATACTTACGAATCATTCTGGGAAATAAGAATATTGGAGGGGACCTATTCCCTGTCCGCCTAGTGGGTAAGGAGGAAAGCAATAATGCCAAACGAGTATTACATTTCCATTCATCTCCACCTACTGGAGGGATCTGTAGTACCACAGCGCAGATTGGTTCCACTGCAATTTCATGATCACACATCTCAAATGGGCCATCAGAACTGCTTTGCTATTTTGCTGTTTCTGTGATCATTTCTTTGTCCTGTACTTTACAAGGATTTTTGAAACCTTCTCAGCACTTTTCAGTGGCTCCACCCCCAGCTGAAGACCTCTTCTGTTCCGTTATGGAGAAAATAGAAGCCATTAAATACAAATCCTTGTCTTTCCAATACCAAATGTATCAGTTGCCTGTATTTGTCTATGTTTTATCCCTCTTTTTATAAAAAACGATGTCCCTCCTCCTGTGTGAGGCTAATCCCTCCTACCTTATTCCTGCCCTCTTGTCAGGAACTTTATCCCTTCTCTTCTCATATAGGCAACCTCTCCCTCTCAACTATCTGTTTCTCATTGGGTTTTCACCATGCTCAAATCTTTCCTACCTTAAAACCAACCAACAGAAGACAGCTCGCTCACTCTCTCATCACACATAGTCTCATCATGCAGCTCCTGTCTTCTCTCTCCTTCCTTTCTTAATTGATGGTCTCCACTTGCAGCCTCCATTTCCTCATCTCCCACTACCTCTTCAGCATGTTCAGCCAGCACCTTCATTCTTCTGAAATAGCTGTCGGGAAGTCAGTGAGGACCCCCGTATTGCTAAGTCCAAAGGACGTTTTTTAGAACTAATCTTCCTGTATTTGATACTGTTTCTCTCTTCACCTTTCTTAAAGCCTCTCTGAGGCCAGAAAGGTAAATCTCCATCCAAGGTCACTGAGCAATGAGTGATAAGTGATGGAGCTGAGATTGTAGCCTAATGTGTCAAAAGTCAGCTCTGTCCACCATTAAACTATACTGTCTTTCCAAAGAAACAGATGTTCATTGTGCTGACATTTTATACTTTCCCAGCTGAATCACTGTGAGAATGGAAATATGTGATGTATCCAGGGAAGGCATTATGAGTAGGTTTATCGGGCCAACAAGTTATTTGATGGTTCAAAGAGTAGCATTTTATGAAACTTTGATATTTTGACTGCATTACTCTCACCTAAGTATTATTTAACTTTGAATTTTGGGAGAAGAGGCCACTTCTTAGCTGACTGCTTCCTCTTGTACCAAGAAATCATACTGTTCATGTTGAATTAAATCCTGATGCCAATAGCTCTGACAAGCTGTAGCTCAGAATTCCTGAACCCAGGCTCATTTGATAATGATGACCTTTAAAGTCGTCATTATAAGAAAGCCCTTGGAAAATAATCCCATCACTTGATCCTCCAGATAATAAATATGTTAAAGCTGGAGGGATGTAAGCACTCACCTAGTCTAATCCCTTCTAAAATTTTATGGAGAAGGAAGATAAGCTCCAAGAGGTGAATAACTAGGTCAAGGGCCACAGCTAGTTAGTGGCACTGCCAGGATCAGAATCCAGGCCTGATTTCAGCTGAGTATAGAACAATTTAAACAAGTACATGCCATAATGTAGCTTTAGTGGCAGAATCAGGAAAAGGCTCCATAGCTTTACTTTTCAACAAAATGTGACAGTTCTACAAATACCCATCTTAAGCTAATAGGCATATTTTGTGGTACTATAAGTTGCATATTTGAGGTATTAGTCCTATAACATATTATTTAAATTCAAACATTCTCCTAATTCCATAAATGATTGACTTTTCTATTGAGGGAGAGCTTTTTCCCAAGTTTTGGCAACTATGAATAAAGTGCTATATATAATTATATTATATATTTTAAATTAATTTTTAAAATTAAGGTATCATTAATATACACTCTTATGAAGGTTTCACATGAAAAACAATGTGGTTACTACATTCACCCTTATTATCGAGTCCCCCCTCCAAACCCCATTGCAGTCACTGTCCATCAGTGTAATAAGATGCCACAGAATCACTACTTGTCTTCTCTGTGCTACACTGCCTTCCCCATGATCCCTGCCACACCATGTATACTAATCATAATACTCCTCAATCCCCTTCTCCCTCCCTCCCCACCCGTCCTCTCCCACCCCTCCCCTTTGGTAACCGCCAGCCTGTTCTTGGAGAATGTGAGTCTGCTGCTGTTTTATTCTTTCAGTTTTGCTTTGTTCTTATACTACACGAATGAGGGAAATCATTTGGTATTTGTCTTTCTCTGCCTGACTTACTAGACTGAGCGTAATACCCTCTAGCCCCATCCATGTTATTGAAAATGGTAGGATTTGTTTCTTTCTTATGGCTGAAGAGTATTTGATTGTGTATATGTACCACATCTTCTTTATCCATTCATCTACTGATGGACACTTAAGTTGCTTCAATATCTTGGCAATTACAAATAGTGTTGCAGTAAGGATGCATATGTCTTTTTGAATCTGAGACCTTGTTTTCTTTGGGTAAATTGCTAGGAGTGGAATTCCTGGGTCAAATGGTATTTCTATTTTTAGTTTTTTGAGGAACCTCCATCCTGCTTTCCACATTGGTTGAACTAGTTTACATTCCCACCAGCAGTGTAGGATGACTCCCCTTTTTCTGCATCCTCGCCAGCATTTGTTCTTCCTAGTCTTTTCTATGTTGGCCATCCTAACTGGTGTGAGGTGATATCTCATTGTGGTTTTAATTTGCATTTCCCTGATAATCAGCGATGTGGAGCATCTTTTCATGTGCCTGTTGGTCATTTGAATTTCTTCTTTGAAGAACTGTCTGTTCATATCCTCTGTCCATTTTTAAATCAGGTTATTTGCTTTTTGGGTGTTGAGGCATGTGAGTTCTTTATATATTTTGGATGTTAACCCCTTCTTGGATATGTAGTTTACAAATATATTCTCCCATACTACAGGATACCTTTTTCTTCTGCTGATGGTGTCCTTTGCTGTATAGAAGCATTTTGGTTTGATGTAGTCCCATTTGTTAATTTTTACTTTTGTTTCCCTGGCCCAAGCAGATGTGTTCAGAAAAAGTTGCTCATGTTTATATTCAAGAGATTTTTGCCTATGTTTTCTTCTAAGAGTTTTATGGCTTCATGAGTTACTTTAAGGTCTTTGATCCATTTTGAGTTTACTTTTGTGTATGGGGTTAGACAATAATCCAGTTTCATTCTCTTGCATGTAGCTGTCCTGTTTTGCCAACACCAGTTTGTTGAAGAGGCTGTCATTTCCCCAATGTATGTGTACGGCTCCTTTATCATATATTAATTGACCATATGTACTTGGGTCTATATCTGGGCTTTCTAGTGTGTTCCATTGGTCTATGGGTCTGTTCTTGTGCCAGTATCAAATTGTCTTGATTACTGTGGCTTTGTAGTAGAGCTTCAGGTTGGGGAGTGTAATCCCCCCAGCTTAATTCTTCCTCCTCAGGATTGCTTTGGCTATTCGGGATCTTTTGTGGTTCCATGTGAATTTTAGACCTACTTGTTCTAGTTCATTGAAGAAAGCTATTGGTATTTTGACAGGGATTGCATTAAATCTATAGATTGTTTTATGCAGCATGACCATTTTGACAATATTAATTCTTCCTATTCATGAGCAAGGGATGTATTTCCATTCATTGGTATCTTCTTTAATTTCTCTCATGAGTGTCTTGTAATTTTCAGAGTATAGGTCTTTCACTTCCCTGGTTAAGTTTATTCCTAGGTATTTTAATCATTTTGATGCAGTTGTGAATGGAATTGTTTTCCTGATTTCTCTTTCTGCTAGTTCATTGTTAGTGCATAGGAATGCAACAGATTTCTGTGTATTAATTTTATATCCTGCAACTTTGCTGAATTCAGATATTAGATCTAGTAGTTTTGGAGTGGATTCTTTAGGGTTTGTTATATACAATATTATGTCATCTGCAAACAGGGACAGTTTAACTTCTTCCTTACCAGTCTGGATGCCTTTTATTTCTTTGTGCTATCTGATTGCTGTGGCTAGGACCTCCAGTACTATGTTGAATAATAGTGGGGAGAGTGGGCATCCTTGTCTACTTCCCAATCTTAAAGGAAAAGCTTTCAGCTTCTCGCTGTTAAGTATAATTTTGGCTGTGTGTTTGTCATATATGGCCTTTATTATATTGAGGTATTTGCCCTCTATACCCATTTTCTTGAGAGTTTTTATTATGAATGGATTTTGAATTTTGTTGAATGCTTTTTTAGCATCTATGGAGATGATCATGTGGTTTTTGTCCTTCTTTTTGTTGATGTGGTGGATGATATTGATGGATTTTTCGAATATTATGCCATCCTTGCATCCCTGGAATAAATCCTTCTTGATCATGATGGATGATCTTTTTGATGGATTTTTGAATTTGGTTTGCTAATATTTTGTTGAGTATTTTTGCATCTATATTCATCAGGGATGTTGGTCTGTAATTTTCTTTTTTTGTGGTGTCTTTGCCTGGTTTTGGTATTAGAGTGATGCTGGCCTCATAGAATGAGTTTGGAAGTATTCCCTCCTCTTCTACTTTTTGGAAAACTTTAAGGAGGATGGGTATTAGGTCTTCACTAAATGTTTGATAAAATTCAGCGGTGAAGCCATATGGTCCAGGAATTTTGTTCTTAGGTAGTTTTATAATTACCAATTCAATTTTGTTGCTGGTACTTGGTCTGTTCAGATTTTCTGTTTCTTCCTTGGTCAGCCTTAGAAGATTGTATGTTTCTAGAAACTTGTCCCTTTCTTCTAGGTTATCCAGTTTGTTACATATAATTTTTCATACTATTCTCTAATAATTTTTTGTATTTCTGTGATGTCCATCATCATTTTTTCTTTCTCATTTTTTTATGTGTGGATTCTCTTTTTATCTTGATAAGTCTGGCTAGGGGTTTATCTATTTTGTTTATTTTCTCAAAGAACCAGTTCCTGCTTTCATTGATTCTTTCTGTTGTTTTATTCTTCTTGATTTTATTTATTTATGCTCTGATCTTTATTATGTCCCTCCTTATACTGATGTTGGGCCTCATTTGTTCTTTTACTAGTTTCATTAATTATGAGTTTAGACTGTTCATATGGGATTGTTCTTCTTTCCTGAGGTAGTCCTGTGTTGCAATATACTTCCCTCTTATCATGGCCTTTGCTGCATCCCACAGATTTTTTTTTTGCTATCATTAATCTACAATTACATGAAGAACATTATGTTTGCATCCCACAGATTTTGCAGTGTTGAATTATTGTTGTCATTTGTCTCCAGATATTGCTTGATCTCTGTTTTTATTTGGTCATTGATTCATTGATCAGTTAAGAGCATGTTGTTAAATCTCCATGTGTTTGTGGGCTTTTTTGTTTTCTTTGTGTAGTTTATTTCTAGTTTCATACCTTTGTGGTCTGAGAAGCTCGTTGGTACAATTTTAATCTTTTTTAATTTACTGAGGCTCTTTTTGTGGTTTATTCTTGAAAATGTTCCATGTATGCTTGAGAAGAATGTGTATCCTGCTGCTTTTGGGTGTAGAGTTCTGTAGATGTCTGTTAGGTCCATCTGTCTAATGTGTTATTCAGTGCCTCTGTGTCCTTATTTTCTATCTGGTGGATCTGTCCTTTGGAGTGAGTGGTGCGTTGAGTCTCCTAAAACAAATGCATTACATTCTATTTCCCCCTTTAATTCTGTTAGTATTTGTTTCACATATGTAGGTGCTTCTGTTTTGGGTGCATAGGTATTTATAATGGTTATATCCTCTTGTTGGACTGATGCCTTTATCATTATGTAATATCCTTCTTTGTCTCTTGTGACTTTTTTTATTTTGAAGTCTATTTTGTCTAATACAAGTATTGCAACTCCTGCTTTTTTCTCCCTATTAGTTGCATGAAATATCTTTTTCCATCCCTTTACTTTTAGTATGTGTATGTCTTTGGGTTTAAAGTGAGTCTCTTTTATGCAGCATATAGACAGGTCTTGTTTTTTTATCCTTTCAGTGATGCTGTGTCTTTTGATTGGTGTATTCAGACCATTTGCATTTAGGGTGATTATGAATAGAAATGTACTTATTGCCATTGCAGGCTTTTGATTCATGGTACCAAAGTTTCAAGAGTAACGTCCTTACTATCTGACAGTCCAATTTAACTCACTTAGTATGCTATTACAAACACAGACCAAAGGTTCTTTTTTTTCCCTCCCTTTTCTTCTTCTTCCATTCTTTATATATTACGTATCATATTCTATACTCTTTGTCTATCCCTTGACTGACTTTTGGGGTAGTTGATTTTGCATCTGCTTAGTAATTAATTGTTCTACTTTCTTTACTGTGGTTTTATTTTCTCTGGTGACAGATATTTATCCTTAGGAACACTTCCATCTATAGCCGTCCCTCCGAAATACACTCTAGGGACAGTTTGTGGGAGGTAAATTCTCTCAACTTTTGCTTATCTGGAAATTGTTTAATCCCTCCTTCAAATTTAAATGATAATCTTGCTGGATAAAGTAATCTTGGTTCCAGGCCCTTCTGCTTCATGGCATTAAATACATCATGCCACTCCCTTCTGGCCTGTAAGGTTTCTGCTGAGAAGTCTGATGTTAGCCTGATGGGCTTTCCTTTGTATGTGATCTTATTTCTGTCTCTGGCTGCTTTTAATAGTCTGTCCTTATCCTTGATCTTTGCCATTTTAATTACTATATGTCTTGGTGTTGTCTTCCTTGGGTCCCTTGTTTTGGGAGATCTGTGGATCTCCATGGCCTAAGAGACTATCCTTCCCCAAATTGGGGAAGTTTTCAGCAATTACCTCCTCAAAGACACTTTCTATCCCTTTGTCTCTCTCTTCTTCTTCTGGTACCCCTATAATGTGAATATTGTTCTTTTTCAATTGGTCACACAGTTCTCTCAATATTCTTTCATTCTTAGAGTTTCTTTTTTCTCTCTCTGCCTCAGCTTCTTTGTATTCCTCTTCTCTAATTTCTATTCCACTTACTATCTCCTGTACTACATCTAATCTGCTTTTAAACCTCTCCATTTTATGTTTCATTTCAGATGTTGAATTCCTTAATGAGTGAGTGAGTCTCAGTTCTGAATTTGTCCCTGAGTTCTTGAATATTTTTCTGAATCTTCATGGACATGTTTATGATTTTTATTTTGCAATCTTTTTCAAGAAGATTTATGAGTTCAGTTTCACTTGGCCATTTTTTTTTGGTGTTTGTGGGATTTTGGTGTGAACCAGGTTCCTTTGACATTTCATATTTGTATGTAGCCCCCTGTAGTGCCCAGAAACTCTACTCTCTGGAGCTGCTCAGCCCCAGGAATGATGTTGGGGATCATAGGGCAGTGGTGCTGGTGCCTGGCGAGGAGGAAGGAAAGAGCTCTTTCCTGCTTCCTGGCTGCTGTGCCTGTCTCCACGGCCAAAATCACTGGTCCAAGCACACAGGTGTAAACATCTATGCTTTGTATTTGTAGGTGCTGTAGGTGGGCTTCCCTCTGGCTGGCCTGATGCCAGGACAGTCTTTGTCGGTTTGTGGGCCAGTTGTAGGCTGGCCGGGAGGACGGCGCAGCAGGCTGCATATCACTGTGGGGGTCCTTGGAGCTGCGTAGCCAGCCAGGGGGCTGGAGCGCCTGAAGCTCCTGAAAGTTCCCAACCTGCTGGGCAGGGTGCATCCGGACAATTTTGTCCACCTGTCCTTTTTCTTGAGCAGCAAGCTCTGTACAATCCTTGCTCCTTTATCCACCCTCTTGCTGTTAGGAATTCTCTCAGACTGCTTGCCTTTCTTTTGTCCCAGAGCAGCTGGATGTGGATTCCTGTTTTCCACAAACAGCTGGAATCTCAGTCTCTCCAGGTATTCCACCTGTCTTAATTTTCTACCTCCGCTAATCTCCAGAGCACCATGCAATATAGTTTCATGCTCCCGGAGTAGATCTCTAGGGCTGGGTGTTCAGCAGTCCTAGGCTTCCATCCCCTCCCTGCTCTGTTTTCCTTCCTCCCGCCAGTGAGCCGGGGTGGGGGAAGGGCTTGGGTCACACTTTGGTATATTATCCTTTTCTGTGAGGTCTGTTCTTTTCTCCAGGTGTATGCAGTCTGGTGCAGCCTACTTTCCTGTTGCTCTTTCAGGATTAATAGTATTAAATATGTTTTCATATTGTATGTGGTTTTTGGAGGAGACCTCTTTCTCACCTCTCATGCCGCATCTTTTCAATGCAAATCCTTCAATCTATAATTATATTATTTTAATTGTGAATAAAATGCAGGGTATTGTTGGTCAGAAGTTTTCAGTTCATTTGGGTGAATTCCAAGGAGTGCAATTGCTGGACTGTATAGTAAAAGAATGTTTAGTTTCATAAGAAGCCGCTAAACTTTTTTCTGAAGTGGCTGTGCTATTTTGCATTCCCACCAGCAATGAATGAGAGTTCTTCTTGCTCCACATCCTTACCAGCATTTGGTGTTTGTCAGGATTTTTGTCCTCCCTACAATCCACAGATATCTAATATTGTTGAATGTTGAAATAGTCTCCTTTAAAAAAAAACAAAAAACCGCTCCCTTCCCTCCTTCTGAAAATTTTTCTTTTTCAGAAATGTTGGGACCATTCTAGCTTTGTTTCTTAGGAGTGCGGTTGAGGCCTCCGTGTCCCTAAGGGAGAGGAGAGGCCATCTACACCAACCAGGTGTGCTCCTGGACTTTGGGAAGGGGAAGGACTCAGACTTTGATGGCTCTGTTGGATGTAGGTACCAGATTTGCTATCCTACCTGTCCTGTGTGGACAGGAAGCACCATAATAGATTTTGTGGGATTTGGGCAATATACACAGTGGGGGAAAGAATGCTAATGTGACCTTGAGGTGGGCCCCTTGGGTTCATTCAGTGACTGTTTTTGTTGCTTTTACATCTGAATCTGTGTAGGAATTGATGTGTTGAGTACTTAAAATTCCCCATCTAGTACGTGGTAGAGCAAGTTTTCTGACAGGGAAGAGCTACAAAGAGTGAAAGGCCAGTACCCTTGATTCCCCAAACCCTATGTCATCTTTGAGTTACAGGTTTTTATGACTAGTCATCTTCCTCGTTGGAGCCTCTGGCAAAGGGAGGCAGCCTCCACCTGGAGGCACCCCTTGGGATTTTGGACTTGGCTCCAGCCTAGCAGAGCCACTAGTTTTTCCCCTTTAGAAAAATGGCTGGGAGCTTGCTACCACATTCTTGTCAAAACTCAATGCCAGATCAGTGGAGATAGACCATTATGGACTGAATTGTGTGTTCCTGAAATTCAAATGTTGATGCCCTAGATCCCCAGTGTAACTGTCTGGTGATAGAGCCTTTAATAAGGTAATCAATGTTAAATCAGGTCATAAGCAGAGTCATAAAGGTCACAGATTGGCAGAATAAACATTACCCCTCCCCTGACTTTGGGGCCACAAACCTGGAGGGTGCTGATCGAACCATCTGGGTCACTCATGTAGATACCAATCGTAAGAGCCCATTCTCCAAAGACATTGACTGGAGTCAGCAATGGGCTGATGCTCAAGGGGGTCGATGGATTTTTTTGTCCTCCCTACAATCCACAGATATCTAATATCGTTGAATGTTGAAATAGTGTCCTTTTAAAAAAAAAAGCAAAAAACCGCTCCCTTCCCTCCTCCTGGTCCACACACCATAGCAAGGCAGTTTGGTCACTGGGTGCTGTCCCCAGAAAAGGATCGTCTCCTTTTGGCTGCTTCCTAGGTAATGATCCAGACCCGGTGTTGGGGTTATGTTGACCTGTGTAGAAACCTCACAGCTCCTTCCTGGCGGTTCTTGGGCACACTGCTTCTTTCATGCTCCTGATTGGCACACCCTCCAGGTGGCAGCTGGTTGGGGTTATGTTGACCTGTGTAGAAACCTCACAGCTCCTTCCTGGCGGTTCTTGGGCACACTGCTTCTTTCATGCTCCTGATTGGCACACCCTCCAGGTGGCAGCTGGCTGAGAGGGGTCCGAGAGGATTCAGACTTAGTTCTGGTTCAGCCACCTGGATTTGCTTGTTGGATTGACATGGTTCTAGTCTAGGGGTTAACAAACTATGGTCCACAAGCCAAATCTGCTGTCTGTGTTTGTTAGTAAGGTTTTATTGGAACACAGCCACACCTATTTGTTTATCTACTGTCTGTGACTCCTTTCATGTTACAATAGAATTGAGTTGTTTCTACAGAGACTGTATGACCCTCAAAACCCAAAATAGCTGGCCCTTTCTGGAAAAAGTTTGCCCATCCCTGTCCTAGATCAGAAGGCTTGTGGTTTCTTGGTCGAGTACACTGTTCACTGAGTCCCCTCATGCTGGCCCACATGGGTCAAAGTGGGGAACATTATGAGTCTGAAAGTTTAATAAAAATGTCGTCCTCCCTCTCATACCTGACCCTTGTGGGTAAAAGCATTTTATGTGAGTAGCAGGTAATTGAAAAAAGGTAATGGAAATGAACATACTGATTTGTGGAGGTAGAAAAAGAACAAAAATGCTGATAGCTGGGGAGGGAATGTCTTAAACTCTGGGAGAGCCTAATTATCTCCACTCTGGAGCATCTATTTCTGCATGTTGTCCAGCTTCTCCCTAGAGCTTTAACATATTAATCATAGGTACTTAAAGTCCTGGTCTGATGATTCCAGCATATGGGTCATTGTCTCCTTATCTCTTGACAATAGATTATTTTGATTTTTCTTCTTTATGTATTGTACGTTTTGCTTGAGTGCTGAACTTACTGTGAGGAACCTTAGAGAGACTGTAGAGACTGAAGTAAGTGCTATTTATGCCTGGAAACAGGCCTGCTTCTTATTGTGTCAGGCCTGTACCCTGCATCTCTCATGTCTGCACTCCACAGGACCATCTCTTCTTCATGTCTGTACATACCACTCCCTGCTTATTACTTGGTACTAGGCTCATGGGGCCAGCTGGGGCTTCCCTGTGGCCTTGGTCCAGCCTCAGCCTTGGGCAGGCCCTGTGGGTCTGGGTCCCAGGACTGGGCTCTCAGTACTCTCCCTCTTCTCCCCAGTGGTAGTCACACTGCCTTGACCAAACCTAGGCTTTGTGTTACGTGAGATCATCAGCCCAAGGTGCTTTTCTGTTTGCCGCCCCCCACCCCGCACCACAGAGACAGAGATTTTTGTTCCTACCATTTCCCCAGCAACAGTGGATTTTTGCCAGTTTTCTTGCAAATGATTTCCTATACTCCCCCATCAGGTGAACTGATTTTTATCTTTGCTCTGCCCCGAGAGATCATGGATCTTTGCCTGATTCCCATAGACCAGTGAGTTTCTCTTAGCCATGTAAAGCTTCTGCTTTGTAGGACAGAATGGTCTAGGGGAGAGACAGGGCTTTCTGCCTGACCCATGTTGCCCCCAATCACCTGTTTTATAGTGTGCCACCAAAGTGGACTCTCTTCATTCTTCTGTCCTGTACCCAGTTTTTCTCATGAGCACCTAATAGAATCTTCTGGAAAAGAGCTTGCAAGTGCATATGGACTCTCCTTGTGTCAGGCACCTTCAATACTTGCCCATATTTCAGAATTCACTGAAATGTTAGCTGGTTTCTTCTTACCTGGTTGTATGATAGCCACTTCTTTCTCCAGTGCTCTGTGAAAAGGGAGAGAATCTGTGTGTCTCTCTTTGGAGGAACTTACCTTTCTTTGCAGTTTTATTTTCTTGATTGCCATGCAACCTCAGCTGTCTGATAAGATAAGAAACTTATGATTTTGTTAGACTTTCTGGCTTTTCCTACTGTTGGGATAGGGGAAATTTTTTTTCTCAGCTTTCTGCATGTTAAGCAGAAGTGTAAAGCTGTGGTAGATTTTGATTCAGAGGAAAGGGGTTTAATTCCTGGCTCTACCACTTATGATCTGTGGCCTTTGTTAAGTCACTGTTCTCTCACTTATAAAATAGGAATAATAATAGTAGTAATAACATTTATTATAATAGATTTGTTGGTGGAGCCAAGTACTGCTGGAGGTTTAAATGAAATCATGCATGTGAAAGCACTTGTAAACTAGAAACTTCTGTAGAATAATGATCGTTATTTTCTAAAGTGCCATTCCCTTTTTTCTGTTTTCAGAAATGATCTTCAGGACACAGAAATAAGTCCAATACAGAATCGTCGTACAAGATCAGTGGACAGTGCTGAGACTGAGCCAAGAAATAAGCGGAATAGAAATTAGCGTGGGCTTCTGCTGCTGACTTTTTCAGTGCCATGATCAGAATATGGTACTTTTTGTTGCCATCTAAATTTCATATTCATTAATGCCCAAGTGAAGATGTTAAATTCTAAATATTATGGTTAACTGATTTTCATTCTTTTCTGTCTTTCTGGGAAAAAGAACAGTTGTAAAACATCCTCACTTGGTGAGTTACCTCTTGCCTCTAAAACATCTCTCTCTAAAAACACTGACACTGACGTCCATCCACCTGTCCACCAGCTTTGCAGAGTACACAGACTTTTGGGCAAAGGGGTTTTGTCTAGTTTTGTTTCTGAATTTCAGAGTGTCCTTAAGCCATTTCCTTCTCTTCCATGGAGAAATTAACTTCAGAAAAGAGTTATTTTCAAAATCTCTCTACCACAAGGAGCAGTTGAGGAGGAAGAGCCTGTCTGTTGGGCAGGATGTCATAACTAATGCCCTTGGTGTGTGTGAGCACTGGACGCCTGCCTGCCAGCATGCCCATTACAGCAGGTACATGATGGTGTCTGACCAAGTTTAACCGAGTCATTCTTAGACCCATGTCTTGTACATTACTCGGAGTGGGATGTTAGTACTGTAATTGAAAGCCACAAGTAATAACTTTGAAACATTGGGTGTATTCTTCAGAAATGGCACTTAGAAATGATTACTCTCAGTCTTTTTTTTTTTCACTTGGGTATATAAAATCTTTAATACTTAGTCTCCCAGCTATGAAACAAAAAAGAATGCAATAAATGGATTTTGTGAATGCATAGACTCCATAGCAATTTAAAATAATGTAGTATCCTTTGATTGGTTGAGTACAAGCTATAAATCATTGGAAGGGGTTGGTCAGAAATTGTTACTGTTGTGCAAAATGCCCACCAGTCCCCAGTTCCTTCCAGAGTTCCTAATTCCCGTCTTTGGCATTTCAGAGCCAGTGCCCCTGCCCCTCCACCCTGACCCCTCTGCCACTGCTCAACTGAGACACGTCAGCTTCCAAATAACATGACAGAAAATGCAGCAGTGTTAAGACAACAAATTTATGAATATGTCAAGGATGTTTGTGACTTCCGCTTTGTAAAGAATGTCTCTATTGACTTTGGCTTTTTAGTATGCTTTTGGGTTTCTGGATAATGTGTGGAGTCTCATTATGACTTAGAGTTCAGCGTTTTCACACTTAAATGGCCATTTGTTTTCTTTATGAGTTCCCTGAGCTTCAAATGGTTAGTTACATAAGAATTTGTCATAGTCATTTCATCTGTTAAAAATCATGAGTGGTGCATTAAGGAGACTAAAAGCAGCACCACTCACTGAATCAAAGGATCTGATGTTAGGTGAGTGAGCAATAGCAAACAAAATAGGTTTAACGTTGATGTGTTATTTACGTCACTGAGTTGCCAGAAATTATGCTAAAATGAAAACCGTTTGATTAAATATGCCACCGCCTGCTGTAAATTAAACTGGAAGTAATTACTATTTTAGCTGCAGCTGTTAAAAAACAAACTACAATCAAGTGAATTTGAAGATTTAATTGGCTTTATTCATTGATTTAGGAGTTGGGAAGCATCCCATCTAGCAAGAGAAAAGGAGCTCCAAGGAGCTGTACAAAATGGAAGGTTTTTAAAGGCAGAAATGGGGCAAGGAAGTTATTAGCAAAAGAAAAGGAGGGATTGTTTCAGGCAAGTTCACCTTTCTTTGCAGAAAGGTGGGGGTCTGTCATGCTGACCCCCTAATGCTGACCAGAAAATTGCAGATTGACTCTTCAAAGGTCGCATGTCTGCAGTTCAGTCTTGGTTTGCTTTCCTGGGGACAAGTGACTCCATTTTCAACCTGTTGTTTATTTGTCCTAATCTCCTTTTAAAAATACATTAGTCATACTGGATCAAGGCCTATCCATATGACACTATTTTACCTTAATTACCACTTTGAAGACCCTATCTCCAAATATATTCACATTTGGAGGTACTGAGGGTTAGGACTTCAGCATATGAATGGGGGGCAGCAGGGAACACAACTTAGCCCACCACATGCCACAATAAAGAATTATCCGGTCTATTAAAATGTCAATGGTGCCAAGACTGAGCAACCCCAAACAGAAAGGAACTCCCAAGTCTACTTGAAAAATAAGGCCTAAAGGGCCTTACTGAGCTCAGGGTTTTTTTTTTGCATTTTGCATACATTTAATATTCACATGTTGTAAGAAGGTTATTTATATACCCATTTGAGAATGAGGAACTAAGGGTAAGTGTTAGATCCAGGATTGAAACTGATACTCTTCTGATTCCAGAGTTTACCTTTCAGTGAAAATATGATCTCCGTCACTGGTTATTAATTGTTTGCCTCCAAAACCCCATCCAGGGTATAACAGCTCCCCCAGGCATGTCACTTCCACAATGGTAGTGATGCTTATGGTTTGAGGGGTACAGGTGAGCTGCTATGTGTAATTTAGAAAAGGAAACTCAGGTGGTTCTGATATGTCAGGCCATCCTTTCATCCTCAAATGCCTTCTCTCGTCTTTATACCCCTCATGGAGAATCAGTGATCTAGTTGAAAAAGCAATTCCTACACAGAAGACAATGTGAGTAACACAGGGAGGGCAGTTTGCACTTAAAAACTAATACATATGGTAAAGTGTCATGTCAACGGCTAGTCAACTAGTGAGAGAACACTTCGTGGAAGATTTATTTTCCTTTGTGGTCCTGTAGATTGAGAAGAAAGCAGTTACCTAGATGACTACATCAATGTGGTTACTGTGGTTGAACATAAAATGTGACTGCATTTCCTTAGAACCAGGAAAAGGGCAGAAACAGTGGATGAGAAAATTCTTAGCATCTGATTTTAAAAAATGGCAATTCTTCAAGTGAGACAGTTTTTCCTATTTTGCTTTTTTTATTATAAAAGTAATTAATTATGAACATTAGAGGGGCAAATGATCACAGCCATTGAATTCCTTACCACTTTGACAGCCTTTCTTTGGGTGTTTCAGGTGTCCTCAGCAGTAACCATATAAGGCTGTAAAGGTCACACTGGCATTTGTGTCTCCATGTTAGTGGCTTCATACCCTGCCTACTCTAAGGCCTGACAGGGGCTCTACCCATCTCCTTCCCAGTAAGTCCAGTATCCCTGGCCTCAGACTGTTGAAAATAGGAAACAGGTCCACGTCTGAATGTGTTACTGCTCTCCTAACAGATTCCTGCTGGGCGCCTACCACCTGTGCCAGTGCTCTGTCCTGTGCAGCACAGCTGGGCCTGCCGGAGAATCCGGACTTGCCTGGGATGTCAGCTCCCAGTGCATCCCCAAGGGGCCAACTGCAAGGTGCCGAGGTCACCAGTTCCGGCCTTGCTGTTTCCAGACTGCAGGTGCAGAGTGCGCTGTCCCCTTTTGATGGCGTCCTGTCACCTGGGCCCACAAAGAAAAGTGCTGCCTCTCCTCTTCCTCCTCTCTCGGTTTTTCTCTACTTTACTCCCTTAGCTTCGCTTTCCTCTCTCTGTCCTCTGCCTTCCTTCAGCTAGCATAACTTCATGGCAAGTATTGTGCAAAACAGGCAGATCCTGCTCTGACGGAACTCATAGACCAGAAAGGGAGACAGACATTAATCAAATAACTACACAAATTATTGTTGTGATAAGGGCAGCAACGCACAGTTACATGGCCCTATGAAAGTATGTCATGGAGGGATTTCAGTTTTGCCCGCAAACTATAGGGAGCTTGAAAATCCATCCAAGTGAGTAAGTTAATCACCATATTCCCTTTGTTCTAGTCTCCCATCCCCAGGAAGCTATGCATATATCTTCTGACTCCTTACTCATGGAAGTCATCTCATGCAAATAGGTGCCAGTGTGTCCACTAAAACTTCACAACTGTGTCAGACAAGCTGGACAAGTCAGAATTTCATATGACTTAGCCAGGACTGACTCTACACTAAACACACACACACCACAGTGCATTTGCCATTTGTCATCACTTTCACGGTACATTTCCAGTACTCTAAGGATTGCATCATGAACCCATCTGGATCACGTGCCACATTGGTACAAGTAGTCTTTGATTGCTGGACATATAAATTTCTTCCAGTTTTTCCCAGTTACAAATAATAATAGAATTTCTTCCTTAGGTTAGGTTCCCAAAAATGGGGTAGTTGTAACATTAGCTTTTTAAAAAAAATTTTTTATTAAGGTATTATTGATATACACTCTTATGAAGGTTTCACATGAAAAAACAATGTGGTTACTACATTTACCCATATTATCAAGTCCCCACCCATTCCCCAATGCAGTCACTGTCCATCAGTGTAGTAAGATGCCACAGAGTCACTACTTGCCTTCTCTGTGCTACACTGTTTTCCCTGTGACACCCCCACACACACACCATGTGTACTAATCATAATACCCCTCAATCTGCTTCTCCCTCCCTCTCCACCCGCCCTCCCACACTCCTCCCCTTTGGTAACCATTAGTCCCTTCTTGGAGTCTCTGAGTCTGCTGCTATTTTGGAACATTAGCTTTTAATAAAATATATGAGCAGGTTGTTTTAAAAATAGAGGACATCAGGATGTTAGGAATTTGTGGGTTTTAAAATGGCCCTTAAGAAATAAGTTAGAAAAAAAAGAAAGAAATAGAGCTCTTCATGGGATTTCCACAGTAAGTGCAAAAGGTTTCATATGGCTGCTGCTTTTATTAACTATCAAAGCTGACAATTCAGAATCGAAGGAGACTGGGGAAAGACAATTCTATAGCATTTTAAGCAAAGATCAGAAGTATTTTGGACATTCCAATGTGACTATTTAGATCTCTGAGGGGAATGGCTAGAGAACCCTGTCATAGTATTTCACACCCAGGCTGGATCCATTCTGACAAGATTCTAGAGCTGTTATTTTTCTAGTATTGGCAAGAAAAGGGTCCAGCTGCTTTGGGTGCTAGATGACTAGGTGGCAAAGTTGACATACTCTTGTGGATGTCTTTTCTTGAATGGAGGGTTTACTACCGTGTCTGCTGTGCCTGGAAAAGTATCTGGTACATAGTAGGTATCCAGACTTTGTTAAAAGCAAAGGGAACAAAAAAATGATTTGTCTGCTTTCCCTGGCTGGAATATGAGGTGCCTGAGACCAGGGATCTTGTCTGTGTGGTGCTTACCTCCAGACCTCCGGTTCTCTGAGCAGTGTTGGAGCCTTGTGGGTCAGCACTAAAGAGATGGTAAGCAATCCTCAGTGAAGAAGCAGAGAGATCTGGGTAACTGGATCAGGCCCATTGGAGCCATCTTGCCTGAGTTTCTGTTTATTCCTTCTATCTGCTCTTCAGCTGTCTAAGAAATGCTTAATTTAACAGGATGAAAATAACAGCAATTATATCATTTAAGTGAACTACTCATCACTTCCTCCAAATCATCTTGATTCTTAATAACAATGATGTACCCTCACTCAGGTGTACTGTAATCTTTAGTATCAGCTGATTTGATTATAACAGTAAATGCTTTTCTGCCTTTATGAAGTTTTTTTCTTTTCTAGTGAGGACACATTCTCCCCACTACAAATGTTACAGGGAACATCAGTGAAGACCTCAACTATGGAAAATATTTTCTATCTTTACATAATACTTTGAGTCTTATTTCTTTGTGCCCAGTCTTAATTTTGCTTTGAACCTTTTTGTTAACCCTCATGTTAGACACACAAATCTTCACTTGAAGACAGATGAGAAACTCCTAATGCTAAAAGCTATTACTCTGTCTTCCTGGATGCCTTCAAGGATTTTGTTAATAGCTTTCCTTTTTGTTTAACAGATGATCCCAGAGTCCCTGTCATATTGAAATGTTCAGCACTGCCATCTCTTTTCTCTGGAGGTTTTGTGACATGAGCAGAGGTTTTGTTCTGGAGACAAAGCTCTGCTCTTGTGAGCCTATTGATTCATTCTCATAAGGGGACAGATGAAGGGTTGCCTGAAGGATTAATGTAATTGTGATCATGAAAAAAGAGGCGTGAAATTGTTTTAGGTTCCTAGTTCAAGATGTCACATAATTTTGGAGCTTGAAATCAACCTTAAAGCCTACCTAGTTTAACCTTATCTTATTAATGAAGATACTGGGTTCAGAGAGAAAGTGCTTCTCTCAAGGTCACACAGTTAATATACAAAGTCAATGTAAGAGCTGACATTGCATCTGGACGGATGAAGGGTGGATACCAATGCACTGGTAAAACTTAATAGCTCGCTGTAGGATCTTGAGTGAGTCTTCTAGCCTTTTCAATATGGTTTTTATCTATAGAGAAGAGTCCAGGTGGGCATTACAGGTATCATTAGATTTTATTGTGTCCAGTTGTACATGGTAGTGCTGATCCTTTTTAGGAAGAGTAACAATATCATACTACCTTTAATTCATTTAAAATTTAGACTATTATTTGTGTTTAAGCAATATGTTATCATGGTTTATTATTCATAAGGTACAAAAGAGTATACAGGAAGTCTTTGCCACCACCATTTTCCAGCCACTGAGGCAACCAATCTCTCCTATTGTATTTTTTATTTTTTAATTTTTTGGTAGAGGGGCCCTGGTCCTATTGTATTTTTTAGGAATGTGTTACACGCTTGCAAGAATATCCATAGTCATTCTTTTTTATAGAAACAGTAGCATACTGTATACACCTTTTTTTACCTTGCTTTTTTGTTTTAACATTATATCTTTGTATATATATTTAAAAATTTCCTTTTTCATTTTAAGACTGTATAGAATTGCATGTATGGCTGTACCATAATGTCTGAACTAGTTCCCTATTGTGAGATGTTGAGATTTCCAATATTTTTCTGTTACATATATTGCTAAAATAATCATATATATATTAGTCATATGTATGTGTGTATGTGCATGTGTGTATCTGTCTATCTGTAGAATAAATTCCTGAATGTGAACTGGTGGGTCACAGATTTGATACTGTGTGCTGCTTTAATGCTTTGTTTAAATACTGCTTTTAGCCCCTTCTTTCCAAATGATTGCTTCATAGGCTCTGGCCCGTTGACTCAGAAGCTCAGGATCTGGGATGAGGGAAAAAGGTATGAATGTCTATCTGCATAATAAAAATAAGGGACCAGGAGTTCCAAGACTATAACCTGGCAGACTAAGAAGGGAACGGAAGTGAAGGTGCTTAGAAATCTCTGGGCAGCTCACACTGTCTCTGTAGGATGCATTATTCCCATTGTTTTCTCACTGGCTAACACCCACTTATTTAGTTTTCTAGTCCCAGTTTCCTGTAGGTGTTGCTTGTGTGTTATCTTGTTTCTGTCAAGGCAGTGCAGTGGGATTTGATGGTCACAGGTGAGGGGTTCTGTCAGAGCTCCCTGTCCCTCAGGCACGTCCCCCGTCATTTGGGAAGAGCCTGCTTGGGGCGGAGGCAGCTGTGCCTGCCTCCGCTCCTGGCTTTCATGCTCCTGGCTTTCATGGCGCTCCCTCAAGCCCTGGGGTATGTAGCTCTCCTGGAAGCCGCCCCTCCTGCCCCTCCCTTCAGTCTCAGGGTTCGGATTTCTTTCCCAAGGCCCCTTTCCTGCTGGCCTTGCAGAAGGAGGAGGAACTGAGTTGGGGCGCCCTAGCTGCCGGACTTCCTTCTCAGCCTCTGGCCTGTCTTTGGGATTCAACGATCAGTGTCCACCCTCCAGGAGGGTGCCTCCTTTCAGCCTGGTGATGGCTAGAGGGCTGAGGACTGATCAGGCACTGTCAGTGTCGGTGTCAGTGTCACCGCAGTGTGTCCTGTCTACTCAGTGCCCCTGAGGGCACACATGCATGTCTAAGGGAACAAACTACTAGGCAGCACTTGTCACTAGGATTTTCCTTTCCCTGCCAGCCAGAACCGCATTTTTAATCCCACAGATGATGTGACTCATTAAAAAATCCAGTCTAGACTGCCAGGCTTCTAACCATATCAGACTGATGAAGTCAAGTGGCCTGATCTGGGCCTCCTTAGAGAGAGAGGAATGGGAGGCTTGGGGCTCTCTGGAAAGATCCTGCTTCCCCAGCCCTGCCTGGTGAGTAGCCCAGCAAGATGCCGCCCCTGAGAGCCCGTGTGTCACCCTCTGTGTCACTTCAGGCTCTCCCAGAAGCAGATGCCAAGACAGAACTGAATGGTCCAGAGGTTTATTGAGGGAATACCTGTCAGGGACAAAAAAAGTGAGCAGGACTAGGTAGGGAGAGCCCTGAGACCCCTTTCAGGCACCTGTGGGGTACGGTAGAGAGGAAGAGGAGGCTTGGGTAGATGGAGCCTCAGACCAAGGTGCAGAATTCATTCCCAGTTCTCTCCTGTGGCCCCATAGCCTATCCACCCAGGGGGTCTCTGGTAGAGCTGAAGAGTCCTGGGCATGGACCCTGTGAGGCTCACAGTGTTGGGTATACAAGGACAGCCAGGCGTAGAGGGATGGATCCCAGCTTGCACTTAAGTTCACTACATTTATCTAGGGCCTCTGGGCTGTGCCCTTTCCTAGCACTAGGATACAAAGTATATAAGGCACAACAGCCGTGCCCGTGAGGAACTCAGTCTGCTAGGGAGACAAGCAGGCTGGCAGATAATTAATTAGAACAACATTCAGCAAATACATGAGAGCAATATGATTACTAATCATGGGGACAAGAGTCAAGGCCCTCCCTGAGGACACATGGTGTTTCTGTGTACACTCAGGATGGCCTGGGCCCATTCCTTTATCTGTGGTCTCACATTAAGTAAAAGTGGGCCCCTAATATCTAGGAAAATGTTCTCAGCATCTGGCACCAAATCAGAGGAAGGCAGCTGCTTAGGACTGGTAAGGACACACCGCTGTAAGGTCTTCCCTCCCTCAGCCTCGGCCTTGGAGCCCGGCCAGTCCAGCATGAAGAGAGCTAGCGTGGTCCCTGTGCTCTGGGGTCGGGAGCCCCAACTGGGCCCTGAGGACAGCCAGAGGCTCTGAGAGGAGAGAGACATTACCTGGCCTGCTGGCTCTGCCTCCCCAATGGGGAAAAGAAAGGTGAATTGGAAGCTTTCCAAGGTGAGCTCAGTCATTTGATGTCCTCCCTAGTCTGGCACCGCAGGGCAGCCAGCCAGCCAGGCACGCCCCTGCTGTGGGGCTGCTCCACTTGGAGGTTGGAAGCTGGGTTAAGGGTGGTGGTCAGGGCCACAGAGGGGACCTCTGGGCTGGGCCCGCCACAGGCTACTGGGCCCGCCACAGGCTTCTGTGCCAGCAGCATTGCTGGTTTCCTTGTGTGTCTCTCCCTTGTGAAATGAGAGCTAGCATCTATCTAGCCCAGCTCTCAGTTGATGTGGTTCCATGGAATCGATGGATATCCCACTGGTCAGCAAAGGGAAAAAGAAGCTTCCTCTTACTCAGCTGTCAGCCAGGAGCGAAGGAACCAGTTCCCAATGTTTTCAGAGGCAGGACAGAAAATATAGCCTCTGCGATGGGACAGCTGAAAGCTGAGAAGAGTCTCCTGCACCTGAAGAGAGGGCTCACTGGCTGGGGGCTCAGGGTGTTGCCAGCAACTCAAGGCTTGCATGTATTCTGGTGATGGCAGTGCCACTTCCTCAGAGCCCGGGAAGGCCCTGGTGTTGGTTAGGAGGTGGAGGACCTGGTCCTGCCCTGTGTGAAGTGTCCTGGCATCTTAGGGTAGCCAGCCTCTGACGTCCTGCTGAGCTTCTTGGAGATATAGTGGCCAGAATCCTGCTGTGTAAAACGGCAGCTAGAATCTGGAAGGGTTGCAGGAGCAAATTCTCTTCCATTAGCTCCCAAGTGGCCTGTTGTTTTTAGATTTCTCTGCTTACCCAGGAGTCTAGGTTCTTGCTTGGAAATGACTCCAGGCAGCTAAGCGGGTAGCAGCTAAGCGGGTAAGCGGGTTGGCCTGCTCCAGCTTTAAGGGAATTCTCTGTGTGGGTGTGAAGTGGTATTTCATGGTTTTGATTTACATTTTCCCAGTAGCTAATGATGTTGAGCATCTTTTCATGTGCTTATTGGCCATGTCTCAGTCTTCTTTGGAAAATGTATATTCAGAATCTTTGCCCATTTTTCAGTTGGATAATTAAATCTTGATTTGTAAGAGTTAATTCTATAGTTTTTTAGAATTCAGTTCCTGATTGTGCATTTATAGGTTATGAAGATTGATTTTTTCATATTAATCTTGCATCTGCAATTTTGCTAATCTTTATTAGTTTGATAGCTTTTTTGTAGATTATAGTAGATTTTTTTTACATAGAGAATCATGTAATCTGCTAGTCCTTTCCTCCTTTCCAATCTGGATGCCTTTTATTCTGGGTACAAGTTCTCTTCCAGATCCATGCTTTGCATCAGATTGGGTATATTTGCTTCTATTACTACTTTGCTGAGATTTTTAAAAAATCAGAAATGGATATTGAATTTTGTCAAATGCTTTTTCTGCATCTATTGAGGTTATCATTTTATAGTTTATTGATATTTTGAATTATATAGATTGACTTTTGAATGTTAAAACAAAAGTAGGGAAAGCCCCACTTGGTTTTGATATGTTTTTTTATGCTGCTGGTTTCAACTGACTAAAATTTTGTTTAGAATTTTATGCATCTGTGTTCTGGAGGATTCATCATACAGATATTGGTCTGTAGTTTTCATTTCTTGTGATGTCTTTTGTTTTTTGGCATTAGGGTAGTGCTGGTCTCCTAGAATGAGTTGAAAGTATTTTTTCCTCCTCAATTTTCTGGAAAAGTTTGTGTACAGTAGTATTGCTTATTCCTGAAGTTTTTAGTAGAATTCACCAGTGAATTCGTATGAGCTAAGAATTTTTTGTGTGTGGGTAGGTTTTTAACCACATGTTATGTTTCGTTACTAATACTTACAGGACTATTCATGTCACCTATTTCTTTTTGAGTGAACTTCAGTAGTTTGTGTCTTTCAAGGAATCCTCCTTTAATCTAAATTGTCAGATTTATGGACAAAAAGTTGCTCATAATTTTCCTTTTTGTCCTTTCAGTATCTGTTGAATCTATAGTGATGTCACTTCCTCATTTCTGTTGCTGGTAATTGAGTTTTCTCTTTTTTTTCCTTCCTCTGACTGTTTAGAAGTTTATTAATTTTATTGATGTTTTCAGAGAGCTAGCTCTTGATTTCATTGACTTTCTTTAATGTTTTTCTGTTTTCTGTTTGATTGACTGCCACTCTGATCGTTATTATGTCCTTTTTCCTGCATATTTTGAGTTTGATTGCTCTTCCTTTTGTAGTTTCCTAAGGGAGAGGCTTAGGTCACTGATTTGAGTTCTTTCTTCTTTTCTGATATAGGCATTTAATATAAATTTCTCCCTAATGCTGTTTTTTTTTTCCTTTTTAATCCATGTAAAAGCACACTTTTATCCTTTTACTTTTAATATATAAATATATGTATATATACTTTTTGGTATCATTAATCTACAATTACATGAGGAACATTATGTTAACTAGACTCTCCCCATCACCTAGTCCCCCCGATACACCCCATTACAGTCACTGTCCATCAGCCTAGTAAGATGCTATAGAATCACTGCTTGTCTTCTCTGTGTTGTACAGCCCTCCCCCCCACATTATACATGCTAATCTTAATGCCCTCTTTCCTTCCCCATCCCCCCTTGTCCCTCACCCCCTGCCTTCCCCAGTCCCTTTCCCTTTGGTAACTGTTAGTCCATTCTTGGGTTCTGTGAGTCTGCTGCTGTTTTGCTCCTTCAGTTTTTCCTTTGTTCTTATACTCCACAGATGAGTGAAATCATTTGATACTTGTCTTTCTCCACCTGGCTTATTTCACTGAGCATAATACCCTTTAGCTCCATCCATGTTGTTGCAAATGGTAGGATTTGTTTTCTTCTTATGGATGAATAATATTCCATTGTGTATATGTACCCCATCTTCTTTATCCATTTATCTACTGATGGACACTTAGGATGCTTCCATTTCTTGGCTATTGTAAACAGTGCTGTGATAAACATAGGGATGCATTTGTCTTTTTCAAACTGGGCTGCTGCATTCTTAGGGTAAATTCCTAGGAGTGGAATTCCTGGGTCAAATGATATTTCTATTTTTAGTTTTTTGAGGAACTTCCATACTGTTTTCCACAATGGTTGAACTAATTTACATTCCCACCAGCAGTGTAGGAGGGTTCCCCTTTCTCCACAACCTCGCCAACATTTGTTTGTCTTTTGGATGGCAGCAATCCTTACTGGTGTGAGATGATATCTCGTTTTAATTTGCATTTTTCTGATGACTAGCGATGTGGAGCGTCTTTTCATGTGTCTGTTGGCCATCTGAATTTCTTCTTTGGAGAAGTGTCTGTTCAGCTCCTCTGACAATTTTTTAATTAGACTATTTGCTTTTTGTTTGTTGAGGTGTGTGAGCTCTTTATATATTTTGGATGTCAACCCTTTGTTGCGTCTGTCATTTATGAATATATTCTCCCATACTGTAGGATGCCTTTTTGTTCTATTGGTGGTGTCCTTTGCTATAGAGAAGCTTTTCAGCTTGATATAGTCCCACTTGCTCATTTTTTCTTTTGTTTCCCTTGCCCGGGGAAATATGTTCATGAAGAAGTTGCTCATGTTTATGTCCAAGGTATTTTGCCTATGTTTTTTTCTAAGAGTTTTATGCTTTCATGACTTACATTCAGGTCTTTGATCCATTTTGAATTTACTTCTGTGTATGGGGTTAGACAATGATCCAGTTTCATTCTCTTGCATGTAGCTGTCCAGTTTTGCCAACACCAGCTGTTGAAGAGGCGGTCATTTCCCCATTGTATGTCCATGGCTCCTTTATCATATATTAATTGACCATATATGTTTGAGTTAATATCTGGACTCTATTCTGTGCCACTGGTCTGTGGCTCTGTTCTTGTGCCAGTACCAACTGTCTTGATTATTGTTGCTTTGTAGTAGAGCTTAAAGTTGGGGAGCAAGATCCCCCCCACTTCATTCTTTCTTCTCAGGATTGCTTTGGCTATTCGGGGTCTTTGGTGGTTCTATATGAATTTTAGAACTATTTGTTTCAGTTCGTTGAAGAATGCTGTTGGTAATTTGATAGGGATTGCATTAAATTTATAGATTGCTTTGGGCAGGATGACCATTTTGACAATATTAATTCTTCCTAGCCAAGAGCATGGGATGAATTTCCATTTGTTAGTGTCCTCTTTAATTTCTCTTAAGAGTGTTTTATAGTTTTCAGGGTATAGGTCTTTCACTTCCTTGGTTAGGTTTTTTCCTAGGTATTTCATTCTTTTTGATGCAATTGTGAATGGAATTGTTTTCTTGATTTCTCTTTCTGCTAGTTCATTGTTAGTCCCTAATACTGTTTTAACAGTTCTTCATTCCCTTTTTTTTCTTATCTTATTCATTTGGATTGAGTATTCTTATGTGTTGTGTTTTCATTCAGTTGAAAATACTTTCTAATTTCCCTTTTGATTTCTTATTTGACACATGAGTTACATATAAATGTGTTACTTAGTTTACAGAATATTGGAGGATTTTCCAGAGAGCTGCATGTTATTGATTTTCTAATGTAATTTCATTGTGGTAAGATCACATACTTTTTATGACTTGAATTCTTTTACAGGTATTGAGACTTTTTCTTCTTATGACTTAGAAGATGGTCTCTCTTGGCAAATACTCCACATGCACTTGAGGAAAATTGTATTCTGCTCTTGTTTGGTGGAATGTTTGATAAATGTCAGTTATATCAAGTTGCTTGATAGTATTGTTCAAGTCTACTGTGTCCTTGCTGATTCTCTGTCTGCTTGTTGTATTAATCTTTGAGAGAGTTATTGAAATCTCTGCCTATAATTGTGTATTTGTCAATTTTTTCTTATAGTTCTATTAATTTTTGCTTCGTGTATTTTGGGGCTTTGTTATTAGGGGCATAGACATTTAGGATTGTTCTGTCCTCTTGATGAAAATTAACCCCTTTACACTATGAAGTGACGTTCCTTTTCCCTAGTAATATTCTTGACACTCAAATCTATTTTGTCTGGTATTAATATACCCTCTCCAGCTTTCTATTGACTAGTGCCTTTTTTCATCCTTTACTTTTAACCTATTTGTGTCTATATTTAAAATGTTTCTTATAGGTAGGTAGCCTATATAGTTAGGTCTTGTTACTCATTCTGCCACAATTTCTGGCTTTTAACTGCTGTATTTAGAACTTTTATATTTAATGTGATTATTGGTGTGGTTAAGTTTAAGTGTAATCACCTTGCCTTTTGTTTTCTACTTGTTCCATCTGTTCTTCGTTCCCTTTTTCTCCTTATCTTATTCTTTGGATTGAGTATTTTTTATTATTCCATCTTACCTCCTTTGGTGATTAACTATAGTTCCTTATTTTGTTATTTTAGTGGCTGAATTAGGGTATATGGTAATTATCCTAAAGTTATCACAGCTTACCTCCAAGTGTTATTATACCTACTACTTGTGTAGCCCAAGAATCTTATACTTTCGTTTCCCCCCACCACTACCTTTGTATTACTGGTGTTATGCATTTTACTTTAACGTATATTATCAACAATATA
The DNA here is from genome assembly GCF_040802235.1 of Manis javanica. Lineage (NCBI taxonomy): Eukaryota > Metazoa > Chordata > Mammalia > Pholidota > Manidae > Manis > Manis javanica. Next base: position 29,610,192 of record NC_133158.1, on the reverse strand, counting down.
CCACATTGTTATTGCTGTTTGGATAGTCAATTATATTCTAAAGAGATTTATATAATAACAAAAAAGTCATATCTGTTTATCCATGTAGTTACCATTTTTGGTGCTCATCATTCCTTTATGTGTACCTGCATTTTTCTCTAGTACTGGCATTGTTTGTCTTCCACTGGAAGAACTTTAACATTTTGTGTTGTATGCCTCTGCTAGTGATGATTTTTCAGTTTTTGTATGTCTATTTCACTTTTGGTTTTGAAAGAAATGTTTACTGAGAATAGAATTGTAGGTTGACTTTTTTTCCTTCAGTACTTTAAGATGTCCCATTGCTCATTCGCTTTGCTTCCTGTGAGGAAGATTCTGTCCTTATCTTTGTTCTTCTGTATGTCATGTATCCTTTTTTCTCTGGCTGCTTTTAAGATTTTCTCTTTTTTTTATTAGAGTTGAACAATTTAATAACAGTATGCATTGGTGTACTTTTCTTCATGTTTCTTATATTTCTTATTTCTCATTGCACTCCTTAGAGCTGTGGGTGTATAATTTTCATCAGATTTGGAAGACTTTGCTGTTATTTCTTCTGTCCTCCCCCCCTCTGTCCTCTCCTTGGAGAAGTCCACATACATGCATATTTGGCCATTAAATTACCCCATTGTTTACTGATGTTCTTTTCATTTTAAAAAATTTTATTTTCGTGTTTCATTTTGTATACCTTCTATTGCTCTGAGTTATTGGCTCTTCTTTCTTGAAACGTCTACTTTGTCTTTAATCACATCCACTGTAATTGCTATCTCAGCATTGTAGTTTTCATCTCTAGGAGTTTGCTTAGGATCTTTTTTCTATCTTTGGTGTTTCTACTTACTTAATTATCTGAATACCCGGAATACAAATGCAGTAAGTTCTAATGTCCTTGTCTGCTAATTCTAACATCTGTGTTAGATTTGGATCAGCTTTAGTTGATTGATTTCCACATTTTGAGTTGAGTTTTCCTGATTCTTTACTAGCTTTTTATGGGATGCCAGACGTGAATTTTACCCTGCTGGGTGCTGAATGCTTTTGTGTCCTATAAATAATCCTGATCATGTCTCTGGGACACAGATGAATTACTTGGAAACATTAACACTGTTTTTGGGTCTTGCTTTTAAGATTTTTTTTGTTCAGTTCAGAACAGGTCTCTCAGTCTAGGGCTAAATTTTCCCCTCCATTGAGGCAAGACTCCTGAGTACTCTACTGAATAACCCGTGAATTATGAAATTTTCCAATCTGGCTGTTGGGGGTAGGCCGTGTCCAGCTGGATATGAATGCTGCACTGTTACCTCTTAAGTAGTCCTTTCCCCATCCTGCAGCAGTTTTCTCATTGTGCTAATCAGTTATTTTCCTGAAGACTCAAGACAGACATTTTGCAGTTCTCTGAGGTTTGCTCTGTGCAGAAATCTCTGTGTGTCCATATAACCTATCTTTCTGGACTCCCAGCTCCTTCTGTTCAACTCACGGAGTTTATCAAGCTCCACCTGCATTCCTCATCCCACACTGTGGCCTGGAAACTCTCAAGGCAGTGAGCTGGAGCCATTGCCGGGCTCACTCACCTTGGTGGTTTCCCATCTCTCAGAGATCACCATCCTTTGTTGCCTGACAGCCAGTGAAAATTGAAAATTTTCTTGGAAACTGCTGATTTTAAAGCCTTTTTTGCATGTTTTTTAAACTTCTTTTTTTTTTTAAGGTGGAAAAGTAAAGCTGATCCCTGTTACTCCACTTGGGCTGGAAGTGGAATTTGCCCATTACATTCTTACTTAAATTGCAAGATAATAAAATCTCAATGGGTGACATGGGAGAATAGCTAAATAAATGTGGCACATGCAAATGATGTTGAATTTTAAAGCTGTTGAGTGTTTTGAAAGAATATTTGTAGGTATAACTTGATAATGTAGTAAGTAAACAAGAAGAAGTTACAAACCTATATCTGTAGTAAATTCCAGTGCTAAAAAATATTATTATGCATTGTGCATGTGCAAAGAAAAAAGAAAATACTCCAAAATGTGATTTCTGAATTTAGGTATTTAGATAATTAAAATTTTTTGAATGGTCTAATGCATTCATTGAGAATCCTATATATGTGTATTTTTGTCTGTGTGGACATGTATATGTATGTGCGTATGCACACACACACAGACACACATCGTGGAGGAGTGATGAGGAAATATGGAAGGTTTGATTATAGGGGACAGGGAAGACTTGGGCCATAAGCCAAGTTCTGCGACAACTTATTTGTGTGATTCAGGGCGAATCACTTTCCTCCTCTGGGCTTCAGTTTTCTTGGCAGCAAAATGATTTCAGAGCCCCCCGTCCTGCTAGGACATTCTGGGAGCCAGTGCTGGCTTGAAAATGTATGTTGCCTCATCTGTTCTGCTCTTGTCATTTCTCCTCCCTCAGCTGCCTTAAGAGCTGGATAAGGTGAGATGTTTCCCAGAGCTCTCTGTTACTCCAGATGGGATGACAGTTCTCTGCTAGTTTGTTTTTCTAGGTCGAGGAGGTCTGGAGTAGGGAACTGTAGGGAATTTATAATTTTTGGAGGAACATCTCTCTCTGCTGCTTCCTGCCTGCCTGAGTGAGCACTGGTCTGGTGGGGCCAGGGCATCATCATGACACAGCGGGTGCAGGTCCCAGCCCCCACGCAGCCCCTCGCCAGCTGGTGCCATCTCCCTGCTCACTTCCAGGACAGCTATTCTCAGCTTCTCTGGGCACCTCCCTGTTCCTGCCAGATGTGAAAGCACAGCTTGTTCCTGCTGCACAGCCCTATCAGCTTCTGTATCTAAGTAGCCATGGGTGTTAGTTAGCCCTGCGACACAGAGGAGGGCAGCAGGAATTGGCAGGAGTAGGCCAGGCAGCAGGCAAGCTAAGTCCCATCAGAGACGATGGATACCCAGAGCTTGTTTCTGCACCTGTACTCCAGGATGGCGAGGGGCCTGACAATCATGACACAAACCAGAGATAATTAACCTAGAAAAGAATGTTCTTTGGTATATAATATAGTTGAGTAACAAAAGCTAGCATTTACTGGGCACACAGTCCCAGGCATGGTGCTGCATTTTCTTTTAAGCATTCTTATAGGTGCCACTTACAGATGAAACTGAAGCACATGGAAAGAGAAAATCACCATTAGTCTAACTACAGTTGTAATTCCCACAGGCAGGGTCCACCAAGGGGTACTAAAATGAGTGGGTGAAGAGCTAAGGCACACAGCTAGCAATGGCAGGGCTAAGAGCTGAAGCTGGGTGTGTCTGACTCCAATTCCTGCTGTCTTAATCACTATGTTTGGTAATTTGATTGTTTTCTATGGGACCCAGTGGTAAAATTTGGATCAATAGGTGGAAGTTACAGGGAGACATATTTCAACTCAATATATCTTTCTGTTTCCACTATTTAAGAATAGGCAGGCAAGTAATGATTTCACCATCAATGGTTGCATTTGGCAGGAACACCATAGAGGAGATCTGTGTATTGAGTAAATAATGTGTAAATCCAGGATCATGGAGTGATCTCTTTGGGGTCACTTAGAAAATGTGTGGGTACAGGATAGAGGGAAGAGGTGTCAGACAAGGGAGAATGTCCAGAGTCTGGGAGCAGAATGCCACGCTGTGATTATTGAAACATTAGGACAAGGTCAAAGATTCTTGGCACTGTTAAAGATGGTGGCTTGTGAAGGGGCAGCAGGCTACCATGGTGCATAGTGGGCAGGTTTGGGACCAAGATTCCAGGTGTGTAAAGTCTTTGGGAATCCCTCACAAAAGGCCTGCACGTAAACTTCATATCTGAAATTCCAGCCCTGGAACCTCATTTCCTTAGGATTCTGTCTGCCTTCTACTTCTCAGCACTATGAGTTAAAATATCGAAGTGTCTAGTATAGAGCCTGGCATGCTGTTGGTCTTTCATATATATTCATTAAAGTTATTTCTCTGACCATGTTCATGATTATTTCTGGGCAAGGGATCCCACCTTGATGTTTTTATCACCCAAAACATGGCAGGCCCCGGACATATGTTCCTCTTCAAGAGGGAAGGAAGACTCCAATGGAGAGCAGGTTTGGGGGTTCAGGAGCTGTGGGAGGAACCAGGAAGCAGGGTAGGAGCTGGCTCAGATATGAACGAGCAGAAGGTGTCTCTAGGCATCAAGGATACGCTTTGCCTCCATCACCTCTCTCAGGCGCCTGTGCCTGCTGCTGCTAGCCAATGAGCTGTGTATGCCACACCTACAGGAGCATCTGTAGAGGATCCTGGAAGAGCTGCTCCAGAAGCAGGGAAGGCCCTGGCTGCCTGCCCGAGTAGCTGGGTGAGCTCTCTGCTGCACAGGCTGTGTCCTCTCATACTCCTCTTTCCCCGGAGGAGCCCACTGGGACAGACGTGCACGTGCAGTTTAGAAATCCTGGCTGACATGCCTTCTGGAATTCCGGCCTTCTGCTGTAAATACTCCAGCAAGAGGGAGCAATTCATCAGGGCAGAGGGAGGAAAAGAACAATGGGGCTGGTGTGAGGAACTGGGGCACCTGGAGGAGCAGACGCAGGGAGTTCTGTAGCCAGGCCTTCTCTCATGCCCTTCCCCCAAAGTCCATCTGCAGGCCCACCTCCTCCCGGAGGCTCCCACGACCCTAGATGAGAGCAGTCAGCTCCTTTCTCCTTGTTCCTGGGCAGTAGGTTTCAGTAAACGTGCAGAGGACTAGGATTCAGGATACCTGGCTGCCACTTTATAAAATAACATGCTATGTGAACATGGGCGTATTCCTCTGGAAATCCTCAGGGAATCCGGTTTTCTTAGTCTTTAAATTAGTAGGCTGGAGCAGATATTTGAAGGTCTCTGTCAGCTTTCATTGGCATTGGTTCCATTCCAAAGGCCTTATTTTTATTTACTTGTTTGTTTGTTTTGGTGTTTTGCCCTTGATGGTTCTCCTGCTGGCTTTGAGTTTAGGGCCTTGTGTGGCCCCCAGTGCCTCCACAGTGACTTAAAACACAGCTGGAGCTCATACTATAAATGTTTGCTGAATGAATCCCATGCCTAGCACCACCGGTTCCATGTTTAGAAGTGTGCCCTCAATTCCTAACCAGACTGTGAACTTCATGAGGTTAGGGCCTGGAGTGTCCCCTTGACAGAACCCAGAGTTGGCTGAAGAAGGCCCTGGAGAGGGTACGGGGGGAAAAAGTGCCCAATAAGCCAGCATGAAGAAAGGAAGCAACTGGTAAGTCTTCAGCTACGGTACCTACGAATCGCTGGTTGCCTTCAGCACGTTGTGGCAGCGCCGGCCGAGCTTCTGCAGCCGCGGTGCCGACAGCCCATCAGCAGCAGCTTCACTCCGGAGACCGCGGGCTGAAAGGCCGCCAATCCGCAGCCGCTTCATTCGGGAGCCCGTGCTGCCACTGCACGCGAGGGGGTGGATTCTCCAGCCACGACGCTTCTCGGCACGAATTTCCACGGCTAAAGACAACCCACCTGCTGAGCGCTCCCTCTGCAGAAAGCCCTCCGACCCTGAACTCCGTGCCTCCCCGGGCCGTCCACGACGTCCCTGCTTAGCAAACCGTTGGGCCTCTTCCCGGGCCGGTGAAAGATGAGCTTGCCCGCCAGAATGATGGCACCGTGAGGGCAGGTACCAGCTTGGGCGTCCGTCCCCGTTATGTCTTATCCCGCAGAGTCCCTGGCTCGGGAGGTGCTGAAGGAATAGCTCTGGAGTCATGTCATGTTTCTTGGGCCCTGCCGAGGCGGGGTGAGATCCCGAAGCGCTGTGATGTTAGGTAGGAATGCCGATGGAAGGAAACGCTTGCCTTCCGCGAGAGCAGCCTCGGCTGGACCTCAGCGAGCTGGGCCGGGCCGTGAGGCGGAGGTCACGCGTGGGGCAGCGGTGAGTACCCATCCATTCCCGCCGCCTGGAATGTTCCCCACCCGCCTTGTCCAGCTCTGCCCGTCACACGAGCCCCCCAAGGTCTGCACAGAAGAGGGCTGGGTGCAGGCACGGAAGACAGGCCAGTCAAAGGTATTGGCTGGAAGGGGCCTTGACACTGGCTGATAATATCAGGGTCCCCTAGATACCCAGACATCTGAAACACTGGGCTGATGCAGCCACATCAAGTTGGAAAAGATCAGTGGAGAATCGCTTCACATTTCTGGACCTCCTGTTCTCCCCTGTAAAGTGAGGAGACTGGTCTAAGAAAACAGCTGTCTTACTCTCTCCCCAGACATTCTGATGTACTTGGTCTGAGGTTGGGCCTGTGAGGTGGGGTTTCTTCAAAGCTCCCAGATAATTCAGGTGGGGCTGAGAACACCTGAGCTGGGTTGGTGTCTGGAGTAGCTCCACCTCTGACCCCTGTACTCAGCAGTGATGTTGGTACAGGACAGAATGTGTAGTATGTGGAAACACAACTTAGGGATTAATGTTTTTAGTGGTAATGGTAGTTGTGGCTCCCATTTATTGAGTGGGTATTCTGTTTGAGTCTTTCAATGCATTTTCTTAATTAAATTGTCACCATTTGATAGATCAATTTCATGATTGCAGTTTTAGAGGTAAGGGAACTGAAGCTTGAGAGGTGGTTTGTCCTGCTTCAGGTCACAGAGCAAACTAACAGTGGCTGAGCTGGGATTTGAACCCACCTCTGTTCTTTCTGATCTGGTGAGTTCAGCATAAGCAGCCATTTAAGCAGTTGCTTGGACAATTAATGCAATTTTGGGTTGTTTGAGCATCTAACTAGGGAAAGGGAATCCCCCCTTTTCTGCTTTGGCTACACACCATCACTAGAGTATTAGGTTCTGCTCTCTTATATATGGAGGACATTGACAAGCTAGAATGGTTCTGGATGAGTGAGGCGGGCCAGGCAGCTAAGAGAATCCCCACTGTCCTCTGAGAACCATGAAGGAGTTGGGGGCCTTGGCTCAGCAGTGGAGATAGGAGTTAGGAGGCCTGTCCTCTGTTGCACCGTGGGCTCTTGTGTGCAGGTAGGGAGAGGAATTCTGAAGCAGAGAGTCTGGCAATCCTGAAGACTGGCAGGTCAGCACTCATGATAATAGGACTGAAGAGTAATCTTGTTTGAACCTTCTGTTTCAGAGTTTCACAAAGTCAGTGCTAAGGGGTGGCCCATTTCCTACATGCTCTGTGTGCTTCTGAGACCTTTGCTATGGGCTGACACTGGCCTTTGGCTGCCCTCCAGGGCCAGGAAGCCAGATTCCGTGCGGTGGGTCTCCGGCCTCAGGAGCATACAAACTCCTCAGATGAGTACAGCATATGGCTAAGTTTGAAGCACTGGACTAACTTACGTAATAGGTCTCGTAAGGTTTTTCTTGCTGAAAGATTTCATGAGGTTTAAATGCACCCAGACTGTATTTTCTACCTTTAGAGAGTTTCAGACTTCCCTGGGGAGCTTGGTTTCAACAACATATCCAGGCCACACACAGGCTCTCTGCATCCATGAGCTGGGGGCCTCTGTGTTCATATCAGCTTCCCAGGGGATCTGGAGACACACCAAAGCTGGAGAACCACTGCAGTAAGAGGATATCTGAGTGGGCAGGAGGGGAGGGATTGGTGACCAGGTAGCTTGCACACCCATGGCTCCTTAGACCAAGAGCCAGAAAGGAAAATAAATATTCCTATATAGGTCTTATGGCTTTGAAATTCTACCTCCTACATAACTGCATTAGAATTTAACACCTTGTAGGTATTTTGCCCTCATTTTACAGATGAGGAAACAGGGCACAAAGATAGGAAGCAACTTCCCCGAGGCCATGTGGGATTCTAACCTCAGATGTGCTTGACTCCAGATCCTAAGGGTGGGACAGGGTCCTGGTTTTTCCTCCGTGACCCCAAAATCTGTCATATGGAGCCCTGGAGAGGGCTCTCTGCCTCTTAATTCAGGTGATGCACTCAGCGTCTCTCAGAAGTGGCTCTGAAGTCCACACTTGGAGCCTCAATACCCTGCTCACAAGAACACACTCCCGGCTCACACTTTCCTGTTCACTGTTCTGTTGTTCTCCAGAGGGGAGGCTTGCAAACCTCCCCCCTTTCTCTCAGAACGGTGGAGTTAGCCCTAATTGTACATGTAATGAAAATAATTTTTAGTGCTGTAATGCAGTTTGGTAAAATGGTATATGTCTTTTTTTATTGCCTTTAGTTAGAAATTCTGCATGATCCAAGTATTTTTGCCAATCACCTATGAAAATGTTAACTAAAAAATCAGGCAAGAGTTCTCTTTAAAGAATACATTGTCTTCTGAGTTTGCTGGCAAAATAAGTCTGTTCATTAGACTTCGAACACACACATATTTTCAGAGTTACATTTACTGTGTCCACGAGGTACAGTCCTGTTTTGTGCCTGTGCATAAAAGTATCTAAGGAAGAGTCTTGATTCCTAGTTCTTGACAAACATGAAATTGCTTTCAAGAAAATGCATGTACAAGCAATTACAATTATAAATGGCTTTGGCAGCTACCGTCTTACATTATTAATTTTGTAATACAGTCAACCTCCTCTTCATTCATATTTGATGGGAAGCCCGTGTAGTCCTGAGGGGAGCCGGTGCGGCGCTTTTATGACATGGTGTGCACGGTTTGAGAATGCTGGTGGTGCTTTGTCTGTGTTCCGGGCTGTATTCTTCTTCCCTCAGTGACCTTGCTCGGTGGTGAAATCTGCTCTAACCTTGCTTTGAGGCAGAAACCGCTCCTCTGTTCTGGAAGCCTGCAGCGGACCTGATAAATAACCAGCCTGGTGTTATCTAAGGGAAATGAAATGAGCTTCTAGCAGAGTCATTTGGAGCCTGCCAGGTTCCTCCAGGTGGTGGGAGACATGGCGCCTCAGTGGGAAAGGGTCCCTCCAGTCGTCTTGGAGGAGGAAGCACATTGGCTGCAATGCCCAGACTTGTGTTCCAAGTTTTATTGTTTGCAAAACATTTCCAAACCCATGTCATTTGAGTTCATGATAATCCTTAAAGCAGGCAGGACATGGCTGTGATTAGATCCCTATTACCAGTGGGGAAGGAAAACCTCAGAGAGGGTAAATGATTATTTAGTCTCTTGCCCCCTTTACCCAGTCACTCCCACCACTCCCTAAATACCTCCTGTCCCCCCAGGTCCCTGGGCCCCTATCCTATATTGCATTATAAGGGCCCTGGTGTTTTGCCTGCTGCTGACTGGCACTTGCCCAGGTGTAACTGCAGTCCCTATGCCAGGGCACCCGGGGTGCTGCTGTGAACTCCCAGGAGCTCATCCATTATTTAAAATATCTAAGGGAACCAGAGCAGCACATGACATCTGTTTACCCCATGTGAAACGGGTAAACAGATCCCTCTACAATCCTTTAGATGATGTCATATCTTTGCAAAGTCAGGTTTTCAGTGTTTACAGTGATGAAAAGTGAGTATGAGGGAAAATCAGTGTGAAACAGGAGTCGAAGGTGGCAGCATCCAACTGGATCACAGGGTTTGAGAAGTTGTGCAGTGCACAACAAGCACATGCATCCATTAGGAGGTAATTTTGGTTCTTTAAGAATGAAATAAAAAGATTATCTTTTCTTTTAAATTCTGTGTTTTATTTTTTATTGCTAGAGCATAAATACTTACTAAGTTGCTTGAACCAGACCCCATCACAAATGGGACTGTTAAGCATTTCTTTCTGCCTAGAGTCATTGTGAGAAACCTCAGGTGCTGCTAACCTAGAATGTTTGGAAGCCTCTGGTGTAACTACAAAGCCTAAAGCTGTTTCTCCTCTTTTCCTAGAGGCCTCTGGAAGTGGGAAAAGCTTTTAAACCCAAGAGTGGGTGGTTGTCCCAGGGATTTCATTGCTCTGACAAGATGCAGAGATGAGCACTTGAGGTGGGGGTCTCCCTGGCCCTCCTGAGTCACACTTGGGATCAGCCACTGAATGTGCATAGGTTGGCCTAAAACAATAGGGTAATGAGTTGCCTAAGACAGGGTAGAGGTTGCATCGGACGTCCCTCGTCTCCAGGCGTCCAGGGGATGCAGGGGACGTGCTGACAACACAGTCATCCTGTCTCTGGTGGAGAGCCCAGAGCGCCTTTTCAGTCCTCCTGAGCAGTCTAAGCGTCCGGGGAGTCCAGTGCCTGCTGGCTCCATAATTCTATGCCTGCTTGTGAGTGCTGCCTGATCCTGGTACCCTGACCTGACCACAGCTGGTGGGACCCGTTATCAGCTGTTAGCCCTTGCTTGGTGCTGATGCTGGGCAGGACTGGAACCAACTGCTCCCACTGACCTTGAGCTCTAAAACCAGACACTCCAGGTTTAAATCCTGGTTCCACCACATACAAGCTGGGGGATGTGGAGAACATTATCTAACCTAAAACTTGATTTCCTCACCTGTGAAATGGAACTAAGAAGGCACCTCATAAGATTATTGTGATAATTCATTGGAACACCTTTTGTTAGGTACTGAGCATTGTGCCTGAAAATAAGTCTTCAGTCTGTGGTAGCAATTTATCATCACCACCAGCATCTTTGTCACCATCATCCTCTCGCTGGAAACATGAAATCTGGGAAGTGTGAAGAAGGGAGGTCACTGTCTGCACTTCGCAGACTGGGAAACAGGCCCAGGGAGGTTAAATCGGACTGGCCTCAGGTCGCACGGGTGCACTGGGACGCCAACCCCAGGTGCACTTCCTCCATCCTGGCACTCCCTCTCTCACAGCCACTGCTCCCTCCTTCCTCCTCCGCCTCCTGTTCCCCCTGTCCCACGTGGCCCCCACCCACCAAGGCCCCACGCGGGTCCTGCTGCTCTCCCCTTGCAGATCCTGCACACAGCCAGCCAAGGGGGGCTGCTGCAGCTCGAATAATGAGCACTTCTGGCCTGGGGTGTCTCGAGGGGACACATGTTTGCCACCTGTTTTCTGTGACTCCTGGCCCTCCTGGCAATGCTGGTGGCTTTGTCTTAGAGACTCTGAGGCCAGCACCCTGAGGACTGACGCACAGGGAGTCTGCCCCCATGGCCCTGTGGTCATGACCTTGCACAGCAGCATCCGGCAGCAGCTGTAAGGTATCATGATATGGGGGGGATACTGTTTCCCCTGAGCTTTCAGAGGGCTGTGATTCAGACTGCACAGCCCTCTTCCTTCATGTCTGCCACCTGGCAGTGTAGGCTGTGGTTGGTAATCCCTTCTCTATACCCACAGTTGTCCTACTGTCACCCCCCAGCTCACCAGGAGTGAGTGTGGAACATGCCAGGACTAGTCAGAGGCCAGTTTTGGGTCCTTCTCTGTGTCAGTCAGTTTTGGCTGTATGACAAGTTACTTTCAACCTTACTGGCTTAAAACAAGAACAATTTTTTATTTCTCACAAAGCTGTGGGTTGGTTGAATGGTGATTCCAGTCTTGGCTGATTTGACTGGGACTGGATGGTCTAGAGTGGTCTCATTTACATGTCTGGGTTCTCAGCTGGGACAGTGTATTATTCATGCCTTTTTATTTTTTGTAATGTTGATGTCTTGACATTCTGGCACCTTGCAGAGCCTGGAGGCACTGAGCTAACTAATTCCCAGAGCTAAGTAATTCCTAGAGATTGTAAATGACTCTCCTGCAAGGGTGCATCTTTCATTTGTAAATCTACCAGTCCAGAGTCCATTCACCACCCCACAACCTCCTTTATGGAGCTCTTGCACTCTGGGCCACTCTTCCTCTGCCCTAGTCACCCAGGGCAGGAATCAGACAACTGGGGGCAGCCCCTGTGCCCCAGAGCTGCTGAAATTATGCAGACTAGCCACTCTGAAGCCTTCTTACCCCGCCTTGCCTGCTCCTTCCCGCAGAAGCCACAGTAAAGGCTCCTGCCCGTTTTCCTCCTGTTCCCTGAGCCTCCTGACCCATGGGGTGCTTCCCCGTGTGGTTCCTGTGGTGTACCCCCCTCCTCTTGGGAGCTGTAACTGTCTCTCTTTTGTTTCTTTTTTTGGTATCATTAATCTACAGTTACATGAAGAACATTATGTTTACTAGGCTCCCCCCTTCACCAAATTCCCCCCACATACCCCTTCACAGTCACTGTCTATCAGTGTAGTAAGATGCTATAAAATCACTACTTGTCTTCTCTGTGTTGCACATCCCTCCCTATGCCCCCCCACATTGTACATGCTAATCGTAAGGCCCCCCTTTCTTTTTCCCACCCTTATCCCTCCCTTCCCGCACATCCTCCTCAGTCCCTTTCCCTTTGGTAACTGTTAGTCCATTCTTGGGTTCTGTGCTTCTGCTGCTGTTTTGTTCCTTCACTTTTCCTTTGCTCTTATACTCCACATATGAGTGAAATCATTTGGTACTTGTCGTTCTCCACCTGGCTTATTTCACTGAGCATAATACCCTCCAGCTCCATCCATGTTGTTGCAAATGGTAGGATTTGTTTTCTTCTTATGGCTGAATAATATTCCATTGTGTATATGTACCACATCTTCTTCATCCATTCATCTACTGATGGACATTTAGGTTCCTTCCATTTCTTGGCTACTGTAAATAGTGCTGCAATAAACATAGGGGTGCATCTGTGTTTTTCAAACTGGGCTGCTGCATTCTTAGGGTAAATTCCTAGGAGTGGAATTTCTGGGTTAAATGGTATTTCTATTTTAAGCATTTTGAGGAACCTCCATACTGCTTTCCACAATGGTTGAACTAATTTACATTCCCACCAGCAGTGTAGGAGGGTTCCCCTTTCTCCACAACCTTGCCAACATGTGTTGTTGTTTGTCTTTCGGATGGTGGCGATCCTTACTGGTGTGAGGTGGTATCTCATTGTGGTTTTAATTTGCATTTCCCTGATGACAAGCAATGTGGAGCTGTAACTGTCTTTTTGATGGCATTCATCTCCTGATCTGTTGGTCTCATCATCCCTGAGTCATAATAAAACCTACTATTTAAAACAGGCAGCAGCTGGGATTGCAGGCCCTTCCCACATGGTTTCTTATCCTCCAGGAGGCTAGCTTGGGCTTCTTCCTGTGGATCTTGGGGTTCCCAGCAGTGAGAGAAGGCAGACTTCAATGTGCAGGTACTTTCAGACTTCAGCCTAGCTCACCCAGGCTTGTGGCCAAGCTCAGATTCCAAACGTGGAAAGAGATAGACTCCACCTCTGAATGGGACATGGGGTGAAGTCATATTGCAAAGGGATGTGCATACAGGGATGGGAAGAACTGTTGCCATTTGAAAAAATGTACTAGATGCTCTGCTCTGTGTCTTTGGATTTTGGCTTCCTTTTCCTCATTTTCATCACCTTTATAATGAAGTAAAAGATCCTGTCCTTTACAGGGTCAAAACCTCATAAACTCTGAAATACCATGGAAATGTAAGGGTGTTGTCATCTGACATCCCTACCACAGTGTTATATTTTGAGTTGAGAAAAATCCAGGTGTTTGGATCTTAAATGATTTTCTTATTGAACAGCTTGGACAGAAAGATAGTTTCCTGTGATTTAGGTTGATGTGATCCTGACAAGTGCCTGACAAGATGCCACCTGTTCTTCTTGTATAAAGTACATATTATTTATTAAAATACATTGATACACAATCTTATGATGGTTTCACGTACACAAAACAGTGGTTCAGCATTCACCCATATTATCAAGACCTCACCCCTCCATTGTGGTCACTGTCTATCAATGTAAGATGTTATAGAATCATTAATTGTATTCTCCATGCTGTACTACTGTCCCTGTGACCTACCTATGCTGTGATTGGGAATTATAGCATCCCATAATCCCCTTCTCTCTCCCCACCCACCCTCCCCATAGTTGAGGTTCTTGATCTCATCTATCAATGTCCCAGTCCTGGATCCTGGGAGAGGAAATCTGGTTGGCCAAGTTTGAACCAGGTATACATCTTTGGTCCAGCCAACCGAAGGGGCGTGGCCATGGGTACTGAATGCTGTTCCGTGTCTGTCTTGAGCCTGCTCCTTTAGGCGGCTGGGCATGCTAATCCTCGACAAACAGCAGATCATGAAGGCAAGTTGCAAATACTCGCCCACCAGTCTTCATTCCTGACTCTTGGCTCTCTTGCATTTAATATCTTGCTCTTATACTTTCCTATTTGGGGTTTTTCATCTGAAATTGTTGGCCCCTGCATCTCAACTATTCCAGAAGCCTTTTGCTTGGATTTACCTTCCAGCTCAGAACAGCAACCCACAGTGGATTTGGTAGAGGTTTAGCTCTGGGTTGAGTTGCACGTGGGGTGCAGTAGCCATCCTGTCTGACGCCTTGGAACTCAACTTGCAGCTTTGATCTGCCCACTTCAGGCTGAAGGATTTAGACAATTTATGTGCCTGTTTCTCTGTCTGAACTATAATCCCCTTGGGGGCCAGAACTGTGCTTCCAGATGCTATTTGTCATTTTACCTCTGTGGGATTAAGGGAATCGAGTAAGATGCAGAATCAGGATAGGGTAGATTTGGGGTGGGCCCTTGTAGTGGACATGTGTTGTTTTGTGGCTACCGGCATCCAAAACTTATATGGGGGAAATCCTTCATTAGCGATAGGAACAGTCCTGTCTCCTTAGCCACAACAGTATGGGGACCAGACATTCTCTTTCCTCAGCCCCTGGTCTCTTGGGCATATGTGACCCAGGCCTGGAAAACCCGATGCTCCCAGCTTGAACTTTAAATCTTGAAGGAGTCTCACAGAAACAGTGGTCACATGGGAAATAATTCATGCAGGAGGGGGTGATCAGGCTGAGATTCAGCAGCGATCACAGCTGGTCTCTGTTGGCACCTCTGCCAGAGGAAGTGATCTGACCCAGCCATGCCCTTGGCCTGACCTGGGCTGTGTTTTTCCCACCTAAGCCTCCTGATTTCTGCCTGTTTTTTGAGCTTGGTTCTCTATTTTTGTGATAGATGCAGAGAACAGTACAATATCTTATCAGTAAATTCCTTCTTTTGCCTCACTGACTCAGAGTAAATTTTGTGGGTTTTTTTTTTGTCACCTGAAAACCTGACTGATGTAGCTCACAGATAATAATAAACAATGGCTTCCCTTCACTAAGCCCATACCAGGTGCCAGGAGGGACAGTAAGCACTTAGTGTAATGGATATTTAATTCTTACAACCATGCTGGGGGGAGTTATTATTTTTCTCATTTTGCAAATTAGACTCAGAGATGCCTTTATGAAGTGCTACTGTGGATATGCTTGTATATGTCTTCCTGGCACTCATGCACACACATTTCTGTTGAGCAGATATTTAGGAATGGAAATGCTGGGTCATACAATACAGGTATGTTCATCTTCATTAGCTAATATTTAACTGTTTGCTAAAGTGCCGTTACAAATGTATAATCCCACCAGCACTTACATGAGATTCCAGCTTCAATATGTGAATGGATCTTGAGCAATATTTGATAAAGTGTTTTTTCCTATTAGTTGTTCTGGTAGGTGTTTAGTGGTATCTCATTATAGGTTAATATGTTTCCATCATGCCCAGTAAGCCTGAATACTTTTTAAAGGGAATTTTTATTTTCTAAAAATATTGAGTAAGTTGTATGGTTTCCATATACCACCCCTACCCCTGCCACACACACACAGTTTCCCCTATTGTTAACATCTTGCATTAGTTTGGTATATTGCTGCTAATGCACTAATATTAATACATTATTATTCACTAAAGCCCACAGTTTACACTGGAGTTCAGTCTTTCTGTGTTGTTTAATTCTGTGGGTTTTGGCCAGTGCATGTCATGTATCTGCCGTTACATTGCCATAGAGAATAGTTTCACTGCCGTGAACATCTTTGCACCATGTATTCATCTTGTTTCACTTCCCCTGAACCCCTGGAAACCCCTGATCTTTTTATTGTCTGTAGTTTTGCCTTCTTCAGAATTTCATATAGTTGGAATCATACAGTGTGTAG
This sequence comes from Manis javanica, assembly GCF_040802235.1. Classification (NCBI taxonomy): domain Eukaryota; kingdom Metazoa; phylum Chordata; class Mammalia; order Pholidota; family Manidae; genus Manis; species Manis javanica. The sequence goes on along the minus strand of NC_133158.1, from coordinate 29,594,370 downwards.
ACTTTTCAGACTGCCTTCTTTCACTTAGTAAGATGTATTTAAGGTTCCTCCATGTCCTTTTGTGACTTGGTGGCTAATTCCTTTTTATCCCAATAGTCCATCATTTGGATTACTCTCCAAGATATTCACGTTTCATTTATCCATTCACATGTTGAAGAATATCTTGGTTGCTTGCCACAGTTTTGGCAACTGCGTGTAAAGCTGCAATCAGCATCTGTATGCAGGCTTTTGTGTGGATAGAAGTGTTTAGTTCACTGGGGTAAATAATGAGGAGCATAGGTGCTGAATTGTACAGTAAGAGTATGTTTAGTTTTGTGAGAAGCTGACAAACCATCTTCCAAAGTGGCCATTTTTCATTCTCACCATCAATGAATGTGACTTCCTATGGCTTTACACCTTCTTTAGCAATTGGTGGTGTCCGTTATGGGATTTTAGCCATTCTAATATATGGGTGGTGATATGTCATTTTAATTTGCAATTCTCCTAGGACATATCAATTTGAACATATTTTCGTATGCTGTTTACCATCTTTTTGTCTTCATTGGTGAGTAGCCTGTTCAAATCTTTGCCTATTTTTAAATTGGGTTGTTTGTTTTCTTATTGTTGAGTTTAAGACTTCTTTGTATATTTTGGGTACAAATTCTTTATCAGATGCGTATTCTGCATATATTTTCTCCCAGTCTGTGGCTCGTCTTTTCATCCTTTTAGCAGTATCTTTCACATTAAAATTAAATTTTAATTTAATGACATCCAACCTTTTAATTTTACTTTCAAACATCATGCTTTTGGTTTTGTACCTAAAAACTTATCACCAAACCTAGATTTTCTTTTTTTGTTATCTTCTAGAAATTTTATAGCTTTGCATTTTACCTTTAGATCTGAGTTTCATTTTGGGTTCAATGTCTTGAAATATGAAAGAATTGCATCTAGATTTATTTGTATTTTGCATGTGGATATGCAGTTATTCCAGCCCCATTTCCTGAAAAGCTGTCCTTTCTCCACTGAATTGCCTTGGCTCCTCTGTCAAACAGCAGTTGACTCTGGGTCTGTTTCTGGGTCCTGTGTTCTGTTCCACTGACCTACTTGTTCCTTCTTTAATTAGTACCACTCTGTCTTGACTACTCTAACTTTATGGTGAGTCTTAAAGTCGGTTTATGTCAACCCTCTAATTTTGTTCTTTTCCTTCATGACCACATTGGCTATTTTGTATTTTAGGGTTTTTGCCTTCATATAAACTTTAGAATCAGTTTGCTAATAGCCACAGAATAACTTCCTGCTGTTTTGATTGGAATTGCATTGAACCCATAGACTAATTTGGGAAAAATTGACATTGTTAAGTACCTTTTGACATATTTATTTGCCATTTGCATTTTTGTCTGTGTATGACAAACCTATTCCAATCTCTTGTCCATTTTTCTATTTCTTACTGATTTGTTTAAGTTCTTTATATATTCTGGAGAAGAGTTCTTTGTATTTATATGTTTGCAAATTCTCAATGTGTGACTTGTCTTCTCAGTCTATTAGTGATATGTTTTGATGAATAGAAGTTATTAATGTTCAATTGATTTTCTTCATGGTTATATATTTCAAGACCTGTTTAAGACCCCAAGGTTATGAATTAATTCTACTTTATCTTCTAGAATAAGGGTCTGCAAAATTTTTCTGAAAACAGGTGGTTAATAAATACTTTATGGGTCAAATGGTCTCATCACAACCACTCAACTGTACCATTGTATTGTGAAAGTAGCAATAGCAATATGTAAATGAATGGGTATGTCTGAACCAGTACAACTTAAGTTACAAAGACCTGCAGTATTTTTAGACCCAGGGCCAGTTTGCCCCATGGGCCAGTTTGCTGAATCCTGTGCTAGAGCTGCGTTGTCCAGTGGTAATTTCTGTGGTGAAAGCCAGAACACTAGCCACAAGCCATATGTGGCTACTGTGCGCTTGAAATATGGCTAGTGCAACTAAGAAACTGAATTTTAAATTTAACTTAATTTTCATTAAATAGCTACGTGCAACTGACTAGTGGCCACTGTATAGGACAGTGCAGTTCTAGAGGCTTATTCTTCTGTCTGTTCTTTAGCTCTCTAATCCACTTGGAATTGATTTTAGGGTGTAGTGGGAGGTAGGGGATAGGTGACTGTCTCATTCGCACAAAACCCATTTATTAAAAACCTGTCTCCCCACATTTCAGCAGTTCCACCTTTGTCATATATTAGGTATCTATATGTGTGAGTTGGTTTTTGGACTCTATTATGTCTCATTTTCTGTATATTTATTTATTCTTACACCAGTATCATAGTGTCAGTAATGAGTAAGACTGGATTTCTGGTAGATTTAGTCCTCTTACCGTTTTTTTCTTCTTCAAAAGTGTCTTAGTGTTTCTTAACTCTTTGCATTTCCATATAAATTAAAAATTAACTTGTCAATTTATATACCAAAAACCTTGGTTTTTTTTTTTATTGAGATTGTATTGAATTTGTAGGTCAAGTTGGAGAAATTGACATCTTTATAATATTCAGTCTTCCATTCCAAGTACCTGGTAGCTCTCCATTTATTGGAGCTTTAATTTCTACCAATAATGTTTTAGAGTTTTCAAGTGCATAGAACTTCCACATATTTCAGTAGATGTATTCCTACATATTAAATATTTTTTGGTGCTATTGTAAGTGATATCTTTAAAAAATTTAATTTCTAATTATGGCTGGTCTATAAATAAACATTTGATTTTTGTACATTGACTTTGTGTCTATAACCTTGCTTAATTCACTTAATAATTGTAATGTATCTGTAGATTCTTTTGGAATATCTGAGCATAAAAACATATAATTTGAGGATAAAGACATTGCTATTCCTTTTATCCTGTTTCTTCCTTTCTTCATCTTTTTTCTTATAGTTGATATACGATATTATATTGGTTTCAGGTGTACAACATAGTGATTTGACAGTTATATACATTACTAAATGCTCACCATGGTAAGTGTAGACTATATTTCCTGTGCCTACTTTCATCCATGTGATGAGCTTATTTTATAATTGGAAGCTGGCACCTCTTTATCCCCCTCACCTACCCCTACACTCTCCCCCATGACAACTACCAGTCTCTTCTCTGTGTCCATGAGTCTGTTTCTGTTTTGTTCATTTGTTTTTTAGATTCCATATAAGTGAAACCATATGGTATTTGTCTTTCTCTGTCTGACTATTTCACTTAGCATAATATCCTCTATGTCCATCTGTGTTGTTGTGAATAAGATCTCATTCTTCTTTATGGATGAGTAATATTCCATTGCATACACACACACACACACTCCACATCTACTTTACCCATCCATCTATCAGTGGACACTTAGGTTGTTCTCCTATTTTGGCTATCATAAATAATGCTGCAGTAAACATAGTGGTGTATCTTTTGTATAATAAGCATTCTGCCTGGTGTGAGGTAATCTCTCATTGTGGTTTTGATTTGCGTTTTCCTGCTGATTAGGGATGTTGAGCATCTCTAGTAAATGCTGAATGGCAGTGGTGACAGCAGAGTAGCTGCTCTTCTCTCACATTCAGTCTTAGAGGCAAAGTAAACCAGGTTTGCTTCAGGCTATCCCTTATCTATACATCTGAATTTACTGATTTTCTAACATTAAACTATCTTTTCATTCCTGGTGTTCTTGATTATTTTGTATTCTTCCTCCTTCTTAATATTATCACTGGATTGCTCTTGCTAATACTTTCACTGTGATTTTGGTATTTATATTAATGAGCAAGATTGGCCCTTGATTTTCCTGTCTTCTATCTTGTATCTCATGTCAGTTTTGGAATCAAAGTGATGCTGGTCTAAAACTAATTGGTAAAAATTTCTTCATTTCCTGTTTTCTGGTAGAATTTTTGTAATATTTGGCATTGTTTCTAAAATATTTAGTAGAATTCACCAAAAATTTCAGAGTCTTCAGAGTTGCTTCATTGTGTGTCAGTTTTTGGAAGTTATGTTTTCTATAAATATGTCTGTTTTATCAAGATACTATAACAATATAGTGAATGTTTTACACACTTCTTGGTGCACAAGTAGTGTTAGAGGATATACATATCTTCAACATTGCTTGATAATAAACTCTTTTTCAAAACGGTTGTGTCAGTTTACAACTCCACAGCAGTGTGTGAGTTTGCCAGCACTTGGTATTGATTGACTTTTTATATTCATGTGCAATATACTGAGCATGAAATGATACCTTACATTGTGTATTTCACCATTGTTTGTTGAGAGTGCACATTTTTCCCTATGGGACCATAAGTACTTGCTTTTCTCTGAAATCCCCATTCTTGTGTATTGCTCTTTTTTGTTTGTTGTGTTGTGTTGTGTTTAACCTGTTTGTTTTTTTCATATTGATGCCTAGGACTCTTTCTATATTCTAGATTATAGCTGCCCAATTGAACTTTATATGATGATAGAAATGCTCTATATCTGCATTGTTCAGTATGGTAACTACTAGCCACATGTGGCTGTGAGCACTTAGAATGTGACTAGTGCAGCAGAGGAACTAAGCTTTTAGTATTACTGTAGCCACATAGCTAATGGACACCACACTGAACAACATAGTTCTAGATGACAACGGAGTGTTGGCTTTGCATCTTACAAATCTCTCCTCCAAGTCTGTGGATTATCTTTTCACTCCCTTTAAGGTGCCATTAGATGAACAGAAGTTCTTCATTTTAATGTAATGCATTTTATCATTTTTTTTCCTTTTTAGTTTGTGTTTTTAATGTTGTTTATGAAGTCCTTTCCTTACTGAGGTCTCAGGAATTGATTTTTGTGTCTCCCATGAGGAACTGTAATTTCTTCCCCTCATGGGTAACCAGTTTTCCTATCATCCCTTACCGAATGTCCTTCCTTCCCTCTCCAGCCTTCAGGGCCGGCTGTATCAGTCAGGACATGGCAAGAAACGGATGACACACTCAAGAATATAACTGAGGAGAGTTTAATAACGGTTTTGCTTATAACGGTGGGGACAGAGTTAAGGGAAACTACAAGAGATAGTGAGGCATCGGGGGCTGACAAGAGCTGGGAACGCTTGCCAGTCCTAAGCCTGAAGGGTCAAGGGGAAGGCAGGACTTACTGGACACACAGAGAAAGACAGCCACGGGAGGTCTCTTATGCAGGATGTGAGGTTTGCCGAGAGAAACGTGCCAGTGACTGTAGCCAAGGAGAGAGTGACAGCCAGGGGGACAAATAACTGAGTGCTCACCTCACCCTTGTCCCTCCTTCAGATTTCCTGCTGGCTGGGACTGCCTTTGCCCAGCTAGAAGGCAGGGGGCCCACTGATAGCCCACGGAGATCAGAGCAGAATGGCGCACCTAGATAGACAAACAGAAACCAGCAAACATCCTGTTCTGTTACAAACCTGTTTTCCATAAACACAAGGGGTTTGTGTGTGTTCCTTCTCTGTTGTGCCACTGGCACTGTTTGCGCTTCTACCATACCGCTCTAGTTACTGTGGCTTTAACTATGGTTGCATATTTAGGAAGATAAGTCTCCAGGCCTTGTTTTTCTTCAGCAGTACCTTGGCTGGCCTCTGCCTTTTGTTCTTCCATATATGTTTTAGAATGAGTTTGCCAAAATCTATAAAAAAACTATTGGAATTTTGATTGGAGCCGTATTGAGCCAGCAGATCAATTGGAAGAGAGTTGACATTTTTACAGTATTGAATCTTCCTATCCAAGGACATGGTTTATGTCTCCATATACTTAGGTTTCATTTAATGTCTTCCGTAATAAAGTTTTATAAACTTTTATAAAGGGCCTCCATTTCTCTCATTTTTTTCTAGATATTTTCTCTTTTTATTGCTATGGTAAATGTCTTTATTAAAAATGTCACTTTTTTGCCTGATTGTTCCTCATGTGTAAAAACACAATTACTTTTGTCTATTTTAGACCCAGCAACCTTACTGAATTATCTTAGAATTTTCATAGTTTATCTGAGAGTTCTGTGGGATTTTCTATATATTTGGTCACATATGTAAATAAAGATAGTGCTGTTTCTCCCTTTCTAATATGTATATATTTTTTATTTTTTAAATCTTTTTGCACAGCATAGGACTTCCAGTAAAATGTAGAAGGAAGTGTTATTAGCAGACATCCTTAAGTTGCTCATGTTTTTAAGGGAGTGCCCTCAGCATTTCAAAGTTAATTAACGTCCTCTGTGGGTTCTAAAGTTCCTTTCTATCCCTGGGTTATTGAAGTGTTTTTTGTTTTTCACATAAACTCACGTTTCAGTTTATCAGATGATCTGATCAAATTCATCAAGTTTTTATCAAATTAACACTGTACTGATTGAGGTTATCATAGGATTTTTCTTCCTATTGCATTTCAATGGTTTCATTTCTAATTGCTAAATCCTTACACAGTTTTCAAGGCCTCCCAAAACCTCTCTAACAATTCACCGCTATCCATGATAAGGAATCCTGTCTCCTTTCCCTTCATTTCGTGATTAGCCTCTTTGAGGATGGGGCCAGGTGTTATTCACTTACATACCCTTCTGCCCGGCACACTGGAACAGAGTAAATGCTAACGATATGTTGGCCAAATTGTGGAGTGAGTCGTTCTTAATGGCACTTAGTAGTTCTGGTTTTATAGTGTCTTGTCTGCATGTATTCACTCCCCGTCTAGACTAGAAGCTTTTGAGTGTAGGATTCGCATCTGATTATTTCCCTTGTCCCTCTGGCACCCACCCCAGACCTGACGCAGAGCACCGCTCACTGGCTGAATTCTTGCTCTCCCTGGTAAACTCTCTCATAACACTGTTCAGCCCGACTTCCAGGAGTAGCTGCACTTTCCCCCTCTGCCTGGAGTTTAGGGACAGGACGGAGGATGGGAGGGGAGGCAGGAGGAGCCAGCAAGATATGAGCCTGCGCAGACAGGCAGGGCAGGCTCCCTGAGGGCGTCAGCGCACAGAACAGGGTATGAGAAAGCGTGGGAGCCGTGTCCTCAGGGCGCCGGCAGCCACTGACACAGGTAAGCAGGGGAGTGATGCTGTCCGGTTCGTGTTGTAGAGTGTTCCGAATGGTCGGGGTGCAGAAAACAGACAGGAGAAAGGGGACAGGCCAGAATGAGGAAGACCAGTGAGGAAGAGTGTTTGAACTGAGCTTGAAGGATGGGCTGGGTTAAGTGGGTAAGGATGAAAGTGGGGGGTCCAGGCTGGGGCCTGGCTAAACCTCTGGGGTAGAATCCGGAAGCATTTGGAGTGTCAAGGGGCCAGTGAAGTGCTCAGGCTGATGGGAACCCAAGGAAGGTCATAAAGTTGGAAAGCAGTTGGTACATGTTAGGCGGGGCATCTAGGGCTCAGAAGTCTGTAGAATCAAGTGTGAACGAGTCCATCAAAAACTCCAAAATTTTAGGAGTTGGACACAGAGCAGAGGGTACCGGGAAGAGGGAAGTTGGCGAGGGGAAAAGTTAGGTTCTAGACTCAGCTCTGCCACCAGCTTGCTTCATGCATTTGAACAAGTTGTTTCCCCTCTCTAGGTCCTAGTTTTCCTGCTTATATAATGAGGAAACTGGTCTAGACCTCTTCCACATGTGGTAACTGAGGATGCCAAGCACCAGCCTCTATCCTCTTGTTCACCAGTGTGTTTGCATTTGCCCCAGACTATCTCACCCGCACTCACTGCCTGACTGCATCATTCCAAGTTCAGTCTCATCTAAAGGAAGGAGAATTAGTAATTGGGCAGCATAAGACAAAGATCAGCATAATATACGTCCTTAAAGGAACAAGGCTGTGAGGACATGAAGCAGGGACAAGCAGTGATGAAGAAGCTCCCAGACAAGGAAAACCTAATAGTTGAAGTAACATACTCAATACATAAGCTGATTAACAGAAAGGAAAAAGCTGAAGAATAGTGTATCAGTTGGCTTTTGCTGTGTACAAACCACTGACAAACTTAATTGCTTAAAACAAGAGCCATTTATTACTAGTTACAGTTTACAGGTAAATTGGACAGTTCTCTTGATCTGGATCAACCAGAGTTGATCTCAGCTGAGCTTGCTCAGGCATTGGTAGTTAGCTGGGGGCTACCTGGGGGCTAGCTGGTTTAAGATGGGCTCACTCACTTGTCTGACAGTTGTCTTCCTGTCAGCTGCACAAAGGGGCTGCCCGGGCCATGTGTCTCTTACTGTCTAGAAGGCTCACCTGGGCTTGTGTACATGGTGATGTCAGGATTCGAAGGATGAGAAAGAGAAGGAGACAAAGAATGTGAACAGTCAAAATATATAACAATGTCTGCCAGCCAAAGAGTGGTAAATAGGCTCTATTGATGGGAGGAGCTGCAAAGTAATACTACAAAGGGCACAGATGAGGGAAGAAATGAAGGATTGTGGCGGTTTCTGAATGTTATTCACATTTCTCCCACATGGAGAATATGTTCACTCCTTTCCCAGCTCCCAAAAAAATTCTCATTAAATTTTGGCACTTGAAGTTCCAGGAACCCATGATCTGTATCAGGTTCCACTGAGATTCCTCAAAAGTGGCTCCTCTTCATTTGGAGACCCGTGAACCAAGAAAAGAATTATCTGCACATACCTAGAGTGCATCAGTGAGATTGGCACAGAGTGAATGGGGTGGACACACTCATTTCATAAGGGGAAGCATAGGGAGCGAATAGCAGTCATGGGCCTGTAACAGGGCTGAAATCCAGCTGGATTATGGGTAATAGGCCTTCCTCTAAGAGAGTAGGGGATGTTCCTTGGTTAGATCTAGCTTCTGCTCTCTAGGAGTTGCTCCCTAGTCTGTTTTTCTCTCTGGCTCTTGGGTCTACCCTCTGGGGCTCCCAAGAAATGGCCCGCCTGTACAGCTAGGTAGCTTTCTCAATCTGCTTCCTGTCTATAGCAAGTTGGGGACATAAAGGCCCTTTTACATTTGGAATGATTTCAGATCCTAGTTCTTTTAATCCAAGCTGGCAGCATTTTCACATGTTCATCTCCCTTAAAAACTGTGTGGACTTCCTATGAAGATGATTTGAGTCCAGTCCATTTGTCAAAAGTCACACCCACAGTTGTTTTGACATACGACTCTCCTTTAGATTTGTTCACAGCTACTTTGGGCTTGTCAGACAGCCACAGGACAATGTCCTTAAAATTTCCAGGAGCCCTTTAGTCTAGTTGACTGGGTCTACCAAGAGGCAGCAATGTGATGCTCTCACAGGTCTTAACAAAGGGTCCTTCTACCACATCTGCACATCTGTAGTGGAAGTTGCACAAAGCTTCTACTGGCTTGAAAACTTCCAGCCTGGACAGTGGCAGTTCTTCTGGTCACGGTGTCCAAAGCAGGCTCTGTTTGAACAGGCAGTGTCAGTGTTGCCTGTAATGTGCACTGTGAGGCACCCGGAAGATTCCATTTTCAGACTGAAAATACTTTTTTTCTTCCTCCCATGCTTGAATTCTCTCCATTGAGACTTAATGCTTCGTGGTAAGCATCACCTTGTCGCTGGGATCTGCCGTGTGCGGCCACTGTCAGGGATGACATGCGTCAGTTACCTAGCGGTGCCTGACCCTTAGGAAGCGCTCGGCGCCGTGTAGTCCCCTCCTCCTGATGCCCTCTTGCAGTTCATGTTCTACCACTGGAGGGAGCACAATGAGGCGCTGTCACCTCAGTGTAAGTGTGTTTGTTGGTTGGTTACTTGAACAAGTGTTTACTGAGCCCCTATTATGTGCCGGGCACTGTTCTAGGCACTGGGACCATAGCCCTGAGTAAGTTAGCCATTGTCCCTTCCTTTCTGGAGCAGGCAGTTCAGTTCAGGGTTGGTGGGGAGCAGACAAATGGAAAATATGTAAACAACCAAGCGAACAATGAAGATTGTGATCGCCCCATGATGGAAACATGGCAGGTGAGATGGTACAGCTGAGGAGCCCTGTTGTCTGGTGAGAGCAGGGAATGGGGAGGCTGGAAAGGGAGGCTGAGGACAGGCCTGAGCCTCCTCCACAGTCTTGCTGGATGACTGCAGAAAAGGACACTTCAGTTCATATAAACAAATAAATCTAGAGAAATATGATCTGTCATAGCAAGCTCAACACCATTAGTCATGATTCCCTCAAGGATCAGAGCAATGGATGTGGGTGTCAGGGCCCCTGGTTCTACTGCCAGCATAGCCCCCAACCATTCTGTGTCCTTGGTGAGTCCACTCCCCTCCCGGGCCCCAGGCTTCCTGGGTCTGAATGGAGGGCCTGGGACTCAGTGCAGTCTGACCACCCCCAGTTTCATGAGATGACCAGCACCCTCCGTGGGAGTTTAAGTCAGCCCCAGGAAGCCAGAGGGCTGAGTGCCGCCAAGCTTCTCGCTGTTAGAATTCCCGTCTCTGCCCTCTGTGTGGCCTGCCTCACTTCAGTGGGTTCCAGCTCTGGGACATCTTTCTTTTAAGTGTTTAGTCATAGTCCAGACAGTTGGCAAATCACGGTGCCTCTGGGCAGTGACGATCTGGCCCGCATGCTATTTCAGAAAGTCATTGCTCACTCTTGGGTCAGTCCAAATGCAAGGTCACTACCTGCCATGTTCTGTGCTCTTACACATCCCTTCTCCAAGAATAAGAGCAGATAATAATGTAACATCACAGCAAGAGCCACCATTTATTTAGGACCCACTGTCCTCAGTGATTGGGATCATTGCATTTAACCCTCACCTTAGGCCTGTGAAGTGGGCACCACTCCCACAATTCTCTAGATAAGGAACCCGAAGCTCAGAGAGGTTAAGCTAGCCAGCAGCAGATGTATGGTCCTGGTCACGAAATCTGACTCCACAGGACCAGGGCCCTTGTGGCCATGCTGTTCTGCAGTTCTTTTTGCCGACTTTTGGAGGGCCAGGTAAGCTGGGGGCTTCTCCACCGAAGACCCTGCTTGTCTGCGTCTTCTGCTAGGCAGGGCTCTGCCAGCAAAGGCTTGCTGCTGTTTTGAAGTGACTCACTCAAGCTCACCCAGCAAGGCGCTCCTCGGAAGGTATTTCCCAGCCATAGCTCTAATCACAGTCTCGAAGCAAAAGTCTCCTTTCCAGTCCCCTAAAGTCATAAAGTAGAGGCCCTGTTTGTCCCATATCTGCCCAGATGTGGGGACAGAATTCATTTTCCTACCTGGGCGCTTGTCAGCAACACAAAGAGAGTCTGCTGCTCCATTCTGACCTGGTGCACAGACTCAGCTGGAGATAGATGGCACATGGCAAAGGGGCGCTGGAAGCAGGAGCCACGGTTACAGGTGTGGTTGTGCCCCAGGTCCTGTTAGAAAAGAATAGCCCAGGAGCAGGGAGGCTGGGCCAGGGCTGCGGGCCTTGTCTCCAGTGATGCATAACTCAAGCAACACTTTCATTCATCCCTGAGCATTGGCCATCAGTACGTCACATGTAGATGCCGTGGGCCAGGCCTCTGAGACGTGGCTCTTCCACTGAAGTGGTTGGTCGCCAGGGTATTTCAGTTACACCTAATCACATTTTTGGAGGCCGAGAGGCAGCACAGGCTTTGGGATTGGCACTTCTAGCAGCAGAGCCATCTTTGAGACCTGACTCTCCATCTCTCTCCTCTGCCATCCCAATGTCAGCCCCGTCCAAGGCTGGTTCAGCCCTTGGTTGAGGGACAGCTGCCCTCGCAGCAGAGGCCGCCCCTGTGGAGGGGGGCATGGCTTCCCAAGGTTCTCTCCTGAGAGGGAAGAAACCTTTTTCTCAGGAAGGCAGCAGGGAACCTTTCCTTGGAGCTTACTGGCTGAAGGGCAATAGGGCCCCTAGTGTGGGCTTAGATTAATCAGGGTCCATGCTTCTACCTTGAGTCACTCATGGACGGCGTTGAGGATGGCGGGGAGAGCTGGACAAGTTGGGCTTCTGTGAGGATGTGGGAAAACGGTTTCCCAGGAGTTGCCAGAGGTGTCTGCCATTCAAAGTCATACTGGCCTAGCTTGGCCCTCTTTGAACCTATAGATGAGCCCATTCATGAACCTTTGACTCTGGAGGGTGGGCAGAATGGCTTGTTTTGAGAATCAGGTGTGAGTTGTGGGGGCTGGTTCTGCACAACCTGGGCAGGCGGAGAGGAAGCTGTGAGCTGGGTTCAGGATGGCATCGTGAATATTTTGCTCAAAGCTTAGTCCTTACTTAGTTCATCTGAATTCAAATCAGCTGGCTGCAAGGAGGGGTGGGGTGGGGTGGGAGAGCCTTCACAGTTGTAGATTCAGAGACCCTTTGAGAACTTTGGGGCTGGGGGCCAGGAGGCTGCATGTTCAGTGAACTCTCCAACTGACCCTTCTGCACACTGGGCTGGAGCCATGGCCGATCTCTAGAAACGTGACCAGGAGTGTGAGTCCGAGGTTGCACGAGTCTCCAGCGCAGTTCAGCAAAAAGTTGGCATTTGACACCGAGGTGAGGAGGTTGGTCCCAATTTGGCAACAAAGAGTCCAAGCCATGTCATGGGTCAGACCAGGCAGGAGGTGATAACATTCATTTGTTGGTTTTTCTCAACAAACATTTATTAAACCCCCTTATGTGATATGCCCTAAAGACACAGAATAGTTCCCGTCCTCAAAAAGTCAGTCTTGTGTGTTGGGGAAACACAGCCGTGCAGACAGATAGTACAGCAGAGCGTGGTAAGTGTACTGGTGAAACAGGGCTCTGGGAGCACGTGGGAGAGGCCTAGTCTGCTCTGGGGAGTGGGTTAGTTCCCTAGGGCTGCCACATCAAATCACCGCAAACCTGGTGGCATGAAACAACAGAAATGTATTCTTTTACTGTTCTGAAATCAGCTTGACTGGGCCAACCTCACGGTGTCAGCAGGACCACGCTCCCTGGGGAGGCCCTAGGGGCAGGTCCCTTCCTTGCCGCTCCCGGCCCTGGGAGGCTGCCAGGCTTCCTTGGCTAATGGCTGCATCACTCCGGTCTCTGCCTTCTTGGTCCTGTTGACCCTCTTCTGTCAGGGCCAGCTCTCCCTCTGCCTCCCCCTTGGTAGGGATACATGTGATGGCACTTAGGGCCCACCCAGATAACCCAGGGTAACTCCCCATCTCAGGCCCCTTAATCACATCTACAAAGTCCTTTTTTCTTTTCAGGTAACATTTACAGGTTGCCCAGGATCAGGACCTACGTATCTTTGGGGGCCGTTATGTGGCCTGACACTGGCATCTAGAGGAGGGGAAACCCTTGACATGAGTCTGTAAGGGGAAGCAGGCATGAGCCAAATGAAGCAGATAGGGGAGACCACTAGAGACTGAGACAGCATGTCCATAAGCAGCACTGGGCACTGCAAATGGTTTCTGTGGCCTGCGGCTCCCAGCACAGGGGCACGGAGCAGAGGTGGGAGAAGAGGCCGAGGGAGGTGTCTAGGTGATGAAGCGGCTGTGGACCGAGCTCCATGGCTGAGGGGAAGATACCAGGCAAAGGAGCGCGTGGGCAATGCTGTCAGGGTTGCACTCTGAGCGCACTGTGGGAGGGGATTCTCAGGGGACCATGGCTGAAGGTGCAGGAACCATTTCGGAGGGGTTTGCAGTCGTGCTAGGGGTGACCAGTCTCCCAAGAGAAGACCCGAACAAAAATGATCAGACCTGAACGAAGCAAGTGAATGAAGAGAAGTGGATGGGTCTGGGGCCTGTCCACAGGGTAGAACTGACAGGACTACATGATTGGATGGGAGAATGAGCACAAGGGGAGAGTCAAGCAGGACCCCCGGCTTTCTGGCATTCACTGATAAAGGGACAATGGAGGGCAACATCTGAGGGAGGAGGGGACAGGTGAAGACTTGCCTGTGGATGCCTTGATGGGAGGTGGTTATGGGCCACTCAGGTGTCTAGGAAGCAGTGGATTATAAAGGCTGGGGATCAAGGGAGAGAATTTGGGCTGGGGATGTAGATTCGGGATGCCCGAGTAAGTAGTAGCTAAAGTGATGGGTGTGTAATGTGTAATAGTAGGTACTGTAATGTTAAAGTGGTAGCAGGCTATATGACCACCCCAGGAGGCAGGGGGTGCAAAGGGAGTAGGTAGACAGAAAAAGAGGCCTTCTTGTGAGACTGGCAGGTATGGCTTGTAGAGGTTGGGGAAGTCTCAGGAACTGGGGCTTAATACTCCTTTTCGATTGGGATCTTTGTATTTTAAAGAGTGACTGGGCAAAAGATAGTGCTAACACCAAAGGACTAGCTTTCTAATGGTGAAATTTGGGGGCCCAGTGGGAGGAAGATTTGGGGTGAGGAAGTTCTGAAGTCATACACAAAGCCAATTACCCTCTGTGCGCCTTGCTTGCCCAGCTGCGACTGGCAGCCCGCTGGCAGTCTCTGTGCTGCCCGATCACCTGTTTGGGACCCAGGGAAGTCTCAGGTAGCACCAGGAAACCAGCTGTGTTTATTGTTGATTCTTAAACACACATTATGTACCAACAGCATGGCTGAAGCAGGAACCGGGGAGGCGGAATGGGCAGAGAGAGAGCCATCTGCGCCCCTCTCATGGCCTCTTACCGCTGGTCTGGTGAAGCGAACGTCTCCCCAGACTCACTCCCTGCCTCTGCCTTTCCTTCTCCACACAGAAGTTTGAGAAATTCTGAGATTCAGATTGTTAGAGCTGATACTTAGGTGAGAAATCTGAGACCAGAGGGCGAAAGTCCTTCCTCTTGGAGGAGCGGGGACACAAGCCTGGCCTCCGAAGGCCCCATCTACCAGCCTCAGGCCCCCCAGCAGAGCCCAGCCCTGTCTTCTCCAGGGTCTGCTCTCCGGTGCCAGGATGACAGTCACAGCTCTCAACAGTGATTGCACCATTTTTCATCTTATGAAGTTCTTTCGACATTGATTATTTGTTCAGTTCCCAAACCCATCAGATAAGTATGAAAACCCTGTTAATAGCTGACACATCAGGGATCTGCCTGAGATGCCAGAGCAGAGCCCGGGTCTCCTTGCTCCTGAATCCTGCGGTCCTTCCCCTCCCAGGGCCACTCCTGTTGCGGGTGGCAGGGCCCGGCACAACACCACCTGACGGCCTGCTGGAGACTCCAGCCACAGGCCCCTGAGGCTGCCCTTTCAGAAAGGGGGACAAGCCTCCTAGAAGGGCAGGGAGAGGCCACCAACACAGATGACTTCCCAGTTTTGCTCTGGGTTGACTCTGGGCTCTCTGATGGAGCAGAGTGTTGTGGTGCAGTGGAGACACATTTCTTGATTTTAAGAAATAATCTCTCAAGCTTTCAGCTTAGAAAAGATCAGCTAAGGCATGCCGTAGATATCGCCCCATCACTGAGGTCTGCCTGCCCATTAGGAGTCTCAGACCATCCCGTCTCCAGCTTCTCCCCGGCCTGACCGTTCCTTGCCCAAATGCAGCATGTACTTGCACAGGCGCCTCCCTTACCCCCACCCAAAGGCGGAGACTCACTTGTGTGGTCTCCCATCCTTCAGCCCACCCTGTCCCTCACCCAGCTCCTGAGCCTTATTCCAGCCTTACTGCTAACTCCATCCCTCACTCAAATACTCAAATGAGCTTCACCCCATTTCGGATCCCATCCATCCCTTGCTCCATCCCCAAATGTACCACCAGCCCGGACACCAAGAATCTATCCCTTACCCAGACCCAGATACCAGGCATCCCTCAGCCTTGCCCCTCCCTGCATCCTTCCCTTCACTCTTGAGCCTCAGGTTTGGGAGCAAAGGGGCCTATTATACATATCACTAGGAAATGTCATAATGCTCCACAGTGAATGGGTTTCTTTTCAGGATAAGAAAATAAGCATGGCTGTCAGTTTGTCCACGGAGTCAAACTGGCTGCTTCAAAATGACACTGCCCAGCGCTGAGGCCAGGCTTGAGAGGACCTTGTGTAGAAGATGACCCTTAGCAGTACCTCTGTGCCCAGATCAGAAGGGGGAGTTAAATTTTAGAGTCAGTAAGCTGAGCAGCCATGTGAGTACAGCGAATGGCGCCTGAGAAGCATGCAGTCATTCTGTAATGACATGGTAGGTGAGCCACCTCTGACATGGCAAATGCAGGCCCAAGCCATCCATCTTCTCAAGCCAAGAAGAAAGGGTGATTTTCAGATTGGTAGTGTTCATTAGAACTCAGTATTTTCTCTCTTTGCAATTGCACATTGGTTGGTCTTCCGTGTGCCTTGCTGAGTGATTGACTTCTCGAAGCACTTCGGCTCCCTGGAGGATGAAAGGCCTGGAAATGCCAGGTGTGCTATAATTACCACTGGTCGTGCTGCGGGGCAGGCCAGCCCACCCTCCTGTCAACTTGCCTGCAGTAACCGAGCCATCTTTGGGAAAGTGTCAGCTTGATTAGGCTTGGCTCCCACAGTGGACTGGGGGGAAGAAAAGACTAGTTACATTATTTTTCAGAATGAGATTTTTTTTGTTTGTGTGTTTCAGTCCCAAGTTACATTTGTAATTTGCCAAAGTCCCGAGAACTTTCAGTCAGTGTTGTCATTAGACCAGAGCTTGATTCACATTGAACCATGAAAACCCCCTCCTGTTTTTAAAGTGCTGTACACTTTCCAAAATCATCCTCCTAAATCCATCCTTCATAAAACCGCTGTGTGGAAGGCACTGTCCCTGGCAGTGGAGATGAGGAAATGGGGGCTCTGGAGGTTGAGTGATTGGTCCAGATGGTGGAGCTTTCCTGATGCCCATCTCCTGAGCCCTGACCAGCACTGTGGACTGCCTAGGGAGGGTGGCAGAGGCCCAGGAAGGCCCTGGTGGCATGTCAGGGGTGATGCCCTGGGGGGGACAAAATGGGTATAACCCAGGATGCCCTCTAGAAAATGTGAATTTGGGAATTCAGTTTCCTTAGCTATTTTCAAATATCTAGAGGCTACATGTGTTATCAGCCGAGTATCCAAATTTTTGGCTGACTTATTTTTCCTCTGGGTTATTGTTAATATTTGCTTCTTTGTAACAGAGCACAGGGTTTGATATCCGTTATCTCATTTAATTCTCGCAATAGCATTGCGATGTGGATGCCAGTAGCCTCTCTGTACCAATGAGAAATTAAATAACTTGCTTGAGGCCCCACAACCTTGGGGCAGAGCTGAGGTTTGAACCAAGATCTCAGTTACTCTTATCTACTACTATAGTTCACCTCTTCTGTTTAGTCAGAAAAAATGGTATTTTGTTCTGAGCTTTTTCTCTTTTGAGTTCTGTGTACTTGGACGAGTTAAGAAAATTCAGTGAATGTTTATTGAGCATAAACTGTGGTTGGGGGTGAGACAGGGAAGGCAAAGACTGAAAAAAAGAGGTCACAGTCTCTCCTCAGTTTCAACATCAATGACTGAGTAACTTCATTTCTCTCATGGATGAGAATGCATTCATAAATGAGAGAGTTAGTCTAGGTTTTCTGCAAGTGTCCTTCCAGAGATCATATACCATGATTCTGTGAAACTGATAGTCTGGAGTCTCAAGAGAGTGGTGCCAAATCTCCTAGACGCACACTTTCACAGTGCCTAAGGTAATCTATCTCAGACTTCAGAAATGGTCCCTGAATTTCACCAGTCATGAAAGATCCTTTATCTTCTATAAACGCTATTTTTGTACAACTGTCTGCTTTAATCCATACACCACTAATTTGCACAGGTGTCATCATTATCACCATTTTAAAGATGAGAAAGCTGAGGATGCATGATCTCAGCCATTTGGATGGTGCCGCAGAACCTAGCACAAGGCAGAGCTGGGACTTGGCCGCACAAGACTCAGTGCCTCAGCTGCTGCTTCCTCGCACAGACCATGGGAGTAGCGCTGGCCCTGGGAGAAGCTGGCTCACGCTGACAAGGCTGCAGGATCCAGGGCTCCAGAAACACCATTCGAAGAGGCTTAGGTGGGGGTCACAGGTCGTCTGCTTCTGCACAGACCATTTGGAATTTGTCACACTAGATCTTTTTCATTCTCTCTGTGACCGTGTCTGTGAGTCAGTCCTTGACATATGCTGAGACAAACTAGCCTGGAATGGAGTCATCCAGGTGATGTCTGGGAACCTCTGAGATGCCTGTGCCGTGACACAAGGACCCTCAGTCTCCCCGAGGCCTGCCTGTCTTGGGCTGGGAGACAAGTGGAACCTTCCTCCCCATCTACAGAAGACTAATGTCCCCACCACTCGGATGATGTCACTCACATTTCCTGAACCTTTCCACCCTCTCACTCCTGACAGGTGGCCATCCTACCTCATAGTGGGCTACATTCCTCCCCTTGCAAAGAAACGAGGCTATGGCAAAAAGCTCTTCATTCCCCAGCCAAGCAGTGTTAGGGTGGATCTTATCATCGAAAACAACAAAACACTGGAGGGGCCAAAATCAGAGTCAGTTTATTACACTGTGAGTTATTGAAAAAAATAGAGTTAGTGGAAACCTGTCATACTACTAGTTGGTGACCGATTCCAGCTGGTTGCTGGGATTTAGATAGCGTTTCCTTTCTGCAGCTTTGTGTGTATGGACATTACATCATTCCCACTCAAGGGCCCTGGACCCAGAAAGTGAGAATGCTGGCAGCCCAGTCGGCAAGCAGGGAAGTACTGGAAAAGTCTGCTGTAGTTCTTGCTGCTGAGCCCTCCCCTCCTGTCTCCTACTCTTCCAGCTCCCACCTGATTTCCTCAGGAAACTCTGTCCTTTGCTTCATTCTGAGCCTAAAGGGATTGTTGCCATGGTCAGAGAGGCATCTCCAGGGCATCCACACACTCAGTCAAGGAAAGGAATGTGGTCGTATCCAAATAAAATCAGATAATTCCTGAAAGTTCCCAGATACCCCCCCTTAGAAACTTAAAAAAAATATTCTCCTTATCCTGCTTTGCCTGTCCATAAAAATGTTCTTCATCGAGTAGCACTATTCACAAGAAATAGAAAACTAAGTCATTTTTCCATATCATTATCATGTGCTCATGGATTTCATTTCTACTGGGGTAAGAGCATATCTTTGCAAACATGTTCTAATGCAGTTTTACGGTTTTTGGCTACCTTCTAGCTTTTCTGGCCTAGCCTGTGTATCTACTGGCCGTTTAGGACATTACATCCTGGGGAAAATGGGTTCTGTATTCAACCAGCCAGTTTACAAACGATCCTTAAGAGTACAGCTTATTTGCTGTTGTAACAGGAAAATAAAATGATCTGTTTCTTAGATGTGGAAATTAAGGAATCATATCTGGAGTGTTCTAGCCTTTGTTCCAGTTCAGTGGCAGCCACTCTTTTTCCTTTTTCTCTAAGGACGCAATAAGGAGGCGCCATCTCTCCCCCTTTTCATGGACCCTGGGCCAGTTCTTGTGCATTACTTCACTGGACTCACTGAGAATGGGCTGGAACTGGAGCGGGGACTCAGGGCCACTCACTGCTTTACAGTTAACTGAGATGTAATTTACCTACAGGAAAGTGCATAAATAATGTACAGCTCAGTGAAATGTCACCTGTTAGTGCACTTGTGTAACACCCTCTGTGTGGGGCTGTAGAATGACCCAGCACCTCAGCAACCTCCCTTGTCAGTCAGTACCCTCCAACCAGAGGCAGCTGCCCTCCTGGCCTCTTTTCTCGTAGATTGGTTTTCAGCCCACCCAGAAAGTTTTCTTATGTCAAGGTTTAATTAACACAATAAATTGTAGATCCAAAGTGTTAATTTCAGTGTGTTAGGTAGGCAGCATGCACCTTTGTAACTGCACACAAAATGCAGAATATCTCCATCAGCACAGAAAGTTCCTCGTGTCCCTTCAGATAAATCCTCTCACGGGGCCTGGCAAACATTCTGATTTCTACCACTGCACCATAGTTGCGATAGTTCTTGGATTTCCTTTAGATGGAATCCTGCACTATGCACTTCTTAGTGTCTGGCTTCTCTCAATTGATAAAATTCTTTTTGAAATTCATCTAGATTGATGCATGTAATAGTTGAGTCTTTTTTTTTCCCCATCAAAGAAAGTTTTATTGGCTCCATTTCTCAGATATAGAAGCAAACACTAAAACAATAATGATTTCAGTTATGTGTAATTTGATCCCAGTTGTTTGAAGCCCAACACACATACACACATATGTCAGAGATAGGAAAAAATTTTACAAAAGAAGTGTTACTGATAGACTCTAGACAGAAATCATTGGTTTGCTTTTTATTTTCCGGATATTCCAAAATGTATACATTAAATCAGTATTTTTTTTTGCATTTCTACATTGTAAAATATAGCTAAAATACCATGCGTACCATTGTTAAGTGCATAATTCAATAGCATTAAGCACATTCACAGTGTTGTACATTCATTACCACCATCCATCTCCAGAACCCTTTCGTTTGTCCCCCTTAAACACTAACTCCCTATTCCCTCTGCTCCTGACCCCACTCCCATCCCGTTAACCTCTGCTCTGCTTTCTGTCTCAATGAACCTGCCTACTCTTAAGTATCTCATGTAAGTGGAAACATAACATTTGTCCATTTATGTCTGGCTTATTACTTCACTTAGCATAATGTTTTCAAGGTATACCCATGTCCTAGCATATGTTCGAATTTCCTTCCTTTCTTAGGGCTGAATAGTACTTTATTTAATGTGGTTATTGCCCATTTCTTCATTGATGAAATAATGGCTCAAATGTTTGTTCATTTTCAAAATTGGATTGTTCATCTTTTATTGTTGATTTCTTTATATATTATAGATACATTTGTCATTTGTCAGCTATATATGCTGTGAATACTTTTGTCCAGTCTGTGGTTTGTCTATTCATTTTCTTAGTGATATCTTTTAAAAAGCAGAAAATTTTGATTTTTGTGGAGCCTAATTAAAAAGTTTTTCTTTTATGCCCAGTGGTTTTTGGGTTAAATAAATTTTGGCTACCTCAAGTTGTGAAGATACTTTCTATTTTTCTAGAAGTGATGGTTTTAAATTTGAAAGCTCATGTTTTTAATCTTAAATTTGATCTTATTTTTAAAAAATTTCATTTAAAAAAGTTTCAAACGTACAACCAACTTGAAAGAATTTTATAGTGAAAACCCCTATATTCCCCCCACTAGATTTTGCCATTAACATTTTACTACATTTAGTTAAATATTTTGTAAGGGTAAGAAAGAGATTAAGATTGATTTATTCCCATATGAATATCAAGGTCTTTGTTTCAATGACGTTCATTTTCCCGGTTGGATTTACTTGGCACCTCGATAAAAAAATCAATCAATTGTATATATGTAGAGTCTGTTTGTGGACTTGCTATTCTGTTCCATTGATTTCTTCCCCTATCCTTACGCCAACATTGAACTACTGAAGTTTTATTGAAATCAGGTAGTCAAAAGCATTCCGACTTTGATCTCCATTTTCAGAATTATTTTGGCTACTTTAGATTATTTGAGAGTCCATATAAAGTTTAAAATCAGCCTATTTCTTAAAAAGAGGCTCCTTAATGCTTGATGTAGATTATGTTAAATCTATAGATTAATTTAGGGGGGGTGGAAGCTTAAACAATATTGAGTCTTCCAATTCATAGAACATAACATGTTTCTATGTTTGCGTAGGACTACTCTAATTTTGCAAATCAGTGTTTTGTAGTTGTCAGTTTGTAGCTCTCAAACACTTTTCATTAGATTTATTCTTGAAAATTTGATCTTGGCTAGTATTTTGGTGCCATTGTAAATGGTATTTGTTTTTTGGAATTCCATTTTCCAGTTGTTGGTAGTATGTCGAAATATAGTTGATTTTTGTATATTGACTGTGTATCCTGCAACTGTGTTAAAATTCACTTATTAGTTATAGTAATTTTTAAATAGACTCTATAGAGTTTTAAAAAAACAGCATTATAGAGATACAATTCATATACCATTCAATTCACCATTTAAAGTCTTATATTTGTAGAGCAGTGTAACCATCACCACAATCCAATTTTAGAACATTTCCATCATCCCCAAAAGAAATTCTGTGTCCATTAGCAGGCACTCTCTGTCTTCTTTTCACCCCACCTCCTAACCCTAGACAACCACCAAGCAACTTTTGTCTCTAGGTATTTTTGTATTCTGAATATTTCATAATAATGGAATGATTAAATATGTGGTCTTTTGTGACTGGCTTGTCTCAGTATATATATATTTTGAGTTTTGTAAATGTTGTGGCATGTATTATTCATTTTTATGGCTGAATAATATTGCACAGATGCAGTACATTTTTTTCTTTTATTAAAGTATCATTGATATAAACTCTTATGAAGGTTTCACAAGAAAAACAATGTGGTTATTACATTCACCCTTATTATCGAGTCACCCCCCATACCCCTTTGCAGTCACTGTCCATTAGTATAGTAAGATGTCACAGAGTCCCTACTTGTCTTCTCTGAGCTACACTGTCTTCCCCGTGACTCCCCACACATGTGCAACAATCATGATACCCCTCAATCCCCTTCTCCCACCTTCCCCACCTGCCCTTCCCAACCCCTTCCCTTTGGTAATCACTAGTCCCTTCTTGGAGTCTGTGAGTCTGCTGCTATTTTGTTCCTTCAGTTTTGCTTCATTGTTATACTCCACAAATGAGGGAAGTCATTTGGTATTTGTCTTTCTCTGCCTGACTTATTTCACTGAGCATAATACCCTCTAGCTCCATTCCATGTTATTGCAAATGGTAGGATTTGTTTCTTATGGCTGAATATAGTATTCCATTGTGTATATGTACCACATCTTCTTTGTCCGTTCATCTACTGATGGACACTTAGGTTGCTTCCATATCTTGGCTATTGTAAATAGTGCTGCCATAAACATAGGAGTGCATATGTCTTTTTGAATCTGAGAATTTGTTTTCTTTGGGTAAATTCCTAGGAGTGGAATTCCCAGATCAAATGGCATTTCTATTTTTTGAGGAACCTCCATACTGCTTTCCACATGGTTGAACTAATTTACATGCCCACCAGCAGTGTAGGAGGGTTTCCCTTTCTCTGCATCCTTGCCAGCATTTGTTGTTCCTAGTCTTTTAAATGTTGGCCATCCTAACTGGTGTGAAGTGATACCTCATTGTAGTTTTAATTTTCATTTCCCTGATAATTAGGGATGTGGAGCATCTTTTCATGTGCCTATTGGCCATCTGAATTTCCTCTTTGGAGAACTGTCTGTTCATATCCTCCACACATTTTTTAATAGGGTTATTTGCTTTTTGGGTGTTGGGGCATGTGAGTCCTTTATATATTTTGGATGTTAACCCCTTGTCAGATATGTCATTTATGAATATATTCTCCCATACTGTAGGATGCCTGTTTTTTCTGCTGATGGTGTCCTTTGCTGTACGGAAGCTTTATAGCATGATGTAGTCCCATTTGTTCATTTTTGAATTTGTTTCAGGGAGATGCGTTCAGGGAAAAGTTGCTCATGTTTATGTTCAAGAGATTTTTGCCTATGTTTTCTTCTAAGAGTTTTATGGTTTCATGACTTACATTCAAGTCTTTGATCCATTTTGAGTTTACTTTTGTGTATGGGGTTAGACAATAATCCAGTTTCATTCTCTTGCATGTAGCTGTCTAGTTTTGCCAACACCAGCTGTTGAAGAGGCTGTCACTTCCCCATTGTATGACCATGGCTCCTTTATCATATGTTAATTGACCATTGGGTCATATCTGGGTTCTGTAGTCTGTTCCATTGGTCTATGGGTCTGTTCTTGTGCCAGTACCAAATTTTCTTGATTACTGTGGCTTTGTAGTAGAACTTGAAGTCAGGGAGTGTAATCCCCCCAGCTTTATTCTTTCTTCTCAGAATTGCTTTGGCTATTCAGGGTTTTTTGTGGTTCCATATGAATTTTAGAACGATTTGCTCTAGTTCATTGCTCTTGGTATTTTGATAGGGATTGCATTGAATCTGTAGATTGCTTTAGGCAAGGCAGGATGGCCATTTTGACAATATTAATTCTTCCTATCCATGAGCACGGGATGTATTTCCATTTATTGGTATCTTCTTTAATTTCTCTCATTAGTGTCTTGTAGTTTTTAGGGTATAGGTCTTTCACTTCCTTGGTTAGGTTTATTCCTAGGTATTTTAATCTTTTTGATGCAATTGTGTATGGAATTGTTTTCCTGATTTCTCTCTCTGCTAGTTCATCATTAGTGTATAGGAATGCAACAGATTTCTGTGTATTAATTTTGTATCCTGCAACTTTGCTGAATTCAGATATTAGATTTAGTAGTTTCGGAGTGGATTCTTTAGGGTTTTTCAGATGCAATACATTTTACTTATCCATTTGTCAGTTTGTAGACATTTGGGTTGCTTCTACTTTTTGCCTATTATGAGTAATACTGCTATGTAAATTCAGATACCAGTTTTTGTGTGAATGTGTTTTCACTGCCCTTAGGTATGTACTTAAGAAAGAAATTGCTGAGTCATACAGTAAGTCTGTGTTTCATTTTTTGAGGAACAACTAGGCTATTTTCAAAAGTGACCACACCAGTTTATATTCTAACTAACAGTGTATGAGGGTTCCAGTTTCTCCACGTTCTTGTTATTATCTCTTTTTATTATAGCCATGGTAGTGGATGTGAAGTGATATCTGAACATAGTTTTGATTTAATGGCTAATAAAAGATGTTAAGCATCTTTTGATGTGCTTGTTAGCCATTTGGAGATTTCCTTTATGTTTTTCACTCATTTTTAAATTGTGGTATTTGTCCTTTTATTATTGAGTTGTAAGAGATTTTGCTTCTTTTTAGTATTTGGGATATAAGCTCCTTATCAGATGCGTGATTTGCAAACATTCTGTGGGTTGTCCTTTCGCTTTCTTGATACTGCTCTTAGAAGCACAAAACTTTTCATTTTGATGAAGTCCAGTTTATCTATTTCATTGTTTTGTTGTTTTTGCTCGTGGTGTCATATCTAAGAACCATAGGGTTTATACATATAGTCTTGTCTACGAATAAGGCAGTTTTACATTTTTTCCCAATATTTATGCTTTTCATTTCTTTTTCTTGATCTGTTGCACTGGCTAGGTCCTCTACTATAATACTGGATAACATTGGTGAGAGCAAAAGTCCTTGCCTTATTACCAAACCTTGGGGAATAGGGTTTCATATTTTATCATCACCTGCGACATTAGCTGTAGGTCCTTTTTCATACTGAGGAAGTTTCCCTCCTCCTCGAGCTTGCCAATAGTTTTTTTTTTTAATCAAGAATTTGTATGTTGAGGTATGTCAAATGTTATCTAATTAGATGATTATTAGTGTTTTGGGCTGTAGTTCTCTTTACAGGAGCTCTCCTGTGCCTTGTACGATGCTTAGCTGTGCTGCATGCCTGGCCAGTTGTGAAAACCAAAACTATCTTGACATTGCTAAATACCCCAGCAGGACAAAATCATCCCTGGCCGAGAATCATTGACACAGTACATCACTGTGGTTGTTTATAAAAATATGTTTACAAGTTATTTGCTATTCCTCCCTTGTGAGAGTTGGAGCTTAAAATATGGAGCTGATTTCCTCTCTCCTTGAGTGTGGACCAGATTGTCTATTTCTAATTCATGGAATATGGTGAAGGTAACTATGTGACACCTCCAAGAGTAGGTTATAAAAGCCCGTGTGGTGTCCTCGTTCCCTCTGCCTCTCTGTAGGGTCACTCCCTCTGGGGGAAGCCAGGTGCCAGGCTGTGAGTATACTCAGGCAGCTCCGAGGAGAGATCCATATGGTAGGGAATGAAGTCCTGATTCTAGTAACTAGCACCTACTTGCCACCTTGCAAGCTGATCTTCGAAGCCCAGTCAAGAATAAGATAATTGCAGCACCTGCCAACATCTGGACTACAAACTCAAGAGAAATTCTGAGCCAGGAACACCCAGCTAAGCTACTCCTAGATCCTGACTCCCAGGAATGATTCTTGAGATAATAAATGTCCATTGTTTAAAGTCACTAAATTTTGGGGTAATTTGTTTTTGCAGCATTGGATAATTAATACAGTTACATTGATTGATTGTCAAATGTTAAACCAAGTTTGCATTTTTGGAAAAGCCCCATTTAGTCATGATGGAGTTTTAATTCACTTGTACAAAAAATTTTGTTGTCTTGCTATTTGTTCCTCTGTTATTTCATTTGTTCTGTTTTCCTGTATCTCTTTTCTGGCCTCCTTTTGGATGGGTGTATGTGTGTGTGTGTGTGTCTTCTATTTTATTTCCTATATTGATGTCTTAGCTATACCTTATGTTATTTTTTAAATGGCTGTTTTAGAGATATCAGTATATATCTTTACTTTCAAATGCTAGTGTAGAAAATTACAGCAGTACCGTTCCATGGAAGCTCCTCCTGCTACCTTTGCTCTCCTTTCCTGAGTTGTACTTTAGTTATATACACCTTAAACCTCAAGTACAATGTTACTATTTTTTTTTTGCTTTAAAAATCAGAAGCAAAAGAAGCAAAAGGTATCATTGTTAAAAAGTCTTTTATACCTACCCAGATATTTACCCTCTCAGTGCGCTTCATCTCTTTCTGCAGATCTGATTCAATCTCCTATCATTTCCTTTCAGTGTAAAGACCTTCTTTTCAGTGTTTACTGCTGTGCCGTGTAGGCATCTGCCAGACTTGAAGTTCCCCAGCTTTGGACTGCTGAGAAGTCTTGCTTTGCTTTTCGAAGGGTATTTTCAGCGGGTTTAGAATTGTAGGTCAACAGCTTTTAGTTATTCCCAGCATTTTAAAGATATTCTATTGTTTTTTGGCTTCCATTTTTTCTGGTGAGAAGTCAGCCACTGTTTGAATTATTGTTCCCCTGTGTGTAATATTTTTTTACTTGAGCATTTTTAAGATAGGCTCTTAATCTTTGGTTTTCACTAATTAAAGTGATATGCCTAAATATAGCTTATTTGTATTTGTCCAGTTTGGCTTTTCAGCCTCTTGGATTGGTGCCCTGTAATATTGTTATTTACGTCCTATAATTCAACACAGATGATCAAAATATACTTCTCATATATATTTGGTCTTTATCCATGGTTCTTGGCTCAGATTCTCAAAACCCTTGGAATTTTCTGAGTGATAAGCAGTGGGGGCATCTTTTGTCATATTTGATCTCTTGTCCCCAGTTCCTGAAATTGCTTCAGAGTCATAAAGGTGAAATGCACATCTTGTTCATAATAAGCCCCTTCCTACTACAACTTGGTTTTTGTTAATGGGGTGACTTTTAGAAACACCTAAGGATGGGGGCTGGTTGCCAGGGGAACCAACCACGAATAGAGGGTTTGAACTTTTAATTTCCAGGGAGGAGAGAGGGACTGGAGGTTGACACAATCACCAGTGGCCAGTGATTTAATCAGTCATACCTATGCAATGAAACATTCATAAAAACCCAAAAGGAGCACATTCAGAGAGCTTCTCAGCTGGTGAACATGTGGAGGTGCTGGGAGAGTGGGGTGCCTGGAGAGGACATGGAAGCTCTACCCCACTTCCCACCTTCCTTGCCTTATGTATTTCTTCTACTGGTTGTTCCTGAGTTATAATAACTCAGTGATCTAGTAAATAAAATGTTTCGCTGAGTTCTGTGAGCTGCTTTAGCAAATCAATGGAATCCAAGGAAAGGGTCACAGGAATGTGAAATCTGTAGCTAGTCTGTCAGAAGTCCAGGTGCTGGACTTGTGATTGGTGTCTGGAGTTGGAGGGGGGAACAGTCTTATAGGACTGAGCCCTTTACCTGTGGGATCTGATGCTGTCTGTAGATACACTGACATAGTGTTGGAATTGAGTAGAATTGTAGGATACCAAGTTGGCATCTGAGAATTACTTGGTGATGTGTGGCACCCTGCCCCAATATGCACGTGCACTGAAATTGGTGACCAAAATCTTTAATGCTTTAATAAGTTGGAAAGTTCATGGTTACTATCTCTTTACATATTTCTTCTGCTGTATTCTTTCTTGCTTCTCCTTCTGGATTCCAGTTATGTATGTATGTGGATACTTTTTTAAATTAAGGCATCATTGATATACACTCTTATGAAGGTTTCACATAAACGACAATGTGGTTTCAACATTCACGCATATTATCAAATCACCCCAACACCCATTGCAGTCACTGTCCATCAGCGTAGCAAGATGCTTTAGAGTCACTACTTATTTTCTCCATGCTGTACTGTTTCTATGACACTGCTAGAGTGGGGGCTGACATAGTTGGATCTGAAATTGAGCAATGTTTGAACTTTGTTGTAGCCTGCCTTTGATTTACTTCACCACTGACTTCAAATTATGAAGGGCAGGATCAGTAATTTCCCTTCATTAGGGATTAAGTCATTGGCCATGTAGTTGAACTCAATCTCCATCCTCTTCGCCTCCCCACAAGTCAGGTTGGCCCAAAGTTACAAATGCCTAATCATGTGGTTGACTTTTTTGAAAACCAGCTTCCATCCTGAAGACCCCTTAGAGAGGGGGCTACTGTGAGTGGCCTCAGCACTATAACAAAGTCCTATCACTCAGGAAATTTTAAGAAATTTTGAAGCTCTGTGCCAGCAACCAGGGACAAAGACTGTGGTATAGTCTCCATTATACCACAGGGTGTCTCAGTTCTGACCTTCTGAGGGGATCCTGTCCTTGGGGAGCAGTGCCAGCCTGATGTTCCTCAGCATGGATTTCTATTTTCCTTCTGTGCCCCCATCCACTGCTCTGAGTATACCGCCCACCCATACTTTTTGAAGATTCATAGGGTAAGAGATGGTGAGTGGGTGCAGACCCACTCTGTGGGTGGGGCTCCTCAGGGCTCTAATCAGTCATGCCAGTCCAAATACCTGCGTTAAAAGTTCGCTGTAAGTTCAGCTGGTTTCTCTTTGCCCTACTCTCTGGAGGATTGTTCTCTCTTTCCTAGTTCCACCAAGTGTGGAGCAGCTGCATGTCTCTTCTGTCGTAGAAGAGTGCATCCCTTTCTGGAGTTTAGTTCACCTACAGTTCTTGGTGTCTGTGTTCTCTGATGAGGTTTTTTAAAGTATCATGTTTTAGCTTTTCTAGTTTTTTTTGGAGGGAGATGGATTGCTAGTGATTTTTTTAAAAATGTTTTTGATGTGTGTTGATTTTCTACATCTAAACTCTTCCTCACTTTTTCAATGAATAAAGTAGGAGTAGTTAAGAGATTTGTTTTTCTTGGTGGAAACTATTTATTTCAACTTCACTGTGTTCTTCTCTTCAGTACAGGATAAGGTCTCTTTTGAGTAGCTCTTACTCCTCGAAGACCCATTTAATGGCTCCCTTGTCTGAATCTCTCAGAAGCCCCACTCATTTCACCTCAGTAACAGCAAGCATGAGGCACACATCTGTCACTCTCCTCTGTCCTCCCATCTCCCAACACACCCACACAAATTGCTAATCAATCCCCTGGCTTCCTTTCCTGTAGAGAGTGAATGAGTTCTTCTAGTCCTCAACAGAATGTACCAGGCAATCAATTAGATTTGGTCCACAGGATTAAATATATTTGCCATCCTCAATTTAACCTCAAAGGTATTTTTTTCCCCCAACTGAGCACTTGGGATTCCTCCAAGAAAAGGTCTGTCGCATGGGGCATCCATAGGTTATAGGTTATTGTGACAACCAGACAACATTACTAAGAGGATCTGTGGATACAGAGTTCAAAACAAAATGAGAACGGATCTCAGGACACTGGAGTGGAATGACCTGAGAAGGGTTTGTGCTGCCTTCACGACACGCCCTTTGAGGGAGGTACAAAGCCAACCTTGCCTCCCTGGGTTTTATTCATCTTCTAAATTGGTGGATGGGAAAGGGAGCAGTGAGATAGGCCAGACTAACTACATCATCTCTAATCTCTAGGTCCCTCTGGTGCTTGCTTCAGAGAGGAAGTATAATAGGATGATGTTGCTGAACTTTATTTTATCTCACCCTGTTAATGCCTATTCTTTCCACGTCATTCAAGCAGCAGCAAGGGCTTTCCATATGCACTTCCCTAGGAAAGGGACACAGTAGAGTCAACTTCGGTAAATCTTGCAAGTCATGATTTTCAGTGGTAAGAATCAAATTTTTGAGAAAGAAGGGATTAAGTTTTTTCTTTTCGCCTTCTAAAAGTTTGTCTTTTAAGCATCAAGAACTGGAAGGGCTCAGAGGATACTGTTATTCACAAATCTGCAAGGTCTCCTAAGGGAAATAAGAATTTGACCAGCTGGCCAGAAAGGAAATGCCAGAGGGGAGGGGGTCAGGATTTAGATACTTTCAATACCCCACTACCCTTTCAAAAGCCAAACCCCAGGATGGGGCTGGGATGACAGAAAACTTGAAGCCCCACCCACCCACATTCCCAGATAGATGTGGGAATACATGAGAGCAGAAAGAACCACTGCCTGGCCTCCCCAGGTGCAATCCAGGAGCTTACATGGCTTGTCGAGAAGTTCTTTCGTCCAGGTGAGCCTGAGTAACGAAGTGGCAGAGGCAGGTGGCTCAGCTGAGGGACCAGAGGCCATTTCATAGGACCCTGCACACCCCGGTAGGATGTGCGGAAAGCACACAGGCTTCCAGAGCCCCAGGGGACCAGCAGCGGCTCTTACCCCTCTGCCCCCTGCTCCTGCGCTCCCTGCCTTTCTCCTTCCCTTCTACTTCCTCTCTTGTCTCCTTTCCTCTTCCTTCTCATTTATGCTTTCTGCACCTTTTTTGTCCTTTTCCATGACCCTCTTTCTTTCCAGATCCTTCTGCTTATTAAGTGATTTCCTCCAACATTAATCCTAGTATTAATTAGTTAGTACTTAGTGATTGATCTGCTTATACTGTTTTTTGTTAGTACTTCTCTAGTGGCCTTTATCACACTCTCCTTTATTGCCATCGCTATTTGAGGGCTTCTCAAGGGTCTCTGTTCAACTGTTGGCTCCACGAGGGCAGTTGCCAAATTGGACCGTGAAGCCTGGGCATCTCTCACGGTGCCAGGCAGGGCCAGAGGGAACCACGAGCTCAGAAGTGCTGGTAGCAGACTGGTTACCTTACCAGCAACATCGAGAGGAGACACCTGCCACGTAGAAGCCCCCGAGCCAGAGGCACATAGTCTTGTCCAAAGAAGGTTCGCAGTCTGCTGCAGAGAGGAGAAGGCGGGCTGGCCGGAAACTCAGGGTGGAAGCCGACTGCAAAGCCACAAAGACTAGTGCGCCATAATAGGATAAATTGAACATGGCATTATTCATGGAAATTCTCTTGGAACAAGAGTTATGAGCCAAACCAAGCTCACAGAAAGTTGAGTAAGAAGAGATACGTGCTGCTTCCTTTTAGAATAATTTGCTTTGCAAGTATAATGACGCTAAAATTTAAAAGAAAAAAAATATATCCAGATTGCTGCTCCCCAATGAATCAGCCTTTTCCAGTTTAATGTGTCCTTTGCAATTCTTGTCCCCATGCACTTAAGTTATGTATAGGTGTGTCTAGTGCAAATCTAATTTTGAAGTCTCATTTTTTTCAACCTGACATACCATAAACCTTTCTTTCTCTATGGTGGTGTTATATATGCTTCACAATAAATTTTTATGGCTGCAGTAATACTGTATTGACTTAATGTATCATAATTTAGATAAGTACTTCCCTATTTCTAGATTTTCAGGTTGTTTCTGATTTTAAATCATACTTCAATAAATACTTTCCTTCCTTTTCCTCTTCTAAATTATTCCCTTACCATAAATACACAGGAATTAGAGTTGCTGAATCACAGCTATTTATATCTTTAAGACTATTAGAACAGTGTGAAATTGCTTTTTAGTTGAATATCACACATTATACTAGCCCCATTACAAATCTCTGACTTTCGATATTGCTTCTTTTACCTATGTTCTAATAGTTTTAATTTTGCACTTCTTTTGTTAATAGAGATTGTACCTTCCTCCCCACCCAGGTTTGCTTTTTAATTGTGTCTTTGTGAACTAAGTATCAGTAAATCTGCACTTCTTGTATTTAGTCATTTTTGCTTTCTCCTCCTTTACAACATAGGTTAGAATTTCTTAACTGTGGCTTTAGGAATGCATTACCATCTCAATTTTGTTGTTGAAAGGTTCTCCATACTCTGGCTGAGTATCAGAATTCCTTTGAACCTACATGTACTTGTGTGTGTGCACACACATGTGCATTTTCTTTAGATGCCCGGGTTCTACCCACAGAGGGTCTGAATTCTAGGGTCTGCTGTGGGACTGGAGTGTCTTACTTTTAACAAGCCTGACAGCAGATTTTGAACCACTGGCTGACCATACATATAATGATTTATTAATTGAGAGCCAACACAGTGAACCTGGCACTCCTTATATGTCAACATAAAAATATAGATGCACTTGATATTATTATTTTTTTGTATTTTGGTATTATTAATATATAATTACAAGAGCAACATTGTGGTTACTAGATTCCCCCATTATCAAGTCCCCACCACATATCCCATTACAGTCACTGCCCATCTGGGTAGTAAGATACTATAGAGTCACTACTTATCTTCTCTGTGCTATCCTGCCTTCCCCGTGCCCACCCCCTACATTATGTGTGCTAATCGTAATGCCCCTTTATTCCCCTTCTCCCTCCCTTCCCACCCACCCACCTCAGTCCCTTTCCCTTTGGTAACTGTTAGTCCATTATTGGAGTCTGTGAGTCTGCTGCTGTTTTGTTCCTTCAGTTTTGCTTTGTTCTTATGCTCCACAGATGAATGAAATAATTTGGTACTTGTCTTTCTCCATCTGGCTTATTTCACTGAGCATAATACCCTATAGCTCCATCCATATTGTTGCAAATGGTAGGATTTGTTTTCTTCTTATGGCTAAATAATATTCCATTGTGTATATGTACCACATCTTCTTTATTGATTCATCTACTGATGGACACTTAGGTTGCTTCCATATCTTGGCTATTGTAAATAGTGCTGCAATGTACATAGGGGTGCATATGTCTTTCTGAAATGGAGCTCCTGCATTCTTAGGGTAAATTCCTAGGAGTGGAATTCCTGGGTCAAATAGTATTTCTATTTTTAGTATTTTGAGGAACCTCCATACTGCTTTCCACAGTGGTTGAACTAATTTACATTCCCACCAGCAGTGTAGGAGGGTTCCCCTTTCACCACAACCTCGCCAACATTAGTTGTTCCTATTCTTTTCTATGTTGGCCATCCTAACTGGTGTGAGGTGATATCTCATTGTGGTTTTAATTTGCATTTCCCTGATAATTAGTGATGTGGGGCATCTTTTCATGTGCCTGTTGGCCATCTGAATTTCTTTTTTCGAGAAGTGTCTGTTCATATCCTCTGTCAATTTTTTAATAGGGTTATTTGCTTTTTGGGTGTTGAGGCGTGTGAGGTCTTTACTTGATATTAATTTTTATGTGGGTTCTTGGATCTCAAATACTAGTTTCAAGTAAAAATCTCATATGTGAATTGGCTTTTCTCTACAGTCTAATGTTAATCACAGCTCTTGTGCATTGAACATGATCCCTGGGTCAGGCACTGTGTGAAGGACTTTGTTTGCATCATTTTATTTCATCTTCATAAAAATCCTCTGAGCTATGACTAGAGCTGCTACTATTACTGTTTGCAGATGAAGAAATGGAGTTCAAAGAGGATAAGTAACTTCCTCAAGATCACAAACAAATCCAGACCTTGATCTAGAGTTTTTGACACTCAGGCCAAATGACTTGCACCCTGATCCTCAGCTGCCAACTCACTTGATGGACAGTGAATTGAGGGACAGAGGATGATCAGAGGAGAAATGTACCAACCACCACGTCAAGCCGACGTGTCAGGAAGGATGCGGCGGTGAACACGGGAGAGGGGTCCCGGGGAGTATGAACCTGGTGCCAATCTGGGGAGGCCAGTAGGCTTGAGGCTGGGCCATGTGCTCACAGCTCCGAGGAGGCAAGCACAGGTGAGCGGTTGCAGTGAGACTCAGCTGGCCAGGGCGCTGCCTGTCCATGGCGGGCATGGCCTCCGACAGACCATCCGCCCCTGGGCTTGTGCCGTTATCCCTGCTCTACCTGCCCCCAGGGCTACTGAGGAATGAGTGAGGGACTGACACATGTCCCACTCAACTCTGTCCTACATGTTCTAATTTATTGTATGACGATAAAAGCAGGGAAACACTGATAAGCTGGTAAATTTGATTTTCTGCTCACATGGAGCTTTTTCATGTCACTTTGTATCTGTTTCTGTCACTTCAAACTTACCGAGCACAACCCCTCCATCCTGGCTGCTGGCCAGTAGATGACCTCACCGTGTACTTCACTGAGAAAATAGAGACTCAGACAGAGAGGCCCCACTTCCCCTCCAGATGGGCCCATGCTTGCACCTCCATCTCTGCCCTCTGACTGCCCCTCTGGGAGGCGAGCCCTGCTCAGGTCAAAGCCCAGCCTGCCTCTGAGTGTGGGTCCTGCCCCCGTTCCTCCTCCAGGCACTCACCCCTCTCTGCTGGGGCATCCCAGGAATATTAAGCAAGTTCTAGGACCTCCCAGCTTGGGAGGGAGCCCCAAATGAGACCCAGTTCTGTCCTTATCAAAAACGCTCTCCTCCTGTGCGTCATGCTATTACACTCCCCTGGTTTTCTCCCCACCTTGCTGGCTGCTCCTACGTGCTCCCTTTTGCTCCACCTGCCTTCTCTCCATGTTTAAGCATCAGCTCTGCTTGGGTCCAGACCTATCCCCTGAAGTCCAAACCATACGCTGGACAGGCTCCATGAAATCTCCCCTCGGGTGTTTCATAGGCCTCTTCCGGTGGGCGGAGCTCTGCTCCTCCACCCTTCTGCCTAGAGTCAGACTTGCTCTCTCATCTCAGGAATCATCGTTGGCCATCCTCACTCTGATGGTTGCTTGATCCAGGAACTTGGAGGTAGTCTCTGGTTCTTTACCTCCGCAGCACATCAATCCATCAGCAGGTCATCCTGGTTCAATTTAGAAGCTGTCTCCAGCCGGTCTATTCTGCCATGCCCTCCACGCATTCACCGCCAGCTCTTACCACTGCTGGCTGCAGCCTCCTCACTAGGTTCCCTGCTCCCAGCCTTGCCCTCTTTACCACCGTTTCTCTACTCAACTGCCAGAGAGAGCTGTTAAAAATGTGGCAGGCTTCTGGGAGCTGGCTGCCTCGGAAAGCAGGTTGGGTGAGACCACCAGAGGATGAAAGGTCACGTGGAGCAGCACCGAGGCTCCCGCACAGCGGCGGACACTGAAACTCCAGATGGGATGGGCCCCGCTTGGATCCTCCCCTCTGTCTAGTGTCCCCAGCTGATGCCCACGGAGCAGAGATGACCTGTTGCCCTGAAACCTGCTTGGATTCCCGAGCCACAGAATTGTGAGCAACACAACAGCTGCAGTCTTAAGCTGCTGGCACTCCCCTAATGATCTCTTGTGAATGATTTCTTGTTGTACTTAAAATAAAATCCAGATTCTTTGCCATGGCTTATAGGTTTTCAGCATCCATACTCTTCCTACCACTTTCTACTTGAGCACCATGCTGTCACTTTCCTGTTCCTCAGACCTGCCACACGCCTGCCTGCCTGCCTTAGGCCTTTGCACTTGCTGGTCCCTCAGATTTGCTTGCAGCTCTTGGCGTGGCTGGATTTGCTGCACTCCTCCATGCCCAATTCAGATGCCGTCTCTCAGAGGCCCTGAACACCCTCATCACTCTGAAACATCACTCTATTTTCTTAGCACTTACTGTAGTCTGGAACTGTCTTAGTCATGGAATTTGTTTTATTCTCTGTCTTCCCTCAGTAGAACAAAGTTCTGTGAGAGCAAGATTTTTGTCTTTCTCATTCACAGCTGCATCCTTGGGGCTTGACAGGCTGACATATCATAGACCTTTAGAAAATTTGATAGATGAATGTTTATTGGAAATAACTTAAATATTTAATAATAGGAAGATTATTATGTATATTAGGTCAGTGTTTCTTAGACTTCAGTGTGCATACAGGCCACCTGGCAGTCTTGTTAAAATACAGATTCTGATACCATCATTCCATGAATCCTGGAGCCGGGCTTGAGATTCTGCATTGCTAACAAGCTCCCAGGTGATGCAGATGTAGCTGGTCCACAGGACACACTATGCAGCAAGGCATTTAGACATTAATACCCATTGTCATTTTTAATGATCAGGCAAACATACTTGTTTCTGGCAGGAGGCAAACCTGAGGATTCATAATCCTTATTCTCTGTTCATTTCTCTTTCTATGTATTTGCAATAGGTAACTTTATCATGTCCGGGGCTGTCTTTTCCATCTCGTTTTTCAAGTGGGTTGTGTCCCTGTCCTCGGAAGCTGAGGCTGTTTCTCAGAACTGAATCCTAGTGCTGGCCACGCTTTCGTGACTTCTGCACCATCCACTGAGCAGCCACTGGCTCGCGTGGCACAGGGAAGGGGCTGTCCCCTCCTGGGCATCTGAAGCTGTCCTGAGGGCCTTGCTGGCCTGCTGTGGGAGATCCCAGTCCTTGATCGTCTGTAATCACATTAGCTAATGTCTCCGAGACTTTGAGTCACCAGCCTTGGTGATTCAGAGTCCTTCTGTACCCATCGGATTTCCTCAAGCAGCTTTGCCTTGTGCCAGCGTTTGCCTCTCTCTTTCCTTGAGGCTGAAGGAGTTGATGTCCAGTGGATCCTGGGGCATTGCACCTTCCTTGCCTCTGGGTTGTGTACTGTGGCTTCGGCTCTGGTCACTTGTCCCTGTCCTTCTGCCTCTAGCCTTGGAGTTCACACATGCTCATGACAACCAGAGGGATGGCTGGTCCCTAAAATGAGGCCTCAGGAATGGGCTCTAGGGAAGGGAGGCATGGGGAAGAGAGCCTTTGTTAGGACATGTTCTAGGGCTCGTTGTCCCTGCATGCCTCTTGAGCATTCACTGCTGCCAGCTCTGTGCTGGGCAGCTGTCTATTTGTTATCTCCCCAGCAGCCCCTGGCAGCCCTGGGAGGAAGGTGATGGGACTCAGGGAGAAGCTGCCAGCAGAGGTAGGTGGGTGGCCCTGGGTCCCCCAGCTGGTGGGCGACTGAGCCAAGGCGAGGCACATGTCCTACCTCTCGCTATGGGCCAAAGCTGCTGCTGCTGCCTTATGGTGAGTGTGATCAAACAGCATCCCCGGAGAAGAGGTGCTCCTGCCAAGGCTAGGCCTTGTGTCAGGCCTTGGAGGAGAAGCGGGGAGGCAGGCCAGCAGGGCCCTGAGAAGGCTGCTCTTTGCTGGAGGCACAGGATGCAGGCAGTTTGCCGAGGAGGAGCTGTTTCCTCCCCAGGCTAGCACTGGGGGGATAAGGGTCCAAGGGTCTCTCCACCCAGAGCCAGTTTTCCTGGAGGCCTCCATGGCCAGTGTGCTGGGGATTGTCCTGTGGGGACGATCCTTATGCAGAGGCTCTGAGAAACCCCTCTGAGCCACAGCCAGTGCCCCCAAATGTATCCTCCGTGCCCCTTTCTGCAGGGTATGCAGCTCCCATGAGTCTTTCCCACATATATAGGTAGTAAAATGGCAGCATCTCCCTGTGAATGAGTTGGTCAGGCCATTTCGGAGTCAGGCGGCCATGGTCCCTGGCAGGGGGAAGGTGCAGGAGGGGTGCTCCTGAGTCGTCAGTGGACGGGGGGGAGGCATTGTGGTAGGAGGTGAGAAGAAGCAATATTCATAGAAAGAGCTAAAGGGTGGCAGCTGGGCAGGGGACCAACCCCTGCTTCAAATTGAATGGGGAGCTAATTAAAACTAATACAGACTTCTAACCACATCTGGCACTGTGCTCAGAGCTAAGGATGCATTATTTTACTTTCCTCTTTCCTCTCTTTCTCCCTCCCTCCCTTTCATTCATTTAACTAAATATTTAGCATTAACCTACATATTCACCAGGTCAGACGATGCTGATATGTATAAAGCAAAAAGCTAAAGCTCGCCCTCCCCCAACATCCATCTAGCTCTCAGTGGTAACCAAGCATTGTCCACAATTTGGTTATCTTTTCTATGATCATACAAGTGAATATAATTCACAAGATATATTTTGGTTTTGCAAAAGAAACTGTGACACACTCTTCATTCTATTCTTTTTTTTTATTAAGGTATCATTGATATACACTCTTATGAAGCTTTCACAAGGAAAACAATGCGGTTACTACATTCATCCTTATCATCGAGTCCCCCCACTTCCATACCCCATTGCACTCACTGTCCATCAGTGTAGTAAGATGCCACAGAGTCCCTATTTGTCTTCTCTGAGCTACACGGTCTTCCCTGTGACCCCACACACATCATGCGCACTAGTCACTCTTCATGCCATTCTTTAGTCTGCTTTCCCCCTTAGCAGGGAGCGTGAACAGTTCCCCGGTGAGTGGTGTGGATCTTTAAGGGGTAGGCAGACTCAGGAGGAAATGGGTAGAGTTTGAGGGTCCTGGGAAAAGGTAGAGAAACTGTCAAGGAAACAAGATTGGGGGCATGAGGACCGGTTTCCGTCTACCTAGCAGAGTGCGGGGCCGTCCCTGAATCTGGTGGTAGTCCTGCCTGTAGGTGCCATAGGAGTGGGTCACCTTGGGGTCCTCCTCTTGGGTTGGCATGCCCAGTTCCCCTCCTCACAGAAGTCAGTGCCCCCAGACAGCCAGAGCACTCTGAGCCTCTCAGGGTGAGCCATTGAGCTGTGTGTCAGGCACTCTGAACGTGAGATGGTGGAGTTGAGGGAGGCGTTGCTTAGCAACAGGACATCTGCGGAGGGTCACAGGGTTTCAGTCTATGGTGAGTGGCATGTGAGTCAACATGATGGGAACTTCAGGGAAGCCCATTTGTTCTCCAGCAGCATGAATGAAAGTATGGCATTTAGGATGAAGGAGAAGACTGTCTCACCAGCCTCTGGGGTGGGCAGGCATCAGCTGGGGTAATGGACTCGCCTCTAGTATGTGCTTGATGAGGGGCAAGGCAGAATGACATGGTAAGAGAAGCACCTGCACACGGGCTTGAGGATGTTTTACTAACACTGAAGATATGTAGTCCAAATAAAAGGGCTTTGTTGCAGAGTCTATAAAGATACTATGGTTAAGTTCACAGGTGTTGGGGCCAGGTAGAATGGATTGCCACTGACAGTGTGACCTTGGGCAAATTACTCATCTCTGAGCCACAATTTCCTCAGCTTTAAAAGAGGATTTTGAGATGTGATTTCTACAGCTGTCCTTTGAGCCCTGGGGATGTAAGCTCACATCTAGTCCTTATTATCTCCTGATCACACGGGAGAACCATGAACATGGGTGGGTTGAATGCTCTGGGGGAGGGGAAGTGCCCGATCTGGGTTCTGTTTTAGCAAGTTGCAGGATTTGGCTTTCTTCTTGCTGACCTGTGGACCTCATCAGGGAGGGAGCAATGAGAGGGGAAATGCATTCTGCACCTTGCTCTGGCAGTAGGAGCAGAGCCCTGGTTTCCTGAAGACATTTAGAACTTGATTTTCCCAAGCAGGAAGATTAAGTCTCCAACTGACTTTGTGAAGTTGTACCCAGCTTTTCTGGGCAGTAATATCTAAGTTTTT
Organism: Manis javanica; assembly: GCF_040802235.1. Taxonomy (NCBI): domain Eukaryota; kingdom Metazoa; phylum Chordata; class Mammalia; order Pholidota; family Manidae; genus Manis; species Manis javanica. The sequence goes on along the minus strand of NC_133158.1, from coordinate 29,555,083 downwards.
ATTAAATAATAACAGCAATAATATTAAAGGCTTATATGGCACATAAGTCCTGTTCTAAATGCATAGGATGTGCGTTAACTCAAAGGAAGTATTACTATTATCAGCCCCATTTTACAGATGAAGAAACTGAGGTAGAGGTTAAGAACTTAACCTGTGATGCCTGAGATCATGTGGCCACATTATCATCACTTCACGTGGATTATCATCTCTGAATGCTGATGGGAAAACCAAACAAAGGAAGTCCCCATGAAACAGGATCTCAGTTGAGTTAATCTAGAAGCACCCCCACCAACTCCATCCAGTCTTTTCCTTCCAAACAGTTGTGGAACAAGAGTGATCTCTGGGAGGTGTGGTTAGCTCCATCAGAAATACCAAAATCCTTTTTCTATTGAGAAAAGTGATTAAAATCCTTTTCCTTAAGTGATTTCATCAGTTCCAGGGCCATGTCAAAGAGACAAGTCCTTTCTCCTATTCTTTTTACCCTATTTTTAATAATGTTTATGTAACTGGGTCTTTTACTGTAAGTCTCCTTGAATCCTTTTAGAAAGCTGACAGAATATAAATAGTGAACACTGGAGTAAATCTTATGTGTCACCCTCTGCTCCTCATGCTTTGACTAGAAGTCTGTGCGGTTCTTCAATCATCCCCACTCCCCATTAGGGTTAATAGTAATGGTCTCCATAGATCAAATGCTTACTAGGGCTAGACTTTATGCACATCATTTTTAATTTCCATAATAGCATTTTCCAGTTGAGATGAAGGTTTGGATGGAAGAGCTGACTTGCCCAAGTTTGTACCCAGATCCAGTTGCCTGCAACCCTTCTCTCCACTACTACCCTAGTCAGAAGTGCCATCCTCTCTTCCCAGCTGCTGCAGTAGCTCTTAGATGGTCACTCTGCTCTCTCTCTTAGCCTGTGTGTAGACTGCATCTTTGGCCCTATTCCCTTTGTATTTTTTCCCTTTGTGTGGATTTTTCACCTCTTCTCAAGGGGAGAGATGTATTTTCTTCCATTCTGACTTTGGGTTTGGTCATGTGACTTGCTTTGACTGATGTAATAAGGCAGATGTGTAAAAGATCTGTTTTCACTTGACCTGTTGAGCTTCTGCTGTCACCAAGAGAAGGGTATAGATACACTACCTGCTGGTCCCAGGAGAAATATATGCTAGGCTCAGCCTTGATCAGTACTCACAGATGCATAAGCTAAATAAATGATTTTATTGCAGTGGTTTTCAGAGGGTGGACACAGACCTCTTTAGGGGATCGTGAAGCCAGAATTATTTTTATAATTATGTGGAGACATTATATGTCTTTTTCACAGCATTGACATATGCACTGGTTTTTAAAAAGCAGTGGTGGACTGGATAAAAAAAAATCAAGATGGAACTATATGCCGCTTACAGGAGACATATTTCAGATTCATAGATAAAAATACGTTGAAAGTAAAATGATGTCAAAAAATACATTATGTGAATAGCAGCCATAAGAAAGCTGGGGTGGTTATACTAATATCAGATTTTTAAAACAAAGTTACTGGAGATAGAGAGGGACATTCTATAATGGCGAAAGAGGAACTCCATCAGGAAAATGTCATTATATCTATATCTGTAACTAATAACAGAGCCCCCAAATACATGGATCAGAAACTGACAGACTTGAAGGGAGAAATAGACAATTCCGTAATAATAGTCGGTAAGCTCTATATCCTAGTTTCAGGATTAGGTAGAAAACTAGGCAGAAGATCAACAAGAAAAACATTATAAACAAACTAAACTGAACAGGTATCTGTAGAATATTCTACCCAAAAACAGCAGGAAACACATTTTTCTCAAGAGCACATGGACCATTCTTCAGGATAGACCATATGACAGGCCATGAAACAAGTCTTAATAAATTTGAAAGGATGGAAATAATACAAAGTATGTTCTCTGGCCAACAGAGTAAGATTTGAAATCAGTAACAAGGAAAACTGGAAAATTCACAGATATGTGTAAATTAACAATCTAGAATAACAAATGAGTCAAGGAAGAAATCACAAGGACAAACAGAAAATAATTTGAAATGAATGAAAATGAAGGTATAAATACCAAAATTTATGGAATGCAGCTAAAGTAGTGCTTAGAGGGAAATTATAGCTGTAAATACATACATATATAAATATAAATATATAAATATATATATATATATATTTTTTTTTTGAGAGGGCATCTCTCATATTTATTGATCAAATGGTTGTTAACAACAATAAAATTCAGTATAGGGGGGTCAATGCTCAATGTACAATCATTAATCCATCTCAAGCCTAATTCTCGTCAGTCTCCAATCTTCTGAAGCATAACGAACAAGTTCTTACATGGTGAACGAATTCTTACAGAGTGAATAAATTCTTACATGGTGAACAGTACAAGGGCAGTCATCACAGAAACTTTCAGTTTTGATCATGCAATATGACCTATAAACCATCAGGTCAAATATGAATATTCATTTGATTTTTGTACTTGATTTATATGTTGATCCCACATTTCTCCTATTATTATTATTATTTTTATTTTTAATAAAATGCTGAAGTGGTAGGTAGATGCAAGATAAAGGTAGAAAACATAGTTTAGTGCTGTAAGAAGGCAAATGTAGATGATCAGATGATCAGGTGTGTGCCTATGGACTAAGTATTAATCCAGGCTAGACAAGGGCAGCAAGACATCCACGGATGCAGAAGATTTCTCTCAAAGCAGGGGGGGTGAGGTTCTGAGCCTCACCTCTGTTGATCCCCAAATTCTCACCTGATGGCCCCCCTGCGACTGTGCCTGTCTTAGGTTGTTCCTCCCTTGAGGAATCTTACCCATCTCTGGCTAACCAGTCATCTTCCGGGGCCATACAGGGAAATGTAAAGTTGGTAAGTGAGAGAGAAGCCATATTGTTTGCAAAGGTTAGCTTTTTACTTCTTTGCAGATTTATGCCCTGTGGCTTCTATGCCCAGCACTTGTCTCGAGGTATCTTTACCACCTGGAGGAATTATGATACTCGGTAAATTCGATATGAGGCACGAATTCTATTTAAGGTTTGTAATTAGGAAGGAAGAAGAAAAGCTATAGATGTAGCATATGAAGGAAACTTGGGAGGATTGATTATTTCTTTGACATATCTTCTTGTATAGTACCTTAAGTATGTATAGGTTTTAAACTACTAACTAATTTGCACACACATATTAACATAATAGGAATACGGTGACATAAACAAAGCAAATCTATAATTACCAGCCATCTCCAGTGAAGCCAAGAAAACCATTTAGGCACCCTAGGCATTTGTGAAAATTTATCTATGATATGATGGATATTTTCCAACTGTACTTGAACCATCAGACAAATTAAAGCAGCCCATTTCTGGGATCTGTTCACATCCCATATGTTCTTTTAACCGTAGATAGTCTATAGTCATGAGATTTTGGGGTGCTACAACTTGCACCCCTCCCAACTCCTGGTTGAGTTCCAACAGTACAGATCCAGTCAAATTCGTTGTCTCACTGTATGCACATGCCAGCCTAGACATCTCCCTCCTCCTTCTTATGGCAAGTCCAGGAGACGGTGGGCTGGATGCAGCCACAACCGCAGCATCGTCCGGATCCCTGTGGAGGCTTTTTGATGATCATCCCCCGGCACGAGTCCTCCAGAGAGTGCTGATGCCGGAAGCTCCTCCTCATATCGTATCTTAGTTCATTTTCTGGGTATCCAAGCTAGGCCTTGATCTTCTGCGTAGAAACAAACAGACCCTTTGCCCACACTTTGACATGCCCTCTATACCACTGTGCAGAACTCATTGGAGGTCAGCACACAGTAACTGCTTTTTTTTTTTTTTTTTTAATTAAGAGAAAGGAATATTATCAGAAAAGAGTACCTCCATAGCTGATCATCTGACACCCTTTAAGTGATCAACATTAAGGATATTTAAAGCATGCGTTGATCTTTGATTTACCAATAGTTTTATCCTGTTAAGGAGTAATCCCCCTTTTCTTTCTTTCTTTCTTTTTTTTTTTAAATTTTTAATCTACACTTACCTGAAGAATACTATGTTTACTATGCTCTCCCCTATATCAGGTCCCCCCTAACAACCACATTACGGTTACTGTCCATCAGCTTAGCAAAATGTGGTAGAGTCACTACTTGTCCTCTCTGTGTTGTGCAGCCCACCCTCCCCTTTCTCCCTCCCCCCCATGCATGCTAATCTTAATACCCCCCTTCTTCTTCCCCCCACTTATCCCTCCCTGCCCACCCATCCTCCCCAGTTCCTTTCCCTTTGGTACCTGTTAGTCCATTTTTGGGTTCTGTAATTCTGCTGCTGTTTTGTTCCTTCAGTTTTTCCTTTGTTCCTATACTCCTCAGATGAGTGAAATCATTTGGTATTTCTCTTTCTCCGCTTGGCTTATTTCACTGAGCATAATACTCTCCAGCTCCATCCATGTTGCTGCAAATGGTTGGATTTTTCCACTTCTTATGGCTGAGTAGTATTCCATTGTGTATATGTACCACATCTTCTTTATCCATTCATCTACAGATGGACATTTAGGTTGCTTCCAATTCTTGGCTATTGTAAATAGTGCTGCGATAAACATAGGAGTGCATCTGTCTTTCTCAAACTTGATTGCTGCGTTCTTAGGGTAAATTCCTAGCAGTGGAATTCCTGGGTCAAATGGTAGGTCTGTTTTGAGCATTTTGATGCACCTCCATACTGCTTTCCACAATGGTTGAACTAATTTACATTCCCACCAGCAGTGTAGGAGGGTTCCCCTTTCTCCACAGCCTCGCCAACATTTGTTGTTGTTTGTCTTTTGGATGGCAGCCATCCTTACTGGTGTGAGGTGATACCTCATTGTAGGTTTAATTTGCATTTCTCTGATAATTAGCGATGTGGAGCATCTTTTCACATGTCTGTTGGCCATCTGAATTTCTTCTTTAGAGAACTGTCTGTTCAGCTCCTCTGCCCATTTTTTAATTGGATTATTTGCTTTTTGTTTGTTGAGGTGCATGAGTTCTTTATATATATTTTGGATGTCAAGCCTTTATTGGATCTGTCATTTATGAATATATTCTCCCATACTTTAGGGTGCCTTTTTGTTCTGCGGATGGTGTCTTTTGCTGTACAGAAGCTTTTCAGCTTAATATAGTCCCACTTGTTCATTTTTGCTGTTGTTTTCCTTGCCTGGGGAGATATGTTCAAGAAGAGGTCACTCATGTTTATGTCTAAGAGACTTTTGCCTATGTTTTTTTCCAAGAGTTTAATGGTTTCATGACTTACATTCAGGTCTTTGATCCATTTTGAGTTAACTTTTGTATATGGGGTTAGACAATGGTCCAGTTTCATTCTCCTACATGTAGCTGTCCAGTTTTGCCAGCACCATCTGTTGAAGAGACTGTCATTTTGCCATTGTATGTCCATGGCTCCTTTATCAAATATTAATTGACCATATATGTTTGGGTTAATTTCTGGGGTCTCTAATCTGTTCCACTGGTCTGTGGCTCTGTTCTTGTGCCAGTACCAAATTGTCTTGATTACTATGGCTTTGTAGTAGAGCTTGAAGTTGGGGAGTGAGATCCCCCCTACTTTATTCTTCTTTTTCAGGATTGCTTTGGCTATTCGGGGTCTTTGGTGTTTCCATATGAATTTTTGAATTATTTGTTCCAATTCATTGAAGAATGTTGCTGGTAATTTGAGAGGGATTGCATCAAATTTGTATATTGCTTTCGGCAGGATGGCCATTTTGACGATATTAATTCTTCCTAGCCATGAGCATGGGATGAGTTTCCATTTATTAGTGTCCCCTTTAATTTCTCTTAAGAGTGACTTGTAGTTTTCAGAGTATAAGTCTTTCACTTCCTTGGTTAGGTTTATTCCTAGGTATTTTATTCTTTTTGATGCAATGGTGAATGGAATTGTTTTCCTGATTTCTCTTTCTATTGATTCGTTGTTAGTGTATAGGAAAGCTACAGATTTCTGTGTGTTGATTTTGTATCCTGCAACTTTGCTGTATTCCGATATCAGTTCTAGTAGTTTTGGAGTGGAGTCTTTAGGGTTTTTTATGTACAGTATCATATCATCTGCAAATAGTGACAGTTTAACTTCTTCTTTACCAATCTGGATTCCTTGTATTTCTTTGTTTTGTCTGATCGCCGTGGCTAGGACCTCCAGTACTATGTTAAATAACAGTGGGGAGAGTGGGCATCCCTGTCTGGTTCCCGATCTCAGTGGAAATGCTTTCAGCTTCTCGCTGTTCAGTATAATGCTGGCTGTGGGTTTATCATATATGGCCTTTATTATGTTGAGGTACTTGCCCTCTATTCCCATTTTGCTGAGAGTTTTTATCATGAATGGATGTTGAATTTTGTCAAATGCTTTTTCAGCATCTATGGAGATGATCATGTGGTTTTTGTCTTTCTTTTTGTTGATGTGGTGGATGATGTTGATGGATTTTCGAATGTTGTACCATCCTTGCATCCCTGGGATGAACCCCACTTGGTCATGGTGTATGATCCTTTTGATATACTGTTGAATTCTGTTTGCTAATATTTTATTGAGTATTTTTGCATCTACATTCATCAGGGATATTTGTCTGTAATTTTCTTTTTTGGTGGGGTCTTTTCCTGGTTTTGGTATTAGGGTGATGTTGGCTTCATAGAATGAGTTTGGGAGTATTCCCTCTTCTTCTATTTTGTGGAACACTTTAAGGAGAATGGGTATTATGTCTTCTCTGTGTGTCTGATAAAATTCCGAGGTAAATCCGTCCGGCCCTGGGGTTTTGTTCTTGGGTAGTTTTTTGATTACTGTTTCAATTTCTTTGCTTGTAATTGGTTTGTTTAACTTTTGTGTTTCTTCCTTGGTCAGTCTTGGGAGGTTGTATTTTTCTAGGAAGTTGTCCATTTCTTCTAGGTTTTCCAGCTTGTTGGCATATAGGTTTTCATAGTAGTCTTTATTAATTCTTTGTATTTCTGTGGAGTCTGTCGTGATTTTTCCATTCTCATTTCTGATTATGTTGATTTGTGTTGACTCTCTTTTTCTCTTAATAAGTTGGGCTAGAGGCTTATCTATTTTGTTTATTTTCTCAAAGAACCAGCTCTTGGTTTCGTTGATTTTTGCTATTGTTTTATTCTTCTCAATTTTGTTTATTTCTTCTCTGATCTTTATTATGTCCCTCCTTCTGCTGACTTTAGGCCTCATTTGTTCTTCTTTTTCCAGTTTTAATAATTGTGATGTTAGACTATTCATTTGGGATTGTTCTTCCTTCTTCAAGTGTGCCTGGATTGCTATATACTTTCCTCTTAAGACTGCTTTCGCTGCATCCCACAGAAGTTGGGGCTTAGTGTTGTTGTTGTCATTTGTTTCTATATATTCCTTGATCTCTATTTTGATTTGTTCATTGATCCATTGATTATTTAGTAGCATGTTGTTAAGCCTCCATGTGTTTGTGAGCCTTTTTGTTTTCTTTGTAGAATTTATTTCTACTTTCATACCTTTGTGGTCTGAAAAATTGGTTGGTAGAATTTCAATATTGTGGAATTTACTGAGGCTCTTTTTGTGAGCTAGTATGTGGTCTATTCTGGAGAATGTTCCATGTGCACTTGAGAAGAATGTATATCCTGTTGCTTTTGGATGTAAAGTTCTATAGATGTCTATTAGGTCCATCTGTTCTAGTGTGTTGTTCAGTGCCTGTGTGTCTTTACTTATTTTCTGCCCGGTGGATCTATCCTTTGGGGTGAGTGGTGTGTTGAAGTCTCCTACAATGAATGCATTGCAGTCTATTTCCCTCTTTAGTTCTGTTAGTATTTGCTTCACATATGCTGGTGCTCCTGTATTGGGTGCATATATATTTAGAATGGTTATATCCTCTTGTTGGACTAAGCCCTTTATCATTATGTAGTGGCCTTCTTTATCTCTTGTTACTTTCTTTGTTTTGAAGTCTATTTTGTCTGATATTAGTACTGCAACCCCTGCTTTCTTCTCACTGTTGTTTGCCTGAAATATGTTTTTCCATCCCTTGACTTTTAGTCTATGCTTATCTTTGGGTTTAAGGTGAGTTTCTTGTAAGCAGCATATAGATGGGTCTTGCTTTTTTATCCATTCTATTACTCTATGTCTTTTGATTGGTGCATTAAGTCCATTTACATTTAGGGTGACTATTGAAAGATATGTACTTATTGCCATTGCAGGCTTTAGATTCGTGGTTACCAAAGGTTCAAGGTTAGCTTCTTTAGTATCTTACTGCCTAACTTAGCTCGCTTATTGAGCTGTTATATACACTGTCTGGAGAGTCTTTTCTTCTCTCCCTTCTTATTCCTCCTCCTCCCTTCTTCATATGTTGTGTGTTTTGTTCTGTGCTCTTTTTAGGGGTGCTCCCATCTAGAGCAGTCCCTGTAGGATGCCCTGTAGAGGTGGTTTGTGGGAAGCAAATTCCCTCAGCTTTTGCTTGTCTGGGAATTGTTTGATCCCACCATCATATTTAAATGATAGTCGTGCTGGATACAGTATCCTTGGTTCAAGGCCCTTCTGTTTCATTGCATTAAGTATATCATGCCATTCTCTTCTGGCCTGTAGGGTTTCTGTTGAGAAGTCTGATGTTAGCCTGATTGGTTTTCCTTTATAGGTGACCTTTTTCTCTCTAGCTGCCTTTAAAACTCTTTCCTTGTCCTTGATCCTTGCCATTTTAATTATTATGTGTCTTGGTGTTGTCCTCCTTGGATCCTTTCTGTTGGGGGTTCTGTATAATTCCATGGTCTGTTCGATTATTTCCTCCCCCAGTTTGGGGAAGTTTTCAGCAATTATTTCTTCAAAGACACTTTCTATCCCTTTTCCTCTTTCTTCCTCTTCTGGTATCCCTATAATACGAATGTTTTTCCTTTTGTATTGGTCACATATTTCTCTTAGTGTTGTTTCATTCCTGGAGATCCTTTTATCTCTCTCTATGTCAGCTTCTATACGTTCCTGTTCTCTGGCTTCTATTCCTTCAATGGCCTCTTGCATCTTATCCATTCTGCTTATAAATCCTTCCAGGGATTGTTTCACTTCTGTGATCTCTTTCCTGACATCTGTGATCTCCTTCCGGACTTCATCCCACTGCTCTTGCATTTTTCTCTGCATCTCATCCCATTGCTCTTGCATTTTTTTCTGCATCTCTGTCAGCATGTTCATGATTTTTATTTTGAATTCTTTTTCAGGAGGACTAGTTAGGTCTGTCTCCTTCTCACGTGTTGTCTCTGTGATCTTTGTCTGCCTGTAGTTTTGCCTTTTCATGGTGATAGAGATAGTTTGCAGAGCTGGTACAAGTGACCACTGGAAGAGCTTCCCTTCTTGTTGGTTTGTAACCTTTTCCTGGGAGAATAGCGACCTCTAGTGGCTTGTGCTGGGCAGCTGTGCGCAGACAGGGCTTCTGCTTCCTGCCCAGTTGCTTTGGGGTTTATCTCCGCTGTTGCTGTGGGCTTGGCCTGGCTGGGGCTGTTCCTTCAAAATGGTGGAGCCCCGTTGGAGGGGGAGCAGCCAGGAGACTATTTATCTCCGTAAGGGGCCTCTGTGCTCCCTGCTGCCCAGGGGGTTAGAGTGCCCAGAGATCCCCAGATTCCCTGCTTCTGGTCTAAGTGACCTGTCCTGCCCCTTTAAGATTTCCAAAAAGCACTCTCCAAACCAAAACAACAACAGCAACAATGAGAGAGGGAACAGAAAGAAAGAGAAAAAAAAAAGGAAAAAAAAGGAAAAAACAAGCAATTTTTTTTTTTTTTTTTTGTCCTCAGGTGCCGGTCCCAGGCACCCGCTCACTGGTCCTGCTGCCCTGTCTCCCTAGCACCAGGGTCCCTGTCCTTTCAAGGCTTCCAAAAAGCACCCACCCACCGGTCCCGCAGGGAAGGAACGCTCAATATTCTTTGTCCTCAGGCACTGGTCCCACGCACCCGCTCACCAGTCCCGCCGCCCTGCCTCCCTAGCACCTGGGTCCCTGTCCCTTCAAGGCTTCCAAAAAGCACTCGGAAAAAGAGAGAAAAAAAAGGGGAAAAACGCGCGATTTCTTCCGTCCTCAGGTGCTGGTCTCAGGCCCCCACCCACCGGTCCCACAGGGAAAAATGCGGGATATTCTTTGTCCTCAGGTGCCGGTCCCAGGCACCTGCTCACCAGTCCCGCCGCCCTGCCTCCCTAGCACCGGGGTCCCTGTCCCTTTTAGGCTTCCAAAAAGCACTCGCAGAAAAGAGAAAAAAAAAAGGGGGAAAACGCGCGATTTCCTCTGTCCTCAAGTGCCGGTCTCAGGCACCCGCCCACCGGTCCCGCAGGGAAAAACGGGGGATATTCTTTGTCCTCAGGCGCCGGTCCCAGCCACCCGCTCACCAGTCCCGCCACCGTGCCTCCCTAGCACTGGGGTCCCCGTCCCTTCAAGGCTTCCAAAAAGCGCTCGCCAAAAAGAGAAAAAAAAAAAAGGGGAAAAACGCGCGACCTCCTCCGTCCTCAGGCACCGGTCTCAGGCACCCGCCCCCAGGTCTCGCAGGGAGAAACGCGGGATATTCTTTGTCCTCCGGCGCCGTTCCCAGGCACCTCCTCACCAGTCCCGCCACCCTGCCTCCCCAGCAACGGGGGCCCGTCCCTCTAAGGCTTCCAAAAAGCGCTCGCCAAAAAAAAAAAAAAAAAAACCGCTCCGGTTTCTCTCCACCCGCCGGGAGCCGGGGGGAGGGGCGCTCGGGTCCCACCGGGCTGGGGCTTGTATCTTACCCCCTTCACAAGGCGCTGGGTTCTTGCAGGTGTGGATGTGGTCTGGATGTTGTCCTGTGTCCTGTGGTCTCTATTTTAGGAAGATTTTTCTTTGTTATATTTTCATAGCTCTATGTGTTTTTGGGAGGAGATTTCCACTGCTCTACTCACGCCGCCATCTTGGCTCCGCCCCTATATATATATTTTTTAAATCTCAAATTGATAACATGACCTTCTACTTTAGGATTATGGAAAAAGAACAGCAAACTAAACCCAAACTACTAATGAAGATTAGAGTAGGAATTAATAAAATAGAGGATAGAACAAGTACAGAAAATCAACAGAACTAAGTTAATTACTTGAAAAGATCTACATTAATAAGCCTTTAGCTAGATTAACTGAGTAAAAAAGGGACAAGACTCACATTCCTAGGATCAGGAATGAAAGATTTTACAGACCTTTTAACCTTATAGGAATTAAAAGAATCATAAGAGAATATGGTGAACAACTATATGACAAGTTAGATAACTTGGATGAAAACAGGCAAATTCCTAGAAAGAAAAAATTTACTGATAATGACTGAAGAAGAATCAGAACAGCTGAATAGACATATAACAAGTAAAGAGATTGAATTAGTGATTAAATTAAACAAACAAACCAAACAAAACAAATCCCTCTCTATCTCCAGAGAGGAGACCAAACCCAGAGGCTTCACTTATGAATTCTACCAAATATTTGAAAAATAGTTAATGCCAGTTCTTCACTAACTTATCCAAAATTAGAAGAGGTGAGAACACTTTCCAACTCATTCTGTGGTGCAAGCATTATTCTGATATCAAAACCAGAAAAAGATAACACAAGGAAGAAAACTTTGGTGCTGGGACAACCCAGTATCCACATGCAAAAGAATGTATTTGAACCCCTACCTCACACCATGAAGCCCTACCAAAAATCAACTCAAGGTCGTCATCAAAGACCTAAATGTAAGAGCTGACAATATAAAACTCTAAGGGGAAAATGTAGTACTTGTGACCTTGGATTTGGCAATAGTTTCTTAGATACGACACCAAAGGCACAAGTGGCAAGATGAAAAATAGATAAATTGGACTTCATCAAAATAATAAAAATGAAAACTTATGTGCTGCAAAGAACACCATCAAGAAAGTGAAAAGACAACCCCACAGAATGGGAGAAAATACTTAAAAGTCATATATCTGAACAGGGACTTGTGTCTAGAATAGATAAAGAACTCTTATAATTCAATAATAAAGACAGCCCAATTTAAAATATGGGCAGAGGATAAATGGACATTTCTCCTGGGAAAATGTACAAATGGCCAATAAGCACATGAAAAATCATTAGTCACCAAAAAAGTACAAATCAAAACCAGAATGAGATACTCTTCACTTTCCATTAAGATGTAACCAGAAGAGAGAGAGAATAAATGTCAATGAAGATACAGAGAAATTGGAAACCCTATGCTCCATCAGTGGGAATGTAAATTGGAAACCCTGTGCTCTGTCAGTGGTGCACTACTTTGGAAAAAGGTCTGGAAGTTCCTCAAATGTTGAACATAGAGTCGTCATGATCCCCAGCAATTTCACTCCTAAGTATTTGCCCCCCAAAACTGAAATTATGTGTCCAGACAAAAACATGTACACAAATGTTCATAGCAGAAATACTCTGTAATTACAGTCGCTCTGCCCTCACCCCCTTTCCACAATTTCATTTACGCACAGGGAACTGTGGTCAGGAAGCAGTTGAGCCTTCTGATGTCTTGTCTGACACTAAGTCCCCGGGCCGACATCCTTCCCCTCACTGTATCTCCTCCCATAGCCATTTTATCATCTCACATCATCACAAAAAGGATGAGTATAATACAATAAGATATTTCAGAGAGAGACCCACATTCACATAACTTTTATCATAGTATATGGTTATAGCCATTCTATTTTATCATTATTAATCTCAATTATAAATTAAACTTTATCATAGGTATGTATGTATAAGAAAAAACATAGTATAAATAGGGCTTGGTGCTATCTGTGGTTTCAGGCATCCACTGGGGGTCTTGGAACATACCCCCATGAATAAGGGGGGACTAATGTGTAGACAGAAAGTGGAAATAACCCAAATATCCATCAACAGGTAAGTAATAAATAAACTGTGCTTTAGCTTCCCAGTGGAACAGTATTTGACAGTAAAAAGAAATGTCATACTAATTGATGTTGTGACATGGATGAATCTTGGAAACATTATGCAAAATGGAAAAAAAAGACATAAAAAGGCTACATATTGTATGATTCCCTTTATATACAATGTCCAGAATAGGTAAATTCATGCATTCAGGAGGTGATTAGTGGTTACCTAGACCTGGGAGGTGTAGAGAGAAATGGGGAGTGTGCCAGAGGGTATGAGGTTTTATCATGAAGTAATGACTGTTCTGCAATTGACTCTTGATAGTTGATGTGTTAGTTTCACAAATTTGGTGGCTTAAAACCATAAATTTACTGTCCTCTAGTTCTGGAGGTCAGGAGTTGGAAATGGGTCTTCCTGAGCTAAAATAAAGGTTTCTTCAGGGCTGTGTTCCTTCTGGAGGCTATAAAGGAGAGTGTATTTCCTTGTCTTCTCCAGGTTCTGGGCTGCCTGCATTTTTTGGCTTGTGGCTTCTCTCTCCAGCTTCAAAGAGGGCAGCGTAGCAACTTGCAGTCTCTGATGTGGACACTGAGTCTGCCCCCATCCTCTTTCATTTATAAGAAACTTTGTGATTCCATTGGGCCTGCCCAGATCATCCAGGAAAATCTCCCTCATCATAAGGTCATCTGATCATCAACTCTCGTTTCTCCTTGCTGTGTAACAGAACATATTCACGGGTCCTGGGGACGAGGTCGTTGTTCATCTTTGGGGCGGTGGTGGGCGGGGGCTGCGTTGTTCTGTCTGCCTCCTGTGGGTGAAACTGCTGGCACTTGCACATGAATCAAGGCAGCACAACTCTATAGTAGCAGTCATTGTATCCTTCATCGCCTTGCATTTACAATAAAAAATGCCAATTTCACCTAAAAATGTGGATGGAGCAGAAAAAATTACTGGTTTTTTAAAATCCCCACCTTTGAGCACACATCTTTTTCATGGTGTGGGTGGTGAAATAAGAAGTAGGCATCGAGCGGTTCTGCATGTTTCTCGTAAGGAAAATGGTTTGAGTTGAGTTGAACTGGCTGCTTTTTTCAGGGAGCACCATTGTTTTCAGAAAGAACAAGTGACAGACCAACTGGGTATTTCTATTTGGGTATCTGTGAGACCCGTTCTCAAAAGTGAATGAAAACAACTGGCGGTATCAGTTGACAATGATTAAATGAGAGCTTTTAAGGGAAAATTAGAATTTTAGGAAACTTGTACACACCTCTCTGAGCTTGATGGCTTCCCAATACTTAAGCACTTTTTTGATGAGATCATTGGTGATATTAATGAGTGTGAATTTTAAAATGCTGTTTAATGAGATGTGTCAACATTTGGAAGATCAACATAACTCAGTGCACTGATGTTCTTCAGATGATAAGTGCAGGATTTAAAAATCATGCATGGGTAACATATTCACTTAACAGATAAGATCAAGCAACAGGTTTTGATGTATCCAAGGTATTAAAAGTTCATGTATACCTGAGAGTTCATGCATCACGCAAAGCCCCAGCACATAGTCAACAGTCAGGATTGCCCAGCTGCCACTGCTGATTACACTCCCCAAGTCTTCAGTTTCTTCTTCTGACCAGTGGGGATACCAATTCCTGTGGACAGGCCTCACAGGTTGTTTTTTAAGCTCTAACAAGCTAACAGACCGGAATGTGCTCTGAGGAGGAACAAAAACAGGACAAATGTGGGAGGTTGTTCTGATCTGGCCTGCTCTATGAAGGATGTCTGGCTCCCTACAGGCTCTGAGTTACACAGGCTCCCAGGAGCCAGGCTTTGCTGCAGGAGTTCAGTTTGCCCAGCCCGGAGCCTCATTTGGATGCGAGAGGTGGCCATCCCCTCTCCAGACACCCTGAACAGCTGTTGGCAGGGACCACACAATGCCCAGCCACTTCTGGGCCAGACAGGAACCCTGGGCACTGCAGACCCCACCTGGGAGGAGGTCCCAAGGTAAGGCTGGCTGAGAAAGCCAGTGGCCACGCTCATGCAGCTCCTTCCCCTGGTGGTGGCCTGGCAGGCCGTGGTGCTTCCGTTCTGTTTGGGTTGACCAGGCCACTTAATAATCTTTGCATTGAGTCTGAACTTTAGAAAGCTTTTCAGGAGCAAGAAAGTAGGGTGAAGACTGGGGCAGCTGTGTGCATGTGGACAGGGTGGGTGTCTATCCTGCTTCTCTTGGTAATGAGAGTTAATTCGTATTAGCATTAGGGTTTAGGCTAAACCTAATTTAGGCTAAAGTTAATTAATTTAGGTTAAACCTTTTCCCCAAAAGGCAACCTGGTGTAGAGGAATGTGACCAGTTTGTAACTAGCCTCAGCTGGATTTGAACCACTCCCTCCCCACACACATACTGTGCTTGGCTAGGGGAATTTTGCAACCCAAGTTAGTACCAGCTGTCCCTCTTTAAATGCATATCTTTCAGGAAGGGGAAATGCATCATTCTATAATCAGTCAGTAGAAATAAAGAATCTCAAAGCTTTTTACTGGAACCCCAAATTCCTAGGAAAGGAACGGGAGGGGAGAGGAGAGGCCCCTTACTGTGCCCCTCCCAGGCTTACATCCCCCATCGTTCCTCCATGAACACTGCAGTCACACTTACTGAACTTCTCTGTTGTGCCAGGTGCTTTTTATACACATTCTCATCCTTACAACATCTGTTCAAGGAAGACATCTTGGTCATCTTGTTAGAGTGGAGGAGATGCCCCTGTTCCCCCTCATGGCCAGCCAGGCACACGTGGCAAGCACCGGTTCACAGTGAACTCATTCACCCTGTGACTGACGCGCCCATGATGTGCTAGGCTTGAGGATGCAATGATTAATGCAGTCAGACCCGCTTCTGCTCTTGGGCCGGGCATTAGACAGAAGCCCGCACAGACCTCCGGGAAGTCACACCTGTGCAAAGTGCTGAGGAGAGGTCTGTAGTGCCACAGGGGATCCTGGTAGGGATAGGATGCGTGAGCAGGAGGTAGCAGGGTCGGGGTGTGGGGCCAGTGGCTGAAGCTCAGAGAACTGGGAAGAGGGGTGGTGCAAGACAAGGCTGGCCCAGGCGGCAGGGTCTGGGCCACTTGGCCGCTCTGGGCTGTGTTAAAGCCTTTGGTTTTTACCCCAGGAGCAGGGGGAAGCCAGTGAACTGATGCCACCAGAAGGTGATGTCATCACATCTGCTATTTTAAGAGGCAGCTCTGTGGAGAGTAGATGGGAGGGGACAGAGGGCTTGCAGCTGTCCAGGGAGTGTGTGTAAGTGGCAGCTTGGAGTGGAGCAGTGGCATGGAGACGGGGAGGATGGAGACAGCTTCAAGAGAGACTTAGGCAACAAAGCACACAGTTCTTGGGGTGGAGTGGATGGAAAAGCTCCTGAGCAGGCTGGCTTTGCAGACACGCAGTCTGTGCCCCAGCACATGCCACGCTCTCAGAGGGCTCCACACCTGGCTTAACGCTCTTCATTCAGTGTCTTGAAATTCTGAATAATGTTTGAATGAGGGATTCTGCATTCTGACTTGGCAATGGGCCCTGCAAAATTTGGTAGCTGGGCCTGCCCCTGGGGCTGGCACTGGGGATCTCCAGAACCCCTCCCCAACAGCTCCAGGCCATCTCTGAACCAACTTGTCTGGAGCAGGCCCAGGACCCGGGACCTGGAGGGCCCACTGCCCAGACCCAAGAAGCTGGGAACTGAGCACAGCTTCAGCCCTGGGGTCCCTGGCTCTGCAAAGCACCAGCAGAAACCAGGGCCAACCCTGATCCCATTTGGGACCTACCTCAGTGTTATTCTCTGAGAAACAGGAGATTTAAGATGAGTTCTGCAGTCTTTTCTGGCCCCAACATTTAATGTATTTATTATTTCTCTCACTGTCTTGTGGCTCTCTGTTGTGGCTCCTTGTGGCCTCGCCATGCTGTGCGAGGTGCTCCAGACTGCCAGATGTGTAGACACCAGCTTGCTGGGACTCAGGAAGGGTCCTTGCTTGTCTCCTCTGTCATTTGCCTGATTTTCCACCATTAGAGAGAAATGCATTGTAATGTCAAAATAAAAATACTTCTGAGATCAGTGATATATCTGGCTATTTTAGTGAAAATTTTAGTGTTGTGATTGACACTGGCAAGGAGGGGAGCATGATTTTTTGAGGACAGACCCCCGATCACAGTTTGGCCCAGGGCCGTGCAGCCCTAGGTGGGCCAGAAGCATCATGGACTGCTAGGGACTGCTTGTGCTGGCCCCTTTCTTTCTGGAAGCTGCATTGTATTTCCACTGGTCCTGCAGTTTCCAGAGGTTTCTGGTCTCATTTCTAAATAGTTTGCTCAGTACTTTGTGTCTTATTTAGGCCCATGTGGCTTCTTTAGCATCAACACCCTTGGCGCCCATTCCGTGACATTGGACAGTATCAAGAGTGTGATGGGGGTGCAGGGTGGGGCACATGAGGGAAACTCACATGGTTTTCTCGTGCATCTGTCATAGGCCCCTGGTTCCCTCAGATAGGGGTGACTGTGCAGTGAGTCTTGTGCCTTTTGGCTTGGAGTATAGAGGACAAATTCCCCTCGATCTTCTGGGCATCGCCATTGCTTTCTGAACTGACTCCTGGGCGTTCTTAAAGGCAGCAACTGCACAGCAGCTACTGGATACACACAATGCACCAGGCACCATTCGAGCTGTTCCTTGATTGAATCTTCCTGAGCTGGTCAGTGATCTAGTGGGGACTGTATTTTCTAAAAATAAAGCAGCAGTATTTTTGGGGCCACGTGCCCTCCACCAACTTGCCACCCCCAGAAAAAGGCAGTCTAGTCTGCCTGGTCCTAAACCTGGGTGGGACTTTGTCACTGCCTCCCTGGAAAGAATGTGGTGGAGGGACGCACTGATTCCTCTGAGGCTCAAGCTGCAAAAGGGGATAAGGCTTCTTACTGGATCTCTCGCTGTGTTTCTGGCTGCCTTGTCTCTCCCTTCCATGAGGCGTGCCTCTGGAACCAGCCCCCCTGTTTTGGGGGGCAGCCTCTGCAGTTGGTGCAGGTGCTCTGAGGCCCAGGCCCAGCTGGTCCCAGCCAGGGCCAATGGCTATCTGTGTGAGAGAGCAAGCCGTCCCGACCACTGGATGATGCCAGCTGCCAGCCTCTGCACTGCTCGGGCTGATGCTGAATGGAGCAGAGGTGAGCTGTCCCTGCCAAGCCCTGCCCAAATCATCCTTCCATGAGTAAAATATGTGTTGTTTTAAAACATTTTGAGGCACTATGTTCACAGCTATAGTAACTGGAGCACGTGGGTAATGTCACCATCTTCACTTGTTAATTACCTAAGGCACAGAGAGGCCTGGAATGTCTCTCAGGGTAGTTAGTATCTGGCAGCATCAGAATTTAAATGCAGGTTCCAGGGGCTGTGCGTCTAGCCCTGGAGAGCCTGCTGGACCAATTCATTGAGGCCTCCTCTGCCATCCTTGAACTTTAAGGGGTCCCCAAAAAGCAGGAATGAGGAGAACTCAGTGGAGTTGGGGCTTCAGGATCATTTTGGAGGGAACAAAGGGACTGTCTACTGTTTAGCACCCTGGCCTAAAGCCCCCAGAGTGCACCGTGCTCAGAACAAGGGCAAGAGAGGAGGAAGGAGTCAGAGATCTGATCTGATACCAGTTAGCAGGGCCGCCACTTCGTGTGGTGAGCTCAGTTTCCCCATGTGTAAAGTGGGTGGGCTATGGAGTGTGACAGAGGGACCAGCAGAGGGGGCATTCTGTGAAGGAAAAGGAAATTGGGCAGAGCAAGGCAGGGAGGTGGTGCGCACAGGATGTGGGGAGCCCTGGGCTGGAGTCACGCCTGTTGCAGGGAGCAGTGTTGCAGGGGGAGGGAAGGTAGACTGTGGGGCGGAATTAAGTAGAGCCAGCTAGGGACTGTGAGTTTGGTGTTTGTGCCACATTGAAGGGGCAGCTCGGTCACAGGAACGTGATCACACCCTGAGCCTGGTGTCCTGGTCTCAGCTCAGCCTGTTTTGCCAGGTGAAATCGAGCAAGCCCTTCCTCCCTTGCATAGGTCACATGCATGCTGTGTGAGCCTGTGTGTCTCCTGGCCGCGATGCTTTAGGGTCCCAGGGTGCTGCCCTCTGTCAGCTCTAGGATGCTGCTCATTCAGGGAAAAGCTCCTGCCCATGGACTGCAGGAGCACAGGCCAAGGGACCTTGGCCTCCTGGCCTGGCTGGGTGCATCTTTCTTGTGAGGGCTTGCTGCTGGAGCATGGCCCCTTAGGACACTGCTGATGAAGTGGCAGAAACACCTTATAGGTGAAGAGAAAGTGCTGCGTGCTTGACAAGTGCATGGAGAGCCATGGGGAAGAGGGCAGCCCTCTGTTCCCTCCGCGGCCTTTGAGGGGGCCTGCCCCAGGACCAGGAGCCCTGAAGAGCTGCGCCTCCCACTCCTGGCTGGCTGAGGACTCCTGGAACACTGGCCGGGAACCCACCCTCCGCCCCGCCTCCCAGCATGGTGGGGAGGGCACTTCCTGCAGGAGGCCGCAGAGAGTCTGGGATGAGGTGTTTTGGAAATAGATTCTCTCTTTTCACATAGCAAAAGTAATCCATATGCACCGTGAAAATTAGAAGATAGAGATAACACACATGTTTCAACCATGCATAACTATACCATCCAGAGATGACTGCTGTTAATTTGTAATATCCTTTATAGAAAATTCCCCTCCCCCCTCCTCCTCTCCCTCCCATCAGTCAGTCACTCGCATACGCTCATGCACACACGCACACGTCAACTCCACATCAGTTACCTCAGATCCCCTGCCATCTTTAACCCCTAAGCATTTTTCACTGAATATACCTACTGCCTTGTTCCACTCATTCTTTATTCATTCACTGTTACCCAACAATGGATGATTAACATCTGTATACATGTCTCTGCCTCTTTGCCCAGTTTCTCTAAGTTACATCACCAGAAGGATTAATTGTTGTGTCAAGAGGTGTCCATGTTTTTAAGGCTATGGATACGCACTGTCCAGTTCCCTTCTAAGGAGGCCCTTCCCAAATACACTCCTGGCAGCAATGTTTGAGAGCATCACGCCCCCCAAGGTATTTTCCTTTTTCATTTTCACCAGTCTGATAGGTGAAAAACGGTATTTCAGCTGTTGGAGGCTCTCTCTCCAGGCAGAGTGCTGTAGCCTTTCACACACAGCCCATACTCATCCTTCTCCTCGTGCTTGTTGAGCACCTGCTGTGTGCCTGCACCATCACTGGGACTGAGGAGGTCATCACAAGGCCCATTTTCTGCTCGCTGCTTTGCTGGGTGTGCTTTGCTGCCCAGACTTAGGGAATAGCAGACAGCCGGAGCTGGAAGGGGCCTTGGAGACTGTGCAATATCCTCATTTTAAGGAGAGGAAACCGAGGCCAGGAGGTGTGGGAGCTTGCCTCAGGTCCCACAGGGCAGTGGGCTCCTGGTGGAATCATACCTCTGAGTTCACTCTGGGACTCCGGTGTCCTCCAGCTTCTCTTGATTTTCTCACTTAGCTCAGGAGCACTGCCAGACTCACAGTACTGCCCTCTGCAGCAATTCAGAGTCACCCGCTGGGCACACATCAGGTGCTTAGGAAATATTTATTGAATGAATGTTTGTGCATAACAGCCCAGGAGACAGTACAGTCTGTCAAGACATGCTCCACATCCCAGGAAGAAACACAGATTTCTGTTGGATGCCCCTCTGGGAAGAAATGCCTTTTTTTCTTTTTTTAATAAAAAAGGAAAGTGAGTGGGCTGTTGGAATTGGTGGAGGAGGAGAGATGGGGCTGCCTGGGGCTTGGGACAATGTGTTTGGTCACTGGAATTTCCCTTCAGTTCCTTTGCCCTACCAGAGATGCACTGATATGGATGGAGAAGGCAGCTTTGTTTTGCTGGCATGTCCTGGGTGAGTCTAGACTGACCTCGGATGATTCCAGGGGACTGTCTCAACGCATCTCTTCAACCCCTTTCCTCAGCCAGTGCCCACTTTCCCTCTACTTTACCAAAAAGTCTTTCCAGCTTTTATGTCCAGAACCTTTTCAATGCTGCTCAGACCTTTCATGACCTGGAAGGTGGCTGGGTCCATGGAAAGACAGGATTTGGGTCTGGCTTCCTTTCTGATGGCAGTGGGACCTTGGACAAGTCACCTGTCCTTGCCATGTGGGTCCAGACACTGCCCTATTCAGGCTGGCTCCACTCTCAGAAGCCTCTCACCTCAGCTGCCAGCTGCCATGTGCAGTCCATGTCCCCTGCTGATAGAATTACTGCTTATCACATCTTTCCTTCAGTTATCTCCCTTCCCCGCTTCCCCCCCATCCCTTCTGGACACTCAGAGAGAGAGAGACAGACAGACAGTCAGACAGACAGAGATATACGAAGTCCTTTACCGCAGCTCCCAGGCTGCAGGGTGGCGGTTTGGCTGACTTCTCTAGGTTTGTCTCATGCTCCACAGCAGCCACACTGGCCTCCTTTAACCAGTGGTTAAACAACCACTTTTAAATGATTCTCACTCCTCTAGGCCCTACTTCTCCAAAAGAAGTCACAAATTTCAAGGATTCTGATTCTTAGCAAACCCTTTCTTCTACAAAAGAACAGCCTGCTTTTATTCCAAGCTCTTTTATTCCCAAAGAACCCTTTTTCTCTCATTACATTTTCACCTAGGCCAACAGTGTCTACAAATAGGGAATGCATTTATTTATGCCAATTCCTTAAGAGGGGTTGTGTTGTCCTATCCATTGTTGACTGACAGGTTTGTGGAATTAGAAGAAGCTGGCTTTATCTCTGTCATTACTTACTCAAAAAATGGTACACTTGTATGAATATGCTTTTTCACAAAGAGCCCTCCGTCAGCCACAATTCCACGGAAATATTGTTCTGGGAAGCAGGGTCTGACCCTAGTGATTAATTTGTGGAGGGATGCTCTTGGGTCATTCATCATTCATTTCCTCAGCACATTTTTACTGATAGGTATGTAGGATAGGAAACATGATGGGTGACTGTATAATATATGCCATCTGGAGTGCCGAGGGGAAACCCCTCCCCACCCGGCCATGGAGTGGGGCAGATGTGTTTTATGCCCTAGAACTAACCTCTCACCTGGTATAGATCATCAAATTCCAGAAAACCATAGGGGTGAGATCTCAGAGATAAGCTGTCTTGACCTGCCATCTCATTTAACATGTGGAGAAACTGAGGCCCAGAGAGACAGTCTAGGTCTCAATTCTTACCTGAGGGGTCTGTAACTTTAATCTGTAATTTGTGTGACAGATGCTATTAATAAATATTGTTAAAAACAAGACAACAGGCCCAAAGTGGAATCACTTATGCTAATAAGCCTACCTTGACCAAGCCAAGGTTTAACTTACAGTTTTGACTCTCTCAGAGATGGAATTTTAACCCAGTCAGTCAGGAACCGTCTGATCTGCACCAGTTGGTAATCTGCCTGACAGACCCCTGCCACCCCCTAAAGGGAAGTGACCTTGCAGTAACCAACCTGATTTTTTCCCTAGTGTAACTTCTCGTTCCCACTCCCTTCTGCTTATAAGAGTCCTTCATTTTATACAGCTCCTTGGAGCTCCCTTCTGCCTGCTAGATTATCAGATGTTGCCTGATAGCTGAATTGTTAAATAAAGCCAGTAAGACCTTCAAAATGTATTCAGTTGAATTTTTTTTTTTAACAATATTTGGACACAACTCCCAAAGGCAAGAAAAAGACAGCTCTTGTGTCTCACCCCTTCATAGTGCTGTGGAAATTCCCAGGCCCGTCCTGGAATGCTAACTCACCTAGAACCCTGCCACAGGGCAGCGGTAATGGTCTGCCCCTAGGACATCTTGGCATAGTGCTGTAATTGTGGATTCAGGAAACCTGGTCCTTGGCAAACTCAATTCTCTCCACATAATTAAAAGAGTGAGAAGTGAAATGTCAGGAGGAAATATCCATTTAATAAGTTTTAAAAAGCCCTGTTCTTTTTAGATTCCTCACTGATTTTTCTGTCTTAATTCTTGGCCATTGTAAATTACTTCAAAAAACTATTTTAAAACAGAGAAGGAGCTTGGAGTCAGAAGCTGTCTTGGATATTTCATCTTCCTTTGGTACCATTTAGGATTGTAATGTTGAAGCCTGGAAAACAGGCAGAAATGGCTTTGGGCTACAGCGGAGCAGAATCACTTTAAAATGAAGATAGATTTTTTCCTTCAGATCTTCCTCTAAAACTACCTCAAGAATGGAGAATTCTGCCAGTGCTGATTAGAACAGAAGGCATGTCTAGTTGCTTATGAATGGGAGAAGGAACAAAAGGATTCCGAAGCAAGGACTTAGTTGAATTCATTGCTAAATCCACTACGTCAGGCTTCTGGGAGGACCAAAAAAACAAACTGAAATTAACCTGATATTTGGGAAATATCAGTTAAATGCTTTTTTGCAACTTCTACTCAAGGGGAAAACATTGCTATACAAACCTCCCATTTGCCTAAGAGTTGGGAGCTTTTAAACCAAGAAAGGAAGAAACCAAGCGGGTTACTTACGAGTGTCTTCCCCCTTGTAGTTTGAAGCCACTGTGAAGTCAGCCTGTTACCTCACTGGGGCGGACGCTGGCGAGTGAACGGTTCTGTGGGGATCTGCGCGGCCGACTTTCCGCGCCTCCTAGCGGACCTCTGTGGGGGGGCAGCCCCCGCCACCGGCTGCAGAAAAGCGGGCCACCGGCAGACAGCGCCGCATCCTGACGCTGCCCGCCCTCGGCGGTGCTCCTCTTTAGTCTTCTGTCCCTACCCGGCGAGCCTTCAGGCTTCGGGCTAGGGCTAGGGGGTTCCAGCCGAGGCTCCGGAGGCTGAGACCTCAGCGTAGTCACCCCAACCTGGGCCCGGGAGCGCACGCGTCTTTGGAGCCGTCCTCAGCGTTTCAACTTCCCCAGGGAGCCAACTTCAGGTCAGCCTGCGGACTCGGTGCCGGTAGCTGGGTCCTGCTCACGGGTGGACGGAGTGGTTGGGGCTGGTTGGAGCCACTGGAACCCGAGTGGAGGTGGTGGGATGTCTCGCGCTCCTGGGTCCTGCAGGGCCGCCTGGTGCTCGGACAGATTGTAAAGTGACTGCTCAAGATTCAGATGGGATGCCCATGGCAGTCGGGGAGCCAAGACGCGCTTCGGGTTCCTAAACCTGGACTGGGGCTAATCCCGCAGGTGTCTGGGCCTGCGAGAATCCCCGCGGGAGGGGTACTGGGAACAGCAGGCGGCTTGGACGTCTTGGGGGTAGGTACTGAGGCAGGTGTTCCTCCGGGAGAGGCCGACCTGGACTGGGGTTCACGGAAGCAGCTGTTGTGGAAGTTCGGGGCGGGCGTGGAGGGATGGCTAAGCTTTTTAGAAATGAGAGGTTTGGGTGGGGGAGGTCCTGAGCTGGGGTTTCCCAAGCAGGTGGTGGCTGGGGGATCTCCGGAGGAAGTAACTGGAGTAAAGGTTTTCTAGGAGAGGCGGCTGTGCTGTGCGTTCCGTGGGAAGCTAGTCTGGGGCGGTGGTTAGTTTAGCAGTTACGGTTCCAGAGGAAAGTGGCTGATTACGAGCCCTCTCCTTCAGTGGAAGCAACTGAGTATCTCAAGGAGCTGGCGGTCGGGTGGATTCCCGCTCATTTCCTGTGGCTCAGAGCAGGCACCTCAAAAGGGGATTTTAGGGTGGCGGCCAAGCAACCCCGCCGGCATTACGGCCCCTAGTCCCGCACGATTTGGGTTCTTAGGAAGGGGGCAGCCGAGCCGCCCCTGCGTCCCGGGAAAGGCGCGGTCTTTTCAACGGCCCTCGGGGTTTGTTGCAGGGTGTGACCCAGAAGACCCTCCCGTGGAGTCTCAGCGAGTGGAACCCAAGGAGCCCCCAGGCGCGCCGGGACCGCGCGTCGGGCCCCACCCTGCCGCGCCTTAAAGGGCCGGAAGGCCAGGGGCGCTCGGCGGCCGCCACGGTCATGGAGGGCGCGCTTGCGGCCAACTGGAGCGCCGAGGCGATCAACGGGAGCGCGGCGCCGCCGGGGCCCGGGGGCAACCGCACGGCGGGGCCGCCGCAGCGCAACGAGGCTCTGGCGCGCGTGGAGGTGGCCGTGCTCTGCCTCATCCTCTTCCTGGCGCTGAGCGGCAACGTGTGCGTGCTGCTGGCGTTGCGCACCACGCGCCACAAGCACTCGCGCCTCTTTTTCTTCATGAAGCACTTGAGCATAGCCGACCTGGTGGTGGCCGTGTTCCAGGTGCTGCCGCAGCTGCTGTGGGACATCACCTTCCGCTTCTACGGGCCCGACCTGCTGTGCCGCCTGGTCAAATACCTGCAGGTGGTGGGCATGTTCGCCTCCACCTACCTGCTGCTGCTCATGTCGCTCGACCGCTGCCTCGCCATCTGCCAGCCGCTGCGTGCGCTACGCCGCCGCGCCGACCGCCTGGCGGTGCTCGCCACCTGGCTGGGCTGCCTGGTGGTCAGCGCGCCACAGGTGCACATCTTCTCGCTGCGTGAGGTGGCGGACGGCGTCTTCGACTGCTGGGCGGTCTTCATCCAGCCCTGGGGGCCCAAAGCTTACGTCACGTGGATCACGCTCGCCGTCTACATCGTGCCGGTCATCGTGCTCGCTGCCTGCTATGGCCTCATCAGCTTCAAGATCTGGCAGAACTTGCGGCTCAAGACGGCAGCGGCAGCCGAGGGGCCCGAGGGCGCGGCGGCGGGCAGCGGGGGGCGCGCGGCTCTGGCACGCGTCAGCAGCGTCAAACTCATCTCAAAGGCCAAGATCCGCACAGTTAAGATGACTTTTATTATCGTGTTGGCCTTCATCGTGTGCTGGACTCCATTCTTCTTCGTGCAGATGTGGAGTGTCTGGGACACCGACGCGCCCAAGGAAGGTAGCGCGGATGGGAAACCCGGGAGGGAAAACGGCGGGGCCGAACCCTGGGCCTGCTGCCTCCACACGTCCTGATTTCTAGGACTCTTGCTGGAGAGAAGCGGGATTTGGAATAACGCAGAGCTGGGTTTGATTGGTGGCTCCATCATCCCCTGGCTAAGTGATTTTGGGCATAATCTTCCCGAGGCTTGACTTCTTCTGTAAAATGGCAATAATGATAAAGTACAAGCTCTCACCAGGTAGCAGGGAAATGAAATGAGAAAATGCAGGTAAAGCCTAGCATAGTCCTTGGTACGTGTGGGGTGTTTGGTTTGTTGCAATGGACAAGGCACTAAAGTTCAAGCTATTTGCCTTTCCGGCATGGTTAGCAAGTGGTGGAGGTGACTTCTGAACCCGGCCCAAGTTCAAACTCTTTCTATTTTAAGTTCACTTTACAATGAGCTTTCGCTTTGAGTTCTTATCAGCCTGAAGCCACCAGGTATGGTTGGGTTAAGGGCAGCAGGAGGTGGGTGATTCCATTAGTCCAGCCAAGCACAGAGAAGGTGCTGGGCTGAGCTTCATGGGGACATCACCGTTCCAGGTAGAGAGGTGGCCACCACAAGGGGCAGTGGGCAGGTGCAGGCACTGGGGTGCCCAGGACAGACTTTGCCTCTGAGGGCAGGGAGTGGAGGAAACGAGCCCATATGCAGGCTTTCCAGTAAGACTTGGGAGGCTGAGTAATTTCTTTAGGCAGGAGCATGCTCTCCACCTGGGAGGACTGCAGAGGCCAGGGATGAGCTTGGCCAATGTCAGGTACACCTGGAGGAGACGTAGAATGGGGTGCTCCGTAGGGATGGAGATTGGGGGAGCAGAAAACACCTTGGCTTGTAGTGGTTCCAGGTGGCTGGGAGCTCCTGGCAGCTTGGCCTTTATTGCCCACAATTGCAGTAGCTCATTTGCAAAGAGCAGAAAGAATGGTCGGTGGTGATGAGCACCACACCTTTCTGTTGGCGGGTAAACACATAACACTGCAGTGGGAGACTCCGATGCCTGCAAGGCAACACCAAGGGGTTTGCTCTCCCCATTCTGTGCTCCAAGGAGAAATGTCCCATTTCTGGATATAATCACTACTACATGCCACAGTCTCCTATACAACCATCCTGTGGAAGCTCAAGTCTCCATTCAGCTGGATCACTGTGCTCTCCTCTCTTCTGGAAACCACAGATTCCTGGCTTTCCCCAGTCCTCCTGATTAGTGGCCCAGGCACTTTTTCAACATTTCTTGAGCACCTGTGCTATGCTAGGCCAGGTGTTGCAGGGTGAGGATTTCTGTGAAGACGCAGCAAAGCCAGTCTGGCTCCTTGGTGCAACCCCTAGTCACACTGTCTAGAGGGGGCTTAGAGGTCCAGAGAGGGCAAGACACTCTCTCTGGGTCACACAGACGAGAGCTGGATTTCCTGCCCCAAGCCACAGCTTTTTCTCCTGTGCCAGGCTTCTTGTGAAGGGTGCACAACTGGGGAGTTGGGCAAAAGCCAGCATGTTTCTGCGTAAAGCATCAGGCCACATCTGTCTGTGTCCTGGGCAGGATCGAAGAGACACTAGACTCAGGTTTTGAGGAGCTCAAGCACCAGCCCTTGAGGAAGGTGTGACCCACACCCTCTTAGAGCAGATACTGGAGAGGCCTGGGAACTAGTCCTCCCTCCAGCCCTTCCTAGCTGTGGGATTGGGGTGAGAGGTCCCCAACTACCCCTTGACCCTTAGTGTCTTACTTTTAGAATGAGGACCTTTCAGCACTCAGTTCATTCATTCCGCAGATACTTGGTCTCCTCTCTCTCTGTCCTCTCCTGGCCTCTCCCACTCATTTTTCTTTCTGGTGACTCTCCTACCTCCTTCTTTTCCCCATCTCCTCCTCATACAGCTTCCTAATGTCCATCTTCTGACCTACTCTGCCCTTTCTCACTTTCCTCCCTAAAGAATGAGAGCATGTGGTCATCACCACTGAGTGCAGTTTAAATCTTGCCTTGGTTTTAAAAGCACATCAGACAGTTTATTTCTCTGTTTCAATAACAAGACACAGGAAGAGAGTGAGAGGGTACCCCCAGCTAAAGTGGGAGCCAAAAGTCTTTTGGGTACCTGTGGTCCCTGAGGATTTCCGGGGGTGACACCTTCAGGAGAGATGGGCTCTGCTGTGACCCCAGGAGCAGGGAAATAAATGGGTTCTTAGGAGCCTCACACCTCATTTCCTTTTCCTCCTTCGCTGCTTTCCTAGTTCAGAGGAAAGGGTGGGGGTATCACCTAACTAACCCAGGCCCTCCGGTCCTCGTGGTCCTCCTCGGCATTCTGCCCTGGGTGCTCCAAGAAGGGTACAAATGCAGAAAACAGGATTCACGATGCCTGTTGTTGCTGGGAACGGGGGCCCAGTCCACCAGGGAGAGGACTTGGGCTCTGGCCACCAGCCTGGCCTCGTCATGCCTCTGCCGTAGGGCTGCAGGGGTCTGCATGGGTGTGGGCTCAGCCAGAACAGTGCCCTTTGCCCACTTGGCATTAATCTGGATAATTGTAAGTAGCAGCCTGGGCTGTCAGAAAAGATGGTGTTTACAATTACTTTGGAGCCGTGACTCAGTCTAGAGGCTATGAGCAAGTACAGGGGAAGGGATAAGAGAGACACATTCAAGCTATTCAAGAGACTTTGATCAGCAAAGTGGAATTAATCCTCAGTCCTCACTTTCCTCTCCAAAAGGAAGAGGATTTACAAGAGATGCAAAATCCCTGGGTCGGAGCTTGCCCATATCCTGGGGCATGGAGCCTGGGGGTTCAGGGAGCCCCCTGTGAACAGCGATGCATTCTGCAGGGAAGCCCAGGGGCAGACAGGCCCAGATGGAGGCAGGAGTCGGGTGGACATGAGCTCTGTTCCTGCCAGTAGTTTCTTCCTGAAAACCTCTGGGAAAACAAGAAGCTTCTTAACTGCTGGCTACAGATCAGGGGCTAATAGTGGGTGGAGAAATCACTCTTATCTTGGCCGCGCCTCGTGGTCCTCCAGGACTCCAGCTGTGCCTCCGTGAGGTTCCCCCTCACTGACATTAGTTTGGAACCAGGATGCTGCTTTTACACCTCTCTCCCTTGGAAAACTCCTCCCCCCACCCACCTTCATTCACAACAAGCACTGTTTTATGGGTTTACAGCTCGCCTTGTTCCCAAAACAATAAGAGGTAGAGCACAAAGATTCACTGTGGCAAGATAAGGTAGAGATAAGGACACTTGGGTGAAGAGGGGGAAAAGGATGGGAAAATTATAATGTTACAATAATAGTAGCGATAATAATAAAGGTTTGCTGGGTGGAAGTGAGCTGCACATGGGCTTCCTCTTCATAAGAGCCAAAGCAGAGAGGAAAACTCTCAATGTCAGTATTTCCATTGTTCAGAAGGAGAAACAGAAGAAGAAAGGAAGAGGAGTGTGGTGGTGATTTAACAAGCTCCCTTTCAAAGCAGCCCCGTGCTTTTGGAGCCCCGGTTTGGTGACACTGGCGAGATGGCAGGAGGGGTGACAGCAGGCATGCATGGCAGGTTTGGCCAACCCCTTGTGTTACCCTTCAGAATCAAATGCCACAGCCAATGATTTGGTGCCAGCCTTTCCCATTGAACTCAGTGGATTTGCTTTGCTGCTGGTCCCAAGGACTCCCGCCCTGGGTGGCTGCAAGGGAAGAGGTAGAGGGGGCCGTGTTTGTACTCCCAGGGCTTGGGTGGTGCTGGTTGGTATGGTGAGGCTGATTCCGGGTCTCTGTCTCCAGTTTCCCCTCCCATTGTTTGCCTTGTGAAATGCTCAGTCCCATGGGCGGAGATGTGAGAGGAGGGGATGGGCTGGCAGAGGGGCGGGGTGTGTTGCAAGCAGTAAGTGTGGCCCCTGTCTATTCACCATCCACAGGTGCCTGGAAGCCAGAAAAGCTATTGAGTTTTTAAAAATTTCACTCATGTTTCAGAGACGAGCCATTTTTATCTTTCAGAATAGTACCCTTTTCTCTCAGACTGGCTGATTTCTGTGGGAGCAAGAAAGTGTCCAGAGCACAGGGCGGGGACCCCTGCTGCATAGAGACTGCAGAGGGATCTGTCAGGTTGGCCAGGACAGGAGTGGGCACTGAGAATTCCAGATCGTGTGTGCATGCGGCCTGCCTGTGTGTGGAGTCTGCTCTGCCCTTTCCTCCTTTGTGTCCTTGAGCAATTGCTTCACCTCTCTGATCCTCAGCTTCCTCCTGTGTATACCGAGGATAGCAAAGCCTACTCATGGGGTTGTTATGGGGAGAATGTGGAATGACCCGTGGGGCCTGGAGACACGTGATCAGTGTCACTCTTCTCCCCACTGCCCCTATTCTACTTGTTAAGTTTTGTTTGCACCCTTGGGATTGGCTTAGAGAATCTTGGCACTTGTTGCTGAGGGAGGAGATGGACATGTTTCTCTTGAGAGCCTGGGTGGAGGGAAGAAGCAGATACTGCTGGACAACAGGTGGTGTGTCCAGGAAGGCTGGTATATGGGGGAGCTACCTGCATGGGCCAGAGAGGCGGACTGTGAGCCTTGTCACCTGTCTTGTTCATTGGTGTGTACGTAGGGCCTAGCCCGGGGCCGGGCACCCATCAAGAGCCAGCTGATGCTTGCTGAATAGGTTCATGGGAAATGGGAGAAGGAGGGTACGCAGGATGGGCCAGGGCTGGCTGTGTGGAGTGGGACACAGGAGAAATAAGGATTTTCCAAGCAACCTTCCAACAGTGGAACTGGCTACCTGGTAAAGAAGTGAGCACCCCATAACCAGGGGCAACTGAACATCTGTCTGAGGTGTTATGCCAGGAGGAAGGTGGAACTACACAGGGGCCTGGTATGGGTTTCCCCATCTGAAAATGAGCTTCCCAGCACCCCAACTCCCCACCCCACCAGTTTCTCTTTGACTATGGCCCCTCCAGTGGGGCCTGTCCCTTTCCCTTCCCAGGACATGGTGCCTGAGGATTGGGTGGATGGGTCACCTTGGAGGGACCTGCTCTTCAGACGACCTGCTGGTATGGAGAGCAGCAAGGGAGGGTGGACGTGAGGAGCTGAGACTCATCTTGCCCTGACGACCTCTCAGGCTTGGCCCTTCTGGGAATAAATTGCAGCTAGACAGTTAACAGCGCACTCTTGTCTGATTAAGTTGTTGCAGGTTCTTTTATGTTCTTCCCTAATGCTAATGTTTTCCCTTTGGGTTTCTGCCCCAAGGTGACTTCTCTTTCTTTTCCCCAAGGATTTGATTAGTAATAGCAAAAAAAAAAGATCTGTTGGGTGAGGCTTTGGTACAAGTATTTTCACATCTGATGGACATCTGAGTGGGCTGGGGAGGGGGTGCAGGAGGGCCCGCCCTGGCAGAAGATGCTCTTCAGAGAGGCTGGGCTGGCCTGTGCCAGCTGCCAGAGGGGCCCCCCTTGCCACGGTCCCCCCACCTTGCTTGGAAGCAAAGGGAAGCTGGCAGGCTCGCTCCCAGACACAGGTCTGTGGGGGCTGAACTCTGCCCTGTCACACCCATGTGTCAGGCATGCCTGCCAGAGCCCCTCCCCTCCGTGAGACTGTGCTGGGAAGTAGTGAGGAGCCCCTTCAGAGACCTGGTCTTGTTGCCATTTGGGGCATGTCTCTGGAAGGTCTCTGGGCCTCTGTCATTCCCCTCTGAGCAGTGGGAATAATATTGTGATGGAACACGACTCTCCCTCCAGGCACCCGTGACAGTTGTGAGGTGGTGGGTAAGTTGGTCACAGTGGCCACCTTTCATGCTTAGCAGCCTGCCAGGCTTCTACCCACAGCTGCCACTAGCACCTCCCTCCAGTGCGCCCACCAAACACATGTCCAGACATTGCCAAATGTCCCGTAAGGGGCACAGTCGCCCCTCGCGTAGAAGCTCTGTGTTAGACCCAGTATGTGGGCCTGGCCTGAACTAACACCCAGGAAACGAGTACCCTTGTCACCTCTGCCCTGGGCTCTGGCCAACCTGCCTGGTGACCCCCAGCCACACCTGATTATTTGCTACATCCCACAAAGTGCTTTGCTTTGCCCCCATGCGGATTCTGTTTCTACCACAGGAATGCCCACCCCAGTTTCTTCTGTGGAGCTCCATACCTCAAAGTCCATGGCCACTGCGTGGGCTGCTTGTGGCACAACTGCAGGGGGTACCATTTACCTCAGGGTCTTTTAAGAATGGTGGTCCCAGGATTTGTGCAGGGCACAGCCTCAACAGCTGGACATGGCAGCCTCATCCAGAGCTTGCTTTCAGAAAACCCTCCTGTTCCCCAATCTGGGGGTCTTCCTCCTCTGAATGCCAGTACATTCATTCTACAAATCGTTGTTCAGTGCCTCCTGAGGGTCCTGTCCAGAGGGGTCCTGGCCATGTAACCTCTTCTCTGATCTGTCCGTGTCCCGGGAGGAGGGGCCCTCCCTAGTCCCTCACCCATACCCCTGTGGCCAACAGCTGGCACATGCATGAATGTGGGGCAGTCAGGCCAAGGTGGGTCAGACTTATGAGTGAAACCACAGACCTCTGGGAGGGATACTCCCAGCCTGCCAGGCATGTGTTGGAGTCTTAATACCAAGGTGTAACCACATGGAACTACAGCAGTGGCCCTGGACAGTTACCAAACCTGCCTGGAGCTTAGGTTTCTGGGGTTAAGGATACAGTTTAGGTTGTGGGGAGGTTAGAATGTGGTGGTGGCACAGTGCCTAGTATATAGTAAGCACTCAAGAAATGTTTGTTTAAAAACAAACATGAGGGCTAAGTAGATACAGTTAAGGGGGTGGGTAATGCTTTGAGCTCGGGAGCAGCATTTAGCAGAGGGACTGTAGCGACTCTTGCAGAATGGTGACAAAGCCCCAAAAGGGTGGGAAGAAGAATGTTAAGAGCTAAAGAAACTGAGGCCTCAGCTGAGGAGGCAGCAGGAGGCAAGGTGGGAGGTTCTGGGTGTAGGTTTGAAAACCCAAGGGGACTCTTGCATGAGGGGTGTACAGCCAGGTGGTCTCCAGCATCCCAGCCCCAGGTTCCCGCCATCCCGATTCCTGGCCCCTGTGGGGCAGCCTCAGCCAGGGCCTCCCTTTGTGCTCCATCCGGAGCTGGAACTTCCTACCCGGCTGCCAGATGCTCCGGTACCACAACCTCTGCCTGCCATGGCCCATGCCTCACACCATAATGGGCACTCATTCCATTGCTCTCTCTTTCTCTCTGCCTGACCTTGATGTCTGAGTGTGAACTTGAGAACTTAATTTTCCTAGAGGGAATTGCATTTGGGTCCAATCATCTTGTTAGGAGGCCATGTCCTATTGTCAAGCGGGGAATTGTCTTTCTGCCTTTCCAACATGCTAGTGGCGCTTGCTTATTTATCAGGACTTCCTGTCTGCTAATTTCATGCTTCACTTCAATTCAGTCCCTTATTGAACTCTTCTTATTTTCCAGTCTCTGCTAGCAGCCATGGACAGAGCCACAAGTGGGACACAGTCCCCAGCCACAGATTATAAATATAAATAATGACAGTATACAGGGATGATGCTGTAAGAGATTTATTTATTTATTAATCAAGTACTGTGAATGCCCCAGGAGACGTTAGCTGATTCTTTCACCCTGTGAAAAAAAATTAGAGGGTTTCAGGCAGGAAGCAAAGTTTGAAAAGGGTCTTGAAGGATGATAAGGAGGCGAATATGCAAAGAAGCAGATGCCCATCCCATGTTGAGATCATTGGACAGTTACTTTATTACCTTTCCCCCTCTTGAAGAACTACTTCTCAAATTTCAGTGTGCACACTAACCACATGGGGGATCTTGTTAAAATGCAGATTCTGAATCAAGAGGTCTGGGTGGGGCCTTAGAGTCCGCGTTTTTAACAAGCCTCTGGGTGATTCCCATGCAGTGCCCACACAGCTGGCCCATTCACTACGCGCTGAGTAGTCAGTCTTTAACAGCTTATTTACCTTTTACCAGAATATGCAGTGTGCCTTTACATGTATGGCCCAAATTGGCTGCAGGGCCTGACTTTCCCCAGGGTAGAGAAGGGCTGGTCATTTGCAAAAGGGCCCCCAGCTCTTCCACTCCCAGAAGGTGGTTATTCCTCAGGTATAGCCCACTGAGCCCAACATGTCCCCCAGATTTGAGCAAGTGATATATCCGAAGTCCATTTAAAGCTTGGGAGCCCACATATTTGGCTTTTAATCCTGACCTTAGGATACATGGGGAAATCACACATCTGTAAATTTTAGAACAATTGTAATGTTGTAAAATTGTGGTCTTTTCAAAGAAGGCACTCTGTAAGACATACTAGTTGTCTTGCCAATGGGTTTCAGCCCTGGGCAAGTTCACTATGGATTCAATGTGACCAAAGAAATTGACAGCAGAACATTCTCTGGGGTGAAAGAGTTTATTACCTGGCTTGTCCTCGGGCAGTAGGTCGAGCACTAGCGTCTCTACCTCTGCCCAGAGCACTGGGCCAAGCTCTCTATATAGCTCAATAATAGCTTATTGCCTAAAGGTGTGGAAGCAGTAGCCTAGCAACAGGCCAGTTACATCATCAGGTGGTTTAAGTTCGGTGAGGATCCTGGCCATAGGAACCCCAACTTCCCCACACTAGTATTCAATCATTATGTAAGTGTACATTCAGAAATCATTAAAAAGAAAATAAAAGATCTCCATAGACCACAGCTCCCAAATTCCCACACTGCCAACCCCTATAGGAACAAGGGACATAGACCCACATTCCCGATCAACTGGGGGGAGGCCAGATTTAGGGGAGGTGGGATGGGCAGGGGGAAGCCTTAAAAGCAGTGAGTCATTTTTGGAATAAGGGCCCCACATGAAAGCTGACTGGCTTCGCATAATTTCAGTGCATATGTCCGATGAGCCTGTGTCTTGGAGCTGTGTGTGAGATGCATCAGTTGCCGCAGGAGCAATGCAGCTGAGAGAGGCTGTGGCCAGCTTCCCGTCAGCTGTTCTGGGCTAATTTGGGCCTTCGGTGCTGGGGCGGAGCGAGTGCCAGGAAAGCTGAACAGGGCCTCTCTGGGGCTAGAGTAAAGCCAGGCTGGTGGTCAGATGGGATGCTTAGGGCACACCGTCCTCAGTCCACCCTCTGTGAGTCACAGTGCTGAGTGGAAATAGAGTTGTTTCCATCTCCTGAGGGTAAAATTGCCCAGTAGGGGACGTTCGCTTTCAGTGGGTCCATTTTTGCTCCTTTCGTCTCCTTGGCATGTAGAAGTCCCCACTTAGAGATGATCCCTGGTCCCCAGCCGCAGGCCCATCAGAGCCTCCCCAGATGCTGCCGTTCCCCCATCCATGGAGTGCCTGTCTTGTACTTCTCCCTTGCCTACCAGTATTTGTGAATCCCTTGAAGGCAGGTCCCCAGGGCTGAGTAGAGAGACCAGGAAGGATACATGAGCACCTCATTTCCTTGGCGTCCTCTAGAAATGCCCTCAGCTCCAGGCCAGGGACCAGCCCTCCCGCTCATCCTGCCTTCTTGGCGGGGGCCTGAGAGTAGTGTGCATGCGCTCAGGGCTCAGCCCCGGGGAGAAGGTGTTGTTTCAATGGGGGGCAGTGGAAGAAATGTGAGAGCTAGGACTCCACACGGAGACTGTGAACGCTGTTCTTTCCCAAGGTTGCAGCCACCTCACCTCCCCTTTTGGATTTCTCACATCACTGGCGGAGTAAGTTTTCCCAAAATGGACTATCTGGAGGTCTTGTGGGATCACACAATCCACTCCCAAGCATCTGGGCTAAATTTTTTTTTTTTTAAGTTCTTGAAGTTAAGAAAGAAAAGGCAAAAGACAGTTTCTTTAATCAACCTGTTATCCGGAGTCCCCAAACCTTGGACTTAGCTGATCAAATCTCATATCCATTAATAACAATACTAGTAATAATAGTCATCATCATTTGAATAAATACTTGGCCATTTACAAAGCCCTTTTATACTATTTTCTTTTCAATCTCTCAGTCTTTGTGTCCCTTCCATTTTACAGGTAAGGATGCTAAGGCTCAGACAGGAGATGTGACTCAGAGAATGATTACCTGGGCAAGGAACTCAGAACCCAAGTGCTGGCATGTGAACCCTGTGTTCCTGGCCCCCTCTTACCTCTGAGCCAGTGCTCCACTGCATCACATCTCGGAATGGCTTCCTCTGCAACCCCCGAGGTGCTGGCTGCCAGGCCCACCTTTCTGCGGGGAGTGGGGTCATTTCTGACTTCTGGTCCTCCTTTTCTTTGTACTGAGTAATCATTGCTCTTCTCTGTGGAAAGTGTGGCCTGGGGGCTGTTTCCCTGGGAGTTTGAAGCTGGAATAGCCCTTCAGAGAAGCTTGAATTGAGGCAAAGGAGTGGACCTTTGTAGGTAGGATGGAGCAGTCATTGGATGTGGGCTTTCTCTGGGATGGGGTATTACCCTTTGGCCAAAGGCAGTGCCCTGTGGGGGCCTCAGTGTGAGCTTCGGCCCCAGCTCTCTGGCAGCTGGCAGATGAGCCCCTGGATCCAAAAGCAGGACCCGGGCCCGGGGCACCACAGATGCCCTGTGAACCTGCTGGACTCTGCTTGGGGCAGTGCTGGTGTAAGGCACCTTTTCTATCAGTACCCTGTGAGCAGCTACCCAATGGGTGGCTGTTTTTGAAAGAAGACGATCCACCTGGTAAGGATGTCAGTATAGAGCACCCAGCGGGGAACATGGCCCTAGAACTTGGGGCTGGAATGCAGGTGGGCATTGAGAGGGCAGCTCTCAGGTGTGGAGACAGCAGCTTCTCCCTGCTGGGATGTCCAGCCTCACGTGTGAGCTAAGACAGATCTCACGGTAAAATCTGCAGGGCAGGATCAGATACGCCCTGGGACCCCAAGACGATGGACTAAGACAAGAGCATTTTTACCTGCTGCTGGTTGAGACCAAAGACTGGTGGGGCTTCTAAACCTTCTTGTAGCCACCCTTCCCCATATGGAAGTGGCTGTGAGCAGGAGTTTGGGTGCGTTGTCTTCCTTGCAGGTTTCTGGAAGGGCCTCTGGTCCTCTGTCAGTGGGAGAGGTCTACTGTTTGCCAGATTTAAGTCCATTCAAAGAAACCCAGATTTCTTCCCCCCTTAACATGGAAGTACTTAAGATTCCTAAGTAGTTCTTAACTTAGGAAGTAACTAGGAATTTTTCTTCCACTTCGAAGCTTAAATTTGTTACAGGCAGTGTCTTGGAATTGGCCTGTGATCCTTAATTTTACCTGACGCTCACTGAATCCTCAGTAT
Organism: Manis javanica; assembly: GCF_040802235.1. Classification (NCBI taxonomy): domain Eukaryota; kingdom Metazoa; phylum Chordata; class Mammalia; order Pholidota; family Manidae; genus Manis; species Manis javanica. The sequence goes on along the minus strand of NC_133158.1, from coordinate 29,518,158 downwards.
GAGAGCTTCTGCACAGGGCCTCGTAGAACTTTATGCCACCTTTTTCCTGGGTGAGTCTCATTTGTTGCACTGAAGCAGTGCCCTTAGGGACATTCTCTGCAGAAATGCTTTCTGTGTTCCCCGCGGGAGGAGAGTAGATTCTCTGTTGCCACCGTGCCTTTGCCTATGCCATTCCTTCCACTTGGAACGCCCGTCTTCCCTTCTCTGCCTAGAAAGCTCAGAAGCATCTTCAGGTATCTACTCCATGGCTGGGTTCCACGGGGCTGGCCTGGTCATGCTTTGCTCTCAGAGTCACACCCCTCCACAGTGCGCCCACCTTACCCACTTCGAGCCCACCTCGTGGTGCTACTCACTTTTTTTGGGGGGTCCCAGTGCCGAGCCTGGTACCTGGCACACAGTTGTGAAGCAGCCAACTGCATACTGGGCCCTTACCTACTATGTACCAGGCACTCTTTAACCCTCGTAGCATTTCCATGAGGTTCAGGCATTCTTGTTACCCCTGTTAAAGATGAGGAAACAGCACTTTCTTGGGGAGTTGGCAGTAATTTGCTGCCAGTGGGGCTGGAATACAGACTAAGTCTGGCAGCTTCTGGACTCTGTGTTCTGATTCCGAGTGTAGGTTTTGGAGAGTTGCTAGGCGAGTGATGAATGAACAGGTGGCTGGGATGAGCACGGCTCCTGCTGATGGAGGCATGCAGCAGGTAAGCTGTGGTGAGAGGAAGGACAGGCAGCATTCCTGGCCGGGCTGAGCCGGGGAAGGCATGGGGAACAGGCCGAGGGCAGGCCCAGAGCAAGGACTGGAAGGAAGGCAGACTTGTCTCTTTAGCACTCCATCCTGTGACCCAGTGCTGGGTACCTGGGAAAGGCAGTTCTCAGGAAATGGTAGTGGATGACCCAGTAGTCATGCCCTGTTCTCCTTTCTCCTGCACCCCCACCCTCCTTTCAGCCTCGGCTTTCATCATAGCCATGCTCCTGGCCAGCCTGAACAGCTGCTGCAACCCCTGGATCTACCTGCTCTTCACCGGCCACCTTTTCCACGAACTGGTGCAGCGCTTCCTCTGCTGCTCCTCCCGCTACCTGAAGGGCACCCGGCCAGGAGAGACGAGCGTCAGCAAAAAAAGCAACTCGTCCACCTTTGTGCTGAGCCGGCACAGCTCCAGCCAGAGGAGCTGCTCGCAGCCATCCACCGTGTGACCAGCCTGGGTGGGTCGCGACTGCCTCCCTGGGCTCAGAGTGTGCTGACGCGGGCAGTCCACCCCGCGGTGGCCACGTACGGTTGTGAATAAGGTACCTTTCAGTTCGTATGACTCCATTACCTCAGGGTAGCTCGAGAGGGGTGGGGAGGAGGTCTCCATGATGGAAGACGATAGGGTGATCGGCCATCAGACCGTCCCTGGGTCTCCCCAGGCTCCCACAATACTTCTGCCCTGACCCCCACTGCTGCCCCTGGCTGGTGGATGGGTTGTCTTTTTATTCCTGGACCTATAGTTTCACTCCCATATCTTTTCATTCCTTTTTTCTGGGATCTTGTGAAAGGTGGTAAATATAGGATTGGTGACCAATTGGGGGAAGAAGCCTAGTGTGCTGAGCTTGGTGTAAAGGGACCTCAGATGGGGAGGGTGGTGCTAATGTCCTCCTCACCTCAAGTGCGTTGCCTTTGTGTGGACCGATCCTAGCATCCTTGGGTACCAGCTTGTCAGAAGGGGGCCCTAGGAACAGCAGATTCCCTCCTGAGACCATTTGGCACAAAACTTGTGTTAAAAATGCTTAAGTTTGGAAAGAAAAAGAAAAGTCCCCTAAATTGAAGGAGTAAAACTTTCTGTGGGTGACATGATTCTGTATGTAGGAAATTCTAAGGAATTCATATACACACATAGGGACCCACATGGCCATCAGAACTAATAAATGACTTCTGCGAGGTTTCAGGGTATGGGGTCAATATTCAAAAAATCAATTGTATTTCTTTATACTAACAGAACAATATTGAAATGAAATTAAGAAATAGTTCCATTTATAATAGCATCAGAAATTATAAAATTTAATACATTTAATGAAATAAGACAACTTGAAAACTACAAAATGTCACTGAAAGAAACTGAAGAAGACTTAAATGGAAAGACACTCTGTATTCATGGATCAGAGACTTAAATATTGCTAAGATGACAATATTCTCTAAATTGATCTACAGATTCAGTGCCATCCCTGTCAAAATCCTAGTTTGCTGCTTTGCACAAACTGATCCTAAACTTTGTATGAAAATGCAAGGGACCCAGAATAGCCAAATAAACCTCGCAAAAGAGGAACCACGTTGGTGGATGTGGGTGGATCCACTTTGAGGCTTCAAAACTTAGTGCAAAGCTACAGTAATCAAAAGAGTGTAGTACTGGCATGAGCCTAGACATATAGACCAGTGGAATCTCAAAGAGAATACAGATATAAGCCCTTAGATTTACAGCCAATTGATTTTTGATGTGTGACAAGAGAATTCAATAGGGAAGATAGTCTTTTCAACAGTGTTGAGACAACTGGATATCCACATACAAAAGAATGAAGTTGGACCCCTACCTCACACTATATACAAAAATAAACACAAAATGCATCCAAGACCTAAATGTAAGAACTAAAACTATAAAACTCTTAGAAGAAAAGACAGGCATAAATCTTTGTGACCTTGTGACCTTGGATTAGACAACAGTTTCTTAGATATGACCCCCAAAATCACAAGCAAAGGAAAAATAGATAACGTGGACCTCATAAAAATGGGGTGAAAAACTTTTATGCTTCAAAGGACAATATCAAGAAGGTGAAAAGACAACTCGCAAAATGGAGGAAAGTATTTGCAAATCATAAACTTGTATCCGAAAGATAACAAGAACTCTTACAACTTAAAATAAAAAGATAAGCCAATTTAAAAAGTGGGAAAATATCTGAATAAACAAATGAGTAGACATATTTTCATATCTTATCCTTGGAAGATAAACACATAGCCCATAAGCACACTTAATATTATCATTAAGGAAGTTACAAATCCTAGTGAAATACCACTTCATACCCACTAAGATGGCTATACAGTCAAAAAGATGGGCGGTAACAGGTGTTGGCGAGGCTGTAGAGAAGCTGGAACTGTCATGCCTTGCTTGTGGGAATGTAAAATGGTGCAGCCACTTTGGAAAATAGTTTGGCAGTTCCTCAAAAAGTTAAACATAGAATTACCATATGAGCCAGAAATGCCATTCCTAGATATTTACTCAAGAGAAATGAAATCATAGAGATACACAAAAACTTGTACATAAATGTTCATAGCATCATAATTTATAACAGGCCAAAAGTGGAAGTGACCCAAACGTCTACCAACTGATGAATGGATAAATAAAATGTGGTATCTATACAATGGCATATTACTGAATAATAACAAGAAATGAAGTAATAATTCATGCCTCACATGAATGAACACTGAAAACATTTCTAAGTGAAAGAAACCACAACAAAAAGCCACAAATGATACCATTCTACTTAAATGAAATGCCCAGATAGGCGAATCTCTAGAGACAGATTATAGAACAGTGGCTGCCAGGGATTGGGGCTGGGGTGGGTGGGAGTGACTGTTAATAGATACAAGGCTTCTTTTTTGGGTGATGGAAGTTTTCTGGAGCTAGTAATGGTGGTGCACGATGCTGAGAACATTCAGATTCATGATTCAGAAACCACTGAATTGAACACTTTAAAAAAATAAATGTTTACAAGCTGAATTCTCACAGGTGGCCTGCTTAAAGGACGAATTCCTCAGAATCTCCTGTTGCCCAGAGTATTGGTTTCTCTGTGCAGCTCACCATTTGTGGGACTCCCATGGTATGTCCAGCTTGGCTCAAAGTGCCAGCAGCGATGATACCCCATCCTGCTCTGGTAAAGGCAGTGGCGCCCTGTGGCTGCAGACCCTCAGGTTCTGTTTATAGGGTCAGTTCACCAAGGGCCTCTAAGGTTTTACTACCTGAGGAGCATGCTCCCAGATGTCCTCTCAGCCTTGAGTTAGGACATGATTGTGTCCAAGAAATGCTTTGGCCGTTAAATACAGGACATTATAGATCAGAGGTTTTCCGACTGGGAAAGGCTCTCAGTTGCACTCTGAGGCGTTATTTTTTATTTCCACCCGTATTTTTGGACTCATGTGAGCAGCAAGAGCACTTCCCCAAAGCCCCAGATGCACTCTCTCCATACACACTTTGCTCTTTTCCCTCCACACAGCATTATACACACGTACACACACATGCACACAGTAGAACAGGTGAGCAGGGTCTAGATGTTCAGGGAGAAGAAAGGGCACACACTGAAATGCCGGTGTTCACAGTCTCAGCATTTAGTATGAGATCTCCAGGACAAACTGGAAGCGGAGACAATTATCTTTGGACCGAGAGACGTGTCTTAGTGTTGCTGTGACATGCACCCAGAGCATCAGCGCCAGCCAGGCCTTGCTCTTTGGGAAGCTAACAAGATGCCGGTTTGGGGTCTCAGTACCCTTGTACCAGGACCAGGGGAATTCTGTATGAATGCAGCAATTGTGGGGTCTCTTGGCATTTGAACCTCGCTGCTCATCAGCTAGAGATGCCCCAGTCTCTGCTCTTCATGGGGAAGTTGCCATCCTACCAGCCAACACAGGCCACCAGAGATCAAGGAGATAGCGACTCACAGTAGATTTTTCTAACTGGGACACAACCTTCCCAAGAACCCTGGAGTTACGAGGTTCTTCGGGCACCAGAACCACCTGGGATACTTGGCTGCTTCTTTATCTGTGAGAGCTCTGGGTGGTACCTTGGGTCTCACTGTGGCGTGGGTGGGGGGGGGGGGCTCTGTATTTTACAGCAGAACCACTGACATTTGATTTCGGCAGCACCAGTGGCTGTGTGCCCCTTCCCTCCTAGTCTTGTCCTGGAGAATATTTTCCTGCCTCTTAGTCTTTCCCCACCCAAAGCCTGGAAGGATGGGTGTGGGGGGCCATAGGCTACCTGGAGGTGTTCTGTTCTCCTTCACCAGACCCCACTCCTGAGGTCTGTGGACCATATTTCCCCCCAGTTTTAGGCCTGTTTGTAAACCCAGTGCATGTTTGGAGGTGCCAGTACATTGGGATGTTTCATTGTTCTGATGGTCAAAAGTGATGTGAACACTTGCAGACTGTGAGCCTTATTTCTTTAGGGCCTGACAAAAATATGGTCACACAGTTTGGTCTCCTTTTGGGGTGGGTCTATGGGTTATGACTGCAGGAGGCTGCATTTCTCAAAGATCCTGGTTTCAAAGTGCTTACTTAACCTTTTGAATTTAATAGCAATGAAATGTCACTAAATGCAAAATGTGATTTCCTCAATTTTGTTCTACTGTGATGACTTTCTGTGGTATCATCATGTACTGTGCCAGTTGGTGAATGATGTGCCCAGTAATGAGATGTCTGCTTCATTCGCCGCTTTACAAAAGGTGCACTTAATAAACATTTTTTTCTTAACATTGCTTTGCCCTTTTTCTCCCTCTCACGAACAGTGACTGTATCTGCTGTCTTGCAGACTTGAATTCCCTTGGTGGGGGGCAGAGGCTGCAGAGTTATCTGCCTGATTATGACAGAGGGGCACCTGGGCTGGGGCAGGGGGCAGGAGGGAGGTGTCCCATTGCTTTTGGTCACAAGTACTCTGTCAGAGTTCCATTCAAAGATTCTCTAAGACCCAGGAACCAACCTCTTGTATGACATAGCCACACTCACTGTGTGCCATGTTCTAACTCTGGAGAAAATAGGATTCCGGACTGTCACCTTGAAGGGACCCTAACATGTATTTCTTCAAGTGGGATGAGGGGCCACCCGCAGAATCACAAATGTATTTGCATTCATTCCTGGGCTTTACTACCGCGTCATACTCTGGAGCTGGGGCCCCACCTTTGCATTTTGAACAGGAGGCCCTGAGGACCTGGGTAAGAGCACATGGGGGAAAGCAGCAGTCCACTCCCTCCACTGGCCATTCTCCATGTGCCCCCAGCTTGCTGCCCTGCTGCTGTGCCCCCAGGCTCCTGGAAGGAAGAGACCTCCTCAAACATACATGCATCTAAACGTGAGTCCTTTCTCCAGTTCCGTGAACTTCGCGGGTAACTGAGCACCCACCATAGTCTGCCCTTAGAGAAAGACTGCCGGCTTGAAAAATTGGAGTCGTAGTCAAATCAGGTTATAGCAAATGCCAAGATGGTGGAAAATCTGCATAACTCACGATTCCAAGTCTGAAACTGATGGCCTAACTTAAGAGGTGTTGTAAAGGGCAGGCCCTTTGAAGAGGATGTAAGTGACACTGACTTTAAACCTTTTCAGCTGGAGGAGGCCAGGCTTGCTGAGTCCACTTGAGAATGTGAAGAGGCCCAGGGTGAAGCCATGAGCAGTGGGCTAGAACCAAAGCCCAGTGCTGACTAGCTGTGCACCTTTAGGCAAGTCTGCTGCCCTCTCTGGGCTGTAACTTTCTTGTCTGGAAAAAAAACTAAGGGATGAATGATGAAGTGTTTAGGAGTAAAATATCCTGATATCTGCAGCTTATTTAAAAATGCATGAAGAAAGATGAGATTCGGGATGGATAAAGATGTGACAGAGCAGGAGAGCAGCACAATGTTAACCGTAGAGCCCAGGTGGTGAGTCTGCAGGTGTTCATGGAAAACCCTTTCACCTTCCCTCTGTTTGAAAATTTCATAATAAGATACTAGGAAAAACAGAAATGGGTAAAATTTTAATGCTGAAATGGACCCTAGGAGTGTTTTTATGGATGACGAAATTGAGGCCAGAGAAGGCATCTAGTTGGAGAGGCAGAACTACATCCAGGTAGCCTGTGCCCCATCTCCCAATCCATGTTGTGTCCATTCCACCCCAGACCCTGGACTCATGGCCAGGCACCAATGAGGTGATGCCTTTGAAAACCTGAAAAGTGCTACAGAACCTGAATTTTATGACACTTAAATGGGTGTTGCATGACTGGGAATAAAAGGTCAAATAGGTTTGGGAGATACTGGCGGAAATACGTTTCGTTACTGCGGGACTTGTCAGAGCCTTTAATGTACTAATGTCTATTGAAAATCTCTTGATAGAAATATATAGTGATTCTGAAACAAATGTAATCACAAAAGCCATCCCCCTACCCCCTCTTTATTGAGAATTAAGTTATAGGTAACACTTGGGAAAAACATCGCCAAAAAATGTAAGATTGTTGGGTTAGTTTTTAAATATTTTTTTTGGTGGGGAGGAGGTGGGACATGCCCTTTCTATTTTTTTATTTCTAGAATGGTCCACACAGGCACAAATCAGACTTTATGCCCTCATCACATCTCTATGAGCTGAAGGCATACACATGCCAAGTGGCAATGCCAGGAATGCCATGTCAAAGGGGAGGCTCAGAGAGTTTTGAACCCAGGCCCTGCCCTGTAGAGCCCAGGTGATGAGTCTATAGGTGTTCATGGGAAACCCCTTCAACTTGGTGTCCAGGGAGGGTCACCTGTCCTTCCATCCTATGAGCCAGTGTCTTCTCTTGGTGGCCACTGGCTGAACCAGGGGTGGGAAGAGGTCCGTGGGAAATAATTTCCAAGGAACACGAGGGAGCAGAGACCCAGCGAACAAGAAGATTCCCTAGAGAAACCAAAGTCTCTTCTTGTTCTTGGGTTTGGCCAAGGGAAGAGCCAACCGACTTGCCTTCTTCCTCAGGTCAGCAGAATATATGTTTGGAGCTGATCAGGACATGCACCCACCTTACAGACGTACACAAACCACAGCATTCCCCGAATGCAGCCGAAACCCTTTATTGGGGCCGCCTCCCTAAGAGTCTCTGGTGGCTTTCCTGAGCCACGTGAATTGACAGGCTGAGCCCACGTTGGGGAGTGGGACCAAGTGCTGGTTTATGCTGTTACAGTACAAGTGAATATGCAAAGACTTGCAGTAGCTGCCTCTTAGGAAATGATCTTTCCTCGCGCCTGGTCATGGGGGCATCGTGGTGGGGCAGGGGCGGTGTGAGGGGCCACTGTGCTTCTGTGGCAGGGCTGTCTTTTATTTCTGGCCTCCCTCAACTGCGAGCTCCCATCTTGGTAGGGGGAATAGCAGCCCCTAATGAGAAAGAGCTTGCCAGCAGCCCCTGTGGAACAGTACGGTGGGGCTGCCTGGCCTGCCTCCCCCTGCCGGGCCACCTCCCTCACCCAGCTGGCTTTATACTTCCTTCCGCAGCAGTACTTTGATGTTGCTGCAGACCTGGCCCAGGGCGGCAAAGAGGGGGTTGCAGAAGGTGCGGATGCAGAGCGAATAGATGTGGCTGATGCACTGGATCTCAATCAGGTAACTCTTAATGCACGGTACCACCGCCCAGATGTGGCAGAAGGAGATGCAGGCGAACAGGAAGCCCCAGAGCAAGGCCAGTGGGACGCCCAGCAGCGTGGACAGCAGGCGGTAGCACCAGTACTTGGAGACAGTGAAGGTGGTGTAGCTCACCTTCCACACGCCGTCGAAGCTGTAGGTGCCCACAGGTTCCGCGATCACATCTTCAAAATCCACCTGCAGGGATGGGAAGGGGCATCCTGAAGTCACAGCAGCCACCCCCTTGTCAAGCTGTTACGTGTGAGCATCAGAACCCCCTGGGGGGCTTGTTAAACCTGTTGGCTGGGCACCCCCTGCAGGGACTCTGGCACTTCCAGGGTGGGGTGTGGGACTGCACTGCTGTCAAGCTCCCAGGTGATGCCTGCTGCCATTGAGCAGGGTGGCGTGAGAGCTGGTCCAGCCACCTCAGCTTATGGGAGGAGAAGCAGGCCTCGAGGATCCAGTGACTTGCTTTGTGCCAAAGAAAATTAGAGGCAGGCCTAGAGCCTGGGCTCTCAAATTCTATTATTTTATGACTCTAGGCAATTGGATAGTCATGGTCATCCTGGGGTCAGGGAAGCCTTCCTGGAGGAAGAGGCATCTAGCTAAGCTAATGTCTGAAGGTAATGAGGTAGAGGGAGCGGTCGTGGGCTGGAAATGAGTGTTGGGCCCTGACTCTTAGGACCTAGTGGGCTAGACGGTGTGTCCCTGGGGAGATGCAGGTACTTCCGCAAGGCCGAGGGCAAGCCCCCAGTGGCTGGAACGCTGCTGGGGAGGCCAGACCTCATGTGATGAGCAGCCTCTGGGGCTTGTGTGCAGGGGGAGGCTCAGCCAGACCCAGGTTGTTTTTTTGTTTTTGTTTTATTTTGAGGTCTAACAGACATAAAACATATTAGTTGAGGCGTACAACATGATGATTCCATATTTGTGTATTTTGGGAAATGATCACCACACTAAGTGTAACATCCATCACCACACATAGTTATAATTCTTTTTTTTTTTGTGATGAGAACTTTTAAGATTTACTCTCAGCAACTTTCAAATATGCAATACGTAATTGTTAACTGTAGTCGCCATTATGTGATAACTGGGAGTCTGTGCTTTTTGATCACCTTCCCCCTTCCAGCACCCCACCCCCGCCTCTAGCAACCACCCTGTTCTCTGTGTCTCCAATCTGAGTTTTGGGGTACCTCCCCCTGGCTGCTGGGGCTGTGGTGGGGGATGTAGCAGGGTGGGAGCGAGCCCCCCGTGGGGACGAGTGGGGGAGCTGTCCCAGTATTCCAGGCAGGACCTGCTGGCAGCCTGGCCTGGGTGATGATGTGAGTTGGAGAGAGGTACACAGATCTGAGAGCTATTTTAGGATCTGGCATGTGGCAAAATGAGAGCCTCACCAGTCTGGCTAGTGAAGATGTCTGGTGTCCGAGTGTGCGGAGCTGGCCCGAAGCACCCTGCGGAGGAGACCGGAGCTTTCCCCTTGTCCGAGGCCAGCGCTACCTCAGATTTCCCTCTCCCTGCCTCTCTCCTTTGCAGCAGGAAGGAACCTGGGCACTCAGAGAACCTTTGTCACCTGTCCCACTGCAATAGTGTCTCAGGTCCCATTTGGGAAGCAGAAAAAAGTAATCAGTGGACTTAAAAAAAAAGAGAGAGCTTTCGGCCACATCACTTAACTAATCTTTCTCAAGTCCCTGGTATGCATTAAGCTCTGTGTCATGGTGGCTTTCCTGTGTGTGATGTCATTTAGCATCACTAAGCCTTAGGTGTCTTGTCTGTAAAATGGGGGCAGTAACCATTTTCCAGTGTCCCTGGGCCATTTTAATAAAAGTTAGTTGAATGAACACACAACCTCCTCAGACTAATTGGAAGGGGGCTGGTGGGGCCAGAGCTCAGACTTCAGTCTTCCAGGCCAGGCCCCTTTCTCTCTTCTCTTGGGGGAGGGGATCCTTTATGCACAAAGTTATTATTAAAGTGACTTCTTGTTATACAATAGCATAACCACATTGCAGGAAATTAAGGAAATAGCAAACACAACAAAGGCATTTCTGCTTTGTATTTCCCCAGAACTAAGATTAGTATTATTTTGGAGATTTTCTTTCTAGTGTTTTTTTTTGGGGGGGAGGGTGGAGTGGACATAACCAGGTTACACGCATGATGTTGAGTCCTACTTTTCTCACATGACTAGATTCTGAGCTAATGGGCCATGCCTGGGAGCCCTGGATGCCCCTGGAGACAGCTGACAGGGAGGCCCCACCCAGGGGTGCTGTGTTACTAGGAAGAAGGTTTTAGGGTGAGATTTCAGGCTGCAGGCAACGTGGAAAAGCTCACTTGGGAATTCATAGGGCCTTCTGAGACCCTTCTGCAAATCTCAGCCTCCAGCTTCCTCTGCAGGGCATTTAGTGGAGATCACTTAACCTCTAACACAGCCCACTGGACGGAAGAGGAGGCCAGAGGGAAGAAAGTCAGTATGGTCCTCATCTCCTTGGAAGGATAGGCTTCTAGGATGTGGTGGCTGGCTGGGAATTTGGGGAACTAGGGGGTTTGGGAGCAGAGATGGGAAGATGGTATGCCGGATATTTGGGAAAGGAGGCCCAGGTCGGTTGGGGAATGTCTCATGGCTTTGGAGAGTGGATGGAAAGGGCTGGCATCTTCGGCATCAGGTTTACCTCGGGCAAAAACCCAGGGTTGTTTCTTGCTAATTTCAAATCCAAGAAGCTGGACCGTATATGATGGGGGGACCTTCCAGCCTGACCTGGGTACACTAACTAACTGTAGGTATCGAGGTTCAGACATACCCCTGGTACCTGGATCCTGCTGACTGAGGTGTTCTGACCTCTGAGCCTCCACCTCTCCATAGCGGCCATGCCCTGGCCTGTGCCTGATGCCTCCTAGCACTCAGGCTGCCTTCTGGAGCCCGGAGCAGCCCCAGGAACCTGGCACACAGAGGGAGGCATTCAGGCAGCGATGTGCCTCCCTGCCTTCTTCTCAGCAGAGGAGCCCGCCTTCCTTTCACTCCCCGCTCAGCACTTGTGGCCTCTCCTGCCTCTCCTGCGGCTATTGCTTAGGATGGCGCCTCCCCACTTACCAGTTACCCAGTGCTGTTCACCTTACAGGTGGGCAGACAGGCCCAGGGGAGGCAGAGCCCAGACTGAATCTAGGCATTGTGACTTTTATCTGAGCTCTTCACACTGCCCCAGCCAAGTCAGACCCGAGGTGGCTGCTGCTTCCGCAGACGGTGACCGCCCCCTCTGAGGTCTGGCCCCTGTTGGCCAGAGACCTGCCTCAAGGCAGGGCCCTGAGCTGCTCCTTGCCAGTGAGCTGTTTCCCCAGCGCCTCTGTAGCTCACCCTGCTTTGTTCACTAGTCCAGCATATTCCTCTATTCAACACATCTGATTATTTGTGCCTGGCCCCTAAGAGGCAACAGAGAGGAAAAGTGCCCTGACTGAAGTTCGAGTCCAGCTCTGCTACTTACTGGCTCTGTGACCTTCAGCAAGAGTCTTAGCTTTTCTATGCCACATTTTCCTAGTTTACCTCATAATGTTTGTCAGAGGATTAAATAACTTCAGACATATAAATACTGAGAACATTGCCTGGCACAGAATCCCCGATGAATAGCTTTAGCTATTGGTGGTGGTGGTTATGGTTAGAGTGCGTTCTGCAGTAGAAAGCTAGAGTCCCAGGGGTGGGTTCACACACTAGTGCAGGTCCTGATCTGATGGTGACATGGGCAGATAACCTCTTTGAGCTTCATTTCCTCATCTGTAAAATGGGTTTACTACTTCTTACAACCTTGTAATGAGGCACAGAAATAATTCCACCCCCCCGATAATTTCTCCCATCCATCCATCCGTCCATCCACCCACCCATCATCTATTCATCCACTCGTCCTTCTATGTATCCATCCTTCCATCCATTCATCCATCCATCCATTCATTATCCATTCACCTATCCACTGATGCATGGATTCATCCAATCATCCCCCACCAGCTGTTCATCTGTCCATCCATCTAACTGCCTATCCTCCTATCCAGCCATCTGTACATCCAAACAAATATTTATTGAGTTCCCACTTTGTGTTAGGCATACCATCTATTGGCAGTGCTTAGCACAATACCTGGCATAAGGTGAGTGCTCAGTGACAGTAATTATTTGTGAATTGCTCTGAAATGTCTATGAAAATAGATCTCAGAATTATCTGTTGACACCGCAGATCGTAAGTACAGCCATTCTCCAGCCTACCTAGTCACAAGCATGTGTGCTTGTGTACCTCAGTCTATGCCAATCAAATGAATGGGGTTCCCTTTCCCTCATTTTCTGCTTATGATAATAATCCTACCCCCAAGGAGCTCTGTTGTGTCTTTTAATTATCATTTGTTTGAAGAAGCCATTGGTGCTGACATTTGAATTATTTCCAGTAATTGCCTTTCAACACTGTGCATGGGACAACTGCTCCATTTTCTGGGAATCAGAAAACGTGCTCTCAGAGGGAGGGGCTGTGCTGGCGGGAGGCAGCTGCCCCCCAACTCAGACTGAGCACTGAGACAGCTTGGGTCACAGTGTGCAACTTTGGGGAGATATTTATAAGACCCAGTCAGGCAGCTCCAGGCATCTGTGCCAGTGTATCAGGAGCACACAGTGACTTCATTTCTTAAATCATTTCCCGAACTGGAGGGGGGATGGCTTTTTCCTGGGGGGTGGGGGTAGTGGGTGGGGCTGGGGGCTGGATCCAGAGAAAGGCTCAGGCTGGGAGGGGTACAATGTGGCTGCTCATTCGGTTGGTGTCCCCTTCTCTGGCATTTATTTTTGGAACAGCAGGAGAGCCAGCTGATGAATGGGAACCAGCCAGTGCTGCCCCCGCAGCCTCCAATAGGGTGGGGAAGGTGCAGGACAGCAGGGCCAGGCATTGCTGGAGGATGTGGGGGAGGCCAGCAGAATACCGCCCCCCCCCACCTAACCTCGTCAAAAATACCTCCCCCAGATTCCTTGGGCATCCAGGGCCCTGGACAACCGGGATAGGCTATCTGTGGGCGGGGAAAGAACTCTGACATTTGGTTCTGCTTGGCCACTGAGTTACTGTATGATTTTGGGCTCAGTGCTTTCCCTGTCTGTCCTCTGGGTTTCTGGTTTCTTTAAAAAAAAAAAAACTATACTGACAGTATTGGTAAAGATCCCTAGTGACACAGAATTAGTTTTGGAGTCAGAAAATCTGAGGGGTGGCTTAGCTTTGCTGGGTCTTAGTTTTTCTCTCTCATATTTTTCCTCTATATTATTTGCTATATTGCTATATTGTTACTCCTGTTTGTATCCAATCACTTGGCACATGGCATCTCAAGTTTCTAATGAGTGTTCACTTTCTCACCCTGCTCCTTAAAGGGTGGTCCATGGTCAGTGGACCCCAACAAGGTATGTACAGAAGGTGAGAGTAAGCCTTTAGAAATACTCACAGAAGTTGGACCCAGTCAGTTTGTGTCTGTTGCCTCTAATAAAAATGAAAATGGGAGCTTATATTATGGATGCCTGTTGGTCATTTTACTTATCTAGTAATTAATTTTTATTGAATTTTACAGAAGTACTGGTGTACAAAGATTGGAATAATAAAACTGGCCCTTAACCTGAATAATTTGCAAAGCCCTGGCCTATAAAGTATGAAGCTAAAATGACTGCAAACAGCTGAAAAATGGCAAGGCTTGGTTTCGTGTATTAAAATTGGTAATAACAATAGAATTCTGTACAATCTGGAATAACCATGGTAACACTCACAATTTGATGCTTGTAGGGTGTTGGTTTCTGGCCATGCATTTTATATCTAGCATTTCCCCTGGCTTGTAAAGAACAAGCAGGGGTGGAGGCCAAGCTGGCCTGACAACAAAGCCTGTGCCTGTATTTCCTCTGCCATCTCCCTGACCAGGGGCATTGCAGGGCCAGGTACCCCTGCAGAAGCTGAGGCACAGCAAGTACCACAGGCCAGTTCTGACAGCAGGGGGAGGGGTCCAGGATTAGCTGGGGCTTGGGATCCAGAGTACCCTACAGGGGGGACCTAGGCTAGAGCTTAAAGGGATGTGGGCTCATATAAATCAGCGGTGAAGAGACTGAGATAAAAGGGCTTCAAGGTGAGAGAGAAGCCACATCTGCCCTTGCCCATCTCTTCCTATCCCGTCTCTTTCCATCCTCTCTCCTGCCTTGTCAGTCTCTGCCTGCAGGAAAGCTGATGCATGTAGAATTCAGTGCAGTAGAAATAGCCCTGGGTTGAGCTCTAGGCTTGGCTGTGCACCAGATTTTGGTGGGTGGTTAGTAGTTTCCAAAGATGACCCCAGATTAGTCACGCCTCTTGGCAGTTATGTCCTTGCATAGTCTCATCGTATGTCAAGTGTGGGCTTGCCCTGTGACTTGCATTCACCACCAGAATTTGGTAGAACGGATGCTCTGCCAGTTCCAGAACTAAGCCTGAAGAATGCCTGGCAGCTTCTGCTTTTGGGAGCCACCATAGCAGAAGTTCTCTTTTATACCCTGATCTAGAGACCAGTGGAATTAAAAGCCCATTACTATACTTTGTTCTAAAGACTGGTGGGGTCCACCCTGACCAGTTTGCGGCCATCAACATCAAGGCAAGACCCTCTACCAGCAAAAAGATTATGACTCCCTGAAAGCTTGGATGATGGTTAGCATTTTTTAGCATAAATTATTTTTTAAAAAAAGACTGTTGGAGAGGTCACATGAAGGGAGAAGCCCAAAACTACACAGATAGAGGCCCAGCCATCCCAGCATCCCTCCTGAGCACTGCCTTCGAGCCATACCCACCAAGGCACCAGGCTTATGAGTGAGCCATGTGGGATTAATATATAAATCAAGTATAGAAATCAAATGTATAATCATATATGACTTGATTATTTTTCCTGTAATTCCTGATAAGTGATCAGGAACAGAACAAACAAGACCAAAACAGTTTCTGTGACCTAATTGCCCTTGCTATTGTTTCAATACCTTGTAAGACGTTGTGCCCCAGGAAACTGGAGACTGCCGAGGATCAAGTTTACAGTTAGTTAATGGTTGTCTATTAAGTCCCTCACACAGAATTCTATTGTTGTTAACATGTATTTGCTCAGTAAATACGAAGGGTGCCCTCTCAGCACCACTCTTGGGCTGTTACGCCTTGAGTCCCCTGGCTGGTCCTTTCAGGTCTTCAGTAACTCATCGTGTCTCCTCCCTTGTCTGCAGGCCAGAAGCTGGGAGGGACTCAAGCCATCTTGGATGTTCCAGCTCAGTAGAGGCCCGGGCTATGGCAGCCCCGGCTGCCTCTGACTGCAGCTGCATGACAGACCACCCGAGACCAGCTGAACTGCCCAGTTGAGTCTAGTTCACCCATAGAACTGTGAGAGATGATCAAATGGTTGTTGCTCTAAGCCACTGAGTTTGGGATGACTCGTTCCACAGCATCAGATAACTTCCGCAGGGTGACTATAGGGAAAATCAGTGGGAACTTTGGACACCAGGCTTATCTTCTATAAGGACAAGGGGGACTTGTCAGCACTTGAAAATGCAAAATGTTCACCAGCCTGTTGAATAAGGATTTCTGGTGGCAGAGCCCAGAGATATACACTTAAAATCCCCAAGAAAGTGGTCCACAATTTCAAAAACTCAAGCTGATATCCAGGAGTTTCCATGACACTGTTATAAATGCCTCAGTGTTAGTTAGTCCCGCATAGCCCCTCTTGGAGACACTTGACAGAGGGCAAAGGGCAAGATATTTCCAAAAGGAAGGAATTGCGCATGTGGGATGACTGACAGGTTGGATGACCTTGCATAATCCAGCCTCAACCTACCCCTTTTGCTTTCTCTCCTACAAATTCCCTTTCAGATGCTCATAGTTCCATTGGTCCCCTGCAGACAGACTAGCAAAGAGATTTCTTTGAAACCTACCCTGCCCAACTGCCCATCTAATGATCCACAGCTTCCTAGACAAGTGCTGTGATCCATCAGTAATGTGGCAATACCATCCCTCCCTTTTGTCATATCTGCCCAACATTCTTCTCAAATGTGGCTTTTGCATATTTTGTTCCCTCTTCTTGGAAAGCCTGAGTTCCCCTTGCTACATCTTAAATTTTTCCCATTTTTTAAATGCACCTTGGATACTACCTCTGCATGAAGTGGCACCTGATGTTTCCAGATGAAAGTCACGTCTTTGTCCCTTAACCTACTGTAACACTTCATCTGGCACTGATTTATGGCGTTAAGCTCCTTCTCCTGTATATTCTCACTGTCTTGGTCTCATCTTCTCTTTTGGGTTGGATTTTTCTCAAGAGGAGTACAAGGTCAGTTTTATCTGTCAGCAGCAGGATGCCCAGATGGGCGCAAACTGGGAGCAGAGTTTGTAGAACTCATGGGCTGCTGGGCCCTCTGGTGTCTGTTAGCCTGAGCTGATAGGCAAAGGGTTTTTTATGTGTTTTTCTGAGAGAGGATGGTGTTCAGTGACACATGTGGGTTGAAGGTAGGGTGGGACCCAGTGTGAGGGGCTGGGGTCATGTCTGTCCCCCTGCCCTGTTTGATGGGCCGAGTGCCTGAGGAGACAGTGGTTGAAGCCAGAAGCTGAAGGGCCTGCACGAGCCTTTGGCCTGAAGTGTCATGGCTTTGGGTCCTGGGGCCTAATGTGTGAGTCCAGGACAAAGGGGGCTGCTGAGCCGCCAGCCTGAGCCCTCTCATAGGTAGTGCAGGAGGACTTTGGGGTGGGGCTGGAGTCCTGTGGGGCATGGGGGAGAGGGCTGCAGGCTGTGCAACAGGGGTCTAAAGGGAAAGGTGTCCTCAGTGGTGAGCTGGCAAGCCCTGGGGACCCTCAGCACCCATTCCCATGCCCCCTGGTCCTAGTGTGGGGGCCCCCCTGCCATGGCCTTGTCTTGCTCATCACAGTCCCCTGTGAGACAGCCCGGCACCTGCTGGCAGTGAGCCCTCTGTGATGATTCAGGGACTCAGTGTTCCATGAACAGCAGTGATGTGGGGTGGAGGAGTGGGTGGTCACTCCGCAACCCCTCCACGCCCGTCCCTTGAGCCTCCCCGCTGCCTAGCCTGTCGGGCCCTTCGTTGCTCCCCTTTCTCTGGCTCTCATTGTCAAGGGCAGCAACAGGTCTTTGCCTGAGGAAGTTTAGGGCAGTTTTGACTCCGGAAAGTTAAAGGGAGCACCTCCCCTCTGCTGGGGGCCAAATCCATAAACGCAAGGAGCCTGTCTCCTACTTTTCATCCTCAGCAGCTGGTGGCAGAGGGGACAGTTTTCCCTCTTCTCACCCAAGCTCTATGGACACCAGAGACACAGGCCCAAGGGAGGAAAGGTGTTTGCCCAGAGTCACACAGCAAGTTAGTGTTGGGCCTGGGGGCCAAAACTGGGTTCTGTGGAGCCGGTTGTTGGTCCCACATCTCAGTGCATCCCTCACCCTGGCCCCTGTCACTCAATACCCAGGGGAAACCGCCCTGAGTTCCCACTCTGCCTTGTTTTTCCTCTCTATCTCTGTTACCCCCCCACCCGCCTGCCTTCCCTAGTCTTTCTCCAGGTGACCCAGGGCGCCCCAGCCACAGACTGCTCACAGCCCATTCCCAGCCGTGCTCTCCCCTGCCCTGTTTCCTGGTCTTTATTCTTTCACAAACCAAGTCCACTCAAACCTGTTTGTGGTATTGATCTGACTCCCTTTTATGATCTCTGTTCTAAACTTTGAAACTTTTTTCGTTTCTCACTTATTAGAAACAAAAGAAAGGAAAAGTCAAATAACTCCCTAAACCAGGGAATGTCCAATAAACCCATCACACAATAATCTCCCCTTGACAAGATTTGCGGGCCCGTCTGCTCAGCCCTTGAGTGATGCTTTCCTGGGGCTCCGGGCCTCCAGGCTCAGCGCCAGGGCGGCTGCCTGTGCAGCTGGGTCTGTATGGCTGCCCACCTGCCCTGGGGTCAGAAGCTGGGCCTGCAGCCCGGTGCTGGCTTACTCCAGCTCAGTGGGGCCTGAGAGCTTCTCCACACTTGCTTCCTTCAGAAACCATAGTCTCTCTTGGGATGCTCTTCGCCATCCCCAGCAGCCAGTGAGGGCCCAGCAGAGGGGAACCATGTCTGAAAGATGGCCCTTGGCTTAGTGCTCAGGCTGTGCAAGCTTCTCCGGGCTCTGGTGCAGCTCGCATTTTGTCGCACCCTTGCTGCGTGCCAGGGACTGTGTGAGGCACTTTCAAATCCCTTATTTTCATTTAATCCTCACATATTTCTTTGGCACAATGCTGCTCTGGGATTCATTTCCCCAGTGGAGGTGAATGACATTAATCTCAGTTTTAGGGGGAAACTCAGGTTCAGAAAACCTAAGTGACTGGTCCTATGTCATTGCTTTTAGGTAAAAGAGTCTGGATTTGAAACCAGATTTGTTAAAGTCAAATCCGGGACTTTTCCCTCTAGACCACACTGCACAAACCATGACAAATACTGCCTTACATTTATATAGTGCTTTTGGGCAAAATTTGCTCACTACTTTTTCCTCATCGCAGCATGGTTCCCATTGTGTCATAATGACCCCGTCTCCACCCCCAGTGATACATATATATGTATATAAATACAATAATAGCATAGTATGAGCTGTTACAGAGAAATGCCTTGAGTAAAGAGGGGATGCAGAGGAGGGAGCTACTGCCTGCCTGGAGGAGTTGAAGAAGGCTTCCTGGAGGGGGTGACACTTGAGTCAGGTCTTGAAGGGGAGCAGGGCATTTAGCACATGGAGGAGAGCAGTGTGTCCTGGTTTGGGTGGCTGGCTCCCTGTGTAGGGTTGGAAAATAGAGGAAGGTTGGGGCCAGATGGTGTTGGGTTTGCAAGCCACGGGGAGCAGTTAACCAGCCTGGGAGGTGCAGGTGCTCCACTGAAGGATAACGGCTCAGGGGCTATGCTTCAGAGCAAGCCCTAAGCCACAGTGTCCAACCCAGTGGTCATGACCTTTGAGCACTTGACCTATGGCCACTGCAGCTGAAGAATTCTCAATCCTGTGTAGCTTTAATTAAAATGTAAAAACTGATACTTAATCCCATAATTGGAAAACTTTTAAGAATGTTTCTTACCATTTGAGCATGTGAATTGATATTCAACAGTACATTTTATGAAATCCAAAAACAGAATAAGGATTTCTGATAAAAAAATTTGAAGTCTGAATCCAGATACACCTTAAGTCCAAGACACACACTGGATTTTGAGGCTGAAGAAAGACTGTACGAGAGTTCATTGATAATTGTTTTATACTATTACTTGTTGAAATAATACTGTTTTGGATATACTGTGTTAGATCAAAAATGCCATAAAAATTAATTTCACCTGCTTGTTCCTGTTTAAAATTGTGGCTGCCAGAAAATGTAAAATTGTGTAGGCTAATTCGTATAATGGATTGCATTATATTTCTACTGGACAGGGCTGGGCTGTGATCTGTTGCAGTCGGTAGGCACTGGGAAGCCCCAGGCACCTGCCCTTTGCACAGCTCCCAGGAATTCTGTCGTGGAAAGGCATCTACGGCTGCTGAGCGGAGGTTGGAGTGAGGTTGCGGGCCAGGGATAGCCAGGCTGCTGCTGGTGTCTAGGCGAGGACAGAGGCCCGATGCAGGCAGAGGCTGTCAGGGAGGCACTGCAAAGGCTGGGTAGCCCTCCTCTGAGCAGGGCCTTTCAGGGGCCCAGGGCACTTTGGAGAGGCCTCTGCCCAAGCCTGGCCCCAGGGGTCAGGCAGGGAGCTGGCAGGAGTGCTGGGCATGGCACCCACGCTGTGGGCAGTGGACACCCAGCAGTGCTCGGGAAGCCACCAGCCCTGCTGGGAGCTACCCTCTGGGGATTAACCCTGCGCCCACTGTGGAGACCGTAGAAATTGCCCCTGGCATGGAAAAGAGCCCAAGTTGGCATTCCTTGTCTTTGTGTCGGGATGAGGGCTGGGAGGTAATGGGAAGAACTTCACAGTGGTAAGGAATCACTTCCCTTTGTGACTCGCCTCCCCCGCCCCAGCCAATACCAGGGTCTTCTCTGGGCAGTCAGTTCTTTGCTCTTATTTATGCTAAATGTTCTTTGGGGTGGACAAGCTGGCTTTTGATGGGGAATTTGGAGAAGACAGAGGAAGCGGGTCGCTTCTCTGGGAAGCTGATTGTGTGTGGAGCAGCAGAGCCCTCCCCCTTCCAGCGCCCAAGTGTTGTGCCCGGGCAGGCCTACCAAGCCTACCTTCACTATGTCCTCGTTAATGTTCTTAGGGTCTCGGTTCACCAGGTCAATCTCCTTGCAGTGAATGTCCTTGACGATCTGGGCCTCCAGGTCTGTGTGCTCCTCGGCCATCATCACGGAGCCAGGGAGACCTGCCCGAGGAGAGCTGAGCTCTGTGGCCACAGGGTCTGAAAGGACTTGGGGCAGAGACACCGTTCAGTGTCCCCAGACTTGGGCTCCTGCCGGCTAAATAGGCCCCACCCAGCATGCCAGCTGACAGCTGTCTCACATAACTTCAGCCTGCCTCTCGCTAAAGCCTCAGTGGCAGGCCTCCAAGCTAAAATTAAGACTGGAACTCTGCTGGAAGGCCCAGCACTCCTTAAAGGGGGCTGCTGTGGGCACAGGGCCTCACAGGGCAAAAGCAAAGGGCCTGGCATCCATTGTGGGCCACTGGGGTGGCTGGGCTGTGTGTGAGGGGCCCTGGAATTTGCTCCTCTGGGAGGGGAGACAGGGGCGCACCTCCCCTCTCTGGGCTACCATGTGCCTACCTCTAAAGGGGCCATAATAATCACGATCTGGGCTCTGCCAACCATCGTGGAGAGGAGGAGATGAGGCCATACTTGGGAAGGGGCTTCGGGAATTGAAATGCTATCAGCAGAGAGTAGTTAGTATACCGTATCGCTATTTGGTGGCCTGGAACAGGGCTGAGGTTTTCCCACTTCTGAGGTTTTTGCCCTGGAGGAGAGCTGATGGACTGTGGTATAGGGTGCGGCTGGAGGGTGAGACAGTGGGGGAGACCACTGATGGAGTTGCCCCCACTTCTCTGCTTTCTTGGTGCCACTTGGAGGGGATCTGAAGTCCACGTTAATCCTGCCCTTCACCCTTTCTCTAGTGATGCTTTCAGGGTCCCCGTGGGCTCCAGGCACTGCATGGGCTTCAGAGGAAGGCCCCTCTCTTAGGTACCTGCTGAGTTTTCCTGTGGCCTCTTCCAACTGCTGTCAGTTGAGGCCCCCAGCATGAAGGATGGAGACTCTGAGTCTCCCTACATACCAGGGGCTGTGCTTCCAATTCATCCATCCACCTACTCATTCATTCAGGATTTGTGCACTAGCTGGGGATACCTCCTCTGCCATGAGGAGCTCACAGGCTAGGGAACCAACTAATCAAAAAATAAGTAATTATAATAGCATGTGGCAAGTGTTACAGATCGGAGATGTTTTACAAAACTTGGCTTGCACTTCCATGTGAGGCAATGCCTTTCTCTGAGAACATCAGGGAAGGCTTCCTAAAGGAGGCAGTTTTAGTGGTAGGTGTAAAAGGGCAAGCAGAAAGAAGTTCACCACCCAGAACATTTCATGTAGGAAGACTATAAATATCAGAGGACTGGTGTGAACTAAAATGCTGAGAAGTGTGAAGTGGCTGGAGCATGGGATGTCTGAGAAGTGAGGCAGGAAATTTGGCTGGGCTATGACCTGGGAATGCAGGATCTGAATGTCATATGAAAGAATATGGGTTTTATCTAGAGGTGCTGCGAAGCCACTGAAGACTTTGGGGCAGCAGAAGGTCTTTATCAGATTTGTGTTGAGGAAGATCCCTGGTAATTGGATCTGGGTAAAGTTTGAGGCAGGAAGACTAACCAAAAATCGGAAGTAAAAGGGGCTCTTTCAGTAATTGCACTTGACTACTACTATTAATGATACAAAATAATAGTGGCCTATACAAGGAAGGGACTTTTTTGTCTCTCTCACATAATACAAACAGGTAATTCAGAACTACTGTGGTGGCTCCATGGTGTCATCAGCCACCAGGCTGCCATCTTTCTCTTCTGCTCTTCTCAAAGCCACCTCATTAGCACAGGATGGCTGTGGCTCTTCCGGCCATCATATCTGAGTGTAGCCAAGAAGAGGAAAAGTTGAGGGGTCGGAAAAGGCATATGCCACCTGAGTCAGCTCCATTACAAAGCTTTCCCACAAGTCCCATTTGCCAACTTCTGTTTATTTCTTCATGTCTTAGCTGAGCACATTGGCAGCCCCTACAGTGTCACTTGGGATAAATGGGAGGCAGCTAGAAGACTCTATTGCTAAATCTCTTAGAAATCACCTATTTGTTTGTTTTCACCCTCCTGCCAGTGTGCCCAGGTCCTAGGGAAATGTACGTCCTCCTGCAAGGAGATTGACACAAAGAAGTAAGGTTGCTGCCTGCGTCCATGTGGGGTGTGGCAGGGATGTGAGCATGAGCTTTGACCTCTGTTTGCCTCAGGACCAGATACATCTGGTGAACAGCTGGGGCCGCAGTATTGTCACAAGGGATGGAGGCGACACCTGCAGGAGACTCCCCCTAAAGGAGAAGTGAAGGTAAGGGATAACCAAAATGATCATGGAAGACTGCGTTTTTCCAAGAGGACCACACCTGTACCCTTAGAGCGGGACTGACACTCCTTCCACCAAGAGATAAGTCTGGGCTCCTCCCCTGTAAATGGGGCAGGGGTTAGATTATCCTGACTCACAGACCACTGCAGACGTGACACGAAGTGACCGGTGGGTCAGGCCGTAGAAGGATACAGCTCTTGGGCTCTCTCCTCTTAGGATTCTTGTCCCTGAACCCAGCTGCCATGCTGTGACCAAGCCCTAACCAGGCCATGTGGAGAGGCCACATGCAAAGGAATTGAGGTCCTCAGCTGCCAGCCAAGGTCAGCTGTCAGGCCTGTGAATGAGTGAGGTTTTGGACGACTCCAGTCCCCAGTCTTCAAGTCACCCCTAAACCTTCAACGCCTCTCAACTGAAACCCAGACATCATGGAACACAGACAAGCTGTTCTCTCTGTGCCTTGTCTGCATTTCTAAACCACAGAGTCCATGAGCAAACCCTTTATTTATTTATGGCACTAAATTTTGGGGTAGCTTGTTTCATGGTCACGGTAGTTGGAACAAAGAGTAATAATGGTAGTAAGTGGCAGAGTTGAGGTCTACCACATGCTCATACCAGGCTAAGGCTCCCTTGGTGTGCGTCAGCTGGCTTGTTTGTCACGTGAAGGGGGCACTGCTTTGGGCTGGCCCTCCCTGCCGAGCGCCAAGGCTGTGGATGAGATCCACACATTTTGGATTTGGGAGGAAGGAAATGCTGTGACCTGAGGTGGCCAGGGAGTGCTCTCTGAAGGTGATAGCCCTTCAGCTGGACCAGAAGGATGGTTGGAATCACGGCTGTGGAGTGGACAGAGCCAGATGCCAGAGGCAGAGGCAGAGAAGGAGCTGTCTCCCATTTCATTCTGACAGTCCTCTTTCCAAAGACGATGGAGTGGAAAGAGCACTTACCCCAGAACTGTCAGTCCTGACCCCACACTGAGCAGATTTGTGACCCTGCAGCAACTGTTGACCTTCTCTGTGCGGAGTGTTCTCACCTGTCAGATGGGGGTGGTGACTCTGCCTCACACACGGGCACCAGCGGGCTCACGTACCCATGGATAAAATGGTCTGAAGAACATACTGAAAGATGAAGCTTTCCAGCCAGCCCCGGGGCGATGCTCCGGACACAGGAGTGCAGTGAGGGACGGAGAGTGACTTTTTGAAGCCCATTTTGTGTCTGGGGTTTTACAGAGGACTCTGTGTTCTTATTTGAAAGGCATTTTGTTGTTGTTCCACTTGCTAAGGGAGAGAGAGAAAAAAATCTTTGAAAACGGTGTTTGCAGGAAAACATAAATTTGTGGAGTGTGAAAAGGGAGAATAATAGAAAAGATGATACGAACTTGCCAAGAACATCGTCATGGCACTGTGATCCAATGACTCAATTAACTGTCCAATTTAGAGCTACTGTTAACAAGCAGGATTTATCATTTATGAAACATTTCCAAGACAGGTAAGGCTTGGACAAGTAGAAGAAAAAGAAACTTCTATTTTTCCTAGGAGTATTAGATCTAAGCAGAGAGCTGCTATTTTCTTTTTCACTACTTGGCCTTTGGACAATGCACTTAAAAGACAAATCACAGTATTCCAGAGCTGGAAGAGAATGCAGAAACTGAGGACCCAAAGAGCCTTGGTTGTGGAGGGGAGAGCCTGATATTTGGAGACAGAAGAACTGGGAGTAATTGGCCATGTACCATCAGCAGGTCACTCCCCTCCAGGCTTCAATTTTCTGATCTATATAGTGAGGATAAGAACACCATCTCCTCTTACCAGTTTTTGGTACCTGATTCCTACCAGAGGTTTTGGAGATTTTTGGAATGGCTTCCAATAAGGGCAATGTCATCTTGGGATGCATTAATAGAGATATACCATCTAGAATGGTGGAGGTGACTGATCTACCCAACTTTGTACTGGCCAGACTACATTTGGAGCCTTGTTTGGGTTTCATGATATAAGAGAGGTTTTGGCAAACTAGACGGTATCTACATAGGGTGAGTAAGATAGTGCAAGGGCTAGAAATGTGTCTTATGAGAAACAACATTTTTGGGTTGGAAAAGTGAAGATTCAGTGGGGAGGGACAGATGAACTTGACTTAAATCCCTGAAGGCTTAAGGGATGAGATTTATTTTCAGAGGTCTCGAGGACTGGTGAGTAAGTGGCAGACTTCGGCTTCACTCAGCACAGTGCTTGGCTCATTGTAGGCCCTCTTAATGATAGCCAATAGGATTACTGTTAAGGGTACCAGGTTAACCAGTCTCTCAGCTTTCCAGAAGTGTAATATGCTGCTTCAGAAAGAGGTGAGCTTCCTGAGTCTAGAATTGTTAAGACAGAGAGAAAAAGGGAGTCTAGGACTGGAAAAGTAGAAAGATAAGCAAACTTTGGGGGCCAGAAAATAAATCTTTTTGGCAGAAATGGCCACATAATTTGCAGAACCTAGTCAAAAACAAAAATGTGGGGCCTCTTGCTAAAATGTGATTAAGAATTTCAAGACAGTGGCAGCAGAGCATTAAACTGAGCTGGTGGCATCTTCTAAGCCCAGGGCCCTGTGGGTTGCATGCCCATTGAGTTGGCCCTCATTTTATGCTCTGCAGGCCATACAGTCTCTTGTCACAATGATTCACCTCTGCCACTGTAACATAAAAGCAGCCAGTCAGTAAGCAAATCAAGGGGCATGGTTGTGTTCAAGAAAAACTGTGTTTGTGAAAATGAATGGTGACCAGATATTGTCCCATGGGCTGTAGTTGGCTGACTCCAGAGCAGTGAGAGAGGCCATCAGAGCCGCCTAGGGTGGCACAGCTCCCGGGCCTCTGTCTGTGTTTGAGCCACCACAGATTTGCTCTTGAACCTTCGGTCACCCAGGGGAAGAATATCTCTGCCTTGAGTCCCACACCTCATGGGGATTCCTTGAGTCTTCACCTCTTTTTCCACTGGATAATGAGAGCAAATAAATGAAGCCACATCTCCATATTCCCCCTGCAAGGGTGGTTAACCACAGCAGGAGAGACCAGCCCCTCTCATTGCCTGGGTGAGTCCACTTTCCTTCCCAGGTGACAGAAAAGAGGTGGAAGTTCTGCCAGCGTACCAATGCTGCTCAGGACACGTACCAAAGCAGTCTCTGGGTACGGGCTGTGTGCGCGTGGGGATGGAAACAGCATTTGATGTTTCCTTTCAGACCCAGAGCAGGCCTTGACCTCTGAGAACAGCAGAAGCTTCTGCATTCAGCATCAGCACGTCTCTGTGAACTGGTGGAGACTGATGTCTGGAAGGGGTTCTGCTGGCCGAGATCTCTGTGTTTCCCCTTGAGCAGATCCCAAACCCACTGATGTTCCGGACACTGTGTGCATGGGAGGGATGAGAGAGACAGCTCTCTGCTCCTCCCTGTCTCTGTCTCCTTAGTCTCCCATAGGATCTCTGTCTCTGCTTTGAGAAGAATTGGCTCCAATTTAATTCCTCCTGAGACATGGATGTGAACAGCACTCAGAGTCCTGGCGATTCAGAGAACGTCCCCACTCCGTAAACATCGCCTTGTTTGGAAACAGGTTGAGCTCAGCTCCTTGGTGTCAAGGGAAGCTTTCCTGGGGCCATATTTTTCATTCAGCATGCAGCGACTCAGTGCTGAGAGTTGCTAGACTCAGTGCATGGGAAACAAAGATGAATAGTGCATTATTTCTGCAAACACATCCTGGGGTGTGGCACGTAGCAGGTGCTGAGGATACAGTCAGGAAGAAGACCTGGACCCCGACCTGGCAGGTCACACAGTTCTTGTAGAAAGGCAGACAAGGAAACACAGTGACCAACGGAGCATCTGGCATGATGCCTGCCTGTGCTAGGCAGGGGGCACATACTGGAAAAAAACCACTGAAGAACACATGCCAGGGTTCCATGTGGAAGGATTTCACTGTTGTGCAGGGGAGAGAGAGGCCCTCCTTGCCTGCAGCCCTGCAGAGTATGATGCGGTGGCCGTCAGCGGGTGGGCAGGCATTGTCCTGGGGCCTGGGGAGCTTGCTGCCTGGGCTGGTTGCAGTGAGCTGGGTGAGAGCAGCAGCAGGAAGGTAGGATTGCTTGTTTGGGCGGGAAGGAATTATTGCCCTCCATGAGGAGGGTGACTCTTAGGACCAATGTGTATGAGTTGAATTGTGTCCCCGACAAAAGATGTTGAAATCCTATCCCCCAGGACCCGTGAATGTGACCTTTTTAGAAATAGAGTCTTTGTGCATGATCAAGTTAACATGAGCTCATTGGGGTGGGCCTTCGTCCTGTTTGGCTGTATCCTTATTAAAAGGGGAAATTTAGACACACGAGACGGACATGTGCACGGGATGAAGATGGGAGGTAGGCCGCTGTAAGCAGGGACCTACCAGAAGCTAGGGGAATGGCCTGGAGCAGATCCTCCCCTGCAGCCTTGAGAGGGGTTATGCCCTGCCCACACCTTGAACCATACATCCAGCTTGTAGTGTGAGGCAATGAATTTCTGTTGCTAAAGCCACTCTGCCTGTGGTACTTTGTTATGGCAGCCCTAGGAAGCTGACATGGTGGAACAACCCAAATGTCTAACTGTATTAGTTCCCATTTGCTGCTGTAAGAAATGACCACAACTTATTCTAAAACAATGCAACAATTTCTCTTAGAGTTCTGGAGGTCAGAAGTCCTAAAATCTAGGTTTTGATGGGCCAGCTTTACTTTTGGAGGTGCTAGGGCAGAATCTGTTTCCTTGCCTTTTCCAGCTTCCAGAGGCAGGGCCTATTGTTTGGTCTGTGGCCCCTGCCTCCGTCTTCAAAGTGCATCCCTTTGACCGCTCATCCAAATTGGGATTTGGGTTCCAGGATCTCATCTCCCCTGCCCTCCCAGGGCCCCTGTGACCCCATACTTCTAGTTTCCAGGATCCTTTACTTCTTGCCTGTTGGCCTGTGAGCCCCTAGATTGCTTCCAGGCCTGCAGCATCTGGTTCTGCGGGAATTCTGGGCAACCACGTGCCAGGGCAGTCTTGCCAAGTAGCACAGATGCTGTTGGGCCCCAGCTGAGCAGAACCTTCTGGTTGAAAAGCAGATTTTGGACTCCATATAAGGAGGGACTTTCCAACATCCAGAGCTGTTTAGGAATAGAGTGGGGGAGGGTGCCAAGATAGCTCACCTGGAGAATGTGGAATCCCGTAGGCCTTAGGAGCGTGGCTTCTGACTCGGACTGACCTGAGAGTTCCTACCAGTCACAAGTTGCATGCCCTTGAGCTTTAGTTTTTCTCCCCTGCAAAACAGGAATGATAATAATAGAATGGAATGTGGCTAACTCCAGGGTCACAAACTTAAATACCCTCAAGGTAAGTTAAGTGGACCAGGCAGGTAAATGAAACAGAGAACCTTGGTGGCCATCTCTCTTTTAACAGAGCTGGAGACAAGAAACACCCCTTTCCTTTGAGCTATAGGAAACCAGACAGGGCAAACACTGATGATGCTAGCAAGGGATGCTCAGTCCCAGTGTGGAGAGATAACAAGGAGAGGTGGGGACTGTGGAAAAGTAGACTGTGGAAAACTCTCCTACTGCCTCTGAGGAGAGCGGCGTGTCAAGCTTAGGGTTGGAGCTGCATGGCTCAGCCTAAGTGAAGAGGGTCTGAGTGGGCATAGCCTGGGGCTAGAGCTTCACAGGCTACGAAGTGTGTGAACACCCAGGCCACAAGCCTGCCAGTCATAGTATCTCTGGGCTAGGGCCCTCCATCAGGCTTCCTAACG
Organism: Manis javanica; assembly: GCF_040802235.1. NCBI lineage: Eukaryota > Metazoa > Chordata > Mammalia > Pholidota > Manidae > Manis > Manis javanica. The sequence goes on along the minus strand of NC_133158.1, from coordinate 29,489,515 downwards.
CTCCTCTGTGTGATTCCTGGGGGCAGGGAGGAGGTCAGGGCCACGGGGTCCCCTGATGGTGAGGCCGGGGAGGGAGCCTGTGGTGGCCATGTGGGCTAAGTGCCATCACTGTGCAGCACAGCCCGTCCCCATGGCACCTCGCCATCTTCACAAAGCTTCACGTGTCCCAGCGAGACCGCTGTCTTAGGCTTTGGGGGAAGAGCCGAGATGAGTGTCAAAATGACACTGGCTAGAGCGGCCATCGTGACTAAGGAGAGCAGCTGACCTAAGAGTGAAAAGGCCAATATTCTTGTGAAACTGCTTAGCTATGGTCAGTCGTGCGGTAGGGACTTGGCATGTTGGATATCACTGTCAGTGTCACATTTTAATGGGCTGTAGAGTGGCATGAGGTAGTGAGAGGTGTAAATGTTGCCAACGTGTGTGTATTTACTGTTCATTTGTGTGCCTCCATGCAGGAGGGATCAATCATCTTAAGGCAAACGGGATGCCCTTCGGCAGACCTTAATTTTGGCCCCATTTAGCGGGCCAGGCAAAGAGGTGTCCAGTTGGTTGGCTCACGGGATCAGAGGGAGTTGGGAAAGAGGGAGAGGCTAGCATGTGGGAAAGGGGCCGTGTGATGTGATTTATAATACGACGTCTTGTGTTTGTTTGGCACAGAGCCCCTAAAACACTTGGAATTTCCTAAGTGATGAGAGCTATAAAGGTGTCCTTTGTTGATGAGGCGACTTAGAAAGTCCCTCGGTGACCAGAGGGTGGCGCTGGGTGTCGGGGAGCCAACCACGTGAGGGGCTTTGGGACTTTCAGTCCCCATCCCCCCTTCCTGGGAGGGGGAGAGGGGCTAGACACTGAGCTTAGTCACCAGTGGCCAATGATTTAATGAATAATGCCTGTGTAATAAAGCCTCTATAAAACTCCCAAAGGCTGGGATTGGGGGAGCTTCAGGGTCGGTGAACACATGCAGGTGCCAGGAGAGAGCACAGACCCTCTGCTCCCTTGCCCACACCCATACCCTGTGCATCCCTTCCATCTGGCTGTTCCTGAGATTTATTTCCTTTTGAAACAAACTGGCAATCTAGTAAGTAAAATGTTTCTCTGCTGTGAGCCTCTCTAACAAATTAATGGAACCCAAGGATGGGGGTCCTCTGAGCCTCCTTTATAGAGCCTGTTGATAGCTTATGCATCAGAAGCACAGGTGACAGCCCAGGCTGGTGATTGGCATCTGATGTAGGGGTGGGGACAGCCCTGTGGGACCGAGCCTATAGCCTGTGGGGTCTGGCGCCATCTCCAGATAAACGGTGTTGGAATTGAGTTGAACTGGAGGACCCCCAGCTGGTGAAGGAGAATGGCTGAGTGGTGGGGGAGAAACACACCCCGGAGGCAGGTACTGGGCATCTGGCCCTGGAGAGGTGCTGAGGAGAAAGTGGATCGGGAGTTGGGGCAAGGAAACTGGCTGAGACCGGGGAGGGAGCTTGTGGACTGTGAGAGGAAGAGGGAGCCAGAGGAGGGGAGGCGTGCCAGGAAAAGCTGTGGCTTCCTTTGCTGCCCCAGGGCGGCCTGCAGGTGTGGTGCAGGGGGGTGGGTTTATCCAACGGGTTGGAGCAGGAGCAGGACAATTGCTTCCTTCAATGAGGCCCGGTTACCAGGGAGTTATTGGCCCTACAGGACTTCCAGGGTTTCTGGCCATATGTTCAGAGGAATGAGCAGAATCAGCCCTTCAGAGACTGTAAGGGACCTCTGGAAGAAATGGGTTCATGGGAAATGATTAAAAACTGGAAATAAGTTTTTTCATTGAATTTAACTCCCAGAGAATGCTTCCTGGGACCCTGTAGGGGCTCTGTAGATATTTGTTGAGTGAATAAATGGAGATGATACCACACTGACTCATTTCTGGGAAGAGAACAGGGGCAGAAATGATCAACCAGGAAATTCTGTGCATGGAGGATGATAGAAAAAAATTGTACTTCCTATATGTGTTCATATGAGCTGTATATGGGTACAGGACCCTGACATTGGGGGGCTTGCTTCCCATGGAGGCAAGGCAAGGATTGTGAATGTGGGTCCTGTCCTAATGTCCTAATCAAGTTGAATATCTGCTTTACCAGGAGGGTAAAGCTGCTGGTAGCAAACCAAGGCTTTGCGTTTGTTTGCTCTGGGCTCTCTGGAAGCTGTTAGGCGTCGCTGTTGCTATGCACATGGAGTGACTCCTGTCAGAGCTGAGTGGAGAAGTAAGAGAAGCTTCCAGCTGGATTCTGAGTACAGTCGCACCCCCTTACTATGGTCTCGCTTTCTGTGATTTCGGGTACCCGTACTCAACCACGGGCTGGAAGAAGAGGGCCCTCCTCCGACGTATGGTCAGAAGGTCAGTAGTAACCTAACGCTGTATCCCATGCCTGTGTCCTTCCCCTCACTGCATCTCATCCCATGGGCATTTGATCACCTCACATCATGACAGGAAGGATGAGTACAGGACAGTAAGATACTTTGAGGGAGAGAGACCATATTCACAGAACTTTTATTATAGTATATAGTCATAATTGTAGTATCTTATTATGTTATTGTTGTTAATTTCTTACTGTGCCTAGTTTATAAATTAAACCTTACTGTAGGTATGTAGGTATAGGAAAAAACGTAGAATATATAGTGTTCAGTACTATCCATGGTTTCAGGCATCCACCGGGGGTCTCGAAATGCATGGTGGATAAGCGGGGGCTACTATACTTCTGAATTGACATTTAAGGCCATTATACTTTGATTAAACACAGTCTTAGGATGTGTGTTTCTGACAAGATGAGATATAAATGGGGCTGTTTAAATCAGATTCACCCTGGCTCGGCTACATATCCAGTGTGACTTCAGACAAGCTACTTAATCTTGCCACGTCTTGGTTTCCTCTTCTGTAAAATGGAGTAATTATGTTTCCTGACTCTTGGGATTAAGTGATCGAACATACAAATTCATGCATGGAAAGTACACCAGTACTGACGCTTGGTGAGTTTGCGATATATTCCTTTTGCTTTTGTTAATAAGTGGTAATATTCTTTCAAATGGACAGGGGGTAACATTTGTTAGTTACATGTGTGTTGAACGAGTGACTGTGAGGATTACATATCAGGTACTGTGCTAGGCATAGAGTATCTAGGCTCCATGCATCTCCACCATAACTCTCAGAAGAAGGTGGGAGCTACTGAAGTTCAGAGAGATGGTACAGTAATATGCCGAGGTTACACAGTTTTTAAGTGGTGGTGCTGAGATTTGAGCTTAGTGAAGCCAGAGGTTTCCTCGGACCATTGGGTGGTTCTGAAAGACAATGAAAGGTCTGTGGTTTACAAGTGAAGACGGTCTTTTGGTGGAAAGTGGAGGCCAGCCTGTGTGACATGTGGCTTCGGGGACTGTTTGAGCGAGGGGCGTGGGGAGCCTCGTTGGAGCAGGAGCCAGGAGGCCCTGGGTTGTTCTGTGTGAGTCTCTCCGGACTTTCACCTTAGTGAGTCGGTCCCTCCTGGGGGTGCATCTCGGGGAGGGTGCAGGAGAGGTCCTTGTGGGGGTAGCTGATACCAGCATGGTCAGCAGCGCAGGAGGCTGGAAGCTGTGTGAGTGGTGTGCGCCTCAAACCCTGAGGTGCCGAGCTCTGGTGGCCAGAGAGGACACAGTGGACAGCAGGTCTCTGGAGCCGAACTTCAAGCCACCAAACCCTAGTGTTGGCCTAGGTGTTGGTTAATGGTGACATATTTTTTTTGGACACAGGTGAGATTTCCTCTGGGGAGTCCCAGAAGTTTGGAGGTGGAGTTTGGTGAGCTGGCATCCAGAAAACCAGGCAATATCAGAGTCACCTAGGGTCATTTAGTGGAGTGGAAGAGCCTGATTCATTTAAATCAAGCCCCCCTCTTAAATTGGCAGTAAATCCACTCCATGGGATTGCAAACTCAGGCTAATGTATACATCAAGCAGGACAGAGGCATATGCTGATGCAGGGTTAAGATTTGATAGACTGTTATCATTGGAATTGCTTCTTCAGTAAGTTGCTGTGGGGCTTCAACAGTGGAGAGGAAATCCAAACCAATTTAAGAAGAAGAAAAAAAGGAGATGGTGGACTTCATTGGCTCACAGAACTCAAGAGCCCAGGGCTGGGTCCAGCTCCAGGGGTCCTCGGATCCAGAAGTCAGCCGATGTCACCTGGGCTTTGCTTCTCTGGCCCTTTCTCCATCTCTTCAAGCGGCAGGGGTAACATTATCAGCTCACCAAACCCAACTGAAAGAGCATCTCCCACCCCACCCCTGTCTCCCCAAAAGGTACAAGGTCCCCAGGAAAACCCTGAAGGCCTGGCCTGGATCCTGGGTCCACCCAACCCCAGTGGCAGCAGGAGCAAGGGAAGAAGGCCATCTCTTTGTAATCAGTAGAAAGGGTTCCTCACAGGAAATGGGGATTTTCTTATAAGAAGGGGGAAGAGAAACAACAGAAAAACTCTTATAGGCTCACTCAAGACTATGGGTGGCCCTGGGAGTCAGAGCGGGGCGGCCGGAGTCTCCAGCGCTGTGTATGCTCAGGATCAAGCAGGTCATCGCGGACTTGTGCAAGGGCCCTGCGGCCCATCCCATTCGGATGGGGGTGAGACAGGGAGGGGGCGAGGGTTGGGTCTGAGAAACTGCATCTGTGAGGATGCACCAAAGAGGAAAGGAGGGCTTATCCTACACCCTGGGAAGGTCCACAGGGCACTTAACAGGCAACACAGGTTGATGGATTAGTTTGGCAGGCATTTCCCACCCACATGGCAGAAATGGACATGATTCTTCCTGAAGCTAAGAAGCAAAGATTAACACTCAGCTTCTCCACATTCTTCGAATGTAGAGAAGCAGGCTGTAATTTTTAAAGCAGCTCAGAGGGAAACCAGGCAGGGAAGCATGTCTGGATTGGGTACATTCGTCACAGTTAATTCTTGGTGGCCTCATTAAATTCTTACACGTCTGTGTGAGGTGTTGACCACAAGTGGCCCCATTTCTTGGGTGAGGAAAGTGAGGTCAGAGAAGTGTTGTATCTGAGGTCTCGGCCAGCAGGTGATTGAGCTGGGCTCTTGGTTTCTGCATATTGTCTTCCATGGAGATTTTTAAGTTGTGTAACAGTGCCTGGGGGCAAACGGCAGGGTGGCAGAGGGTAGCAGCTTGTGAGATTCTGGACTTCCACCCCTGCTTCTCCTTCTCCTCTCTGCCCCATCAGCCAACCAGAATGGCCCTACTTTGTGCTGTGTTAGACATTGAGCTTGCTTGCTTTCTTCCTTTTAAAATTAACTCATTGATTTGGTGTCAAAATAGGATTTTTAAAAATCAGGCATTAAATGAATCCAAGATTTTATCTTATTTTTCAAGACAAATTTGTTGATTTATTTTACTGTTACTGATGATGCTAGAGATCACACTTTGAAGAAGAAATAATGCATTTTGCAATAATAAGATCCTAGATAATTTACATTGTGTTAGAGAAGGTGCTCTTGGTTTGCATTACCTAACTTAAATTTAGGTCTCTAAGAAAAGCACTTGTAAAATCTTGAAATAGCTCTCTATGAAACATTTGTGTTCCTGAAAATTGCTTGCAAATCATATTTATTCATAAATGTATAAGGGGACTGGATAGGAGAACAGGCTTTGGAGCTAAGCATAACTACGTTGGATTCTTGACTGCTAGTTATCACCAAGTCACTTAGCTTCTTTGAGCTTCAGTTTTATTGAGATATAATTGGCATTGAGCTTACTTTTAAGCATGTGTTTGAAGAAAGTGTTCCAACTGCAAAAAGTTTGAAGACCAATGCAATAAGAAGCACATGGTCCCTGGCAGATGAGACCTGGTGGCCAAGTCTGCTTATTGAGTTGATGGGTGTTTGACAGTAGCAGACACTGTGGGTGCCCTGCCCGTATCCCCTCTCATGCCATTGGCCTGACTCCCCAGTGCTGGCCCCCCAGTTTTCTTGCCAGTGGGTTTTCCCTGGCACCTACTTTGTGGAATTAGCACCCAGCCAGCAACCATTGACTGGAGGTGGTATCAATACCCCAACTCCCTCAGTCTCCTGAGGAGGAGGGAGAAAGGACTGGGTGGGTGAAGACCCCTAGAGGTCCCCAGCAGGAGCACGCCCCTTTCACCCCACGCAGCCGCTGGCTTGGTAACATACTTTATTGACACGTGCCTTTTGCTGTGTCCCTTTCCCGCTCCCCTACCAGTCTTCCTAATATCTCCCATAGAGTTATTTGTATTGAAATCCCTGTCTCAGGTTCTCTTTCTGGGGAACCCAAACTGAGACCTTGTCCTATCCCAGGGCCACTGATTCATCTTTAAATGGCCCACTGGCACTTCTGTCCCTTCTTTGTGGCAGTGGGCATGCTGAAACTTCCCCTCAGTGTTGATTAGTGACTTGAATTATTTATTCCTGGGCACTCCTGTCGCCAGGCCATCCCAGTTCCTCCAGCCCAGCACACAGGGCATAGGGGGTCCATTTAGACCAGTGGTTCTCACCCCAGGAGGATTTTGCTTCCCAGGGGACAGTTGTGAATGTCCTGGGGTGCTCCTGGCATCTGGTAGAACTAGAGGCTGCTGAGCATCATACAATGCACTTCCAGTATCTGGCCTGGAAGGCAATAGTGCCTAAGTTCAGAAATGTTCCAGACAATGGCAGCCAGTTACTTGGCATGATTCTTAGGCAGGAGGGGGTCCCATTCCTCAGAACAGACCCTCCAGAGCAAACATGGCTCTGGGGACTCCCTGGGCGGCCCATGGCAAGGCCACGGTGAACAGAGGGGACTAGTTCCTTGCTGAGAACATGCCGGCATCCTCAAAGTCTTAATGAATTCCCCGGAAGGAGCCTCAGAGAAGTAGCATCAGAACCTAGTCTTGGCTGCTTGACTGCACAGGCTAGAGTGGCAAACTCTAAAAATTGCAAGTTATGAAAAGCAAGCAGCATGTTCCTGTCTGGAAGGAAAAAAGAAAAATTGGCCGTTGGAGGAGCTGCAGCCCTAATGCCCTACCGCAGGAGGCCACCATCTGCATTTCTATGAATCTGCAGAACAGGTGGCCCAGAAGGTAAACCTGGGCACCCAGCCAGGCATGCAGGGAGGGAGGGGCTGAGCTGGAGGGGAGGGGGCTCCGCCCGGGGGTGCGGGCTTCCACCTGAGCCAGACTAGCTGTCTGCATTGGGGACTGACCTAGCCCGCTCTCCTGCCGGCCTCCAGGTGGCCCTGCAGGTGTGCCCTGTCCCTCCTATTGACGGCCTGGGTAGAGCCTGCACCCTTCCAATCTGTTGGGAGTTAGCCTGTGGGATGCTGGAGAGGTGGTATGTTTCTGGTGGTAGTTCCTCCTGTGTCTCCCTGTGTAAACAGCCCTCAGGCTGGCTGTGTATTTTACCAGTGCTTAAGCTTCTACAGGGCACACAGATCAGCCAATAAAATTCAGACTCTGACCCACAGGTCTGGGGTGGGGGCTGAGACTGTTTTTCTGACAGGCTCCCAGGTGATGTCCATGCCCCATCCAGAACCACACTGGATAGCAAAGTGTCACACCTCAATTTAAAAAAAGGGAGAGGAAGCCCAGTATAAACACAACTTTCAGTTCATTTCTAATGCGAAGCTTCTGTCCTCTGCGGCCTTGAGACTGCCCCTGGCCCGAGTGGGGATGGGGCCGCGGTCTGGCTCTCTGGTGTGCTGTTCACTTTCACCCTGCCTCCACCATCTGGAAGGGTTTGGAACAAGGCTCAAAGGCCTTTTTTGTACCAAGCCTAGTGTTGACGGTAGCTCTCCCTTCTGGCAGATGCCCTGACCCTGCTCTCTCTGCACAGTGCTCCCCAGGCACTTCCACCCCAGCCTCTCCAGCTGCACCCTCTGCTGATCTTGGCTCCTGGCCTTGGTGCACACCCCGGCGGCTCCCTGGCCTTGGCAGGCAGCCCCCCAGAGTTCCCTGGGTGACCAGGGGTATGTAGGTTTCCTGAATGTCTTAGCTTGGGAGCTTGGGCTGCCATAACAAAGTCCCATTGATTGGCTTAAATAACAGACATTTCTCATAGTTCTGGAGGCTGGAGGTCCGAGGTCAAGGTGCAGGCTGATACAGTCTCAGGGGAGAGCCCTCTTCCTGGCTTGCAGATGGCCACCTTCTTGCTGTGTCCTCACGTGCTAGAGAGAGAATGAACTTTCTGGTGTCTCCACTTACAAGAACACTTAAGCCTATAGATCAGGGCCCCACCCTTATGAACTCACTAACGTTCATTACTTGCTTGCCCCAAATAGTCACCTTCAGGGTTAGGGCTTCAACACATGAATGGGAAGGGGACAGGGGCGGTGGGGAAGTCCATGCAGAGAACTGCCCCTGCCCGACATGCAGGCTGCCCTCCTTTGCTCTGCCGCTGCCGGCTGCACCTGCCAGCCACCTGCCTTAGCTTTCTCTGAAGGACCAACGCCAGGCCTATCCTTACATACCCCAAACTCTTGGGGTCTCCTATTGGGCACTACCAAGGACTCCAGTACTGCTTAGGGGAGCCTCTGAGCTTCTGCAGCTCTGCAGAGATCCAGCCAAGGAGGGGGTGTCTGTGCCCTCATCCTGCAAGCCCCCCCCAGCCTACCCAAAAGCTCCTCCTGGGCTTCCCTCTGGTTGGATTGGGAGGCACAGGAAAGGCTGCCTCTTTCTTCACTCATGGGAACGTGCCGTGGTACCTGCCGCTGCAGCCAGTCCCCTCCAGAAACCACCAGCCTTCCCTCACAAAGGTAGTGGGTTGATGGGTTTGACAATTAATATCCTATTTGGTCTTTAAAATAAAATAAGCACTTACTTACGTCATACTTGCCCAATGCCGTAAGTTGTTCTGGTTAGAAGTTGTTCTGTGTTACATATATTATTGTATAGGATTTTTATAGGAATCCTGTCAAATAGAATAGCCTCATTTTACAAATGAGAAAATCAAGGCACAGAGAGGTTAGGTGACCTGCTGAAAGTCACACAGCTAGTTTGTGGCCCAGCTAGGACTTGAATATCCCAGCAGTTGGGCTCCAGAGCCAGTGCCTCTAACCATTGCCGTCTGTGGCCTCGCAGAAGCTAGGAAGTAAGTGTCAGCACCTCTCTCATGAGTGAGGAAATGAGGCTCAAGGGAGGAAATGACTTTGCTGAGTTTACACAGCCCAAAGGTGGCAAAGATCAGACTCTGAGTCTCATGACCCCAAGTCTAGTGCTCCTTCCTGGGGATACCACTTGGGCTGTTTGCTAAAGAGTTCTTCTTCACCCCCTTCCCCTGTCATTTGGGCTTTTGAAAGCTCTGCAGTACAGTGAGGCATACAGAATTACTCCCAAGCTGGCTGCAAACATACTTCCCTCGCCGGAGGCCTCTGGGATGTCTGGGGTAGGCTTCCTGAAGAACTGAGCCCAGCCCCCACCTCCCCCTTGGATAGAGCCCTGAACACACCGGCAGGGGTTTGTCCCCCACATGCTTCTCTGGAGCTCTTGTCTGACTGAGTATTCTCAGATGCCTGGAGCACTCAGGCGCCCCAGGTCCCCATCTTTCCTATGCCCCTGCTGCTCCCCCCTCCCCACCCGACACCCCGGCCCTCGTGCCCCTCCATTCTTCATCCAGCAGGGCTGTCATCCTTGCCTGGCGCCTGGCAAGGGGACTCTGGCTCCCCAGAGTCGCAGAGCCCATGGACAACTGTGCGCCCTGCTGGCCTCTCTGATGAGCACTCTCATTCATAATAACAGCAGCAGCCTGTTAACAACAAGAATTAAAATGCCACTTCACCATGTGGCTCATTCAGCTCCCTGCTTCTTCACTCCGTTGACCATTTTAAATTAAAAGGAGACAGGCTGGTTGCCAATTAAAACCCACTAAAACATTAGCTCCTGTCTAAAGGTTTTATATCACTGGTACCTGACAGAGGCTCTGTACATATTTGTGGAGCTAATTGATGGGTAAGTCATCTTTCCAAGGACACTTTGACAGAGCATTCTGGAAGATGCAAGAGCCTTCCTTCCAGGAAGCAATCTCCCATGGTGGAATCTCAGGCATCATACGAGCTGCCAAGGATCAGGGCGCCAGCCTAGGTCCTGCACCCTCACCTCCCTCCCTGGGTGCCTCACACACCTTGGAGGACAGAGCAACCATTGAATTTGATAATTTCATTTGTGTTGTATTTATAAGTGCATGACAATATACTGTGACAATGTATCATGATAGAGCCACAAAAATTTGCCCTCATCTCATTAGTTCATCCGATTTATGTGTCAGCTGGCCCTGCCCTCAGGAGCTTCATGACGCACCCTCGGTCCCCTGACACCACAGCCTTGATGTCCAAAGCCCTTCCCACTAATTTCCAGGCGGCTGGCATCCAGGTCGCCAGCCTGCACATCTGGCTGTGTTGGCCATGTGTCCCACACCAGTCCCACCAGTGACACCCAATCGCTCCTCAGTGTTCACCTCCTCCAGGCACGAGCAGAGCCCTCTGAATGCGAGTTGCTCTAATGGAAGTTGTTGGAGTTGTATGCTAGGTCGCTTCTCAGAGTACCCAGGCATCCTCCCGTATGCTCAGCCCCCTTCTGGTTTCGCTTTCCTGTTGGCAGCAAAAGGACACATCATTCTTCTCGGTTTTCATGCAGACCATGTCTCCCCACTGCCTCAAGTACATCTTCAAGTTCAAGCACTTATCCAGGCTTCCAGAGCAGTGGTTCTCAAGGTGTGGGCCACAGCGTAGCAGCCTGAGCACCACCTGGAAGGGTGTCTTGGAAACTGGGGTGGGCCCAGCAATCCATAGTTAAATGCCCTCTGAGGAATTGTGATGCACATTCAAGTTCAGGAGTCTGTGGTCCAGACAATCAGTGTTCTTCCCCTTGGGAGGTTTCTAATGAATCAGAACTTCTCCCTGTTATGAAGGTTTCAAGGGGAGTTGGCTTTTGGGGAGGCAGCTCAGCTTCTCCCGGGAACCTCCCTAATTAGCCAGCAGAATGTGGGCTTGTAGTCATCAGGCCTGGGTTCTGCTGTCTCTGCCACTTAGAGCCTGTGCAACAACCCTGGGGAGGGTGGTTCACCCCTCTGAGCCTCAGTTTCTTCCTCAAATGATATTCTTTGTTCTACATCCTCCAAGGATTCTTGGAGTCTCAAGATGAAAGATGCAGACGTTCTTCATAAACCATAAATCCAAGAAGAGTGGGGCTTCACTTGTGACTTTCAGGCTTTCTTCCAGTGGTCGGTCTCCTTTCCTCTGAAAGCCTGGGTCTGCTACTGACCAGAACAGCATTGGGGGAAGGACACAGGGCCTGCTGGGAAACTGGGTTTGAAGATAGAAGCCCATGGGGTGTGAGTAACGCTGGCCAGAAGGCCCGCTGTCTGTGTGACTTTGGATAAGGCAAATTCTGCTGTCACTTATGGCTCCCCAGGCAGTTCCTCCCTTGCACACCACACCTTCCCAGAACGCTGAGCTGAAGGGAAGAAAGAAAAAGTGAGAGAACAGAAGAACCCTACCCAAATTCCTTGATGAGTTGAGGCTGAAAAATCACCCACTCTCACTACCCTACTGACTTAGCAGCGCTTTTAATTATTCTGAGCTTCTTGTATTCATGTACCCCTGAAAATACACATTTTCTATAATTACAACCCTAACTTGCATACATTTTTCTGTCCTTTTTTGTGCTAGGCATAGTCAACGTTTTTAAATTTGTTACATAGTCGTCACAATTGTCATATTATATAGTTCTAGGATATTCCATTAGGTGGACACTATAATTTGTTGAACTGTTTCCATAATGTGGACATATAGATTGTTTTTAAAGTATTTTTAGGCACAGCATTAAGTTATGTTGCAGTGGCAACATCTTTGGACATTGGGCTTCTGGATTTGTTTAGAAAAATTCCATGGAGTGTGATCACTGGACCATAGGGTATCAATAATTTTATAGTTCTAGGAATACTTTAAATTGCTTTCCCAAGTACTCTGCCTTTAGCAATATTTGAGCTTGCCAATTTTCCATCATTGGGCATTATTGTTACTTATTATTTTTGCTGATTTAATATATGTCATGTAACACATGATGGTTTCTGCTTACGTTTCTTTTGTTATTGGTGATGCCAAACACTTTTTTTTCTATGCTGTTTTTTAGTTTCTATTCTTTCTTGGGGAAATATCCTCCTTGTGTCTTTTCCACATTTATCTCATATTTTAATGATCTCTATTAGTTCTTTATGTGGATCTTAACTGTCTGATTACTTATTGGTGTTAATAATTTCCCCCTGGCTCAACCTATGATCATATAATTCTGTGTACCTCCAACTTACAATGCTTGATAAATGCATGGTGTAGCCAGAAGCTGAGCACTTGGAATACTGGAAGTTTAATTTGCAGTGAAATGAATTGGCTTGCAATTCTGTCTGTGGTCTTGGTAGGAATGGATTTCTGAGTGCCTGATGTCTCAAGTCTGGTGCCAACTGTGCGGTTCCGCATTCTCCCTCTGTTCCCCTGCTTTCCCCATTTCCTCTCAGTTGTACTAACTCTTCAGCTACAGAAAAACCCAAGGAAGTATCCCTCAAGTAGACAGTGAGCTTGGCTGCTGCCATCAGTCTCTGCACTGGCAATGACCCTCGAGATCTGACTCCCTTCACTACCTCCCGGGACACTCCCACCTCCCCGGGGTTTCCTCCCAGGTCCCTGGGCCCCAGGTAGGGCCAGCTCTGTCTACTGAGTTGCCTGTTTGGCCAAGGAACCCATTGAGCCATGCAAACAACCCTTAAGGGGTGGCTTTCAAAATAATCCCTCCGTGATTTGTGCCTCTTGCCATCTGGTCAATTTCCCCTTCCACCAGAGCACCTGGGCACCTGCTTCCTCCACTGAGGTTGTGCTAGAATATAAGGAGCACTGGACTTGGAGTCTGCAGCCAGGCTGTGGGTCTTCCTTGTGCTCACTAGCTCTCTAACCTGAGAGGGTCCTTGATGACTTCACTGAGCCCCCTCATCTCAAGGGTCCATTATAACCCAAAGTCATCCAGGGTTCAACCTGGAAGGGCTTTGCGTGCATTACCCACTGAAGCCACCAGCAACCCTTGGAAGCTGGTTCTATTTATTATCCCCAGTTTACAGTGGAGGTGACTCAGTTTCAGAGAGGATAGGGGAAGCGATCTGAAGGGGAGTCTCAGGGAAAACAGGCTGAACGTTGTCTCAACGTTGTTTTGCATGAATATTCCCAGAGCAATCCACAGAACATAACCATTCTAGTCTGATTGCTTTGTAACTCCTGTAGCTTTTGTTTGCTGTTAGTCAAAGGGTTGCCTAGAAGTGAGGGGACTCTGTGGGCTCCCACACTGGGAAGGGGTGGGAGTACCTGCAGGAACCAGGGCCCCAGGGAGGAAGCAGGGCTTTGATGGCACGGGAGCCTTGTTCTGACTCTCTCCCATCACTCTCAGGTTGCTTCTAGTCTCCAAAAGGCTCCATTTTTTCCTGTGGCCAACAAGCTTTCTGCACAGGGCAGAGAAGATAGTCACTGGGTCTTAGCTTCAAATTCTAGTTAGGAGCCCAGAAGCGGGGCTTCTAATGTCCAAATCTGGAAAACCTAGGGGAGGGTCTGTTGGCCTGACTTGGGTCACACTAGCTGGGTCTGGGCCATGGGGTTCTGTGATTGGTCAGATTGGGATCACATGCTTATTTGTAGCCATGGGCCAGGCATGGGGTGGGCCTCCCCCATGCCCTCAACAGACAGGAGTATTAGGAATACTTGCCTGGGGACAGTCGGTCATGTACCCACCATCCAGCCCCTCGTGTCTATGCTGTGTCCTCTTGAAGTGGCAATTTTGGATTCTAGGAAAACTTGCACAGTGAGGCTTACTTGGGGGAAGTGATTTTTATCCTTCTGTTTATTCCCAGTGGAATGAAAAACTGTGTTGAGTTTTGAGTTCTTATTAAATCCGTTTGGGCTCACCCCTAGCCGCGGGAGAGCTCATGTGTAACAGTCCACATAATGAGGGTCTGCAAACACTGGTGGGTCACTGGCACGACTTGTGGCCTTGCAGTGTTGCAAGATCTTGGTGTTCCAAAATTCTAGAATTCTGTAGCTGAGAGAAAGTGCAAGACTTCACTTTACCTCGCTTCCTGCCCTCAGGCAGGTCTCTTTTCTTCCTCAACTCCAACAGGGCCTGCATCTTCTTTTGGCCTCTTTTGGAGAACATGGTAGGCATTTTTCCGTTTTGGCTCCTCAGAGTCCACATCATGCCCTCCTTACCTCTTGTCCACAGACCACCATCCTCTTCAAAGGGTGATCAGTTGTCCCAGTTTGCCCAAGACTGAGGGAGTCCCAGGTCGTGGGGCTTACTGTTTAAAAGCTGGAACTGCCCAGGTAAATCAGGACGAGTTGGTCACACTATGCTAAAAGTGTCACCACTCACTTCCTGGCCTCCCTAGCAGCTAGGGGCAGGCACATGACCTGGCATCCTCCCAGCAGATGCAGCCACACTTTGATTTGGAGGCCGGCATGTGGAGTATTGGGCAGGTGGAAGTGGCTGTGACCAGAGCCAGTTTCAAGTGGCAGTGATCCTCGTGGCAATGCTGTGGGGATTTGGGGTGTAGTGGGAGATGTCTGCACCCAGTGGCAGTCGCTGTAGCATCTTCATTAGGCCAGTGCAACGTGATTTCAGGTGCTGATCCTGGCTGTGCAAACCTAATCCTCTGACCCTCCTGGAGATTCTGTGAACTATCAAGTAACGTTTTAATTCATCAGTTCTCTGCTTAGATCAATCTATTGGTTGGGTGCTTCTGTAGTGTTTCATCAGCTCATGTGGAAGACATGCTTCCTGTTTTCCAGCTTGATGCTTTTCCATTTGTTCAGCCCTCTGGGTACCTGGAGAAAACAGTAGGTCAGCATCTTTTCTATTAAAAAACAAACTAAAAACAGTGTTTACAACCAAAATTATTTTGTATTTTTCCTTCATCACCATTCAGATCATACTAATTTTTCCTCATTGGACTAGAACCTTCTTTCATTCTCACCACTTATGTTTTGTAAATTTCATTCTCCACAAGGACTCAATGGTGCAGAGAATCCCATTTTATGCTTCTTGTTACTGAGAAATATGAAAACTCTGAGTAACCTGCCTCCCTACATTTGGATTTCAAGTCTATAAAACATGACCCAAACTGAGGGTGGGTCCCTGTGAGCTGGGTGGTATCCCAAGGTTGGTAATTTTAATTATTGTTTTAAAAAAAAATTTTGCAAGCTTGTGTCTGCTGCCCACACCTGCTGAAACATGGCTGTTCAGGAGGCCACATCTTGGCTTTGCCCCTTGGTCTCTGAGTAATTCCCTGAGCCTCAGTTTCCAGTGATAAAATGGGGCTAAAATGCTCTGCTCATTGGGCTGTGGGAAGAACAGAATGTGATGGATGGTGATAATAATTACTGCTATTTTATTATGATAGCACAATAACATAATAGTCCCCCCTAATCCACATTCTCACTTTCCATGGTTTCAGTTACCCGTGGGCAACCATTGTCCAGACACAGAGGACCCTCCTCCTGACGATGGTCAGAAGGTCAGCAGTGGCCTGACACCGCATCCCAAAGCCTTGGTCCTTCCCCTCACTGCATCTCATCCCGTAGGCATTTCATCACCTCACATCATCACAAGAAGGGTGAGTACAGGACAATAAGATATTTAAGAGAGACAGAAAGAGGCCAAATTCCCATCCTTTTATTACAGTATATGTTTTTAATTGGTCTATTCTTAGTTACAGTTGTTAATCTCCTACAATGCCTAATTATAAATTAAACTTCATCATAGGTATGTATGTGTGGGAAGACTATAACATCTATAGGGTGTGGTGCTCTCTGGGGTTTCAGGCATCCAGTGGGGGTCTGCACCCCCGTGGGTAAAGGGGGGCTGCTGTAATTATTATTACAGCATGATGGCTGAGCATGGATTCTGGAGGCAGACTTCTGGGTTCAGATCTTGGCTCTGACACTCACTAGCTGCATGACTTGGAACACGTTCCTCAGTTTCCTCATCTTCAATATGGACATAGTAATCATAGTACCTATCCCAGGAACGCTGGGAGGCTTGAATGCGGTAACACATGCACCTTGCTTTTAACAGTGAGTGGCACAGCGTCATTCAGTTGCTCTTATCACTCTTGCCACCAGCACCCTCATCATTCCTTTAAAGGTTCCACTCTTAGCCTGGAGCACCCTCATCCCCCATTGCACTTGATATCTGCCCTTGGTGGTCAGACTGTGCCAAAATCCCAAACTTCAATTGAAAAATAGCCCTCCATATATACTTGACATTTTACCTGATACATATCTGCATTTGCGGCTTATACTGAGTAAATATGATGACAACCAGAAACTTGCCCAACTCAGTGAGAATGAATATTTTAAAATCTACTTTGATAGTCTAATGAAGAAGTCGAAACAGGCAATAAGACTCTTTAAAGAAGGCAAGGAGAGGATGTATGAAGAACAATCACAGGAGAGGTTCCCTTAGAATTCCAAAATACAGAGTGAGGCTAAAATGTGCTGTTGTACTGGAGTGCTGGGACATTCACTCTACAGACTATAAAAGAAACTTCTTAGAATGCTCTCATGGTTGTTAGGCAGAAGAGTATTCTATTTAGTAGAATGACTCTTTTCTAATCTGTATGACACACTATTGGGAATATTATAAATTCTCTGAACAAATTTGATTCTGTGAATACTGTCATGGGGACATTAGTATTACTAAGGTAAGAATACAGGGGACAGTAATGGTAGAAGAAGTAAACTAGCACTGCCCTGAGTGATTATGTACTTTATTGAAGAAAATTATGCTGAGTGAGTATGTGAGTCAAATGTTTATTTTGATGTTCCTCTTGGGTCAGAAATAAACTTCTTTGTGGATTTGTTTTAAATGTAAGGACAAAAAAACAAGGCAGTAGCCATTGTAGATGAGGTCATAGGTCACTGATGGCATTGAAAGGGGACTGACATGTTTAATCCCAGGACTGGACACTTTTTTTTCTTTTTTGTAGATAATTATTTTTTATTGAAGGGTAGTTGACACACAGTATTACATTAGTTTCAGGTGTATGACACAGTGATTCAACATTTATCTACATGATAATTCTAGCTACCAGCTATCACCATACAAAGTTGTTACAATATTTTGACTATATTCCTTATGCTATACATTACATCCCGGTGACTTATTTATTTCACAACTGGAAGTCTGTACTTTTTTTTTTTTTTGAGAGGGCATCTCTCATATTTATTCATCAAATGGTTGTTAACAACAATAAAATTCTGTATAGGGGAGTCAATGCTCAATGCACAATCATTAATCCACCCCAAGCCTAATTTTCATCAGTCTCCAATCTTCTGAAGCATAATGAACAAGTTCTTACATGGAGAACAAATTCTTACATAGTGAATAAGTTACACGGTGAACAATACAAGGGCAGTCATCACAGAAACTTTCGGTTTTGATCATGCATTATGAACTATAAACAATCAGTTCAAATATGAATATTCGTTTGATTTTTATACTTGATTTATATGTGGATACCACATTTCTCTCTTATTATTATGATTTTTAATAAAATGCTGAAGTGGTAGGTAGATGCAAGATAAAGGTAGAAAACATAGTTTAGTGTTGTAAGAGAGCAAATGTAGATGATCAGGTGTGTGCCTGTAGACTATGTGTTAATCCAAGCTAGACAGGGGCAATAAAACATCCATGGATGCAGAAGATTTCTCTCAGAACAGGGGGGGAGAGGTTCTAAGCCTCACCTCTGTTGATCCCCAATTTCTCACCTGATGGCCCCCCTGCGACTGTGCCTGTCTTAGGTTGTTCCTCCCTTGAGGAATCTTACCCGTCTCTGGCTAACCAGTCACCTTCCGGGGCCATACAGGGAAATGTAAAGTTGGTAAGTGAGAGAGAAGCCTTATTGTTTGAAAAGGTTAGCTTTTTACTTCCTTGCATATTTATGCCCTGTGGCTTCTATGCCCAGCATTTGTCTTGAGGTCTCTTTACCACTTGGAGGAATTATGATACTTGGTAAATTTGATATGAGGCACGAATTCTATTTAAGGGTTGTAATTAGGAAGGAAGAAGAAATGCTATAGAAGTAGCAGGCGGAAGAAAACATGGGAAGATTGATTATTTCTTTGACCTATCTTCTTGTAGAGTAACTTCAGCATGTATAGGTTTTAAACTACTAATTAAATTGCGCACACACATTAACATAATAGGAGTACAGTTACATAACCAAAGCAGACCTATAATTACCAGCCATCTCCAGTGAAACCAAGAAAACCAGTTAGGCACCTTAGGCATTTGTGAAAACTTATCTATGATATAGTGGATATTGTCCAACTGAACTTGAACAGTCTGAGAGAAATCAGACAAATTAAAACAACCCATTACTGGGGACTATTCACATCCCACATGTTCTTTTAACAGTAGATAGTCTGTAGTTGTAAGATTTTGGAGCGCTACAACTTGCACTTCTCCTAATTCTTGGTTGAGTTCCAACAGTATAGATCCAGTCAAATTTGTTGTTTTACTGAATGCACAGGCCAGCTTAGATATTTCCTTCTTCATTCCCATGGCAAGTCCAGGAACCGAGGGGATGAATGCAGCTACAGCTGTAGCAGTGCCTGGATCTTTGTTGAGGTTTTTTGATGATCATCTTCTGGTATGAGTCTTCCAGAGAGTGCTGATGTTGGAAGTTCTTCTTCATATCGTATCTTAGTTCATTTTCTGGGTAGCCAAATTAGGCTTTGATCCTCTGTATAAACACAAACAGACCCTTTGCCTACACTTTTATATGCCCTTTATACCATTGTGTAGAACTCATTGGAGGTCACCACACAGGAACTGCTTTTTTTTTTTTAAGAGAAAGGGATATTATCAGAAAAATGTACCTCCATGGCCGATCATCTGACACCCTTTAAGTGGTCAAAATTAAGGATATTTAAAGCATGCATTAATCGTTGATTTACAGTTAGTTTTATCCTATCAGGGAGTAATCCCCCTTTTCTTTCTTTTTTTTTTGTTATCATTAATCTACACTTACATGACAAATATTATGTTTACTAGGCTCTCCCCTATACCAGGTCCCCCCTATAAACCCCTTTACAGTCACTGTCCATCAGCATAGCAAAATGTTGTAGAATCACTACTTGTCTTCTCTGTGTTGTACAGCCCTCCCCTTTCTCCCCCCCACCATGTATGCTAATCTTAATACCCCCCTTCTTCTTCCCTCCCCCTTATCCCTCCCTACCCACCCATCCTCCCCAGTCCTTTTCCCTTTGGTACCTGTTAGTCCATTCTTGGGTTCTGTGATTCTGCTGCTGTTTTGTTCCTTCAGTTTTTCCTTTGTTCTTATACTCCACAGATGAGTGAAATCATTTGGTATTTCTCTTTCTCCGCTTGGCTTATTTCACTGAGCATAATACCCTCCAGCTTCATCCATGTTGCTGCAAATGGTAGGATTTGCCAGGACTGGAGACTTTAATAGGGAGATATTCCAATTGTCCAATCTTTACACACATCAAAAAAAAATCCAAATTTAAATATTCTAAAAAAGGTAATCACAGTTATTTATAATGGCAAAACGTCAGAAATAAAGTACACATATGTTTATAATAGAAAGCTGTATAGCAATGATAATGTGTAAGAATTTCTAATGTGGGAAATTGCTAATGATACAAACTAAAAAAGGCAAGTGAAAAAGTTGTTAATATACGATGATCACCAACAGAAAATATTCTTTGCATAGCGAAAGGACAGGAAAGATATACTCAGTGATTATGACTTTGATGACTATAGGAGTCAGTAGTTAATGGCAACTAGTGGCTCAGCTCAGGTGTGAAACAACAGGGAGTGGTGGGGACTGTGGCAAATGGAGAGGACATGCCCTCTAGAATATGGGGGTCCCAGCCAGTGGTTGCCAATGCATTGCTAGCTCTTCACATTTTTTCAAGAGAAGCTGAAAATTATGGTATCTGTGCAAAATCCTCCAATTTTTCAATTTTAGCCATTTATACTTTTACACTTACTTACACTTTAAAAAACAGCTTTGGTCAAATCAAAATGTTGGTTTGGCCTTGGACTTTGTTCCACCAATCTCTCACCTTTGAATTGTGCCAACATACTGACACCAGGTGCCTCTGAGAAGTATGCTTACTGAAATGTTTAATTTTTCTTCGATCATAGCTTTGGTCATTTCCCAATTTTATAAATCAATACATAGCATTTATAGAATTAAAAACAATGAATGACCCTAACCCTGAGAATTGGGATGTGTGTGTATATGTGTGTGTGTGTGTGTGTGCACATGAGTATTGACCAGAGAATTCTGGGCAACTCCAGAACCTTCTGAGCTTCAGTTTCCTCATTTGTGAAATGCGGAGAGGAGTTTCTGCTCTGCTTACCTTATAAGATTGAGAATCAAAGGAGATGTCAAATTGAGAGGACCTTGCAAATAATAAGGGGCTGGGTGGGGGCAAGATTAAGTATCTCAAAAACAGATGTCCTGTAAGTCTAGGGAAACGGGGAGGAGGAGAGTCAGTCAGCCTCTGCCAGCTGCTGGGAAGCACGTGGCTTTGTCAGGTGTGGGTGCTCAGAACAGCCTGGCTCTGCGCCCAACTAGCTGTGGCACCAGTGCAAGCAGTCATAATTATTGCTGTAACTGGTGTGGTGTGTGTTCACTGTGTGCCCATGCGCTGTTAAGCACTTTGAATGCATTGTACCTTTCTGAACTCAATTCCTCACTTTAGAAAGGGATAATCATAGTCCTTATTTCAAAGTGCCCTGTTGAAGATTAATTCAGCTAACCCAAGCAAAATGCAAAAACATCAGCACCCTTTGAGTTCAGAGCCGGGATTCACCGTTAGCGGAACCTATTTATTTTCACCTGCTCCCATGGATACAAGGATGCTAAATGGGTGTTGAGTGTGAGTAGATGACTCATTCAAAGTGTGTAATTTCCCCCTTTCTAATACTTATTCAGAATATGTATTTTTTTTCTTTTCTTGGTTTCCTAAAGGAAAGAAGCTCATTCCACTCACTGAGGTAGTTTTTAAGTGGGAAGTAAAATCTGACCCATATTCTGTTTTTGGAAAATTGTTCCAGGGGTACCCTGAGAACAATCCAGCCTCGCCCAACACTTTCCAAAGCCGCTGCTTAGTACCTGCAGGAGCTTTGATAGGCTTTTTTTATGCTTATGGTGTCTACTTGTTTTTCCAGCAAAATTGGGGGTGGGGAGTAAGCACTTTTATATAAATGACCTTGTCAGATAGCCAGAATATCTCTAAATGCCAAATATATGCATATACGTATCTCTATCGACATTTCAGTAAATGGTTTGTGTAATTTATCCTTTTAACATGGGGTGTTTTTAATTACCAAGCTCTAGCATAGGCATCTCACATACATTATTTGGTCTTTAACCATGATAGAAACCATATAAAATGGATAATATGATTACCTTTTAGCATATGAGAAAAATAGGCTCAGAGAGGGGAAGTAGTTTTCCCACATCACACAGCAAGTAAGTGGGAAGACTGAGATTCAGTGCCAGGACTAACTGGTGCCAAAAAAAGTTAGATTTTTTTGTGTGTTTGCCACAGTAGAGTATCAAAAACAATTATTTTGATGACATCCTTCCGTAAGTTAGAATCCACCCTACCTAACCCAAGAGACCCATCAGAGTTAAGAACACACAGATCTGCCTTTAGGCTGCATTAAATAGTGGGATGGGAGCATAGGCCGCCATTATCTGTGTACAGGGAGACAAACAGAATTGGTCCCAAGGACAGCTGGATTCCTGGGATCGCTGTGCCCCTGACAATTCATCCCTGACACCATTGGTCAACCCTGGAAGTGCAGTCAAGCCTCTCCCCTCATTGTTATGTCCCCTCCTGCTTCCCTTGGGTGCTGCTGACTATGGCAGCAGACACCCCTTTGCCTAAATTTCTATGGCTCCTATCAAATATGGATCCATATTTACTGCAAAGATTGGGTGTAATTTCTTCGGGGTGGGTTATGTCTTTTAAAAATACTGAGCAGTGCCGCGACAGCCCTCTTGCTTTGAAAAACATTTGAGTCAAAAATAGTGCAGCAGGAACAAAGTTACTGCTATACTTAACAGCCCCCCTGCCGTCTTGAAGGATCTTGTGGTTCTTGCTCTGACTCTGGTTGTGGAGCGCATGCTGCCGAGGGCATGGGGGCCCCCCTGGAGCCAGAAGGGGGTGGAGAAGTGGCCACAGGAGAGTGGGTGAGCAGGTGGGTTCAGAAGGCAGGTGGGGGCTGAGATGAATAAACGGGAGGCCATCACTGTGGGTTAGGAACTTGGAGACAAGGAATACAGCGGGGAGATAGAGGAAAAGTTTTTGAGCAGGGACTGTAAGAGCCCCAGAAGTAAGCTGGGGGGAAAAGGAGTTCCCACATGTTTTTTGTGTTTTTTATTTGTATCATTACTCTACAATTACAGGAGGAACATTATGCGTACTAGACTCCCCCCATCACCAAGTTCCCCCCACAAACCCCATTACAGTCATTGTCCATCAGCGTAGTAAGATGCTATAGAATCACTATTTGTCTTCTCTGTGTTGCACATCCCTCCCCATGCCCCCCCACATTATACATGCTAATCATAATACCCCCTTTCTTTTTTACCCCCACCTTATCCCTCCCTTCCCACCCATCCTCCCCAGTCCCTTTTCCTTTGGTAATTGTTAGTGCATTCTTGGGTTCTATGAGTCTTGTGTTTTGCTCCTTCAGTTTTTCCTTTGTTCTTATACTCCACAGATGACTGAAATCATTTGGTACTTGTCTTTCTCTGCCTGGCTTATTTCACTGAGCATAATACCCTGTAGCTCCATCCATGTTGTTGCAAATGGTAGGATTTGTTTTCTTCTTATGGCTGAATAATATTCCATTGTGTATATGTACCACATCTTCTTTATCCATTCATCTACTGATGGACACTTAGGTTGCTTCCATTCCTTGGCTATTGTGAATAGTGAATAGTACTGTGATAAACATAGGGGTGCATTTGTCTTTTTCAAACTGGGCTGCTGAGTTCTTAGGGTAAATTCCTAGGAGTAGAATTCCCGGGTCAAATGATATTTCTATTTTGAGTTTTTTGAGGAACCTCCATACTGCTTTCCACAACGGTTGAACTAGTTTACATTCCCACCAGCAGTGTAGGAGGGTTCCCCTTTCTCCACATCCTCACCCACATTTGTTGTTGTTTGTCTTTTGGATGATGGCCATCCTTACTAGTGTGAGGTGATATCTCATTGTGGTTTTAATTTGCATTTCCCTGATGACTAGTGATGTGGAGCACCTTTTCATGTGTCTGTTGGCCATCTGAATTTCTTCTTTGGAGAAGTTTCTGTTCAGCTCCTCTGACCATTTTTTTATTGGATTATTTGCTTTTTGTTTGCTGAGGTGCATTAGCTCTTTATATATTTTGGATGTCAAGCCTTTATCAGATCTGTCATTTATGAATATATTCTCCCATACTGTAGGATGCCTTTTTGTTCTATTGATGGTGTCCTTTGCTGTACAGAAGCTTTTCAGCTTGATGTAGTCCCACTTGTTCATTTTTGCTTTTGTTTCCCTTGCCCAGGAAGATATGTTCATGAAGAAGTTGGTCATGTTTAGGTCCAAGAGATTTTTGCCTGTGTTTTTTTCTAAGAGTTTTATGGTTTCATGACTTATATTCAGGTCTTTGATCCATTTGGAGTTTACTCTTGTGTATGGGGTTACACAGTGATCCAGTTTCATTCTCTTACATGCAGCTGTCCAGTTTTGCCAACACCAACTGTTGAAGAGGCTGTCGTTTCCCCATTATATGTCCATGGCTCCTTTATCGTATATTAGTTGACCATATATGTTTGGGTTAATATCTGGACTCTCTATTCTATTCCACTGGTCTGTGGCTCTGTTCTTGTGCCAGTACCAAATTGTCTTGATTACTGTGGCTTTGTTAGTAGAGCTTGAAGTTGGGGAGCAAGATCCCCCCCTGCTTTATTCTTCCTTCTTAGGATTGCTTTGGCTATTCAGGGTCTTTTGTGGTTTCATATGAATTTTAAAACTATTTGTTTCAGTTCATTGAAGAATGCTGTTGGGATTTTGATAAGCATTGCATTGAATCTGTAGATTGCTTTAGGCAGGATGAGTTCCCACATGTTTTGATGGACATCCTGCAACTGAATGGCCTTTTGGAGCCTTTTGAGGAGATTTCTGTCAAGATTAAATGTACTGATTCAAATACTTACCTTACTTTTCATAACAATGTATTTTTTAAATAATCTAATAAAAATCAAAGGGAAAACCTCAGCAAATGTGTGTGTGTGTGTGTGTGTGTGTGTGTGTGTGTGTATGTCTGTATATATGTTTATGAGCAAAAAGAACTATAAAATTAACAGCATGCTGGTTACTTCAGTGAGTGGATGGCTGGGGAGGGGAGGGTGGAGTTTTCCTTTACACATACTGTTTGTTAGGACTCATTTCAAAAAACATGTACTGTTTCTTTTTTAATTTGGAATAACTAGATTTTTAGGAGAGTTCCAAAGAGTTCCCTCATACCCTCCACTCAGCTTCCTGTAATGTTAACACATGCACTGACCAAAACTAAGAATTAATACTGGCACCAGACTGTCACTCAGGTCTCTCCGATTTCCTGTCTCATGTCCTTACTTTGTTGTAGGAGCCCATCCAGGATCCCTCGTTAATTTTAGTCATCACGGATCCTGGGGCACCTCCCATGTGTGACGGTTTCTCAGTCTTGACTTTATGACCTTGGCTGTTGTGAAGAGTGCTGGTTAGGTATTTTGTAGAACGAATGTCCCTCAATTTTGGTTTGTCTGATGTTTTCTCACTATTAGGTAGACTGAGGTCATGGATTCGGGGAGGATTGCCATGGAGGGGATGTGCCCCCTCAGTGCACACTCTCTTGGGGTACATGAAGTTGGCATGTCTCTTATGCTGACGTTAACCTCGACCCTGTGGTGTCGGTTGGTTTTCTCCACTGCAAAGCCGCTATTTCCCGTTTTGTAATTAATAAACATTTGGGGGGGGCAATTCCTTGAGGTTATCAAATATCCTGTTCCTTCTTAAAACCCTTCACCTGCCAATTTGTGTATTCACTGGTGGATCTAGATGCAGTTATTGCTGTAGTGCTGTGATAGTGGGTTTTATTTCCCTCATTTCTTTTCTGTTTGTTAGGAATTCTTCTGTAAAGAAGAGTTATCACTTCCCCATTTGTTTACTTATTCAATCCTCTTTTTAATGCCAGTAGAGGCTCATGGATATTTTATTTATTAATTTTTAATTTAATTTATTTTAGGGGTTATAATATGGTATTCTGAATACCTATCTTATTGCTCAAATTGTTCCAGCTTTGGCTAGGGGAAACTCTTCCAGGTCAGCTCTTGTGTCCTTTTGATGTGATACGTTACTTTTATAATTTGAACAATTCAACAGATCACAAATTATTAAACTTGCTTTTTACTACTTTTTAGGATGGTGGACTGGGAGAGGATGCTGAGACTAGCCATGAGGTAGCTCAACTTATTTGAGTTCCATAGACAAACCTTTAATAGATGATAGATTTTCTTCTTTCTTTTTTTTTTTTAATGAGGTCTAATTCTCTTTGGCATCTCAGGCTGACTACTAGAATAGAGAATCAGGACTCTACCCAGGTTTTGAACATCTGAAATAGGTTTTTTTCTTTTTTTCAAATCACAAAGAGTGCCAAGAACTTTGTGTTGTTGAAGAGACTCACGGAACCTGTGAATTCAGTGGTGCCGACACTTCACTTGGAGAGAAAATTACAAATAAATTCCAGAGTATTGTTTTGTCTGATTTTACAGTCAAAGGCTGAAAAGATGACTTAGCTGAGAAAATCTAATTTCAAAGTTTATTCATCACTAGTAAAGGAAAACTGTGCCCGCTGCTTGTTGACATGTCGCACTGAGCGCTTGTTCAATTGCACTGCACTGACGCATGTTTCTAAGCCCTGGACATGACCTCTTAACTTGAGCATATCTTTGAAGCATTGCCAAAATTCTTTGAGGTAATGAGTTTAATTAGAAGAGAAAAGTAAGATTGGGTGTCTACCAATGCTATTTCAGCAATGCCAGGTTCAAGATCAACCTTTGGGACAAAAAAGCCAAGAGAAAATTAGTCTTTTGAGGATGTCTTACCATTGCTAATCATTGGCATGAAAACAATTCTGTAAGAGCAGCTTGATCTAGTTATCGAGGTTGCCTGTTTGTGGGAAATGGCATGTTGCCACATCAGGTCGTTTGCCTATTTGTGTGAAGATGTGAGGGCTGATCCCAGAATATGAGGTTCATTTATTGTCAGAGGGAAATTAACCTGGGTGAAATCAATGAAGGTCACCACTGCTTTGTTTTTGGAGTACTCAGGGTAGGACTTTTTCAAGTTTTAAAATGTTAACTTTCCACATAATTTGGGATTGCAGACACTTTCAGTGACTCACTTGGCGCCCCTGGGTCTCTTTATGGGTTTGAAGCTCTCATGTCAGAGCTTCCGTATATTTTGCTTCCATAGATTGCACTTTATGTTTCCTTCTAAGACCGTATTTGGGCTGCTGGGGACCTTTGCCCACAGAGGGCATAGGTGCCCTCCTGGAAGCAAGCACTTGCACAGCTGTAGTCAGGGACTGAAGGACTGGGTATGAAAGTCCATCATCCTTGAGTTTGGGGGTCACAAATTCTGGGGTATAAGGCTGGGACAAGCTTGAAAGGCCAGCCCTGCCTCCCTCACTCCATTATAGGCTTCTGTGGCTGCATCCTCACCTAGGGTCTGCTTCTTGCAATCCTGACCTAAGATATTTGGCAGACATATTTGAAGCTTTGCATGCATTGATCATACAACTTTAAGAAATAAACATTCACCTCATTTCTCAGTATTTCCCATATCAAGAAATTATAGCCAAATTTATCTATAGATTCATTATATTGGTGTTAAAATTTTCTTCTTAGGGTTTAGATTTGGTGAAGTTTTTTCTTGGGAGGAAAAAGAGCACACTTCATCTACTAGGTCTGCAGGGTGAATTCAGGACATATGCTCTTTTTCTGATATTGTGGCTGGAAAGCTCATCTGAAACTCTGTAAGGAACTGCTTTCTCACCAGTGCTCAGTCTTTGCCAGATCTCTCAGAGGTGTTTTTGGAACTCAAGCTTGACTTAGTGGCCGAGACAACTTATTACATCAAATTGGCTTTAAAGATTTTGAGGAGTAACTTACCTCTCTCATTTCCTGAGAACAAGTAAGCATTGGCTGTACATCATTTCCTATTTTCATCAGCATAGAAAAAGGCGTGCAGCAGCCTTGATGATGAAAATGATCTTGGTCACGTTTTAGCTGCCACTTTTGACCCAAGAGAGAAAAACCGAGGAAGTAGATCTCAGGTAGATATCATGTGGATAAAATAAAGATTTGATTTCCCTTGCAGGGAAAAAGAAAGTATTTCCATCTAAAATTGCCAGAGCCTTGCTTTGTTTTCAGTAATGATATTTAATCTGTTCAGACATTTCAGGTGATATTAAAGGCAGTGGGTGGTTTCTGTTTGTTTGTTTTGGGGCGGTTAATGGCAAGGGGACGCAGGTTGGGAGGTTGAGAGAGCGCCCGTAGAGATCTCTGTGGTCTTGCCCTGCTCTGTCATTGTTTGATAATAAGATTCCATTTTTTCTGAACTGAGATTTGTCTCTGAGTCAGAATGCCCTTCCCCCCCATTAGGGGATGTTGTGGAAATTGTATTAAACTTGGGTTTCTGGCCCAAGCACAGACGGATAGAGGCTGCAGAGTGAAAACCCTCCAGTTTGAACAGACAGTGCTGATTAGAGCCACTGTCTTGGGCTGTTGTGGGCAGGAGGACTAATGCACGAGCACGGCCCCTGTTAGCAGGCCTTCCCTTTCCCTGCTGTCCTCCCGCTCCCTTCCGTGCCCCTTCATTCCTCCTGCATCCCCTTCTCTTCTCTGCCTCTTGCCTCTCTTTCAGTGCTAACTTTTATCATTTGTTTTTCTTTCTTCTTTTTTTCCTCTTTTTGTTGTGCCATCTGAAATGCACCCAAATTGAAGTGACTGAAGTCAGCTTCTTACCTTATTGGCAATAAACATTCCGGAGCATCAACACAAAAGAACTCCCACAGGTAGACAGGGAGCAGAATACCAGGTGGAGAGGAGCGGAATACCAGGTGGAGAGGAGCGGGGAGGGAAGGTGGCTGGGGTGGCACACAGGGGGGCTTAAGGACGGCATTTGTAAAGGTGGGGTGTGTAGGTGCCAGATGCTAGAGAGAATACAACCTCAGTGTTTTATAGCTCACATCCAGGAGTGATTTTTAGGAATTGGAAGATGTCTTTTCTGAGACATGTTTGAGTCGAACAGATGTTGATTGTGGTACCCAGTCCAGTTTGTCTTCTGAGTGCCTTAATTTGCTCTTCTGTGAAGTGGGAGCAGTGATCTCGGCTCCTCTCCACAGGTTGGAGATGTTATGAGGGTCAGCTGGTCTCTGGAGGGCGGCACAGAGGGGAGACCCGAGCTCTAAGCCAGGACCAGGACACTGATCTGACGATTTCTTGGTTTGTCGTCATCAGCATGTAAATAGCTTCTGAAGATCTGTTTCTTCACCTGTGAAACGGGAAAGTTGGGTTTCTCAAAATGCGATGCAGGTTCCCACTTCAAAGCAGTTGTCCCCCCACCCCCTGCCCAGCTCCTTCTGTATGTGCTTTTACAAAGCGGGAAACCCTAGAATCAGGAAAAAAGCAGTTGCTCAGAAATACTGCTTAATGAATGAATGGATCGATGGCTGAACGAATGCTCACAATTAGGGTCCCCAAGTATGGCTGTGCCGTACACCACTCCAAGGAAAGGGGACACAGTTGTGCAATATGAAGAGTGTGATGGGAACCGCATCCCTGGAGTTGTGCAGTATGGCAGCCTGCTCCCAGTGGGCAAGCATGCAATGACCTGAAATTGCCAAGAAGAAATGTGAGGCTCTTGGAAGATGTGACATCCCTCACGCCCCTCTGCCTGGTTTGATTTTGTAGGAGCTACAAAACAACCCCCCTGGGCTCTCTCTCTCTGTGTCTCTCTCTCATCTTGAGCAGTGCAGGCCTGTGAGTGCTTCCTGGATAGAGCAGCCCAGGGCCTTGCGACCTGCAAAAAGCCCCCGCAGGGCCATCAGATCAGCAGACGCCTTGTGTTGATAGGGGCCAGAAGAGCTTACAGAATGATCTGATTCTGCAGTTCCTTCCATTACAGGCTCTGTTTGGAAGTTGAAGCTCCAAGTAATCTCTCACTTTCTAACCAAAGACAATACCCCAGTCAGAAAGCAAATACATCCTTTACCATGTGCGTTAGGAAGAAAATGAAATTTTCTTAGAAGATACATAATCATTGAGATTTTTTGCAAGTACAGCTGCACACCTTTTACAGTTATCCGTGGGAACCACTCTCCGGGAAACCCTCGTTAAGGAAAGGGCATAACTGGGTGATTTTGTATTGAGGTTTATTTAGTTAATCAGGCAACAAATTCATAGTGCCCCCTAGTGGGAGTTGCTGTTAATTGACCACGGAATTCTCGGACTTGCATGAACTAGAAATAGCATTCCAGCCACACTGCTGTGGTCCCTGCTCCACCCACCTTCTTAATATTCTCTGCACTTTTATGTCGTTTCGTGTTTGTTTTTCACGAAGTCATGGTGGAGCTATGGGAGAACGAAGGATGGAGGGACAGAGGTCTGGACCAGAGTTGAGTGTTACTGGCAGGCACGCACTTGGACTCAGCATGTGCTATTGTGTGCAGGCCTCGTCTTCTGTCCGTCAAAAGTTTGGGGGCAGGTGATTTCCAAGGCTCCCTGTAGCAGCATAATGCAGGGTGATAGCGCTTGCGCTCTGGGGTCAGAGGAGCCTGATTTTACAACTGAGCTTGGAACCTGAGGCAAGTTATTTCACCTCAATGAACTTTAGCTTTCTGATCTGTCAAATGGGGATAATCATAATAGCTCTTCCCCCGAGGTAATGGTGAGTGTCAAATGGGGGCATCTATTCCTAGGCCTGAGTCAGGGCCTGGCACGTTCACTAATGTGCTCTGTTTGTGACAGTGGCTGCCGTTATGATCTTCCAGTGGTTTGGTGTATGGATGGCCATGCACAGACCAAATCATTTCTAAATGACAGCAGGAATAGCGGCAGGGATGTTGCCTTGGTACTTTGCACTTAGAAAGATTCCAGAATGATTCATTCATCCCCGTTTTTTAGTGGGAAATAGTTTGTTCCAAGCCAGCACCACCGGAGCCTGGGGCCATCCTCAGCCATGGAGATGTCATCCCGTCCTGTAGGAATGAAGGTGCAGCATGGAGACCGGAGTCAGTGGCCAGTGGCATAGGAAATCACGCCCGCAGAGCACCCGGCGAGAGCCTGGGGAAAGGAGGGTGGGCGGGTCACAGTGTTCTCTGCCTGCGGCGGCGCTGTGAGTCGGCTCCGTGTTCTGGAGCAGGGCCGGCTGTTCCACCCCCTACACTCTGCCTTCTCCTCTGCATATCCGCTCTCCTTCCCTCCTTTCTCTTTTGCTAACACGCAGAGCACTAAGTACATCACAGGAAAACAGGGCACTTGCTGGGTGTCAGCCTAAGTAGGTCACAGGAATGAACTCAGTCCATCCCCTCACCCCGTGAGCCAGTTACTGTTCTGATGCCCCCTTTCCAGAGGAGGAAGATGAGGTCGGAGTGAATTCTGTGACTTGCCACGGGCACCTGCCTGGGTGAGAGGCAGGACTGGACCCTGAGAAGCCTGCCCTGGGGCCGCCTCACCCTGTTGCCTCTCCCGATTCCCTCTCCTCACCCCTGCGTGTGGCGAGGGCCTCCTGGGTTTGCGGGACCCAGTCAAGTTCTTCATGACTCATCAGCTCCTCCCCGTTTTCTCTTCGTAGCATCACCGTGAGTCCTGGTCTCCGCTGGACGGGAGCCCCTGGGACCGGAGACTCTGTCCTGATGTTTGTTACCGGGAGGGCAGGCTGACACCAAGGGCGTGCCCACCGCTCAGGGGGCACCCACCAGCTTCTGCAGGCGGATGATTCGCCACTGGCCTCTGGCATTTCGGCATGTCGTGCAAGTAGAGACCCTGCTGCCATTTAATCTGGACTATCTTTTCCAGGATATTTATACAGCAGACGTCCTGGGGAGACAGACATTGTGCCTTCCTCTAGAACAAAGAGCTTATTGCCCACTATAAAATATTTGGGTTTCCTAAGCTTAGCACTGCTTTCCTGTAACACAATCCGTTGCACGTACAGCTGTTCTCTGGCTCTCTTTACATAGTCCTCCAGGAGCTGGGGCTCAGGGAATTGGGGCAGAAACACTGCTCATCTGGGTACTGTTATTGCTGTGAATAATAAGTCCTTTGTCTCTGGTGTAGTCTCCTGTCTTTTGCCGCCATCCTCGAAACTGGCAGGCTAACTTGTGGAGGTAGCATACCTTTCACAGTTCATGAGAGATTCCAGGCTCATAACCTAGAAGAAGCACAGAGTCAGGGTTGTAAAGATGAATGAGGCATAGCCCCTGCCCCTAAAGAGGGAAGAGGGAAAAAGACATGAGGGAATGATGCAAGCGATGAAAGATGAGTGCTTTCTGAGCAGTTAAGGAAAAGAGACGCCATCTCCGAGTGTGGTTTAAAGGAGGCATAGGACTTCGATGGGCTCAGAAACTGGGCAAGAGAGTTTCTGGCAGAGGGAATAGAATAAGCAAAGGCACAGAGATGTGAAGGCCAAGGGTGGGCTTGGGGGGCGGCAGCCAGTCCACATGTGCTGGAGCCGGCAATACACGGCTGACTGGGCTGGACAGCTTCGTCTGCCCATGGTGTCCCCCTTGTCTGCCCCACTGACCTTCCTGGCAGGCCTGCTGGTCCCCTTGCTCTGGCTGGGATGGCTGCTGGGAGGCAGTGGGAAAGCGGTGGGCAGCAGTAGAGCGGGGTCAGGATACATCTCCTTGCGGCTCCCTGCCGGTGCGCCAAAGCTGTTGTCTCTCTTGGGGCCTCTACCTGACTTTTTTCTTCTGGATTCCTGTAATTCTCCCTGTCCTCCCCCGCCCCGTCAGGCCTATGGGGTGGTGAGAGCTCCGTTACAGCTAGCCCGGTGACCACACTGCCAGGAGAAGGGGACATTAAGTCGGACTGTGGGAGAAAGGCAGTCAAGCCTAAGAACGGTCTCCTTGCTTCGCCTACTTAACTCCATTCCCCCGGTAAGATCCACCCCCACTGGAAGCGGCCCCTGCTCTAAAAGGACTCCAGGGATCTCCACGAGTCCCTAGACATAGACTGACTGGGGTTCAGGTGCCCCTTCCTTGTCTCCCTCCCCTCTGACTGTAGGTATCTATTCAGTTCCATGTCTCTTACACTACATACAGTAAATACTTGTTGAGTACATAAATATGCGGGTGGATGGTGCATGGGTAGAGGGATGATGTGATCCTATGCCATTGAAGGCTTGGGGACAGGGAAATGATGTGAGCAGACACAGAAGCACAGGTGCAGCCCCAGCTTCCAGTGCACTCCGGAGTTCACTCTGCTCTGGGCAGGGAGATCAGGAAGGGCTGCCCAGAGGAGGTGGGGCTGGAGCTGGGCACCGAAGGGTGGTGTCTTAGCTAAGGCTGCTGTAACTGAATACCATCGGCTGGGTGGCTTAAACAACCAAGTTATTTCTACAGTTCTTGACAGGCAGTTCTGGTGTCTGGGGAAGCCCTCCCTCTTCCAGGATGCCTCCCACACGGCAGAGAGCAGAGAGAGGAAGCACTGTGGTATCTTTTATCAGGGCACTAAGCCATCTTGAGAGCTGTAGCCGTAAGACCCAGTCACCTCCCAAAGGCCCCACCTCCTAAAGCCATCACACCGGGGGGTTAGGAGGAACAGGGGCATCTTGGGAGAACACAAACATTGCAAGGTGAGGGGACAGACTTTAAGGAGCCTTAAAGGCCATGCTCAGGAGCTTGGAATTGATCTCAAAGGCACCAGAAACCCATTGAAAATGGCCTCGTGGAGTTTCTTACTTAAAACAAAGAAAAATGAATGAAACAGGCTTTCTTTTAGTAACGCAGCAGGAGATGTGGCTGTGGAAAGAACACAGATTTCCCAGTCAGGCAAACCTGGGCTTGAATTCCAACCTCGCTGATTAGTAACGTGGACAAATTAGTTCCCCTCTCTGGGCCTCAGTTCCCATTTCTAAAAAATGGGGCCTGTACTCGGTACTTCCTGGGATGCTGTGAGGGGATGACCAAATGAAAACAACATGCCTGTGACGGGGCTCTGTGTATGGTGAGCGCTCTGTTGTTTTTATTACTGTTGCTACTAGAGCCTTTTTGTGTTTTGTTGAGGAACTTGGCTTTGAGGTCCTAATGCATCGTCTGTACCGGCTTTGGCAGCTGTGCCTGGTAACAGGAGGGCTCGTGCAGCCAGAGTTTTATTTTCCTTTTTTTTCCCCCTGGCCTGACAGAAGGAGATAGTGAAATATTAATACCCATTATCTGGGGGCTTGATGCTGGGGGCCTGGCGGGGGCTTGTTTTTACAGCCTGAAATAGTATGGCATTTGCCTTTTCAGTGGGCAGGCTGCCAGGTCAATGAGTGTGTAACCACTCAGCCTAACAAAGCAAAGCTATTTTTACTGTGGGGGGGCCTGAGAATGCACCACCGAGACCCCGAGCCAGCCCCACCCATCCTGGCAGCCAAGCCCGTCTCCAGCAAAGGCTGGTCCCCCGCAGGCGTCACTGGGAAGCAAACAGCCGGGCCTGGGGGACCAGTGTCCCTGGCAGGGAGGCCAGGTGTCCCAGGAGGTCCCGGAGTGCCCTGCCCCCACCTCTCCTCTCAGCTGGGAACTAAGAGACCAGGATTCTCACTCGGGGAGTTCCTGGTCATCAGGCAAGAGGAGTAGGGTTCGGTTTTATCCCGTAATGTAATAGGAATAAAAGCAACGCTCCTGCTAACAGTAATGACTTGCACCCACTGAGATTCCACTGGATGTCAGGGGCTCTGCTGACTGCTTCACATGCACCATCTCTTAGCCTGCGGTATCTCTATGAGGAACAGCCCCATTTTTCAGATGTGGGAACCGAGGCTCAGAGAGGTTCAGCAGCTTGCCCAGGTTCAACAGCTAGGAAGCCGTTTGGTTCCAGACTTTTTGGCTGCCCAGTGGTCTTGCCCACTTAGTTCCCTTATTGCCCACCCACATGGGGGAGCAAGGATGGTGGGGAGGTGGGGAGCCACCAGACTGCTGGTCTTACCCTGGACCCAGACCTGGAGTCCTGGGGCTCCTTCATGCCTTGGAGTTACTGTGGGAGAAATAATGCCTGTGTTCCTGGCCATCGGGGTCTGTGAAGGCAGGGAGGGTGGGAGAGATCTGCTGAGCCCCAACAACGACTGATGTCAGCACGTGGGGTGCACCCAGCTGAGGGGGAATGCGTCACCATGCCTGAGTCTGATGAGCTGATGAGCGCAGAGCCAGAGGGAGGCGGGGGTCAGACCCCTGCAGAGCTGAGTCCCCCCCTGAGTTACCTTAGGGAAGGGCTTGTCTTCCCTCCTTCACTCCCTTCCTTCTCTTTTTTTGCTCCCTCCCTCTTTCCTTCTTTCTCTATGTCTCTCTCTTACTCTTTTTCTTTCTCCCTGACTTTTCTTCTCTCCCTTCCTCCATCCCTCACTCTCTCCCTCCTTCTGTGTTCATGTTGTAGTCGGGTGTAGCAGGCAGAGCATGGTCTTTGGAGGTGGCCTTTGTTCCCTCCTCCTGTCCATCCCTCTAACTCTTCCCAGCTCTTAGTGTCCAGCTCCAGCCTCCCACTCCTACAGGCAGCCTTCCCTGACTTCCCTCCTGTCCAGACCTCCTGTCACATGCCCTGTCTGTATATACGGGACACCTCAGTGGGAGCATCCTCTCGGTGTTAGAGACATTTCGTGCCCATGCCCTGTCTGTCTTCCCAGTGGGACTGAGAGCTGCCTGAGGGGAGGGGCTAAATCTTGCGCTTCTTTGCACCACTTTGTATCACTCGGCTGACCTCAGATCTTCAGTGACTTCTTACTGCACACAGCATTGCGTAGTCATCTGTCTACCTACCCACCCACCCTTCCAGCCATTCAAGAGATACTTATTAAGCATGGTGTAGGGATGTGGAGGTACATTAGACTGTACCAAGGAGTGGGTAAGGAAGCAACTATACAACAGGGTGGAAAATCCTATGTAAGAGGAGGTATAAAGGTTGTGGGAGTCAGAGACACCTATAGTCAAGTCGTGGCTCTGCCACACCCCAGCGGGAGGAGCTTGGTCAAGTCACTTCCCTCCCTGTGCCCCACTTTCTTCATCTATAGAATGGGGATGATAGGAATTCCCATCTCACAAGGATGTAATGAGGACTGGAACAGAGGATGCTTGTAGGCTCCTGGCCCTCCCTGCCTCTCCATCCTGTCCGTCCCGCACAGGCAGGAACATGGTAGGGACGTGACTGTTTGGGGCATGGCTGTGTCACCATCCGTCAGTCCCAGGCAGCCACTGCCTTTTGCAGGTGACGGGGTGCTGAGAGCACAGGGGTTGAAACGATCAATCAACAGGCAGGTTTTGTCCCGGTTTGGCCCCACGTATGCTCTGAAATGAAACTTAAGCTCAATTTGTCGTTTTCATGTCTCTCCTGCCTCTGGTCTGTGTAATTCATTTTTGGTTGGGGCAGGCGGTCTCTGGAGGTCTCCATCCCCTGGTGCAGCCCTAAGATTGGTCCCACGAGTGGAGAAAGGAGACAGAAGCTGTTGAGTCACGTTTAAAATCCAGATCCCAACTGTTTCATCTGCGTTTTCTCTCCTGCGGAAGATGATGGCAGCATTGCCATGGGGGCCTGGCTGTTTGTCTCCCCCAGCCCCCACCTTCCATAGGATACCCACCCTGACCTTGGCCTGCACACGCCGTTCTCCAGCTCCCAGGCTGGTGTCTTTTCCTTGGAAGCTTTGGACTTGCTCCTTCCCAGTGAGAGGAGGGAAAAGGTCTTTCTCCTGAGCCCCAGCACACCTGCTCGAAGAGGGGGGCCCTGGGGACCCCAGGCAGGGCAGGGTGGCGGGGGCCGGATGGCAGCCTGGTTCCATGGGGTCTCATTTCCTGTGAGTTGTTGGCATAAATACAAAAGTTTATCCTAGTTCAGATCTTTTGTTCCCTTTCCTGTAGACGTGTTGATGGGAAAATGAGCTGCTCAGGAGACAAAAACGGGGAGGGTATGTGTTCCAGAGATTTTGAGTTTCTCAGTTCTGAACCTAAATATGAAACTTTTGAGCTGTGTGTTCTGCTCAAGATTTGCACTAATCTGGTCTTTCCCCCTTTTAAAATCTTATTTCCTCAACCATTGTTGAAGTGGGACACAAATTATTACTTAAGAAATGAATGACAACAAAACCTTGTATCACAGCAGCACAGGCTTATATTTTAGTTAGAAAAATATTCTTTTGAAATTTGACTTCTGCTCCATCATGGTGCAAGGGGAAGAAAAACAGTGAGGAAATGTGAAAAACTCCCCGGTGTCCTGAACTTGAAAAAGAGGCAGAGAGACCTTTCAAATGGCATCTGTTTGCCTCCCCGACTGGTGCAGTGACCAGTGAACAGTGACCAGTGAGCCAGGCCGGGGCTTCAGAAGCCCTCAAGGGTTAACGCGAATAAGCGCAGAATGGTCTGGAGGCTGGGTTATCAGACTGCCTGCCTGGCTCTGAACAAAGGAGCCACAGTGTTTTCTCTCAACAGCCAGCTCAGGAGGCCAATCCAAACGGGCCTGAGGCATGTTTGAGATTCCAGCGAGTTTGTGTGCGCAAGTAATTCCCAGTGAATATTTTCAGTGGATGGAAGTAGTGTGGACTAAGGGGCAGGCTTGGGAAGTCAGGGAAGGCTGCTGCTGCCTGCCCACCTCTGCCACCCATTTGCTGTGACCCTGGGGAGGCCATCCCTCACTGTGACCCAGAAGAGGTCACCCGTGCAAACTTGGGGGACTCACCCTTTGAAACACTGAGGTATTCAAGGTTTCCCCCCAAGCCCCAGCATCTGTCTATGAAATGATGTAGTTACGGCAGTTCTTTTTCTTCTGACCTACCCTGTGGGAACATGCACACATGGGCAGGCATGTAAGTAAGGGCTTTTTTTTTTCATCACAATGATTTTTATAATTGCAAAAAAAGAAGAAGCAATCTGAGAGGCCATCAAGAGGAACGGGGTTGAATATATCACAGCACATTCCTGTAGCAGGATGCTATGAAGTGTTAGAAACAGACAGGGCTGAGATGCCATGGGTGATTCCCGCGAAAATAATGAGGGATGAAAGAAGCCACACCCACAAGAGGCATCTTGTGCACTGCACTGTCCGCCCGCCCCAATCCACATGCTGAAGCCCTCACGCCCAGGATGGTACTATTTGGAGATGGGGATTTGGGGAGGTGTCAGGTTTAGAAGAGATCCTGAGGGTGGGGCCCTCATAATGGGATCAGTGCCCTTATGAGAACAGCAATCTATCACACTCTGTCTCCACCTTGTTATGGTGCAGGGGAAAGGCAGTCTGGAAGCCAGGGGGAGAGAGCTCTTGCTAGAGCCTACCACGCCCCAGGAGCTTGGGATGGCCACTTAGGAGTGATCCCCAGCTTGGCTTCTTGGGGAGATCCAGGGGGTTGCGGGGTCAGGGGAGGCAGCCACATGTCCATAAATAATGGCCCTATGAAGACTGGTGTGGAAACACAAGAGAGAAAACAGTTGGTTCTGCCCAGGGAACTCAGGGAGGGTTCCCCACAGGCGGGGGCATCTCAGATGGTCCTTGGAGGTTGAGTAGGAGTTTGACAGGCAGAGAATGGAGGGGAGTGTTCTGAAGGAAGGGAGCTGCACACAGAAAGGCTTGGAGTGGAGCTTGGATGTTAGGGGAACGTAGGAGCAAGGTGTGGACAGAACTTGGGGTGTGGGTGGATCAGGGAAAAACGTGAGGGGAACATCTGAACCTTATCGTGTCTGCAGGGAGCCATAGAAGGTGGCAGGAGACTTGCTCATAGAAGTGTGGCAGCAAGGAGCTTTTGATCCTCCCTCTCTTTCCTCTCTCTCATCTACCTTCTAGAGCTAGAGACTAGGACTAACTAGAAAAAACAGGCAGGCGTGGGCGACATTCTAAGGGTGGAGGTCATGTTATGGCAGCCGCTGCTGGTAGGTGGTGGCATTGTGGATGTTTTCTTGGAGGGATCTGGAGCCAGTGGGGCCCTTCAGGTCCCAGGGCCGCTTACTTGCAGAGCCCTGAGACCCTGGGGCCTGAGTGTGAGGGGTGGTGCAGAGGGAGGGACACTGAAGAGACGGACCATGGTGGGTGGCTCACCAGGAACAGGCAGGAGTGTTCTGTAGCCTTCCCAGACCTTGAGAGACTCACATCATTGATTTCTCTGCTGGTGGCCTGGCAGTGGGCAGGTTACCTCTGACCTTCTGGTCGTCATGGAGCCTGTGTAGGGGGTAGACTGGGCAGGTGAGAGCAGGCCGGACCGCGGAATGGAGCGGGTGAGGGCCGGAGCCAGCAGTTACTGCAGGAAGAGGGGAGGGGAGATAGGCACGAGGTGTTGGGGGTGAGGGGAGGCAGGAGTTGAGGCTGACTGGAAGGTTCCAGTGTGCAGAGAAGAGGAGGGTAGAGCGGGGGAGGGATAGTTAACTGTTGGGCAAGGAAGGTCAAGAAAGGAAGGGACTGGACTGGAGGGGAAGATAATTCAGTTGGAGTCATTGTAACACATCCAGCTTAGGGTTGTGTCTGCAGGTAACATAAGGTGGGAGTCCCAACATCTGGGGATGGAGGAGAAATCCTTTCTGGCTGCATGGAGGTGGCTTAATGGGCTGGGTCTGACATCAGGTACCCATTGGGGTCTCTGCAAGGAGTCAAGGCTCATCAGTGATGATGGTGAGAGAAGAAGACCCGATTCCCAGTCCCAGCCCTGCTCCCAGCCTGGGTGGCCCTAAGCAGTCACTTCACATCTGGGGACCTCAGTGCAAAATGTGAAGCACATCTGCACAGAAGAAATCCTGGACTGTGGCTGCTACTCACTGCCGTGTGACCCCGGGCAAGTCCCTTCCCTTTGCTTGGCCTCAGTTTCCCCATGTGTGCAGTGAGGGGGTAGGACAAGGGGATTTCTAGCCCCTTTGCCCTTTCTGGGGTAGTAGAGGGAGGCACAGGGCAGACCTCAGAGCCCTGGTGATACCGGCATGTTCTGTCATGATGACAGCAGATGCAGTTGCGAGGGCTGAGGGTTAGTGCTGTCCTGAGGCTCGGGAAGCTGGCGGCGCCTTCCAACACAAATTCAATTTGTATTTGAAAATTTAAGTGACCAAATAGACTGGCCTTTTAAAACTCCAAATTGGTTTTGGAGACAAATGGATTGGATTAACAGGAAGTGGGGGAGCAATGGAGGGACAGCCCAGTGTGCGTGGACCTGCTGGCAGGCATTCCTGCCCATTAGGAGGTCAGCATCTCTGACTTTTGCTGGAAACAAACCATTCTGTCCTCCTTGGCTGCCAAGAGCCAGGAATGGAAACCCCCTGCGGTCGCTGGGCCAGAGAGGACAGCAGCCGGGCCCCAGAAGCTGCCTCTAGTTGGGTGAATGTGACATCTCCAGGCTGGGCATCTGCCTGGACCTGCTCAGGGAGCAACGTGAGGAATGCCCTTCAGAGGCCTGGCCACGGGCAGATCTGGAGCTGTCACTGACACCAGGTTCCTCTGCTTTTGAAAAAGTGAAAGTCTAGTAACAGGGACAAATTGATATCTAAAAATAACTGGTGGGTGGCCTTCCTTCCTTCCTCCCTCCCTCCCCAGCTGGAACAAACTCATCTTTGAAGAAATCTGTTCAGAAGTCCACAAATGGGGTGATAAGCCCCTGCCTTAATAATGTAGCCTATGTATTAAATCTTTAACCTACTCCTCATGTTTCCGGAGCCCCTCTTATTTGCCAGGCTCTGTTCAGGGTGCTAAATATAAGCACACAGAAGGGAATGAAACAGACAAGAATCTGGCCTCAAAGCCTACGTCCTGATTGCAGGGTGGCTAGACAGATACTGAACAAAACAACTAGAAAGACGGTTACCGTGTTTGGTAGTAATAAGTGCTGTGAAGCAAAACAAGCTGGAGCCAGGAATAGGGAGCTGGAGATTGGGTGGTGTGTGTATATGGGGGTGGGGGCAGGGAGATGTTCAACCTTAGATGCAGGACCAGGGATGGTCTCATTGGGAAGGCGACATTTGAGTGAAGGCCTGCAAGAGGCAAGGGAATGAGTCCTGTGGCGATCTGTAAGGGAATGCTAGGCAGAGGGCATAGCTGGTGCAAAGGCCCTGAGCTGGGAGTGTGCTGGGTGTGATCTGGGAACAACGAAGCTGGTGAGGCTGGAATGGGGGGTAGGGCAGTGGTGATGGGGTGGGGTGTGTAGGCGGCCCCTCCAGGCCATGGCAGAAGCCTGGCTTTCAGGACCCGTGAGATGGCCGCCAGGGTGTTGAGCAGAGCAGAGCCATTGTATGACTGGCTGTTACAAAAGGACCAGTTTGAGGGCTCTATTGACATGGTATGGAGCTGGGGGGAGGGATGAGGGGAGTGGCAGGAAGACCAGGGAGGGAGCTCCTGCCGTGACCCAGGTGAGAGGGCTTGGGGGCTCAAATGTGAGTGGGAGCAAGTGGTCAGAAGGCGACATGACCCCGATAGTGGGTGTGACGTGCTAATGTTGCACAGGGCTCATGAGAAAGGGGTGGGGGGTGCCAAGGCTGGTGGAGGTCGGGAGTTCAAAGTCAGACGTGTGGAGCTGGGGTGTCTGCTGGATGTCCTAGCTGGGAGGATGGGTCTGTAGTTCATGATGCCGCATGAGGTCACCACTCCCAGGAGCCCCTCCAGGGCATGTCCGTGAGCCACAGAGGCCGTGGGGCCCTGACGGGTGGGTGTGGTGAAGGGTCCCGGATAAAGACTCCAAGGAGCAGATCTGCCTGAGGGAATTCAGTCAGGGCGCTCTTGGGATCGAGCTGTGTGAGGGAGCAAAGGCAGCAGGCCGCACGGAGGGAGGCCGAGCATTGAGGCAGTCACGACAAAGGCCTCAGCCGAAGCCGTGGGCAGCTCGGGGACCAGGGTGGCCCTTCAGTGGCCCCCTGGGGAAGGACTGCGCTCTGGGCTGGAGCAGTCGGTGCTGCTGGAGCTGGGGAGTGAGTGTTTGGGTCCTGAGGGGGCCTAGGGTGTGGCCCAGCACCCGCCCACTGAAGCACCCCACTGTGGGGAGTGGCCAGGCCACACAAGGTGGTGGCAGGCCAGGGTCTGTCCAGATAGTTGGGGAGTGTGGGGTTCCCTACAGAGTCAGGACTGGCGGGATCCAGGAGCTGTGAAGCGTGTGGATGCAGGCCAAGCCTACTTTGTGTTCCCAACATCCTCAGCCGAGTTTTATGAAGTGAGATCGCCTGGCTCTAGACACTGAAAGGAAGGGCCTCGACTACATCAAGGTGGTGAGGGCAGAGGGCAGCAGCCTGGAGCAGGTGAGAGGGAGAACCCCGGAGCGGCAGACCAGGGTGACAGGCGGCAGCCTGCCCTGCAGGTATAGTTCTGCAGCACATTCCTCAATAGCTTCCAGAACGACCTGGGAGGGACTCCTGTTGGAGGAGGTTTTGCCGTCAAAACAGAGTCAGAGGTGCAGACTGTTACCACTCTGGGAGGAAAGGTGAGGGTGGTGGTGACATTCCGCAGGCCAAGGCATTGCAGGCGTCAGGGTCAGGGCTCTCCGTCGCCTCCCTGTTCAGACAGTGGGGGACCAGGCTTGCAGAGACAGAGCCACTTTCTAGCCAGGCCAGTGAAAACCACGCCACTGTCTTTTCCCCCAGCTCCTTAAGACGATACATAATAATGAACAAAATCATCTGTAGTCTACATTAGAGCTTTATGGCCAACAGATTTGCTCGAATCCTGCCTCTGCCACACGTGAGCTGTATGACCTTGGGTAAGTCACTCATCATCTCTGAGCCCTTGCTTCTTTATCCAAAAAGGAAGAATATCTCCCTTACAGGTTGTTGAAAGGGTTTAGGCTAGAAAGTCCCTATGAAAACATCTCTCTTCATCCCAGGCATTTGGGAGGCATCAAAAGACCTCATTTTTCTGTCTCTGCAGTGTGAAGCCCATGACCTGGTGTCTAAAAGAAGCTTCTGCTATGTGATCTGACTTGAGGGCAGCAGAGTACGATCTCCCTCTTTCACCTGTTCCTCCCAAGGAAAGGAAAGT
Source organism: Manis javanica (assembly GCF_040802235.1). Lineage (NCBI taxonomy): Eukaryota > Metazoa > Chordata > Mammalia > Pholidota > Manidae > Manis > Manis javanica. The sequence goes on along the minus strand of NC_133158.1, from coordinate 29,447,267 downwards.
GCTTGGATACAGAATTCCAGGAACCTCCCACTTGGACAAGTTTCTTATTTGTGTCAAGACCATTCTCTCCCACTTCGTCCTCTATTCCTGCCACGGGCACCCCTGTCTCCAGCCACCCAGCCTGCAGATAAGCCAGTAACAATGTTATCACAACTGCCAGGCCCTGGGGGCACAATTCCTTTGTTGGGCAGCCTTGGCACCTTCAGGAGTTCTGGGTGGACCCAGGTTTAGTTGGACTGATGAGAGCCTGGGCCTGGGACAGGGCCTGGCTCTGGACAGATGCTTGGTGCGTGTTCCCTGGATGAGTCAGGGAGTGAGAGCTCTGGAGATGGTGGGGCAGCCCTCTGGGAAGAGAAGCTTGGCCCCAGGGCTCACTGTCCCTTCTTGCTCTGTATCCTGGGAAGATTTCTTCACCTCTTTGAGCCTCTTCAAAACATCTGTCAAGTAAAGATAAAAATTACAATTTGTAAACTGTCAAGTGCTGTATAAACAGAAAACAGCAAGTGTTGGCAAGGGTGTAGAGAGATCAGAATCCTGTGCACTGTTAGTGGAAATGTAAAATGGTACCGTCACTGTGGAAAATAGTACAGAGGCTCTTCAAATATAAAAAATAGAACTACTGTAGAGCCAGCAATCCCATTTCTGGCTATTTACCCAAAGGAATTAAAAGCAGGCTCTTGAAGAGCTCATTTGTATCTCTTGCTATGACCAGTGATCAGAGCAGCATGATTCAGAATAGCAAAAAGGTGGAAGCAACCCACGTGTGCACCAATGGAGAATGGGTAAACATAGTGCGGTCTGTACATACAAAGGAATATTATTCAGCCCTGAAAAGGAAAGACATTCTAACACAGGCTACAACATGGATGCACCTTAAAGACACTGTGCTCAGTGAAATAAGCCACTCACAAAAGGACAAATACTGTAAGATTCTACTTATATGATATACTTAGAGTAGGCAAAATCATAGAGAAATAAAGTAGAGTGGTGCTTGCCAGTGCTAGGGGGAGGTAGATGGGAGTTAGTGTCCAAAGGGAATGGAGTTTCCTTTGGGGATGAAGGAAAAGTTCTGGACGTGTATGGTGGTGATGGTTGTACAACACAAATGTAATTAATGCCATAGAACTGTACACTTATAAGTGGTTAAGCTGGCAAATTTTATGTTATGTGCATTTTTTCCACAGTATAAAAAATTTTAAGTGCTATATAACCACTGTCACCTTCATGAAAACAACTTGCCTTGACTGGAATTGAGAGGTTCCACTTGCCAACATGTAGAAATGGCTGAGTTATGAATCATTTTAAATTCTGGGTGAATCCTTGATGTCATCAACTCATGAGATGGTTGTGGCGGCACTTTGGGGTCAGAAGGGGAGAGGAGACAGAACAGATGGCCTCTGTATCTGAATGTCCCAGGGCTGCTCAGGGCGCAGCTTCCACCAGCCCTGGGCACACCTGTGACTCTGAGATGCTGCCCCAGTTCTCAGTGTGCTTCCTACTGTTACCCCCTAAGGTCTGTGCCCTGGAGGGCAGAGAATGAAAACCTGTGGGCTGATGGGAGAATTACCTCACTAGAGCACCTAACCCAGCTTTATCACGTCTTCACCCTGAGCCCAAGAAAGTGCCTTCCATAAAAGGGAAAAGTCTAAGACAGATTTCAGATTTGGGAGGGGGGTGGGTCATCATATTAAACTTCTATTGGTTGCTTCTTGAAATGATTCTAATAGGAAATAAGAAGTTACAACGCTGAATTGTGCTGAGTGGGCTCCTTAAGTCAGTGTTTTTTGAAAGTGTAGAGCACCCAGGTTGGAATCACTTGGGGCTCTTGTAAAAAGAGACACAATCTAGAGCTCTACTTCAGACACACTTAATCAAGAGTTTGGGGGCTGTAGCCTTGATTTGGATTATTCACCAGCCCCTTGGTGATTCCTAGTGACCAGCTGAGAGACAAGAGCCCAGGGCCAGCCCAAGTGAATTAAATAGGAAGCCCAGGGCAGACTAGGAGGCCCGTTTGGGCAGCCACCATTTTGGTGGGAAGCAAATAGCGATGGCCACCAGGGGACAGGGAATCAGAAAGCAGGGGGGCGTTGGCCAACCTGATAGTTGCTGATGGTTTCTTTTGTCTAAGGTGAGGCAGCTTTTGCTCCCTTCTTGCTAGAGTCCGGTGATGGTAGGTTTGATAGAAGTAGTGTGTGCAGGGAAGGCCAATCTATGTTCAGAGTGTCCGTTTCAGAACAAAGCCCTTCCCATTCCGTGGCAGCAGCTGGCTGATCACCTCTGAGGACGGGTCCATATGGAGGCTCAGTGTCAGTCTTGGCTGCGGTCAGACAGACTACTCAGCGGTAGCCAGGCCCGCTGTGACGAGTGGAAGCCCATGTTGCTCTGATCTTCTTTAACCTCCATCCCTGCCATTGTGACCCACTGGGTATTGCCTTCTGCTATTACAGAAGTGGCTGAAGAAAGAGCCCGGCTGGCACGCACAGCATTCATCATGCTGTTAGCTTGATTATTAAAGTCCCCCTCTGCAGAGGTCTCACTTCGGTGAGCATTAATGTGGGATATAAGTATCTTCAGAGTCTTTGCCCATTCAAGAAATCTGTCAATAAACCTCTTCCCCAGACCTCTGTGTCACCAGTTTCTCAGTGATGTTCCTTCCCAAAGTTCCTGACTGGCCAGACAAACCATTTTCCGTAGCCCATGGATCGGTACAGGCTCTTACCCTGTGGCCATTTCTTCTTCCAGGCAAAATGCAGGACCAGATGCACTTTTGGAAGTTCTGCCCACTGGGAGGATTTCCCTTCACCTGTCCCCAGGGGTGCTCCACAGAGGGACTGTCATGCCGCAGGGGCCACTTTTGGGCTTTGAACACAGGTCACACCTAGTCTGAAGCCGTAAACGCTCATGTTCTACTACTGCCCACTTGGTGTAATCCTCAAGCTTCTGCTTTAATGGTCCTTGGGGAGGATCCATCCAATGGAAGGGAGCTCCACTCCCTAGGCAGATCTCCTCTTTCTGTTAAGTTGGAAACAGTCCCCCGTTGAGGACCAGCTCTCAGCACCTCCACAAATCGGGTGAGTGTCCTGAGATTTAGTTATGCTGCCTCCTCCCCACGGCAGCCCTTTAAATAATGGAAGGCTTTTGTGAATTCTCTCTTTAGGCATTTCCCTAACCATCATATTCAACTGCAGTCACACAGTATAATTTCTAGACCACGCAATATAATTTCTAGACTCCCTTTGAAAGCCCTCCACCACCCAGACCTATTTCCTGCAGCATGTCATACCCTGGCATGTCATGCCAGCCTATGAGATTACATAGACTGTACTTCCAAGAACAAACAAAGTTCTCAGACAGTAACAAATAGACAGAGTTAGCTCTTGGACAGCTACATTCATTCAGCACATATTGCATGAGTACTTAACCACATGCAGGACATGAGCAGTGCAATGACAGGCCATGTCCATGGGCCTTTGAGGGCCAGTGCAGAACTCTAAGGAGACTCCTTCTTGGCATCGACGGCAGTGATACAGAGTGAATGTGAAAGTCCTGGCACACAACTGGTATCTCTTCCCCCACCCAAAACCCCTTTGATGCTGGTGGGAGGAGGGACCCCGTGTTACCTCACGCTGGGCTGTGTCCTGGAATTGAGGATGCTCGTTCCTGCCAATACCATGATCCTAGGTAGAGACAACCATGTTATTTGCCTTGAGCTGCTCAAGCACACCATTGCAGGGAACATTCCTATCTTGATGACTAAGCAAGGTTAGAAAGGTCTGGCAGTGGGTTTGCTCCCCTTCCGTGTTTATAAAGCTACTTCTATGTGACCTAACTAGTGCACGGCGGGCTGTGAGCATGCCCTCTGATCTGCACTCCCTGGTTCCTAAGGTACAGCTCTGGGCTGTTCGTGTTTTTGCAGCCTCAGGGTTTCTGGTACCTTTAGTACTCAGTTCTCTTTAACATTCTGTTCCTTCTGTTTGCCATTTAAATAATTTCCTATGATTGTTTTTTTCAAATGCTGAGGAGGGTTTCAGGCAAGCCTATACTGCTGCTTAAGAAGTATTCAAACTGTAATGGTGGTGTATTGTTTTAGTTATCCACAAGTAGGCTGTCATCAAGCTAACTATCATCTGTTCATCTATGTTTAGGCTCAAATACACACACAAATGCATATATACATAGGCACACACACAAACACACATGTATTATGTTTAGAGTGACATACACACACAGACACATAGGTGGTCACCTTGTTACCACGGAGACACTTGCAGACAAGGGCTTAAAATCATTGCTTAATGTATTAAGGTATCAAAAGGCTGTATTCATTCATCAGGAGCTTGGTCTTTCTTGTGTACATGCAATAATGAAACTTACATAACTCTCAGTTTAGGAAATTGAGTGCTCCTGCCAACCATAAGCCCTATCTGCGGGCCTTGGGGGTGTCCGACTGTGTGTAAGCAGCATCTGTCACATTCAGGACTGTCACTAGCATTCTGTGGGGGGTGGGGGGTGGCTGGTGAGGGTGGAAGGTGCTTTGGGGAGCACCTGGGAGGCATCTCCATCTGCAGTGTGGCTGTCTGAGATAACAGACCACTGGCCCTCAGTCACAGGGCTTCCCATAGCTGTTCTTCCTAGGGGGCTATTATGGCATGTCCCCAGGGGCTTTGCTGGATTGGGTGAGCAGCGCATAGGGGACTTGCTTGCCCTATGGAGCAAGGCTTCCCAGGATGGAGAACCCCAGGCCCAGCTACGAGGGGTCCTTGCCAAGGATGCCGGGCAGGAGATCCCAAGCTCTCTGCATCCCTCCCAGGTGGTCCAGGTCCTGGTGCTCCCTGTGTGGCCTCATCCAGAGGAGAGGGGTGGTCTTCAGAGGCTGAGGTTCAAGGAGCTCTGAGCCCCAGTGCCAAAGGCTCAGGGAGAGACCTTGAAAAACCTACTGACATGTCACAGGGCCCTGGCTGGTGTGGTGACAACAGTGACCTGTGCAGCCTGGGTCAGGGGCTGGCTCTGCCCCTGCCTCACAGTCCCAGCCTTGTTTCTTCCCCAGTGAGACGAGGAGGTTGACAGTCGGGGCCTCAGAGATCCCACCCCTATCTTCTCTCCCCCTGGGGAGGTGACCTGCTTGCAGTTTTTACGTTGGTCGGTATCCCTTTCCTGCCTACCCCACACGCTTAGTAGCCTCCCTCCCACAGATGAACAGTATAGCCCAGGGGTCAAGAGCCCCAACTGGGGAGTCAGACAGATGAGGGTTTGACTCCCCTCTCGGGAAAATGGGCATCATGAAAGTGCCATCCCATAGGCTGTGCAAGGACACAGGTGGCTAAAGCACCCAGCATGAGCCTAGCATGTAGAAGGCCTTGTGGGCAGGAGCCCTGAGACCTCTGTGGACCGGGAACAGAGCAGCCGCTCTGATGGACTCTTTCCTTCCCCATGTTTCCCTCTGTTGTATTCAAATTGGATGACAATGGGCCTGATGTTCTGGGAGGGGCCAAGTGGGGTCCCTCAAATCCAGGCAGCCAGAGCCACTGGGAGGGCAGACCCCTCCTCGGCTGGACGTCGGGACCATGGACAGGGACCCGAGTGAGGAGGACAGTAAGTACAGCGGGGAGGGCGCGGGGGAGGGCGCGGGGCGCCCACCTCTGCAGCCGGTACGGGGCCGCGTGCTCCCTCTGCCCGCGGTGCCGTCTCAGGCGCAGCGTCTGTGTTGCCGACAGCGTCCCTTCCTTCCTCCCTTCCGCGGGCGTTGTAAAGCCCATTTGCATCCTGCAGGCTGTTTCTTCCATTGTGTGCCTCTGGGCAATGGGGAAGGATGGCAGAAAACTAAGGTGAGAACTTCTCTCCCTAACCACGGTGACACCATCTGAGGCTTGCGTCTTTATCCTTCTCGTCTGTAGTTGACAGTCCCCCGTCACCCGGCGCCCATCCAGCCAAATGTGAGACTGGTTATCAGGATTCTCATTTCAGTCCCAGTTGGATGCAGTTCGTAGATTAGGTTAATTTTAAACAAATGTTATGAAAGCTCTCCCTCTAGCAAACAGCCTGCTTGTTCATTGCCTCTCCTGAAACAGCCTCGGTGACCCCATCCTGTAATTAATGAGACAGAAATACAAGGGAATTGAAGGACTATTTAAAGAGATGAAGAAGGAAATGGTAATTTTAGGAAGAAACGTGCTATATTTAAAAAGGGTATTTTTGATCCTGAATTTGGAAGGGGCAATGTGGTAGAGTACCAGATTGGGAATTAGAAGGCTAGGGTTCAGGTACATGCTCTGTGGTGAATTGGCTGTGTAATCTTAGGCAAGTCATTGAACCTCTCTGAGCCCTGATTTCCCCATGTATAAATGGAGATTACATCAGGAGTTCTTGATTTGAGGACCATGAAGATGAGGGCAAAATGTGTAAATGTGCTTTTTTTAGGCAAGGGCTGGGGGAGGGGGTGCAGAGTACACAGCTTTCATGTGAATCCCAGAGAGGCCTGTGACACTAGTACATTTTTACCCAATTTGGTGACCTTGAAAGTCCTTTGTAGGTCCAACATTCTTTGTTATCTTTAATGTTGGTATCTCAAAGCTTTAAGTTTCAGAGCTCAAGTGGGATATAAAAAATGAACCATGCTAACTGTAGAGAGAACTCATTTTAACTTCTGTTGGAATTCTTTTCCATACTGAAGCGGGAGACTGTGCAGAGATACTTACCATGTGTTTGAGCAAGGCCTAATCTGATCTCTGATATACTGGAAATTGTGTATCTATAGTCTTATCTGATAAGCATCTACTAACATTTGGATATTAGCAATCTTTCCTCTTCAAACCACTACTCATTAATAGCCTTTCACTTGATAATTATAATTTCATTTTATAATTATCAAAAGCAGTCTTTCATTTCAGATCTAGATGCAAGTCCAAGCTCTGCCTCCTAATAGATGGGTGACTTTGCTCAAGTCACTTAACCTTTCTGAGCTACATTTCCCCCAATTAAAAGTAGAGATGGTATCATCTTGCAAAACTGGTAAAGGATTAATTGGGTATAAAGTGCCTGATACATCACTCATCCCAGGGAGGCATGGGGTAAATGTTGACTCTGGAAAATTATCAGTCATGTCCCCCTGAGCTTTACAATTAAACTGCTATTATTGGAAAATACTATCACCTTTATGTTTCTCTTTTGGCATCGTGCCTTCTGGTAAACAAGGGAGAGTAAGGTGAATTCTTTAGCTCTCCTAAAATTCTAAAACCTCTGATTCTGTCACCCTCCATGCTGTTTTCCAGTATAATTGAACCTCAGGTCAGCACTTAGGGTGTCCTGGAAGGTACAGGATAGTCCAGAAAAGTTTTTAGAAAGTAAGTTGGTGAAATCTAAAACTAGGTAAATTTTTCTTCAAGTTTCAGAAAGGGAGCTGCTGTGGGACTTAGATAATGTAAGTGTCCCTTCTTAGGTGAGAGATGACCACCCACTTTATCCAACTGAGTCACCCTTCCCAGCCGCTGAAGTGTTGTCCCCTCAGTTTTTAAGCCTATAATGTGGGCAACTTCAGAGAATGAGTATCTTCCTTCAATGAATCCCTTTGGGACCACAGCAGGCAGGGATAGAGACCTTCTGGGATGTGGCAGCCACATGGAAGTCACCTGGAAGGCCTTTCTGCAGCTGGGATGCCTCTGTCAGCGTGGCAGCCCAGAGGTGGCATCTCCCACCATTGGCTGGAACACCTCCAGTGACGGGCTGGTCCCCCTCCTACAGCAGATGCTGTCATGAATTCTTTCATGCCCTGAGTTGATACTACTTTCCCTGGAGCATCTACTCTTTAGTCTTGATTTAGCCCGCAGCCCCCACCCCTCTAAGGCTACTCAGAATGTGACTGAGAAGCAACCCTTCAGGGTCTTGTCTTCTCCACCTTGACCAGGGCCTATTTATTTGATGTAATAAGGTTTCAATAACTCTTAGAGGAAGTTGACCTAGCCCAGAGCTGAAGAAGAAAGATCCCCTTCTTTATTCTAAAAGCCATATCCCTTATAATATACCTTCTTTTATTATAGACTGAACCCCTCCCAGAAATGGTAAGCAAGAGCCTCTTCAAGTAAGATGGGCTGTAATTAGAACCCCTGGTAATTTTAAGAGAGGGCTGTTGTCCAGGAACCGAAGGACCTAGGTGGCACCTACTGACTCCTGGGCATTGGCACTTGGGGAGGGGGCAGTGATCTGAGGCCACACCACTGTCATCACCAGTGACCCGATGCTAAGGAGCTGGGGCTCTCCCTTGGCACCCAGGCCAGCTGTGCTCCCCAAAGCTCATTCATTCAAGTGTTCCCTTCACCCACAGTCTTGAATTGGAGATTGGAGACTGGAGAGAAGCTGTCATGGCCAGTTGGTAGGAAAGGTTCCTGGACTTCTCAGCAGGGGCCCAGCTTCCAAGAGCCTTGGTGACCGACCGTGGGGGTCTTAGCATTTCTCACATATCCCTTTGGATGGGGCCATGGCCACCCAGGGCGCTGGCCCACCCCACCACATTGGCCCTGGCTGCGCAGGGCCCACCCGGTCTTTCCTGCAGGCTGCCGCGTTTCTGGAAAGGATTTGTGTGCCCAGCAACTCCTAATGGAAAGATACAGTGTCCTCTTTGGAGAATAAGAAATAAAAAACTTCAGTGAAATCATACTTTATCTTAGAGGTAATCCCAAGGACTTTCCCAAAGCCTTCACTTATCTTTCTTCCTAGTCTTCCCATACTCCATGAGCTCCTTATTTTAGAGAAAGATCAGGCCCTAAAACAGTAAGTGGTTTTCCCCCAAGATTACACAGGGGGTCTGTTGTGTGCTGTGCTCAAGGATGAATTCGTTGGCCTCCCTTCAAGGTGTTTAAAGTCCAGTGGGGAGGCAGACCCTAAATGGATTCTTTATAAAGCTGTTGGGAAAGCAATGGTGGAGAGGGGAACAGAGCACTGGAGGGCACAGAGAAGGGGGACCACAGCCAGGTAGGCCCTGCAGGAGGGGAGGTCTGGGCCGCGTCAGGCCGAGGGAGGTGATGGGGTGTCAAGGGCAGGAAACGCCAGAACGAGGGCTGAGACAAATGGCACAGATACAGCCATCAGTGTCATGAAGTGACCAGTCTCCCCTGGTAAGGAGAGGCCAGCTTAGAAAGCCCAGCCCCCATGTGGCCCTGTCTTGGCACAGTGTGGCACTTTCTCCAAAGCAGGAGCTCCATATCCCAACCAATTGGAAATGAATCATAATTTTTGTTGGGTTGTCTCTTGGCATATCAGAGGGGGCCTGTGTAACTTCAAGGAAAACTCCTCTGGCCCGTCCTCCTCCCTTTTCCTTGATGTTGGTCTCACTCACATGGAGGGCATCGTATTTGCTCCTCCAGATGTTTTCTCAGCAGCTCCCATCCCAAAGCTGCCGCACTTCTCTCTCAAGGCTCAGCAGCCTTGTCTCCTCCCACTTCCTGCTCTGTTCTAGGCCCCCCATCCCTTCGCTCCCAGTTAGCCGTCTTCCCTTCCCCACCCCTGGTCTGGACAACAAGGTTTTTCCCCTGTCATGAGGGCAGACAAGGCTTCTCTTCCTGTCTCCCAGTCATACGGGGCCTTAGCTGCCAAGTTTAGGAGCTTGGATGTTAGCTGTGGGCAGTTGCTTCAGTGCGAATGGCCTGGCCAGGCTTTCTGGTTTTGCTATAAAGGCCTTTATGTAATGTGGCCAATTATTTGGTTTGTTCTTCTTGGCAAAGCAGGACTCTTGCTTGCTTTATCTAATGATCACCTGACTCTCCTTCTCTTTCCCTTTTTTTAAAAATGATTTTCAATCATGGTAAATATAAATAACATAAAATTTGCCATCCCAACCATTTTTAAGTATACAACTCTATGACATTAAGTGGATTCCTGTTACTCTGCAACCATTCATCTCCAGAAGGTTTTCATTTTGGCAAAACTGAAACTCCAAAGCAATTAAAACAACTCTCCGTGCTCTCTCCTCTCTGCTCCTGGCAAACACCATTCTATTTTCTGTCGGTGTGAATTTGACCACCTGAATCTCTGACTCTCCCTTGCATTATCTTAAGTCTAATTCACGTCACAAGGCATTTATGCGCATTGACAGCATGCAAGCGGCGGGGGCTCCCTGTCCTAAAGGCTTTCTCACAACTGTTGGAGGAAACGAGGTAGGAAACAAATAGAAGCAGGATGGCTGTAGGGGGCCATCTGAGCAGAGAGGTGCTACGATTTCCCTGCTTTTAAGATGATTAATACTGGAATCAGGAGCAGGAGACGTGAACTCCTTTTATCCTGTGAAATAAAGGGAATGGCATTTGAAACAAAAAAAGTTAAAGAGGTTATCCATTAATTATGCCTGTCCCCACAGGAAGAATTCCTGTCCATACAAAAGGAAAATAGCTGGTGGCTGGTGAGGACTATCTTGGTTACACTTTGCAAAGCTTTCTGGGCTACCACACTCACAGCCATTTACATGGAGCAGTGAGGTGTTCAGCTAAGTGGAAAGGACACTGGACTTGGGGTCAAGGTCTGAGTTCTAAGTACTACTTGTTGACTCTGCTGTGAATATGTGAGCTTGTTGCCCCAAATCCCATTTCTGAGCCTCATCTTGTTCTATGAAATGGAGCAAACAGTGGTTGTCACGAAGCGCAAAAGAGGTCATGCCTGTACCATCCCTTTGTGAGCCCCAGGGCACAATGAGCGTGTGAGGGTGGGGCGGCCTGGCTGGACAACTGCCCTGGAGCTCAGCCCAGCACCGTGGAAATGGTGATGCGGCTGGCGGCCCCCTCGGGGTGCCCCACACTGGGTGTCACACAATGCCCCCTGACGTTGGTGTTCCTATTGTGCCTGACCAGATCTACACAGGAAATGACGCATCCGCCTGTAGGTCAGCCTGGAGTCCTTTATTTTTGTACCTCACATAATGGTGAGATTAATTTAGCTCTGACGAATTGTAACTGCTCAGAGAGGTCAGGGTGGCTCCCGGTTGATGGATGGGGCTCTAAATTTCCCACCTCTCATTCTTCCCCCTTCTGCGGCTTTGTTTAGTTTGCAGAAGGACATAGAAGCCACATGGCCTTCCCTGCCTTCTAGTTGAGGAGAGCGTCAATGTCCCAGCCAACCCAAGGCGTCCTGGTGGGCAGGGGCCGTCCCGCAGGAGAGGGCAGTGAAGGTCTTGCCTTTCTTTCTGTGCTCAACATTTTCCCTCTTGTCTCCTGGCTGAAAGGAGCATGTAGAGAAAAGACTTTTCCCTCCTCGGGTCCAAGGCATTGATTGAGCATTTACTAAATGCCAGGTTTGGGGCCAAGAGCTGTGTACATGTTGTCTCATTAGATGGGCATTAGCGCCATCCTGGGAGAGTTGACTTCTCCAAGGGTGTGTGGCTGGCACCGTGTCGTGCGTTACGTGTCTCAGACTGAGGCATTTCTGAGGCCAGCTTCCAGCACCGTGCCTTGGGGATCCTGACTCTAATCACCCCTGGCTGCAGTCCAACCCCGACCTTCCTCTGTAATTCTGCTAACTGGGCTCATGGGGACTGTGGTGGATGGGCATAGGCCTTGGGCCCAGTAAGGTTCAAATTCCAGCCTCCACCTTTCTGACCCCCTCAAGCCCATTCACACAGGTGCTAGTGTCTACGTCGGGCCAGGCAAAATGTGGCTCAAGACCCAAATCTGACTGACCCATGACCTGTTTCTGTATGGTTTTATTGGAACAAAGCCATGTTTATTCAATTGTGTATTGCCTATGGCTGCTTTCAGGCCACGTGGAATGAAGGATCAAGACAGACCATATGGTCCACAAAGTCTACAATATTTGCTACCTGGCTATTCATAGAAAATGCCCATCCCTGGATCACTCATGGCTCAAATAGCTTAGGATGCCAGAAAACTTATTAAAAGTAAAGCAAAATTGAGAACTAAGGTCTGAATAAAATTCAGGATGAATGATTAGACTGGAGATGGCAGTGCCCACTCGCAGGCATTGGTCCGAAGCTTTGGGGTGATGTCACTCTGTCACCCCCACTCACATCCCAGGTGTCTCACCTACTTCTCACAGCATCACTTGCTCACAAAGATAGCTTTCCTGCCAAGAAGGGCCCAGTCAACATCTGCATTCTTCTGTCTCAGCTTCCCTTGAAAATTCCCTGCAAGCCCCTCCGAGAGTCATATGTATTTCTTATTGTCAGAGGACAAGGAGGTCTGCTAATCTGGGGGGAGTGTTCCAGTGGGATCGTTCGTTTGTCCTAATGACGCCCCTCCTCCCTCCACTGTTCTTGGCACATGGTTCAGGATTTCAGGCTGTCTCACCGCCTGCCATCTCTACTTCCAGATAACCTAGGCTGCTCCAATTTAGAATAAGATCTGCTTATTTCCCTGCCCCAGTTTTTATTAAACTCAAAAGGATATTGGCCATTGCTTTTATTTTTGTGGAAGCAAAGGGCTGTGGGCTGTAAAGAGCTGCAAAATAAAAGTGCGATGGAGGGCGGGAGGTAGATCAGCTGGAAGTCTGCCCTGAGTGCCCGTCAGTGGTTTAATGCAGAAAGGATCACCTTCCATTGATTATTTATCAGCTCACCCTGTAAGGTCAATTTTCTATCATTAAGCTGGGCACTAGAGAGCCAGAGATATGAGGGATTCTTGCTTCCTAGCATGAAAGGCAGCTAGAAGTCCTGCCCGCCATACCTTCTGGAACCCGGGGTGGGAGGTGCTTTGTGGGCTGTCCACAGTTTCCAGGGACCAGTTCTTATATTCTGTTTTCTTGGAGTCTCAGGGCCGCGTGCATCTGTGTCACAGCCTGACAGATCAAGATGCGGTTTTAAAAGCAGGCATGTTGTAAGTGAGTCCTCCACGAGGCCTGCCCCATGAAAAGTACCTGAGAAAAGATTGGGCTTTGGGGACTGACGGGCCTTGGTTTGAATCCATCTCCATCACTAGCTGGCTGTGGGATCTTGGGCGAGTCACTAGCTTTCTGAGCCCCCGTTTCCACATGGGTAGAATGGGTGGTATTAGTGTTTTAGTTCGGGTCATCCATGAAGCAGACACCAAGGTGACATTAGACGTGCTAGAGGCCCCTTGGAAACACCTGTGAAGGGCAGAGGGGAGAAGGGGCAGGCGCAGGCAGGGGCTGCCCGTCTAGGTTTAGGGAGATGGAGACGAGCATCAGAGAATTGTGACTGCCTGCAATTCAGTACCCGTGTCCTAGAGTCTTGGAATGATATGCTTACAAAGAACATGTCATAGTCACCGGCACAGGGTAGGGGCCCAGCAAACAGGAGTTGCCATTTTTAATCTTTTTCTCATCAACATTATCCCGGCTGTTACTATCACCCCCCCAACCCAGCCAGTCCTGCAGGTGCGTTCTTTGTCCCCAGGGTGCCAGAGTGAGCCAGCCTCCATTCAGCTGTCATGCTCTCAGTAATGCACCCACCTCTCCTGACAGCCTCAGAAGTTGCCATCAACTTTCCCCTCCCTCCTTCAGGCTCTGACTGCCCCTCTCTCTGCAGGTGTGGGGGACCTCAGCTTTGAGGCCGAGAGCCCTCTGGCACCCCCAGATGAACTCCTGGAGAGACTGCCCAGCTATGACTGGCTTCTTCAAGAGGCTGGTAAGTCCATGGGGCTTGGTGCCTGGGCTCATGCTGATTGGAGGCCTGTCTCTAGAGCAGGCCAACCCTGGCCTGGCTCCCCTTTTCCCTGGCGGGTCCTGGGACACCTCTCATCACTGTTGAGGGAATGGGAGGACCCTGTGTCCAGGAACATGCACAGTGTCTTTGTCTGTTTAAGACCAGAATTATGCTGGTTTTAGAACCATCACGCTTGTGTCTCATGCATTAAAATGCAGCATCCTTTCCTTGTTTCACCCCCAAATACCTGTGCGTCTGAGCTGGACTTTTGAGCCCCCTACTCCTCCCTGCTCCTCCAGGACGGCAGATATTCTTCCCACCCTTGGAGGCCCCAGGGAGACCCCACGAGCAAAGGTGCTGGGCCTCGTTCCTGGAACATAGGTAAGCTGCGTCTGTGCCCTGGCCACCCACATGGAGCCACCACACTCGGTCACGCATGGTGAGCCTCATGTCACCACTGCCCCCTGAGAGCCCTCCCCCGGGACCCAGGGGCCACAAACCTCAAGTCTGACAGAACCTCAGGAACCTGGACCTGCTGGGCCAGAGTCCCCAGGGATGGAACCTGGGAATGTGTATCTCACCAAACTCTTTGGGCTGTTTGGCTACCAGGCAGAACTGAAAGCCACAGTCTAGACCAGAGGTTGCAAACTATAGCCCCCGGGGCAAACCCAGCCTGCCACCTATTTTTGTAAATCAAGTTTCGGGAGGACACGGCCATGCTTGTTCGTTTATTTACCACCTATAACTGCTACAGCAGCAGAGGTGAGTGGTTGAGCCAGACCACATGGCCCAGGAAGCCTAAAGTATTTAACCATCTAGCCCTTTACAGGAAAAGTTGGTTGACCCCTGGCCTAGCTCCCTGGAGAGGCCCACCCCTCCTCGCTTAGAGAGGGTTCAGGCCAAAGCACGGCTTCCTTGCCAGCTTTGTTCAGAGGGAAGGTGGGCTGCCCCTTGTCTGGGTCTGGCCTCTCTGCTGGGTGGTTGCATCTTGCCTCCAAGAAGTCTCTGGGGTGCTCCCGGCCCTTCCCTCCCTGGCCACCCAATCCCATGCCCAGCACAGACCCCGCTTCCTTCCTGGAGTTGTCTTGGTCATCTGGCCCATGCACGCGCTTCAGGCACACAGGGCTGTCTGCCAGTCGGGGGTGCTGGAGACACGGCGTGTGTGAGAGGGCTACCCGTGGGGAGGTGGGCTACCATGGAGAAATACATGCAGATGCAAGCAGGGAGGACTTCAGCTTTCTGGAGGTGGTGGTGTTGGGGTAGGGTGGGCTTTACTAAGGAGAGGATGTAGCAGTTGGGTCTCAGGGAGGCTTCCAGGGGGAAGGGAAGCATCCAGAGAGAAGGCCGAGGAAAGGGATATTCGTGTCTGCCTTCCCATGCACTGCCACTCTCATCTAATGGGCTCACGGTGAGTCTCTGGAGCACTGCTGCCCGACAACAGTTCTCTGCTGTGGTCTTCCCACGAGCATTGTTCACAGCACCCCTGGCCAAGGTCAAGGTGCCCAAAGGCAGGGACATCACCTTCCCTGACTCTGTGTCCTAGCTGTGCGACATCTTCCCTGGACTGCAGTTTTCCTAATCTGTACAATGGGGTAGTTAATCTCTGAGGGTTTCTTTTTTCTTTTTTTTTTTGAGTTCTAAGATTCTCTCAGCCCTTCTTCTGAACTCTGCACTTCAGCCAAAGAAAGGTTCGCCGCCTTCCCACCATGGCTCCTGTTCCCACAGTGCCCACCCGCAGGGCTGCTGAGTGCGCAAGCCCTCCCTTCTCCTGGCCTGTCTCCACCTGTGGCCAGCTGGGGTGAGCCCGGAGGCCCTGCCCAGACCCCCTGCCCCTCTGTCCCCAGCAGAGTCCCTGCGGTGACTGAGGAGGTGGCGCGTGAGGCCCTCCGCAGCTTCGTGAGCTCCAAATGCTGCTATGGCAGCAGCGCGGCCGGCGACCTCATCATCCAGGAGCTGCGGCAGCAGACCCTCTGCCGGGTAGGGGAGCCCCTGGTGGGGGCCCCGGCACTGGCAGCCTCAGGGCTCCACGTGGTGGCCTGTGTGGGGGTGAAATGGGAGACAGCTGTTTGGGGGGAGCAGTGCTTGTCAGTGGTGGTGACACTGAGGGCCCTTCTGCCTCTTCTCTGGTCTGTAGCTCTCAGGAGCAACGCAAGAAGTAATTATTATCAGTCTTCCTTGGGAGGCTGGATGGGCTGGGCAGAATGAAAAGAACAGGACATGGGCCTTAGCAAATCCTCACAGTTGGTACGATTGCCACCAGTTAGAGGAGGAATTGGAAGTCCAGAGAGGAGAAGTGACTTGCCCAAAACACGCAGCTTAAAGTGACCATGCTGGGACGCAGACTCAGGTTTGCTAGCACCAAAGGCCTTGTCCTTAAACACACAACCAACCACTTCCCGGTGGGGTGGGTTGAGAAAGGTCTATCCACTCCCCTCCATCCAGCTCCCTCTGCTTCCCCTAGTTATGTCTGTGCCAAGGAATCATTTATTTATCAAGCCTGGGCCTGAAGCTCCAGGGAAATCCTATGTCTGGCACCAAGACCACAGCAGGCACTTACATCACATTCTGCATTGACAGGGCCAGGGGGCAGCTTTTAAGTTCACATTTTCCAGTGTCACTGGTCACTGGCATAGCCAGCCTGCAGTGAGCAGTCACACAGGAAACAGAAGACTCACAGGGAGTGGCTAGAGCCGAGACCTGGGGGAAGAGGCCTCTGTGGAGCTGTGTAACCTTGGGCAAGTCACCTGACCTCTCTGAGCCTCCATTTCCTCACATGTGAAAGGAGGCACCTGATGATGTCCAATATCCCTTCCTGTGCTGTGATTCTGCAGATGAGGATCAAACAGGAGGATCTTGACATCAGGCAGACACGTTCCTCTAAAGGGAACAGAACAGTGGCTTCCAGTGGCTTCCATCTGTCAAAGGCAATTGCTACCTCAAAACTTGCCTCATGGAACATTTTTATGTATAAGGAAATGGGGAGCTGAAATTGCCCTAGTTATTGAACTGGCAGGGGGGATTTCCTGGGTGGACCGACTCCCTGCAGGCATCCTGGGGCATCTGGCAATCGCTGCTGCCAGCCTGCTCCAGGCAGCCCTTGGGTACTGTGTCTGGGGCCTTTTAGTTTCCCTGCTGAGCCGCAGCAGATGGAAGCCTCATCATTTTGCGTAATGCTTTGTCTTCCTAAAGGGCATGAGCGTCAATGTGCTATTTTTCTTTTTGCCTCTGTAGTATCGACTAGAGACTTTCAGTGAATCCAGGATAAGTGAATGGACATTTCAACCCTATACTAGTAAGTGAAATCAGTGTAATTGGGACCAACTATGGCAGGGGCTGGTGGGAAACATCAGGACTTGTCTTGGCCATCAACCCTGAGTAAGATGCTGCTCTGCTCAGAGCCTGGGTGTCTCTGTCCCCAGTAAAATGAGTAGATGGTCTCTCATCTCAGAGACTTTCCTGTGCAGATCTTAGCACATGCATCCTGCCCAGATGGTTTGCAGAAGGCCCTGGAAGAGTCTAGTGTTTGCTCACAGGCTGGTATGTGCACATGGGGCAAGGCTCAAAGGCAGCACGTGTGTTTGGGCATCTGCCTGCCTCCCTGAGTCTCTAGACCCCCAGACCCCGTTCACTGTGCCATCTTACCTTCTGCTGAGCCCCACTAGAGGCTTAAGGCTCTCTTTCTGGAAATCCCGGTGTCCAGCCTTTCTCTGCTCATCACTTTGGTTCATCCTTCAAGACCCAGCTCAGGTCACCTCTTTCGTGAAGCCTGTCAGGATTTCTCCTGCCACTCCCCTCCCCAACAGAATGAATCAGTCTTCAGAGTTTTCAGAGCCCTTTGTGCAACTCTTATCTGAAGCATTTAATATCATATCATGGCTAAAGCTATGGCTATCTCCTTGAAATGAGGAGGAGAAGGTGAAAGAAGATGGTGGGGGTGGCGACGACAGTGATGACAATTCTTGTTTATTGAACCCTCAGCATGTGCCAGCCCTGTGCTGAGCATTTATATGCCTTCTTCTATCTGATTTTCACTACCATCTATACGGTAGGCACCAGCATGATCCCCATTTTAGAGGTGAGAGAACTGAAGGTCAGAGAGGTGAAGTAACTGGTCTGGAGTTACACAGCTAGGCAGTAGAAGAACCTGGAGTCAGACCCAGGCATGTCCAGCTCCAGTGCCTGGGTGCCTTGCCGTGGACTCCAGTGGTGCCCCCTGCCCCCTCCTGTAGCCCCAGGCCTGTAGCGTGGCATGAAGGGGAGTCTCTACAGCACTTGGGGAGTAATGAAAGCTGGTCCTTGCAGCTGTCTCCTGGTCTTAAAATGATCCTTTCTGTGTCAGACCATTCAGTTGATGGGCCACAAAGAGGGACCTCCCCCAGGCTTTGGGACATCGACGTCCAGGTTCCTCCGATGTTCCAGGAAGACACCAGGAAGTTCCAAGTCCCTCACTCGTCATTGGTCAAGGTAACCCTGTGTTATATGACGTCCTCATCTAATGACCTGCCTTGTTTGCACTGTAGAATGTGACACGCATGTAATTTCACCCTCTGAGTTTTCATGGCATTACAAGATGAAGAGGACTTGGAGAGTCCACAGCAAGTTCCGTCTGTTCTTTTTCCCAGAGCGGAAAGACTATTTGATTTAGTGAATAGATTCCAATCGCTAGCTTGTTGCTTTTCCCCAAAATGCTGTCCATTGTTTATGACTTCTATTTCCAAAGACCACTTTAGTTACCTAAGGGATAAAGGACACTGGCCTTTGTAGTTTAGCCTGAGAGCTGAGTTAGGACATGGGGCTCGGAGAACACGTCTCCCATTCTTAGCATCCAGAGCAGGCTGGGCTGGGGCTCTGAGGAAATGGTGACTTTGGCTCGGCATTCAAGGCCCTTTGGAACACGAGTCAGTTGGGAAAGACCATCTTCCTAGCCTGGCCCTGAACTGCTCAACCCCATTTTGGATGGGGACATCACGGGGCTAGGGTGGGGGCTCCTGCACTGGTGTCTGGGAAACAGAGTGTCTCACTCTCAGGAATGCCACAAATGCCATGGACGCGGGCGTTACAAATGCAGCGGCTGCCACGGGGCCGGCATGGTGAGTCGTGTGTGGCCGTTGGTGAGTGAATGATCCTGTGGGAGGAGGAGCACACGGGGACAAAGGGCCGGGCTGCCTGCAAAGACAAGTTGTTCTCTCTTTCTGGGCATCCTGTTCCCACCTGGAAAGTGGGAAAGCTGCCCAGGCTGCCTCCACTGGCTTTTTTTCAACTTGATGGCTTATGATTTTAATTCTTCTCTCCTTTTCCCATCCTTCCACCAACATTCGTTGAGTACCTGCTCAGCGCTGGGCCTTATGAGAGGTCTAGGCCCTGGGGTCCTTCCCACCAGGGACCCTCCATCTGCAGGGCAGACCGACAGGTGACCAGCGCTGGTAGTACAGGGTGCTGAGTGCCGAATAGGCGACACTCAGAGGGCGTCCAGAGGCAACATGGGTGGGTCCTTGTACTAGTTTCCTAGGGCTACCCTAATAAATGACCACAGATGGGGTGGGTGGCCTAAAACAGAAATTAATTCTCCCACCTTTCTGGAGGCGGAGAAGTCCCACAGAAAGGTGTCAGCACGGTAGGTTCCTTCCGGAGGCCCTGTGGGGGAGCCCCCTTCCTGGCTTCTGGCAGCTGCCGGCAGTCCATGCCTTCCCTGCGCCTGTAGCCGCATCACTTACGCCTCTGCTCCCCGGTTACGTGGCCTTCTCTCTGTGTGCCCTGTGTCTCCTCATGGCCTTCCTGTCGGGGCACGGGTCCTGGGATTAGGGCCTGCCCTAGTCCAGTACAGCTTCATCTTAACTAATCACATCACAAATCCTCTTTCCCAATGTCTCATTCTGAGTTCCTGGTGGATGTTTTGGTGCGGACACTATTCAGCCCAGTCCAGGCCTCTAAGCACACAACCAGTGCCATTTGCCTTCTTTGCAGAAACCTCAGAGCTGCTCACTGTCCCAGGAATAAGACCACACTCCCCATGCATTCTTAGCTCTCCCCATGTGCGCCCGATACTTCGGGCACATCCTGCCGACCTGCCACTCTGAGCTGCGCCTCCTCCATCCTCCTGTCCACCTGCCTGCCCTTCCACACTTTGATGCCCACCTTCCTTCTGCCCACTGTGTGCTTGCAGCTCTCCCCACTCAGAGCATTCTCTCCTCCACCTGCCTCTTGCCCGTGCTGTGGTCCTGCCTTTTCCTCCCTCCACCCCTGCTCCCCTCCTCTCTCAGGCCTTCTCCAAAATGTCTCTGGTGCCCCCTCTGAGCCAAATGTGGGCCTGTAGCCTGGGCCCCTCTGGGACCTTTCCAGGGCAGAGCTCCTGTCTGCGGCACCAGGTCCCTTGGCCAGCCGCCCCTCTCCTTGCCCCCTCTGGTCATGGCTCTCTGGCCTGGGGGTAGTCCCCGCGGTCATGAGGATCGGACGGTAGCAGGAGAGGCTGCTGTCTCAGGAGAACCAGGGATGTCAGGATGCAGAGTCCTTGGAAGCTACAGCAGGAGAGGTCCCGAGACACACCATGTCCAACACCCCCATCTTCCAGACAAAGGGGCTGAGGCCCAGAGAGGAAGGGGCTTGCTCAAGGGCACCAGGCTGGGATTCAAACCGGGTCTTAGGATGCCCTTTGCCCTGCCTCCCAGGGAGGTAATGGGGGCTGAGGCCGTGGTGTGTCCGCAGGTGAGGTGCTCTTCCTGCAGTGGAGCCAGACGCAAAGCTAAGCAGCCCCGGAGGTGTCAGATGTGCTCAGGGTCCGGCAGGCGGAGGTATGAGTGGGTTCCTCGGCTCCGAGGTGAAATGCTGTCCCTTATGGGCTTCCGTGCTTTTCATTGTCTGCCTTCTGGAGGGCAGGCAGACGCACAGTTTGTCCTGTCACTGCTGTGTCCCCACAGCTGTGCTTACTAGGGGCTCTGTACATATTTGTGGAGTGGGTGAGCTTTTCTCGAGGCCTGATATTTCAAAACTGGAACTCATGAAGCACTCTGTGGGTTGGGCATAAGGAATGAGGCCCTGAAAGGAGGAGGGGCTGGTTTAAGGAGAGGAGACCTCCTCCTGTTCATGTGGTAGGGAAGTGAATATAGAAGACCACCCAAGGGTGAGATTCCTAACTCGGAAAACTGGGGCCTGGGCAAACCCTTATTTATAACTCATTGCAGGGCCTGAATGGAGGAGGAATCAAGGAAGGTTGGTTGATTGACTAAACAATCAACGAAGTTCCATCTCTGCTTATAGGGCTTTGCAAACAGTGGGCATTATTTTGTAAATTATGTCCTTTAATGTATTTATAAATCTTAGAAACAAAACCATGAGAAGTGAAACTATTCAAAGTTGTGTTGGTATGTGATACTGTTGGCTCATTGAGGCCCAAAGCCATCCTTCCAACAAGCTAAATGGCAAAGCTTTGGCGGGCCTGCCACCCATAGTTGGTAAAGAAGGTCTTTGATTTGGAAAGAAACTCAGGTTTCCTTCATTTACAAGTGAAGGAAATCCAGCTCAAACTGGCTTTAGCATTAAAGTTAATTTATAGGCCCACATAACAGGAAAGTTCTGGAATGTATTTCTGTCATAGCTTCAGGTACAGTTGGATCCAGGTGCTTATACACTGTCACAAGGAATCTGTCTCCATCCCTCACCCTGCTCTCCTTTGTGTTGGCTTCATTCTTAGGAAAGCTGTCTTTTGTGGTGGCAGAAGGGACCACTAGCAGCTCCAAGCTTATTAACCTCAATAGAAAAGGATGTCATTTTCCTGGTAGTTCCAACAAAAGTTCTTGGGCAGATGTCATGACTCATCCGGGTCATGTAACCTTCTTTGTATCAGCCTCTGTGGCCAGGGAGGGAATAGGCTGATTGGCGAGGCTGAGGGGCAAAGCTGGTTATAGAAGGGGTGGGGGTAGCCCAGGAATGTTGTGAGCTGGGTGGGAGAGGGGCAGTCTCCAAAGTGAAGCTGGGGCACTGCCTCCAGAAGCAGGTCTAGGTGGTAGGCAGGTGGAAGCAACCCATGTCCACAACAGTTGCATGAGGAAGGATTTGGGGTGTGGGGGGTCCTCTGAAAGATGGTCCCATAACTGTCTGTTGGTGTGTGCCCCTCTTAGGTGCAGCACATGTTCGGGGCGGGGGAGCAAGACCTGTACCACCTGCAAGGGGGAGAAGAAACTGTTGCACTTCATCCAGCTGGTGATCATGTGGTACGTGGCAGGGAGCCGGGGGGCCTGGCCTTCACTGGTTTCTGCAGAGAAACTCTCCTGGG
Source organism: Manis javanica (assembly GCF_040802235.1). Lineage (NCBI taxonomy): Eukaryota > Metazoa > Chordata > Mammalia > Pholidota > Manidae > Manis > Manis javanica. The sequence goes on along the minus strand of NC_133158.1, from coordinate 29,425,401 downwards.
CTGGGGCTTTCTCAGTACAAGGACCTGCTGGGAGAAAAGTGCTTAGAGCAACCTGGAAAGGGGAGAGATGCCTGGGAAGAGGCAGCGCAGGGTGGCAGAATGCTGGCAGGCTCTGCAACAGACCTGTGTTCATATTCCGACATCAACACTTTCTAGCATAGCAGTCACTCAACAGCTGGGCATTCCCAAGTGGGTACAGAGTCCCTAAATTCCCATCAGGGAAGGCTCCATGCATGAGGGGCCTTTCCTGTCAGGCACCTTGCTGAGCACTTCCCAGGTGAGGATGAAATTACGTAGCAGAACTGTTAGGCCTTTACTAGTTTCCTATTTTACAGATGAGGTTGCCAAGGCCCGAAGAGGCAAACAACCTTCTCAAGGTCCTGCCAGTAGTAATGCAAGCCCTCCAGCCAGATCTGATTCCAAACCCATGTTCTTAACCCAACACAGCACCTACTCCCTCCCTCATCCTTTTCACTTCCAGGAAGAACAGCCTGTTTGAGTTTGTGTCTGAGCACCACCTGAACTGCCCCCGGGAGCTCCTTGCTAAAGCCAAAGGGGCAAACCTGTTTAAGGATGAAAACACCGTGGTAAGGAGGGCTCTGCAGAGCGCCACAGAGAATCTGGGCTTCTCCTCCCCTCCTGTCCTCACTGCTGGCCTTCTGGCTTTCTGTGCTGCAGCATTCACTTGGAAAGACAGGTTGGGTGGGAGCGGGGGGTGCCTGGGCAGGACGAGGCATGTGAATTTCACATACTCAACTCTCCCTTTTTCTCCTTCTCCCTTTTTCTCTTTCTCTCTCCCTCTCTTCCACAAACCTTGAGACCCTCCTTCTACATGAGGCACTATTCTAGGCCTCAGAGATGCTGTGAAACAGTCCCTGCCCTCATAGGTCTTACAGTCTGTGGAGGGAGATAATGATGACAGCTTTACCACAATGTCAAATGGTGGTGAGGGTCACTGAGAAATTTGCAAGCAGGATACAGATACAGGAAGGGCTGGGGATGTTGTTTCAGCTGCAGGCAGGGAAGTGACCCTGGGCAAGAGCCGAGTGCAGGTTGTTGGGGGAGTGGACCATGTGGACATCTGAGAGAGGGCGTTCCAGCAGAGGAACAGCAGGGCAGAGGGGCTGGAAGGCTGTGAGCTAGGCAAAGCAAGGAGCTAAGACACAAGAGGTGTCAGCAGCCAGATGAGGGAGGGTCCTGTAGGCTAGGGTTTGGTAAAGTCTGGCCCTTGGCCTGCTTATTTACATAAAGTTTTATTGGAGCACAGCCATGTCCATTTGCTTGCATATTTTCTGTTGCTGTTTTTGTGTGACAAGGGCAGAGTTGAGTAGCTGAGACAGAGGTCCTGCAAAGCCTGAAACTATCTGGCCTTTTACACAAAAGATTTGCCAACCCCTGCTGCAGGCCTTGGCAGGGCACTTGGCCTTGATGGGATGTCTGAACGGCATCCTTGTGTCGTTTTCTGAGAGTGATGCCAGGGTTCTTGTTTATGAAGCCGAAGAATGAGTTTCACAAACACTCAAGGTAGGAGAAAAAGGTACAGGCTTTTATTTAGAGATAAAGTGAAAGGACAGAGCTCCAAGCTCACGCCAGGACGGGACAAGAGAGTCTGTGATGGTGCGTTGTCTAGGGGTTTAATCCGCAGCTGAGGATTTTGGGGAATGTGAAAAAAAGGCCTTTTGGGGAATGTGTGGACTTGCACCACCTGCCCTGCTCTCAAGGTGGGCTGGGCTATTGTCTGTCTGCTAGGGCTCTTTACAGTGAGAGATACCCTGGTGGAACACTCAAACATTCCAGGCCAAGTTGCTCCTGGCCTTTGACCTTTAACTGATCTCACTGAAGATGTCTATATTCTTAGTCTGGTATCTTTCCCTAGAGAATTAGTGTGACCTTGACTTTGCATAATGCTTAACACAGAGTTTCAATAGGGACTTCTTTGCCCATTGTTACATTGTTCTGACTGTAAATATTCCGCCCTGCTTTTCCCAGAGGCCCTCACCCTACTCTGACTACACCCTCGGTCCCTGTCCCAAGAGGGCCAGGTTCTCAGTCTGGCCCTTTCAGACTGGCTTCTTTCACTTTGTAATATGCATTTTTAAAAATTGAGATATAATTGACATACAACATTGTATTAGATTCAGGTGTACATGATTCATTTGTTTAATGTATAAACTATATAAACATATAACATATATAAGCAAACATTTTATTTGTGTATATTCTGAAATGGTCACCACCATAAATCTAGTTAAGATCTGTCACCACGCATAGTTACAGTATTTTTTTGTGTGATGAGAGCTTTTAAGATTTGCTTATTTAGCAACTTGGAAATCTGCAATACAGTATTATTAACTATAGTCACTGTGCTGTACTGTCAATCCCCAGAACCTACCTATCCGTAACTGGAAATTTCTAACTTTTGACTTCATTGCCCCATCTGCCTCTGGCAACCACCAGTTTGTTCTCTGTATCTGAGTTTGGGTTTGATTTTAGATTTCACATATGAGTGAAATCAAATTGTATTTGTCTCTCTGACTTACTGCACTTAGCATACTGCCCTCAAGGGCCATCCGTGTGGGTGTGGCCACAAATGGCAGGATGTTCTTTCTTATGGCTGGATAGTATTCAGCCTCCTTTCTCTGCCTCAGTCCCTTCACTTCCTACACGCTCACCTCAGGTATCTGCCACCCCTCCCCTCCCCGGCCCCCAAGGCCTCCTACCCCACCCAGGCCTGAGTTAGGCAGCAGTAAGTTTGCTGGGGAAGGGAGTGGGCCACAGGTGCTCCCCATCTACAGCCTTTTCAGGTCTGAACGCCCCAGGCTGTCACGTGGGTCATCAGGGGCCTGCCTACGGGTAATTCCCAGCACGTGTGTGATCCTGGCACCCATCACCCCCACCCCACCGCCCCGCCCCCGACACCCCCGGGGCTGGTTCTTCAGTCTGCATCCGAGCCCCACGCTCCAGGTGCTGATACTGGGTCAGGGCCCGAGCTGGAGTTGTTTCCCCCTCAGGTGTACCCCGTGGTGGACTTCCCACTGCGCGAGATCTCTCTGGCCTCGCAGAGGGGCATCGCGGAGCACAGCGCCGCCCTGGCCTCCCGAGCCCGCGTCCTGCAGCAGGTGAGCCAGGCGGGGGCCTGGGGCTGCGGGGAGGGGAAGCTGCTGGGTGGCCTGGGCTCCCTCTGTCCTGCTGGTCGCTTGCGAGGAAATGGGCAAGGACGCTCCCTCTCTGAGAACAGACGGGAGGCAGGATGGGGAGGTGGTTTGAGGGTGGAGGGGAGGCTCCGGTAAAGAGAAGAGAGCGTCAGGGCCTGACCTTAGGGCAGAGGCGGAGCGGGCAGGCGGGACCCTTGGATGCTGAGAGATTTTTGGATCTTTACGCTCTAGCAGTGGGAAGCTATTTATTGCAGGGTTTCAAGTGGGAATATGGCTCCCTGTGATTTTGACTGATTCTAACCTTGCCTTGGAAGGGAAAGCTCCGGATGCAGGGCCACAGGCAGGCCTGGAGCCCGGCACCCTGCCCCTCAGGACTTCCCAAGGGCGGGTGGCGGCCTGGGCTGAGCTTGCTTTGGTGCTGCGTCCTGCCGGCCACTAGGTGGCGGAGGGGCCTCTGGTGTCCCAGTGTGGCCCTGAGCCAGCCGCTTCCTCCGCCCCGCAGTCCCTTTCTCAGCAGTGAGAGATGCCACCATCGCCTCAGAGGGTCCAGTGGGGATGAGGTATAATGTGCCTAAAGCGCTTGGAAGCTGCTGCTGGAAATGTCTGCTTTCCTTCTTTTCCCTTTGCCATGAGTATTCCCCCCTCTCTCTGCACACCTCCCTCTGTTTTCAGGAGAGAGAAGTATGCATTTAATTAAAAATGAATAATGACCACCATGGAGCTGGGCTGGAAATCATTATTATGTCCTCAGAAATCATGGAATCAGGGCATTGCAAACTCAAAGGCCTACCAGGGCTGGTGGTAATGTGGGAGCCCCTTATCCAAAGAGGCAGGCCACCACGTACGCTGTGTGGGCCCACGGGCAGAGGTTTCGGACCTTCAGAGGCCCTGAGTTTTACATGAAGTCTTCCAGTTTTTCAATATTGAGGACAAAATTATTTAAATGCTAAGAATACTGTATGGGCCGATAGGCTGGCTTTGGCCTGTGGGCCATCACTGGCTACCCTGGTCTAGTCCAAGCCTATGACTTCTCCAGAAAACCAGAGGAGGCCCAGAGGGTGGCAGTAGTTTACCCAAGATCACACAGCTTCTTAGTGGAAAAGCCCAGGAGTTTCCCATCTCCAAGCTAAATGTTATTGTTCATTGCATTCAAGACAGCACAAACAACTCTTAGGAAAGCCAGTGTAGGTTTGTGGGGATATCTGTGTGGGCAGGATTTAGGGCCCTTTTCGCTGGGGTGGGCAGCGCAGGGACAGCTCAGTTATCAGAGTAGGGCTCCCGGCCCCTCTTGCCTTCCGCAGGCCTCACCATCCTGCGAAATGAGAGGGGGCTGGCGGGGGGACCCTGCCTTAGGTTGGGCTCTGCAGAGGCAGCTCCGAGACTAGGATTTGTGTGCAGGATGGTCATGAAGGAAGGGCTCTTAGGAGAAACCTGGAAACGAGTCTGGGAGCCAGAGTGGGCAGGGGAGGCCACACAAGGGCACCATGGAGGTGGCGGCCTAGCCTTCATCCCGTCCCAGGGGAGTTCTGAGCGCCAGCCACACCCAGCAGCTGTCCCCTGGAGGTGAGGGAGCTGGACTTGTGCTCTAAAGCACCGTCCAGTCATCGGGGACCTCCTCCTAGGCACTCCTGCTCGCCGTGGGGCAAGTGGGTTCCATATCCACAACTCTGAAGAAGGTTGAGTTGTGAGCAGCAGGGGTGTGTGTGCAGAAGCGGACTCCAGGGGATGCGAACAATGCACGAAAGGTCCCAGAATGACCTCTAGGGGAGCTTGCTCTTGCAGCACTAGTATTCTGCAGTGTGGGTCACACGAAGAGCCCCAAATACCGAGTTGTTACTCTGGGAACGGAAAGAGGATTAAGGACATGACTTAGCAGCTTGTAGACACCAGTGGTTGTCCTGGGACTCTTACTTCTGAGACTGATGATTTGAGTCCCTTCTGGACCCTTCATTCGGCAACTGGGGAAACCAAGGCCCAAAGAGGGGAAGTGACCTGCCCAAGGTCACACAGCACGTGGGTGGCAGGCCTCAGTCTGGAAGCTGTGTCTCCAGGGGCTTTCCCCTGTGGCTGAGTCCTGTCTTGGGCGACACTAGCCATTTGTGACCCAGTCCTGGAGGAAGGGAGAGAAAGTCAGGGGAAGGGACACATTTTCCTTTAAAAGGGGACACAGTGGGAGAAGAGGGACTTCTGTGAGTCATTTTCCTAAGTCATCCTTTGGTCCTGGATCTGTAGACAGATTCATGCTGAGATTTTGTTTGGGAGTGAGAAGTTGGTGAGTGGAGTTAGCACAAGGAGGCGCTGTCATGACACTGAGTCCCGGTCTTTACTCTCAGGCCTGGGAGCTGCCCGTCCCAGGTGTGCAGGCAGACGAGGGGATGGTGACCCGTGGTAAGGGGCAAGATAACCACTTGATGGCAGCTGAAGCCCTGACCAGTTTGTGGCCTCAGACTCCGTGACCTTGTGAATCAGAAGCAGATGGGACACTTGGTGTGCTAAGCTCTCCTTCTGATCTCAGTGCAGAAGTCTGGAAACAAGCCTGTCCAGGCTTTCTGAGCCGTGATGTCAGCTCTCATCTCCTCTTGCCTCTCTGTTCCCGTTTTGGGTTTCTGTATCAAAATATTAAGAGGGGTCTTCTACCTTTTATTTCCCCAACTACCACTTGGAGATCAGCTTCTGGACACCGAGTAAAACAGTCTCATGATCTCCTTTGGTGGTCTTGGCAACCATTTGACATAGAAGTTTATAATCCCCATTTTACAGATGAAGAAACTGAGGTTCAGAGAAAGGAAGCTTCATGGAAGACACACACTGTGACTCTTGAGTCCTCTCGTCCTGCCACGATGCCGCCTCTCAGCTGCCCTGCCAATAGAGTCGGGGACCTGCTTCTCAAAATTCACCCCCTAGCCTATTTCCCCTGGGGCCTCTGGACCATCACCTGCAGTGGAAGGACTTGGGGCTCTTTTCTGGAGGGGTACAGCTTCTTGCAAGTCCAAGAGTCTGACCCCGGGCCAACCACACCACCTCCCTCCGGGGTTGGGATTCCCACATCATGTCTGAGCAGCTTGCACAGAAGAACTTAGGGGGTTGATACAGAGTCTGGTCCACAATACAACCTCAGAAAGCTTGTTTCCATGATTGGGAGGAGCTTTCCAACATCAAATGTTTCTTTAGTCGTCCATACAGAACAGCGCCAAAAACTCTCAGAGATGGGTGTCTGGGAGGAGGCCAGTGATTTCTCCCAGGGAGGGCCACTACCTCCGTTCAGGACCCCTTGATTTTAGAAGGTTGTTAGCTGCTCAGAGAAGGGGCCAGAGAAGAAGGAGCATTAGGCCCACCCTGTGGCCGGGGGTGAGTGCCGGGGGCTCTTGGGCAGAGTCCATACTGCAGAGGAGATTTGAGCATTACGCAGATGGGGCTTGACCTAGATGATCCTCCAAACCTGAACCTCCGTGAGTCCACGGGCCTCAGTCTCCCCATTTATAAAAACAGGAGAATATTTGAGAAAGACTTTTCTCAAAGGAGGGTTGATGCAAAATCATGTGGTAGGGGAGGGAGGGAAGGATCTGAGAAAAGAGCCTAGAGCAGTCCAACCACCTCTGGAATTTGGTGTCAAATGTTTTATCTTGAAATTTAATTCAAATTGTACAACCCACTCCTTAATATCTCCATGGCTCTTTTACTATAAAAATGCTTAAATTGACTCTATCTTCCTACCTTTCTTTGCCCCTCCACCCCATCTAAAAATTAATGCTTTTGGAAAATGTCCTGTTTGGCTGGTGGCTTTTCATATGTGGGACTCCCCTGGGGATGCCTGTGCCCCCAGATAGAGTCAGATAGGAGGTACAGAGGAGAAATCTTGGGCCTGAGCTTAGGGTGTGTGAAGGAGCATGATAGGAGCTACATCTAGAAAGGCAGATTGGAGCCAAAATGCCAACTTCATCCCATAAAAAGCATGAACTTCATCCCATAGGTAGTAGGGAGCTACTGAAGGTTCTTGAGCAGGTGAGTGATGTGAACCAAACACTGAAGTTTTTCTTGGCCAATTGTTTCCTCAGCGCCAGACCATCGAGCTGATTCCCCTCACGGAAGTTCATTACTGGTACCAAGGGAAGACCTATATCTACTACATCTATGGCACCGACCACAGAGTGTACGTGGTAGACTACCCTGAGCAGTACTGCTGTGGCTGCTCCATCCTCTGACACGGCACGGCTGGCCCCAGAGCCCACAGCTCACAGGGGCCCAGGAGGACAGCCAAGGCCTCTGAGGTCACTCATCACTGGCTACACTGGACAGTCACGTGCAAACCATGGTATGTCGTTCCAGATAATTCATCTATCATCTGTCAAGCCACAAGTCTTTCCAGAGCCCCTCTGGTGGAATCCATCATGTATGTAAACTACAAGAATTAAATTACACACATTCCTTTAGGACAAATCACTTAAAGGTGGGGGCTGGGCCTCTGGTCTGCAAGCTAATGCTCTGAGTGAGTGTGTGGTTTGACTTTGCTCTTTCCTGGGCTCGTCTAGGTGCTGGTATGCCTCTGTTAGTGTGAGTCTTTCACTGAGCTTTGCATATTGAAATGTTTAATGATACACACAAACTGACTGCTCCTAAATGTGTACCCAACAGGATACGTAGGCATGAAGTACAAAATTTTAGTTCCCATTCTGTGGGTCAGGAATTAGTCACAGACTTGGTGGAGATAGTTTCTCTGTTCTATGATATCTGGGGCCCCACCTAGATTCAAAGACTGGGGTTGTCTCAAAGGCAGGGGGCTGAAATCCTCTTAGGGCTGGCTGACTCAGATCTGGTGGTCGATGGTGGCTGGGACCTCTGCACATGTTCTCTCTCTGCAGCCTGGGCTTCCTCACGAGATGGTGGCTGTCAGGGTAGGTGCTCCTCGTGCACATCCCGATTGAAAAATAGACATCAGTTCTCAAACTGAAGAGCAGACTTGCTGTGTTGGATGGACTGAGGGTCTGTGTGCTGATCCCTCGTACGGTACCCAGGTCAGGGTAGATTTTGGAGAGTCATTGTGCATATATGCACATTCTTATATCATGTGATGACCTTAGAGCCCGCCCATGGAGTAGGACGTGAACTGGTCCTGTGCACCAGGACCTCCCACCTGGTGCGGTGAGGCTGCGTGGTGGAGGGGGTGCTCTGCAGACTGAATGCCCTGTCCGCCTCGGAGGAGGCCAGGTACGGGGGCCAGGCAGGCCCTGTGCACCTGGCTGTCACCCCCTGTCATCTTACTGTGCCTGCCTCCACCCTGAAGGGGACTGCTACAGCCCAGGAGGGCCGTTCTGCGCCCTCTTGGTCCCCAAGCTCCTGCCAGCCTGCAGCCCTTGTCGCCCTTGCTGTGGGATGATGTGGCCATAACAGGTCTTGTTGAGGGAGGCTTGGGGAGCCTGAGGCCATCGTCCAGGGCATCGCTGACAGATGATATGCAAACTGGCACCTGCCTCCTTACCTGTTACCGTCTAGTTCCAGGGCCTCTCTGTTCAGTCACTGCTGTCTCTCAGTCTGGCCACACTGCACCTGGTGGGGCCTGGCTGGCAGGAGCAGCAGGGTTCAGAGGGGTGTCCGGCTTCCTTGGGGCTTCGTGGAAGACAAGGGAGCTTGCCTGAGAAGCAAGGGGTGGTGCCTGGGAGACTGTGAGACACCTGACCCCACCCCAACAAATCCACGAGGCTCAGATTTTGCCGCCTCCAGCTGCTCCCACTAAATGCCACAGGCTCAGCAGGTTGGGGAGCCCAAGGGCAGGGCAAGGGCCACCCTTGGGTCAGGAGCACTCTGGTTCCTGGGGGCAGAGCCTGGTGGTTGCAGGGGAAACGGGGAGGGTTGTGCTCCAGTCTGAGAGGCTAACGCCTCTGGTCCCTGATGTCCCCACCGCCTACCTCTCTGGTCCTCAGAGGGAAGCTTCTGCCCCTAGGGGGCATCGCGTGCATGGAGGGCATGGTTCTCAGTTGGTGTAATGATTACAAACAGCCCTGTTGGCATTTGGTGGACAGAGCCCAGGGAACCTGGATGTCTAGCAGTGCTTGGCGACATTGTTCTGTGAAGTGTGTTCCCCACCTTACATGGCTGGCAGCTACCCACTGATGGTCGCGTAGAGCTGAGTTGGTTACACAGAATCTCTTCATTATTACTTAATGTAATGCTACTTTTTATTTAGACTTCACCTCTGTTCTTAGGTTTTCACATATGTCTCGTTTGAATTGGTTTCTGCTCTGTCACTTCCTTCAGGTCCAAACTTGTGGCCATCTGATGACTTCATTCCAGCTCATGAGCACTAGCACATTGAAATACATGTATTTAAAAAACAACTTGTTTCTTGTTTCTCCTTTATATTTCACTTTGGGAATTAAATTGCTTTAAAAAAAAAAAAAGCCATGGTATGTAAGTGGGCTATATCAGAATATCATTTTAGAATAAAAAGGGACCATTAACTGTGTTATGGTTGAGGCCCCATGGCCTGTACACTCCATTGGCTTGTGAATCTGATGAGAAAATCTGGCTGCACTAAAATGGGTGTAAAGGGCTGCTGCTCCCAGTGAGCACCAGTGAGTCACTAGCCAGAGGGCCCCTTAGTTCCGATGGTTCTGGCAAAATCTCTGATGGATACTGGGTCCTCCAGCTGTTTGATAACTGTGGTGTGTTTTCCCCTGCAGGGTGGTATGTTTTTACAACCTTCACTGCAGCCAGGATGACTTAATTTTCTATTTCTGCCTCTTTCTGTTATCCTAGGGTTGAGTTGGCTGTGAGTGTGCAGTCATAAACCCTATTGAAGTCACGGGGGTTGGGGAGAGAGGAGAACCCGAACCCCAAACTGGCCACCACGGAGTGTGGCTTGGTCCTGATTTGATTATGCTGTAGAATGTCAGACTCAAGGGGTTGCTTTTTCTCTATTGCTCAGCCAAAGGAGAACACTAGCCCTGTGCTTTGTCAGTCCCCGACAGCCACCGGGTCTCTGCCAGGTGACCAGAGCCTGTGCTGGGCTGATTGGGGGTTTCCCAGCACCCTGGAGGCTCTGCCCTGTGCCTGTAGGGAAGTAGGAGAGGCTATATGCGCAAGCAGAGGGAAATGAAAGCAGCATCTTGAAAGTCTGGTAGCTTTACAACATCAGGACTTCCTCCCCCACCTGGGTCCCCTCCCTTCCCTCCAGATCCTTCCCCCTGCATAGTTCCCCAAGCCCCGGGCTCCAGCGCATGGTCAGGTTGTTGTACCGTGGCTGACATGAATTTCTGGCTCATGTGCAGCCCTTGACATGGGGAATGATGAAAGAGCCGTGCATGTTCATTGTCAGGCCGAAGAACCTAGGTGGGGTCATGTTTCTCAGGAGGGAAGACGCTTCTAGGTTCAGCAGCTTGGACCCTGAACCCTAGGCTCCTTTTGCTCACTGGCCATTTAATGGTCAGGAACTGTGGGAAGAGCATGGGTTTGGGGTCATCTATGCTCCAGTTCAACTTCTGCCCCTGCCCCTTACTGGCTGTGTGACCCTGGGCTCTCGAACCAACCTTGCCGACCGAGCCTCAGTTTCCTTGTCTGTGACCTGGGAATGACGTTGCTTGCTTTGCAGGGTGGGTTGAAAAGAGATCAAGGGGCTGGTTTTCAGCATCAGTAGGTGCTCAGCACCCGGAAAGGCCACCTCCTCCCTGAATGGGGCTCTTTGGGGGAGCTGTGCTAGAATCCTTGTCACAGCACCCTCCAGGGGACCTGTGAGCCGGATCCCGCAGCCCCTCTAAAGAGCTCATATGTCAGGGAAGGTTGCACATGGGTTTGTTCCATGATTTGACTGAACGTTCCCCCACCCTGCACTGGCCTGCCGGCCCCCTGGGGCAGGGCTGCACTGTGCTCACCACTGGGTGACCAGCATGCAGGGCGGAAAGGCCCTAGGGCATCCGACTTGGGGTCCCTAAGCTGGAGGAGAGTGTTGCTCCTGGTCTTTGCTTTCAAGTCTGGGCCATTTCTTTGCTTTTTCCCCATCAGCTGATGGAATTGAGACTTCCTGTTAAAGGAAAGATCAGACCTGGACGTGGGAAGCTAATCTTTTAGGCCCAAATTGGTCACTCTTGTAGTGACAACTAGTTTCTGTCCCATGATCAGAAAGGCAGGAGTTTAAGGGGACTGAGACACAGGGCGGGACTTTCTGTAAGACCGCGGTGTGGTGCAAAGGCACATGGTGTGGCCTCCATGGTCACAACCCCAGGGTTCACATCCTGCCTCACCTGCAGCTCACCTATGCTTGCCCAGAGGTTGCCATCTGTAAGAGGGGAGCACTGACTGCTAGGATTGTGGGGAGACTAAATGAACAGTGTATATGGTGTGCATGGCACACACATTCCCAAGGGATTTGAGCTGTTAGTATGAGGAGGGGCTGCAGGATGGGGCAGGGATTGGGACGGAAAGGGCAGACCCTCAGCACTGGGGGTAGAGCAGGAGGCTGCTATGGGCTGAATATTTGCGTCCCCCTCAAATCCATACGTTGCACTCCTAACCCCTATATGAGGGTATTTGGAGGTGTGGGGCTTTTGGGAAGGGCTTGGGGCATGAAAGCAGAACCATCAAAAATGGGATCAGTGCCGTTATAAAGGAGCCCCTGGGGAGCTCCCTCACCACGTGAGGTTGAAGTGAGAAGATGGGGCCATCTGTGAACTAAGAAGCGGGCCCTCTCCACACACCAATCTGCCGGCACCTTGATCTTGGACTTGCAGCCTGCAGGACTGTAGACCCCCCAGTCTCTGGTATTCTGTTACAGCAACCCAAGCAGACTAGGACAGAGGGTTTTGTAAGCACAGAATCTGAGGCCGTATGATACAAGGCAGTAGTTTTCAAAAGCTAGTCTGAGTATTGGGGCCTGACTGCACCAACCTCGCCTAGAAAGTTATTTAGAAATGCAGATCTCCAGGCTCGCTCCTAGATATACAGGGTATTGGTGGCTGAGATTCTGTAGTTTTTGCCAGTGCCCCAAGGTGATTCTTAGGCACCATCAGAACAGGAAGTTGACTTTTGGAGTCAAAATAATTGGGCTTCGGAATCAGAGCTCTCATCCTTTAACAGTTCTCAGCTCACTATGAGCCTACCCTCCCTTAACTTCAGTTTCTTCATGTGAAGTGGGGGGAATTCCTGCCCTGTGTTGCTTTCAGAGTTGTTTGAATACTCACATGAAACATAGAATGTGAAAACACTGTAGACTTAAGACACCACAGAAATATTCTGCTAGGAGTGGGCAAGACAATCTTGATGCTTCCTGGGCAACTCTGTCCACCAGGGGGCAGCAGGCGCGCACCCATGACCTCCGGGAGCCCTTCCCCGTCCAGTGAGCTGCGCGTCTCGTAAAGGTGTTCTCAGCTTCCCGGGCCCTGGAGCCCCTTGCAGGCCCCAGGGTTCAAGGGAATTGAGGAATCTCCGGAAGTTTCGTCAGAGATGCATTTACTTAGTATAGTCATACTAAATGCATTTACTTACTATATTCCTGTTAAATATTATTCATTAGCTCCAGTTAAACTGTTTTATCCTTTCAAAAATCCACCATGGGAAATGACAGTGACATTAGGAAGCCAGGCTTGAGGTACAAAATTAGAAGTTAAACAGTCTAGGACAACACTTTAGTTCTTGAATCCAATTCATTTACTCACTTATCCATTCATTCAGTGGACATGGATGGGCACCTTCTCTGTGCTGGGCACTAACTGGGCCAAGCAAACCAAAGGTGAATCAGGCACTGATCTTGCCTTGAGGACTCCAGTTCTTCAAAATAATGGTGAACATTTTTGGAACACCACCCACGTGCCCGGCACTGTTCTTTATGTGTCAACTGATAGGAGTGCTGCCAGGTAGACAGTATTATTATCTTCACTTGACAGAGGAAGGAACTACAGCCCAGAGGAGTTAAATCAAGGTCTCACACCTAAGGGAGAAGTAGGGATGTGAATAGGTGATCTGGCTCCAGAGCCCACCGTTTGTCTGGTTCAGTGGGAGAGGTGGACATGGTAACGATTTAGCATTAAGAGCCATGAGAAACACATGCCTAAGTTACTCCTCATTCCCGGGCATGCTGGTGACACCTTCCTGAACTGGGCAGTGGGGAGGTGACCTCTGCAGCCCTGTGTCTCTGGCAGGTGTGTGTGGGCGGTGGTGGGGGATCTCTAAGGTGTGTTCTACATCGCCCCCTGGTGCTCCCCGCTGGGACTGAGCCCACGGCAGTTCCCTGCTCAGTAAGGCACGTTTCCTGTCTTCCTTTCTGCTCCGTCTCACTTCCCCACATCCCTACTATTGATCCCCAGACTACACTATTCCCACTGCAGTCCTTGGCTCAGGACCTGCTTCTGGGGAAGCACTGCTTGTGGCCGCGTATCTCCCTGACTTTTGTATTCTTTAAGCAACAAAACCTAAGTCTGATTCACAACTGTGGCCCCAGCTGTGGCTGACTGGAGCTGACTTGGAGGCCCCGGAGACTTGGGGGTCATTGATTTGCCCTGTGGGGAGCAGCGGAGGCGGGGAGAGATGATATTTGCGCCGCTGACTCTGGACCGCCCTCTTTCTTTGTTACCGGGCATTATCGCTCACTGGTTTCCTCCTGCCTTTGGAACCCACACACTTCTCTGAGGTCTCAGAAAGTCATGATCCAGCCCCACGCCCCGGATTCCAGTGCCTTCAGAGCCCTGTACTTTCACAGTCAAAGCATTTTCTTCCTACATATTTATCAGCAGTGTTAACCAGCTGATTGCTTCTGTTGGAAAGTCTGTAGCCATCTGAGGTCATAGGTCACCACCCGGGGCCTCCATGTGCACATCTGTAAAACGGATGGTAATGCTCCCCTCACCAGGCGTTGTGAGTCTCCGTGTAATAGGGTGAGGACGCCTGGGTGGAGGCGGCACCCTGCCCGGGGGGAGCCTGTGGCCAGCCTGGAGCTCATCTTGTGAGTGGTGGTAGTGCCGTCACCAGCTGCTTATTTTTAGCCCCTTCCCGGGTGCTGGGCAGTCTTTCAGTCTGACCTTTGTCCTCCGTGATGGTGTCCTGGTTCCTGGAACATACCAGAAGGAGCATTGCTCCGCTTCTTTCCCATTCCTACACCCAGTAAAAAAGTGTTTAACCCCAGGGGCTCACAGCCAAGCAGGCAGCAAATGCCACTGTGCTTCCACACATGGTGCACTTATGTGGGTGTGAAAGAAGAGATGACCCCCAGGGACTCCCGTGGATAAGCGCAGGCCAGCTGACAGCGGCAGCACGTCCCCCGCCTCCCCCCAGGGGCCTGCGCGAGGCTGGGCGGGCAGCTGAAAGACCTGTGGCTGCTGCTGAGCGGAAGCACACTTGGACAGAAGTTTGGGGCCCCACTTTCTCTGTTGCCAAGCTGGCTTGACCTTCAAGGTGGGTTGGGCCCAGGGCACCCCTTTAGCCACACCCGAGAACAGAAACAGCCTTATTTTAGAATGCACATAATGGTCTTCTGTTGGCTCCGTGTCTGCGCCCTTGTCCTGGGCAAGGTGACCAGTGGAGCCCTGTGTGATCTTCCACCTGCCAGTCATTCATGGGGGTAGAATTACTTTTGCTTCATGTACTAGGTGGTATACGTGGTCCACACACTCACCACATACGAATGATGAATTGTAAAGTTGCCCCTACACTTGAGTGAATCCCAGCTAGCTTGTCCTAGCCCCGAGGCCTTGGCTGGTCAGGCTGCGTGGACTCAGTTTGCCTCTCTGAGGAGGGGGTATTAATAGTGGCTGCACCTTCCAGAGCTGTCGTGAGGACTGGAGGTAGGAAATGCCTGCATAGCCCTCGGGACGGCACCTCGCACCGACTGAACACTCAGCAGTGGTTACTCTTCTGAATCCAATGTCGATGATGATTGCTTATTTCTTCTGTTACTTCCATCTTGGAGATCACCGTGAGAATTAAATGAGAGACTGCTTGGTACAAAGTGCTCCTTGGAGGGCAGTTGTTGTTTTGTTACTCTGTTTTCCTAAGTTTTTTTGCCTTCATTTGGTCCCTGCTCTAGATCTGAGAGCAAGCGGGGATTCCTTTTCTCCTTTGAAAAATGTCGAAACAGATGCACAAAAAAGTAAAATGCCTTGTTCCAGGTTTCCTAAAAGGTCAGGGTCAGAGTCATGACTGAAATTCACAGTATTTGTGCTTGAAGTCCTGCGTCCTCCCTCCTAGCCTCCATTACTCCAACTCTGGGATCCCTTAAACTGTCCTGTTCTGTAGAACATAGCCTTTTAGACCACACCAGTCACTGCCTATTTACAAACCACTTTTCCATCTACCTTCTCCATCTGATGCACTTACTAGTCCTTTGAGGTCCATTTACTTTAAGACCCATTTCAAAGATGAGAAAACTGAGATTCAAAGAGGCTGGGCTTTCTACCTGAAGCTATGCGATAGGTTGGAGCAGCCCTGAGGTCTTCTGGCTTTTAGTTCTCCAGAAAGGAATTGAAGGGAGTTCCTCCCAGACCAGAGGAGGCTGCGATTTCCCAGGAAGCACTGCCCTCCGCAGAGTACGGTGCTTCCCTCTCTGGCCAGCTCTGGCAGCTCTGGTTGGCGCTGAGGGCACTGCTCTAATCCTGGCTCCACCCCCTCTTGTAACCATTGACTCTGTGTTAGGCTGCCATGTCCTAGAGCCCAGACCTGCCTCACTTCTCATTGCACAGACCGCATGTGACATCCCTGGCCTCCTTTTCCAGTATCTGACCCTGGCTGTCCCTAGGTCCAGCCTCCTTGCTCTCATCCCAGATCTGCCAGCTTGCTGTCACCTATCCACTGTGTGGCTAAGCTAGGGTCCTCACCCATCACATTCTGTGGCCTCCAGACCAAGGCAGGGCACCCCAAGATGGGAGAGGGAGGTGCTCAGAGGGGCAGTGGACATGTCACTGATGTCACCAACAAATAGTGAGGTAGATAGAGCAGAAAGAAAATGCAGATGGCACGTGGGTCCTGGGATACTTGGCTGCAAGCAAAGGCCAGCTCACCCTGATGGGCATGTGGTCGGCATCAGAACTGGAAAGCCTCAGGGTGGTTCTGGCCCATGGCATGAGTGTACCTGGAGGGTCAGACAATGCCATAGGAACCTGTTTCCCTCTGTCCCTTGTCCTGCAGCCAAGAGCCCACAGCTTTCCTGGTTGCTCCACAGAAGGGTCTAGAACTGAGACTCACTGGGCCAACCAGCCTGGCTTGGGCCAGCCAAGAGCCAGGCCCTGTGGCCTGGGTGGTGAAATAAGCTGACGAGCCTGGCCTGAATCCAGGGGGTGGGACCGCCCCCGTGAAAACTTCCTGGATCCAGAAAGTGGGGAAGGCTGATTCTCTTAGGAAGATCTGGGTGCTGTTCCCAGGAAGAGAGGGGTATCTACATAGGGAAGTGGCCAACAAGCCAGGGCAGCACCTGCACACGCTCCAGACATGGGGCGTTCGCCGGCTCACCACTGTCATCCGGAAATGGGAAGCTTGGACCTGTTGAGTGTCACACAGGATCTTGACAAAAACCCAAGTGGGGACTGAGGATATGGGGGCTGGGCTGAAGGTTCTCTGTCTACACCGGCCTGCGTTCAGTCCGAAGCTGGGCAGGGAAGTTGGGCTCCCAGCTTCCCTTCCCTCCTGTGGCCCACGGGGCCCACTGATGACCACTTTGCCTCAAAGCAGGGAGCTTCTTCAGGAAGACAGAGGGCTCGTTGCTTCTAAGGGACATTTGCTATGTTCAGGGAGTACAGAATGCAACATCTTCACATAGAGAGAGAGTGATTGGGACAGGCTGGGCTCAGCAGCTAGCGTGGTTTGGCGATGGGCAGACATGGGCAGGTGGCTTTGAGTCTGTGGTTATTGGTGGGCACATGAGAATCTAGATTTTTGTAGGGAAACAGATCAGATCTGCTTATAAAAACATGAAAATCTTCCTGGCTCAAAGCTGCTTATTTTTCTCATTCCTCCAGCTCTGCTCAGAGTGTTTTCTTCAAAAGATTCCCTCAGTGGCTGCCCCATACAGTTGCAGAAAAGCCTCCGTGGCTTTGCCCTGGGGCGTAGGGCTGTAGACGCAGCAAGTGATCCTCACCAGGACATGGGATTTGTATGTTTATCCAGATCAATTAGGAGAAATGATTTTTTGCGCAACACTTCCCAAACAAGACTTTGCAGCTAGTAATGATATGGAGCTGTGTAACAATGCATGACAAAAATATGAAGTGAGATGAGAAAACCACTTGCCAGATTGCCACCCCCCCCCCTCCCCCGGGAAGGCACCGTATGGTTGGGAAGAAATGCTGGGGTGACCCCTTGGAACAGAGGGCAAGATGTTCTCTCAGTTGCTCTGCATAATTAAGGAGGGAGCCATTTGAGGCTGGGGAGGGAGTGACTGGTTTTCAAAGCCTGTGACTGTGTGGAGGAAGGGCACTCAGAGAGAGGGGAGGAGGAGCACGGCCGGGAGGGGCCTGAGAATGCTGGCAGGCCCCGGGGAGCTTTTCAGGGGAGATTCCGGGTGCCAGGTGATGTGGGCCTTCCCTGGGAACGTCCACATTGTTGGTAGAAGTTACTAAGAAATCTTCAAATGGTCAGTAGACTGAATCTCTTCCATTTGGTCCTGTGGCCCTGGGAGGCCATACCTGGGGACTCTTGCCCTCTGGTTCCTTCTTTTGGGTTTGGCCAACAGGTAGCTTTGGGTTTGCCCACGAGGAGTTCCGTTACATCTGGTCAAGGCATCAGAGGGATGATGGGGGAGGCTGCTGTGGGGGGATATTTATTTCTCTATTTCCCTTCCACACTGCCTTAGTTTGCTGTGGCTAACTCCAGGCAACTAAATCATCTGTTGGGGCTTCTTTACACCCTGCCCACACCTTCGTAAGATTTCCCTCTATGAAGCCCTCCATAAATGATCCTAATTTGAGTATGCTGGGCTATTTCCTGCCAGAGCTCTGACCAACCCACTGGGGGTGAGTGCATTTCTCATAGAAGTCTGTAAAGGGATGGGTTCTGTGTCCTGGGTTAGAGGCTGACGCAACAGTTCACAGAAAGGACTGCCGACTTCTGGTTACAGGAAACAGTTTCGGGAGCTCTCCGGGGGTCCCCAGGCAGCCGAGGTCACTTGGAAGTAAAAAGTGGGAGCTGCAGTATCAGAGTGGCCCCAGGAGCTCACCCAGGCTGGGGGTCCTTGGGCCATCACACAGTGGTCCTCCTTTGACTGAGGATGGGAACAGCCAGGATCTTGAAACACAGAGAGTGGGGAATTGACAGCTGTCGGTGTGAGATCATTTCACTGATGCGGAAACTGAGGCTGTAAGTGCTTCAAGGTTACACATTAAGTAGATGGTGGTGTTGAAAGATCTGTAGATAGTGGAAACAGGGCTTGGTCCAAGATCCTTACGGTGTCAACCAGAGGAGATGTCAGACAAATAAACAGAATGGAGCAGGCCAGGTCGGGGAGGGCGCAGAGCCCGAGCACTTACAGTGAGCACTCCAGGCAAGTCGGCTGAGAGGGTTCTGAGGTGTGCGGATTGAAAAGGTGCTCCTCTGTTTCTCTGATCATAAAAGCATTGAGATTCATTGCAGGACGTTTGACAGCCGTGACATTAAATAGAAGCCATCCGGGATTTTACCACTTAGATCTAACTCAGTTTCTATTTTCGTGTATTTCCTTCTGGGCTTTTTTTCTCCAATATAGCAGTCATTCTGTTCTTATACCTTTACATTCTACTTCTTTCCTTTAGCATCATGAGTAAACATTATAGATAAATGTGATTTTTATATCAAATAGGTTGCCATAGTTTGTTGATAAAAGTATTCCCATGCATTTAATTTTTTCCTTTCTGGTTTTTTTTGCTATTGTAAACATACATATAATTACATACACATATATAATAAATTAATATATACTGTTTAAAATATATGTATAGTTCACATATATATATGTGTGTGTTCTTGTCCTTTGATGCCATAATCCACTTCTAAAATTCTGAAAGAAGGAAATAATCAGAGATGAACACAGAAATGGAGCTTGTATACAACATTTTATATGTATTTTTAACGGTCCTGTTACATACTAATGAATTGCTTTCCAGAAAAGGTGTACTAGCTCCATTTTCCACCTAGAAAAGTACAGATCTCAGTGCAGCTTTGCCTATGGAGTTTGGAAGGGCCTCTTCTCAAGGCCTGGCCCCACCCCCAGGCCTTGGCCCCACCCCCAGGGCCAGGCCCCACCCCCAGGGCCAGGCCCCACCCCCAGGTCTCCTCTCCCTTGGTATTAAAGGCGAGCCTGATGCCTGTCAGTGAGCACGTGTGGTGGATGACAGTTGCCCTGGTTCCAAGAGTAATATGTATCTATTTTCTATTTCCAGATGTTCTTCCCCTATGGGGCCTATTCCATGGCTTCCTGGAAAGTGATATGATGGCCTTGGGCTTGAGCCCAGGAAGCACGGGAGGTTTTTGGCAGGTTGATGGGTTGGTGCCAACACACTGAGAACAAAAGCTCTGTGTGCTGGGCTCGCATGGGGAACCTGCGTCTGCTTTCCCTGCACTCTGAGGGCAACAGCCTCTAGGAGGCTGCCTGAGCAGCTGGGTCCCTTTGGAGGAGAAGGCAGGATAGGTTTTAGGAAGGGTTTATGTATGGGAGCTGATGGAAGAGGAGGCCCATGCTGGGTGTGGAATCAGGAGACCTGGGCCTGAAGGGACCATTGGTACAAAATGGATGGGAGCATAAGAACCAGATACTTAGCCTTTCTGAGTCTTAGCTTCATCCTCTGTGTGGGTTTGTGGGTTAGTGTGGGAAAGATTTCTAGGGCTTTTTCTAGTGATCACACATACACTCATGCATGTACACACACGTACACAAAATGTCCTAAGTGTATGTTCTGTTGCACATCTCCTTACTGGATAGATCCCAACTCATTTGTCTTTAATTTTCACCTTCCTCCTAGTTACCCTGATGTTGGAAATGCATACAGTGGATTTTTAGTAGCCTTCAAACCCAGGGCTGCCCTTCCCTGAACAAGGCCCTCTTCTTCCCACTACTCTCATGGCCCCATCATTTTCTGAGGCTGGATATTCAATATTAACTCAAAAACATGATTAAGAAGGTTGATATTGCAGAGGTTGAGTCTAGACTTCTCCAGTGTTTATTTCATCACACCACATCATTTTCCTTTCTCAGCACCTGCAACTTTTAAAAAAGAATTGCTGGATGTGACCATCTTGCAGATAGGGAAACTGAGGGTGAGAGGGGAAATATCTAGTCCAAGAACACCCACCCAGCGAGTGGTGGAGCCAACACTAGAATGTAAGTCTCCAGTTCCCAGGCCGGTGCCTTCCTTACTTGACCTGTGGTTTCATAAAGGTAGAACCCCTTTAAGAAATGAGTCTTATGGTGACTCCTCCCAAGTCATAAACAGGCGGAAGTAGTGGGGAGGGGTTCCGTGTGGTCCAGAGCCTCGTCCACTCGGGACTTTCGAAGCAGTTCCGTGGATCCTTACAGTTCGGCTTTGAAATGACTGGATGTTTACAAAGCAGCCCACCCACTTTGTTCACTTACTCTCCCATTCATTTATCCACTCAATAAGCTCGAGAGAAGGGCTTATTGTATGTTAGGCTCCATGCTTAGCTTAAGTGAGCTACATGGTGTCCTTCTAATGAATTCCTTGCCTTTGCCTTTTTTTCTTAAGTTACTCGGAGTCACTTCTGTTGCTTTCCACCAATGAGCCCTAATAGGTGCAAGGAATTTATACTGTCACAGTGGTGGCTCCCCTTTGGAAGATTCTAGGCAGGGGTGTCACCAGGACAGATCTAGGTGCATCTAGACCATGCTTGTGGCTGAATAGTGGGAGGCTTGCCTGGGGAAAGGGGAGATAGGAGGCAGGAAGTTGAGTTAGGTTGTACTGAAGACCAAGAAAGAAATACTAATTACTTTGAAAACCCCGCCTAAGCCAAGGGAGTGAGTGCACCAAAGGCAGGGAAGTGTAGTCATTAAGAGCTTGGACTCTGACGACAGACCTGGGTTCGAATCCTGTCTCTGCCGCTTACTTGGTGTATAACCATGGGCACACCACTTAACCTCTCCAAGTCTGATTCATGATCTGTAAGGTAGGCCAGACAAGGGTCTCTCTGCTTGCGGGCTGTGGGACGATTCCTGGCGGCCACTCAGGTACAGGCTGAGCACAGTGCCCGGCTCGTAGGAGGCCTTCAGTAAATGCTGTTATCTGGTGATGGTGGTGATGGTGCAGCGGGGGGAGGAGGAGGGTGGTGGTGGGGGTGGTGATGAAGTGATGATAATGATACAATAGGCAGTGAAGGTGATGATGAGCGTGGTGATAATGCAGGGGTGGAAATAGCAAGTGGAATTTGAGGGAAAGTCAGCGATGATACCTGAACTTCTAGTCCAGGTAACTGAGAGCCCTTTTGCTTAATTTTTTAAATTAAGGTATCATTGATATACACTTATGAGGGTTTTGCAGGAGCAACATTGTGGTTACTACATTCTCCCCTATTATCAAGTCCCCCCCATATCCCATTGCAGTCACTGTCCATCAGTGTAGTAATATGGAGAGAGCCCTTTTTAAGAAAAGAAAACAAAAGCTTTTATGGATTATGTTCATGTGGTTTTATGCTTTTGTAGAATTTGAAAAGTTGGATATTGGCTCTCTTAACCCCAGTTGGCAAGACTGCCGTCTCTGTTCACTGTGACTTCCCCTCCTGGATACTGCTGCTTGTGCTGGGTGGTCCTGGGGCGGCTTCAGGAAAGGCTCGTGCAAACTTCATTGGCTCCATGTTAAATCGGTCTCTGTGTTTTTATAGTTTGCAGACTTGTGAATTGTATTTACTTACCATTTCTTTACATTGTCTTAAGGTTGTAAAAGGAAAGCCATAATCCTTTCCATAAGTACAAGGGGGGTACAGAATTAAATACGGTGAATATCCAGCCAAGTTATCAGTCTTAGTTAATACTGTTGCCTGCAAGGACTCCAGACCTGAGGCTTGCTCTGCACGTTAAAAAGGGAGCTGAGCTAGTGTGAGAAAGGTGTCACAGACATACTGGCTGACACCAAGCGAGATGTGCTCCTTGCAGTGACTGACAAGGTCCTCCAGAGAATCAGCGAGTGGAGCACAGTACTGTTCTCACTGTGTGAGTTAGTGTTACTTCATGCTGGGTCTCTGGGCCACATAAAGCCACTCCTCAACTGCCAGTGGAACTCACCCTATGCCATGGCCAGTCCTGCCACAAAAACAAGCTGTCGTATCACTTGGTCATATGGCTGCACTATTCAGGACCTGTGGAACTTGACATCGACAGGTGGACACAGGTAAAAATTAGCTCAGGATTAATCAGTTTGGTATCCTCAAGTAGGCGTCATCCCACAAGGCTTCTATTTAGGGAAGGCATCTGAGCAACTGGGTTTGGAATGGGCCGGGCTCTGCAGAGGGGTTCCGCCAATCTCCAAGCAGGCTTGCTGGTGATGTCACTGGCACAATAGTCCAGCTCAGAGAACACTAGGAAGCAAAGGGGACAGGAACATACACACACATTTTCTAGGAGCTTCCCCAGAGGTGCCCCCTTCCCGTGAAGCAGGCTGAAGCCAGCAAACTGGTCTCCCAGAAGAGAGAAGTGAGGATGAGCACCTTTTTGGTCACATTTTTAATGAGTGTGCTTCTCCCAGTCTCTGCCCTGCTCAATAGCAGTTTCTTCAAATGGCTTTCGGAAGGACTTACTAATAAGCACTGACATGATCATGGACACCAAAGGCAATCTTTGCAAAATACCTGCATCCTTTTAAAATACTCTTTCTAGGCTGTGACATCAGCAGAGATGCTCAAAATCTTGGCAGCATCTCCTTTTTTTTTCAGTCTTTAATTATAGAAAATTTCAGACATACAGGAGTAGAGAGAGGAGTTAGTGTAGTGAGCCCCCTTGTGCCCAGCACCCAGTTGTAGCAGTTACTAACTCGTGGCCAGTCTTGTGTCATTTATTACCAACACCAACCCCCCCCCCACCACCACCATTAATCATTTATTTGGAAAGGAAATCCTAGAATTGTGTTATTTCATCCAGGAGTATTTTGAAATGTATTAGGCCAAATGATGTGCCATTGTCGATAGGCAAACATTTATTTGAAGTTGGTTGGTTTGAGTGAAGATTCAGGTGTGGTCCACCCACCGTGGCAGCTTCTTTATGTTGCTGCTTCCGAGGATGCGCATCTCCATCCTTCCTCTCCTGTCCCCCAGGGTTACAGTCATCACGGCAGGGGAATTTGAGAAGGAGGTAAATTTGTCTTGGGAATCCCCAAGCTCTTCTGAGGGGCTGTTGGCTTTGTGGGGTTCCCATCCACCTAAAGGCACTCAGAGACTGTAGATTTTCTACCTATTTAGGGCTTTTTATTCTTAACAAATACAAAATCCCTGAAAAAAAAAAAAGGTTCCAGAGAGGAGAGAGCCAGTGGAATGGATGGTACAAGGGGCTCGTTGGTGCTTCTGGGCCCAGTAGGGTTGACACTTCTGTTTAAGGATTGACTTAGGCCTCACATTGCTCTGTGACTGGCCAAGGCACTCAACTTCTCTGGGCTCCAGTTTCCTCATAGGCCACAGGAGAGAATGTTTGTGTTCACTTCTTATTCCTTTCATCTCCCACCATTAGAATCAACTCTGCCTCTTTTGTTGCAGTAGCAAAATGCTTAGCACATAGTGAGCACTCACTCGTCCGCTGAGCAAACAGATGAGATGCTCAGGATCTTCCCCTCTGAGGTTGCACAGTTCCAGCATACCCAGGACTCACCAGTCCTGCCCACCTCAGGCTGTCTGTGCGTGGCGGTCATTCATCTCCCGTCCCAGACTGTCAGCTGATGATAGAGAAGAAAATAAACCACCGCAACCACGGAGGGAGAAGTGAGCAGGGACGTTGGAGGCCTCTTCTCCAGTGTCCTTGACTGAACGTCCCTCCTGGGCAACAGCCCGGGTCCTGGTGCGCAGCTCTATTCCCATTGCCATTTGGCGTGTGCTGCCTCATAGTGGCCTGGGCCCTCAGGGACAAAAGGCCAAAATCTGCAGCAAGAATGGTAATTTGAGGAAACTTGGCCCCATGCCCCTGGGGCTTCGGTGTTCTTTGGGACAAGTTGAGTGATGATATCATGGACTTAATTACTTTCTGAACTACTAGGGCCCTTGTCTCTGGGCTCCAGCCGGTGTGAGGCCCCAGGGAGCCTAATTTAGGAAGAGGAATCAGTGGGATGGCAGCTGTTGAGAGTGCTGGGCTCCCTCCTTCAGCCAGAGATGTTAAGAAAAACGCCCTTCGAGCCACCTAGCTATAGGGGCAGGTCTTCCTCCTGGGGTCTCTCAGGAAAAGGCTCAGTTCTTAGAGATGCAGGGGCCCACAGAGGTCATCCAGGCTGGCTAACACCCTTTCCAACACCCCTGAGAAGTGGCCATTCTGGCTGCGCTTGATTACGTCCAGTGATGGGGAGCTTAGCCTCCCTGGAGGCAGCCTGTTCCATTATTGGACAGCTCCGACCACTAGACCATGTCGGCCTGACTTGTGCTTAGCCCCGTCTGCCCTGATCCTGCATCTGCTGCCCTGGTTTCACCCTGTGGAGCCACACAGAACACGTTTAAATTCCTCTTCCTTGTGAAAGCAGCTCTCATGTCCGCCCGGGCTTCTCCAGGCTGACCGTAGCCGTTCCCGCCATTGCTCATAGGTCGTGGCTTCTGACTGCACCACCATCCTTATTTTTCGCTGGATGGGAACCAGCTCGCCACTGTCCTTAGTGTTGGGCCCAGAGGTGCTGTTCAGGGCAGGGAGAAGTTGGACTCCATTCTGACCCTCACACATTTGTTATCACAGCTCTTCACATGCAGCGGCACCCTCGTCTTTCTCACACATGCTGCTAAGCTGCACCACCCTCTCTGGGATTTGGGCAGCTGGGTTTCAGGGCCCAAGTACAGGCCTTCCAGTCATCTGTCCCCCCTGAGGTTTCACCTTGTTGGATTCATGCGGTCGCTGCAGGCTGCCTGCATATTTTTGGGTCCTAATTCTCTCTCGACGTTGGCGGCCCCTCTCAGCTCCTTGCTCCCCACACTGGGGATTGGGGTGCTTCCCATGCCCCCCTGGCACTGAGACACGTGACCTGTGGGGCTGGGCATGTGGGCCCCTTGCAGGCTCCATGAGACCACACACTATTCAGCACCCTTTGGGGTGGTCATTCAACGTGTCACGGGTCATAGGGTCATACAACCCCTATTTTTCTCACCACCCCCAAAGGTGCTTGGAGAAGCGAGGTGACAATCCAGATATTTCTGGTATTTCGGATATTTCAGATACTGCACATCCAGTCTGCAAATCCCTGCTCAAGTGACTCTCATGCTGTTAAAGGCACTGGGGTAGGTCATGGTGTCTCATGCTGCAAATAGAGATCTGCACCATCTGTTTGAGGACCGAGTCTCCAGGTTGCCCTGGAACCAGAGGCAGGCAAACCCCAAGGCAGTCTCTGCCTGTGTGGAGTCCTGGGGGCTGATTAGCAGGTGGTGAAGGCTTCAGGCTTTTGGCTGAGGTCGCCAAGAAGGGCTGAGTCCTGGGTGACAGGTGCAGGGAAAGGGGAACCTTCTCCCTCCTATGGGTCTGCATCCACTCACCTGTGGAACCTTTTCCAGAGGCTGGACCTGATGGATTTATAGCTGGAGGAACAGTAGATCTCACTTTTTTTTTTTTGGTTTCTTTTTCTTCCTACCCTCTTTCGATAACCTCCACCCCAAACCCCCCTGCAGTCTGTTTCTGCTCAGCATTGCCGGGGAGGTTGGTCCTCCAGGTTGCAGGTCATTGGGCAAGACACATGTCAGTCACCAACATCCATACCATGGTGAGAGGTGGGCCCAAAGTGCATTCAGTTGCTATGGGAACAGGGAGTTTCTAGGTAGTTCCAGTGTCTGACATTCTGCCCTGTGGTCTTTATAAACCACTGTCTCCCTGGCATCAGCATACTTTGGTGTCTAAATGACAACTTTCCAGATTGACTTTCACACCTGAAGAAGAGCAGAATTCCTCTGTTAGACTCTGGGCTTGGTTTTTGGTTTAGGAAGTGAGCCCCTGTAACAGGTTACTTTAAAGTCAGCCTTGGCCATTTTGGAATTCAGGATGCTACTGAATTTGGGGACAAAGCTTGACGGAGCAGCTAGGTGTGGTCAGAGGGGTATGCTGGAGCTCGGACCACCTGTGGGCTGGGCCTGGAGGAGCTAGATGCTCTCAGGACCTTCAGGGAAGGTTGTGGATTCTCACATCAGTCTTGGGCCTCTGTGGTGGCCCTCTGTGTGACCTTGAGTCTCTTCACAACTCTGAGCCTTAGTTTTGCACGTCAGAAA
Organism: Manis javanica; assembly: GCF_040802235.1. NCBI lineage: Eukaryota > Metazoa > Chordata > Mammalia > Pholidota > Manidae > Manis > Manis javanica. Next base: position 29,398,927 of record NC_133158.1, on the reverse strand, counting down.
AATGGGGGTGGTACTCTGAAGTATTGATTGTGAGGGCTTATTGAGTGAGTGTAGTACCTGAAATACAGCAAATGTTGTATTTATAACTTCACTGTTATGCCTCTAATAGCATTACCAGCTCTTTTTAAAAATAGGACTCTTCTAAAAAGCAAAAAAAGAAAAAAATGATAGAGAACATGAATGATGTAGATTCCATAAGGTTTTTGAATTACAGTTCCAAATAATTCCTAATTTGTGTTTCTCACATAGTTTGTATAAGTTTGCGTTTCTTGCTGTTAGGTTTTGTTAGGAAGTCTTTTGAGAGGTGAAAGTGTAGCAGCATTTCAAAGGAAAATACAGCCTTGCCTTTGGGGCAGCTGGGCCTCACCGAGCGGGGTCCTGGGAGCTTGTGAACAGGTGGGCCAGGCCCTGTGCGGCGGGGATCGCTGCAAATCAGGGTGCTCCCGGAGTGCCCGCCTGGAAGCGCATCTGCGTGGCCAGGACGAGAGGGCAGAACAGTGCCGAGGGGCGCACGCAGGCTCTCCTTTCTCTGGGGCTGCTGGTAGGGCTTGAGGGGGAGGAGGGTTGAAGTGGGGAACGTCCTTCCTGTTCCTTTGGCCTTTACTTCCCCTCTCCTATTTTCAAGGGCAAGTCCTGAGTTCTGTGTTCTCCATCCCAGCCTCCGTCCCCACTAGTCCACTCACAGGACTTAGCCCGCCTGGCTGCCAGCTCACTGCAGGTCAGGCTGTCCCTCGCCTGATGATCATTTTTCTCTTGGATCCGTCTCCCTTTCTCCCGAGTCCCGATGTCGCGCCATTTCATTAGGATTTCCCAACTCCGAATTCTGCGATGTGGCCAGCTCATGCCATTCTGCCCTCGGTTAAGTCAGCAGATTTCATCCTATTTTTAGGACCATGCAACAATTCAGGCCTGGCGCCTCCTCTGCTGGCCTGGCAGCCACAATAGACTCTGTTTTCTTTTCTCTTTTTGCTTTATTCTCTCAGTGGCAAAGATAATTATTGTCACAAGTAATATCCAAATACATTCTCACTGGGGAAGATCTTTAAAAATAGAGAACTACAGAAAGACTTTGTAGAGTGAAATATTTAGGTTCCACTTCATTCAGTTCTGACTGTTACCAAGTTTGGCATATTTCCTTCCAGTCTTCCTTCTCTGTATTTATGTACATACAGTGTACTTACAAACGCAAATATATAGTGTGTGTGCAGTAGAGAGTTCAACCTTGCCCAAAGGAGGGCTGCCTTTGCCCTTAGATCCTGGGAGGTGATTTGTACTAGGGCCTTGAGCCAGCCCTAATGACTTAGGATGGGCCTCTGAGTTGTGCAGTATCAGTTGGTCTGCAGATTAGACCAACCCTGTGGGCAGTACGTGAATCAGCCACTCATGCCTACATAGTAGAGCCTCCGTAAACACTCTGAACACCAAGGCTGGGGTGAGTTTCCCTTGGTGACACTGTGCATACTGTCACATATCAGTGCCAGGAGAGTGATATGCCCATGATGCCATTGTGGGGAGGATTGTGGGAACTCCATGCTCAGCCTTCTCCTGGACTCTGCCCTCTTCTCATGTCTGGTTTTAGTCTGTCCCCTTGCCCTGTAATAAACCATCACTGTGAGTATAAGGGTTTTCAGGAGTTCTGCAAGTTTTTCTAGCAAATTATTGACCCTGAGGGTTTGGGGAATGCCCTGGAATTTATAGTTGGTGTCAGAAGTGAAGGTGGTCTTGGGGACAGTGACCTCTAACTTTATAGTTGACCTAAATTCATCACCATGTGTGTGTGAATTTGTGTTTGTGTGTATTTAAAATTGCATAACTGGGAATTCTCTCCAAGGTTCTGTGACTTGAAATATCTCACCTTTCATGTGCTTGGAGGCCCTCTTTAAGGCTTCTATGCATTTGGCCTGCTCACATACAAAATGGGGTTAATGGTGGCACTTGCAAGTATAGGGTTGTTTCTGGGGGACAAATGAAGGAATATTTATTTGTAAAGCTCTTAGGACAAGGCCTACCATGGCATTAGGCCTCCATAAGTGATGATGACGATACTTCCATGACAGAGCATTGAAGTCTAGCTTATTGCTTTATTTTTTTATTTTTTATTTTTTTTAAATTTTGGTGTCATTAATCTACAATTACATGAAGAACATTATGTTTACTAGGCTCCCCCCTTCACCAAGTCCCCCCCACATACCCCTTCACAGTCACTGTCCATCTGCCTAGTAAGATGCTGTAAAATCACTACTTGTCTTCTCTGTGTTGCGCAGCCCTCCCCGTACCCCCCACGCACTATACATGCTAATCATAATGCCCTCTTTCTTCTTCCCCATCCTTATCCCTCCCTTCCCTCCCATCCTCCCCAGTCCCTTTCCCTTTGGTAACTATTAGTCCATTCTTGAGTCCTGTGATTCTGCTGCTGTTTTGTTCCTTCAGTTTTCCTTTTGTTCTTATACTCCACATATGAGTGAAATCATGTGGTACTTGTCTTTCTCCGCCTGGCTTATTTCACTGAGCATAATACCCTCTAGCTCCATCCATGCTGTTGCGAATGGTAGGATCTGTTTTTTTCTTATGGCTGAGTAATATTCCATTGTGTATATGTACCACATCTTCTTTATCCATTCATCTACTGATGGATACTTAGGTTGCTTCCATATCTTAGCTATTGTAAATACTGCAGCGATAAACATAGGGGTGCATCTGTCTTTTTCAAACTGGACTGCTGCATTCTTAGGGGGTAAATTCCTAGAAGTGGAATTCCTGGGTCAAATGGTATTTCTATTTTGAGCATTCTGAGGAACCTCCATACTGCTTTCCACAATGGTTGAACTAATTTACATTCCCACCAGCAGTGTAGGAGGGTTCCCCTTTCTCCACAACCTCGCCAACATTTGTTGTTGTTTGTCTTTTGGATGGTAACCATCCTTACTGGTGTGAGGTGATATCTCATTGTGGTTTTAATTTGCATTTCTCTGATGATTAGTGATGTGGAGCATCTTTTCATGTGCCTGTTGGCCATCTGGATTTCTTCTTTAGAGAACTGTCTATTCAGCTCCTCTGCCCATTTTTTAATTGGATTATTTGCTTTTTGTTTGTTGAGGTGTGTGAGCTCTTTATATATTTTGTATGTCAACCCTTTATCGGATCTGTCATTTATGAATATGTTCTCCCATAGTGTAGGATGCCTTTTTGTTCTATTGATGGTGTCCTTTGCTGTACAGAAGCTTTTCAGCTTGATATAGTCCCACTTGTTCATTTTTGCCTTTGTTTCCCTTGCCCGGGGAGATATGTTCATGAAGAAGTCACTCATGTTTATGTCCATGAGATTTTCGCCTATGTTTTTTTCTAAGAGTTTTATGGTTTCATGACTTACATTCAGGTCTTTGATCCATTTGGAATTTACTTTTGTGTATGGGGTTAGACAGTGATCCAGTTTCATTCTCTTACATGTAGCTGTCCAGTTTTGCCAGCACCATCTGTTGAGGAGACTGTCATTTCCCCATTGTATGTCCATCGCTCCTTTATATTAATTGGCCATATATGTTTGGGTTAATGTCTGGAGTCTCTATTCTGTTCCACTGGTCTGTGACTCTGTTCTTGTGCCACTACCAAGTTGTCTTGATTACTATGGCTTTGTAGTAGAGCTTGAAGTTAGGGAGTGAGATTCCCCCCACTTTATTCTTCCTTCTCAGGATTGCTTTTGCTATTCGGGGTCTTTGGTGGTTCCATATGAATTTGTGAACTATTTGTTCCAGTTCATTGAAGAATGCTGTTGGTGATTTGATAGGGATTGCATCGAATCTGTATATTGCTTTGGGCAGGATGGCCATTTTGACGATATTAATTCTTCCTAACCAGGAGCATGGGATGACTTTCCATTTGTTAGTGACCTCTTTAATTTCTCTTAAGAGTGTCTTGTAGTTTTCAGGGTATAGGTCTTTTGTTTCCTTGGTTAGGTTTATTCCTAGGTATTTTATTCTTTTTGATGCTATTGTGAATGGAATTGTTTTCCTGATTTCGCTTTCTATTAGTTCATTGTCAGTGTATAGGACAGCTACAGATTTCTGTGTGTTAATTTTGTATCCTGCAACTTTGCTGAATTCCGATATTAGTTCTAGTAGTTTTGCAGGGGAGTCTTTAGGGTTTTTTATGTACAATATCATGTCATCTGCAAATAGTGACAGTTTAACTTCTTCTTTACCAATCTGGATTCCTTGTATTTCTTTGTTTTGTCTGATTGCCGTGGCTAGGACCTCCAGTACCACGTTAAGTAACAGTGGGGAGAGTGGGCATCCCTGTCTTGTTCCTGATCTCAGAGGAAAAGCTTTCAGCCTCTCGCTGTTCAGTATGATGTTACCTGTAGGTTTATCATATATGGCCTTTATTGTGTTGAGGTACTTGCCCTCTATGCCCATTTTGTTGAGAGTTTTTATCATGAATGGATGTTGAATTTTGTCGAATGCTTTTTCAGCATCTATGGAGATGATCATGTGGTTTTTATCCTTCTTTTTGTTGATGTGGTGGATGATGTTGATGGGTTTTTGAATGTTGTACCATCCTTGCATCCCTGGGATGAATCCCACTTGGTCATAGTGTATGATCCTCTTGATGTATTTTTGAATTCGGTTTGCTAATATTTTGTTGAGTATTTTTGCATCTATGTTCATCAGGGATATTGGTCTGTAGTTTTCTTTTTTGGTGGGGTCTTTGCCTGGTTTTGGTATTAGGGTGATGTTGGCTTCATAGAATGAGTTTGGGAGTATTCCCTCCTCTTCTATTTTTTGGAAAACTTTAAGGAGAATGGGTATTATGTCTTCTCTGTATGTCTAATAAAATTCTGAGGTAAATCCATCTGGCCTGGGGGTTTTGTTCTTGGGTACTTTTTTGATTACCGCTTCAATTTAGTTGCTGGTAATTGTTCTGTTTAGATTTCTGTTTCTTTGTGGGTCAGTCTTGGAAGGTTGTATTTTTCTAGGAAGTTGTCCATTTCTCCTAGGTGTTCCAGCTTGTTAGCATATAGGTTTTCATAGTATTCTCTAATAATTCTTTGTATTTCTGTGGGGTCCATCGTGATTTTTCTTGTTTATTGCTTTTAACAGCTGATTAAGGGATGTCACTTCTATTAGTGCCTTCTGGGTTTCATAGAGAATAATAGGTTGGGGCGTGGAGTACTTATGGGAAAGGACTCTTCTCCTGCACTATAAGGTCAGATAAATTAGCCAGCTGGTCTAGAACAAGTGCTTATTGAGCACCAATTATTTATCCAGCAAACATTGATTTGGCACACAGTGTGTACAGAGGCCCTGATAACTGTGGAATTATAAAAACAAGTGTTTGGGGGAAAGGAAAAGGGGAAGGCAGTGAACATCCATTGGAATATCTACTAAGTGTCACACGCTGTTAACCTGTCCAGAATACCCCTAGGACAATGTTATGACCCCCATTTTCTAGAAGAGAAAACTGAGTCTCAGGTTCAAAAGCTTGTCTTGAGTTGGTATGGCTGGAATGAGGGTAGAATTAAAGGGCAGATATATTGCATTGCCTGTTCATTTTGAGCTGCGTTTCACTGCTGGACAGGACCTGGACCTTGTTCTGAAAGAGCTCATTGTTCCTTGGAGATAGAGGGGGGGAAAATAAGACAGAACACCCTAAGCTGAGGCTCTTGGAAGCCCTTCCCCACTTATACAGTAGCTTTGTCACTCAGCATGTCATTGGGATTCTCAGAACAACTGTGACATAGGCAGTCATTATTGTTCCTGTTTCCAGATGAGAAAACTGGGCTTAGAGGGGTAAGCATGTCCAGGTTAAGCATCTCGTAAGGGGCAGAACTGGTCACTGGATCCGCGCGCTTTATGAGTGGGGGCAGTAGTATCATGGGAGACCATCTCTGTGACCAGCAGCCACAGACTGGGCCAGGGCGCTCTTGCTCTACCCCAGGACCTGTCCGTCTGTCACCAGAAGGTTGGCTGCATGTTCTTTGACTCCCGGATCTTTTCTCCTCTGGTGTAGCTGCTCAAGTTCTCAGGACACTGAAAGCACATTCCTCCGGGCTCCTGGAAATAGCATCTCAAAATTGAACCCGAATTAAAAAGAAAAGCCTTCCTTAGCTTCCTTTGCAGTTTTATCTATAAACAAATAAATGGCTGCCTCTGGAGAGTTTTCTTCATTTCTTCAGGCATGATTCACCATCAGGTATAGCCTTCCTCTAAGACACAGTAGAAGACTAACGGGAGTATAATTTCTGCCCAGTAGAGTAGGAAAAACCCACATTGAATGCAGGGATGGCCACAGGGCAGTCTGTGAGGAACTTAGAATACTTTTTTTTATGATCTGAGTGTGGACCTCAAAAGTGTGGCTGAGCACTGAACCATCAAAACGGGTCGTGAATGAAATAGGCATTTATTTTTCTATGTAAACCCCAGTTTTTGAGATACTTCCTGACTTCAGTCTCCCTGTGGAGAGGGCCTCGTGGGCAGCCAGATCCTTTGTAAAGACACCGCCATTCCTCCCTCTGACATGGCTGCCGCCAGACTAATGGGCTCCAGCCCCTCCTAGAATTGGAATCTGTTTTTCTTCTTTGGAGTCTCAGATAAGCCTGGGGAAATACTGTGACCATCCTCTCAAGTTCTTATTCTGACAACCACAGAATTGCTGAGATTTGGGGGACCCTTCAGGAAACTTCTACCCTGAGAAACCATTGCATAGAGGAAACAAAAGCAATTCATTTGCCTGTTCATCCAGTTACTTTCAATTGGCCACCTACTGTATCCCATCCAAATTGCTGGGAACTGGGGGCACAGCCAGGAACAGACAGATGTGGATCCCCCCAGGAAGCTCGAATACTCTAATCACTATGCAGTGTTTTCACAGCCACACCCTCAGCTGGTTCCCACAGCAAGTGTGTAGGGGAGGCAGGAATGGCTTGTTCCCATCTTCCCGATGCAGAAACTGAGGTTGGAGTGGGCAGAGTCACTTGCTGACAATCTTAAACCAGTGTTGGGAGCAGGTTTTTCTAAACCCTGGACTTGTAAACCAATAAATTGTGCAAACTTTGGGGAAGTTATGCAGAGTTACAAAGCCTCAGTTTCCTCTCCTCCAAGGTGAGGTTAGAGAATCTATTCTGCAGCATTGTTGAGATGGTTGAGTTAGATGATGCAGATGGATATTACTGGATGTCTGTCTATAGATAACAATATGCTTAAAGCACTGGACATACTGCTGAAAACAGGAGTCTCACCGCCACTGTAATAATACCAGCTGATATTTATTGAGTGCTTACTATGTTCCAGATAATTCCTATTATTATCTCCATTTTACTGTTGAGAAAACCCAAGCATAAGGAAGTGAGGTAATTTGCCTGAAGTTACACGGTTTATTGATAAAGGGGATAAAACAAGTATTCAAGACTTATAATCCAGGCATGTATTACGTATAACGCCACCAACTACACCCTCTTTATCTTCCACCTGCAGAAAGAAAAGGCAGTTATTTTTGAACTACCACAGGAGAGGATAAAGATAATTTCCCAGATAACTTATAATACACATAGACTGTCCAGATATTAGCTACACGTAGACTCGTGAAGGTTCACTAGGGCCTCAGTGTTCTCACCTGTTCCATGGTGCTTATTAGAATTCTCTCAAGTTGTTGTGCATATTAAATGGAAAGAGTCAGCCCTGCTGTGTCCCTGTCCACAGCCGGAGCCTCTTGTCCTAGTGTGTTAAGCTGAAGGGCCATGGCACTTTGTGCTCTGTGTTATGATGCCATTTGATAGAAACAAATCCTTATTCTAAGTCTGCTGCCCAAAAGATGATACTTTATTGAAGCGAAAGGACACCCAGCTGACCGTCTTGGAAATTTCAACTATTTAAATTAAATGCCTGTGTTACTGATGACCCACTGTTGAAATTGAAGACCTGACTCTAATCTCATTTTTAAAGGACTTGCTTGGAAGCCATTTTCTCTTTCTCATTTTGCCTTTAATAACCTGTCTCTTAAAATAATGGTTGGCGTCCCTGTATTGAGGAACATAATTCAAAGGGGGGGAGAAAAACCCAGAAAATTAAAATTTCTTGTTTCTCAGGACACACACAAAAAAACTACTGATAGAGAAGAACTACTGTCTTTTATTCTATCAGTTTTCTGATGTGAGAGAGAAGGAACTTCAGGTAACAGGTTTTTTTTACAGGTTATTTACAAAAGTATTCTTTTTTGTTGTAAACTGTAACAAAATTGACCAATTTTAACCATTTTTAACTACAGTTCAGTAACATTAAGCACTTTCAGAATGTACAACCATCAACACTCTCCATGGCCTGAACTTCATCATCCCAAGTAGAATCTTTATACCCTCCCCCTCCCCCCAAGAGGCTCTGTTAACCTCTATTCTGCTTCCTGTTTCTATGAAATCTGACTACTTTGGGTACCACCTATAAGTGGAATCACACAGTATTGGTCCTTTCGTGTCTGGCTTATGTGCTTAGCTTAATGTTTTCAATGTTCATCTGTGTTTTAACATGTTATGGGCTAAATTGTGTTTTTCCCACATTCCCACACCCCTAGCTAAAATTCGTATGTTGAAATCCTGACCCACAATACCTCAGAATGTAACGCAATAATGTTTGGAGATCAGGTCTTTGCAGAGGTAATTAAGTTAAAATGAGGTGATTTGGGGTGGGCCCTCATCCATCAAGACCAGTGAGTGTCCTTCTTAGAAGAGGAAATTTGGACACAGACACACGCATAGGGAAGATCATGTGAAGACTCAGTAAGAAGATGATCATCTGAAAGCCCAGGAGGCCTCGACAGATGCCTTCCCCACAGCTCTCAGGAAGTGCACAACTGCTGACACCTTAATCTGGGACTTCAGCTTCCAGAACTGAAGACAATAAAATTCTGTTGTTTAACCACCCAGTCTGTGGTACTTTGTTATGAAAGCCCTAGCAAATGGTGTGTGCCAGAAATTCCTTCTTTGATATGGCAGAAAAATCCTCCATTGTATGTATGGATCACATTTTGTTTATCCCATCATCTGTACACGGACACTTGGGTTATTTCCATCTGTCGGATGCTGTGAATAATGCTGCTTTGAGTAGTGGTGTACAAGCATCTGCTCGAGTCTCTGTTTTCAGTGCTTTTGGGTATATGCCCAGAAAGAGAATTGCTGGATCATATGGTAATTCTGTTTAACTTTTTGAGAAGTTGCCAAGTTGTTCTCTGAAGTGGCTGTACCATTTAACATTCCTACCAGCACAGCACGAGGGTTCCAGTTTCTCCACATCATCGCCAATAGTTGTTAATTTACTTTTGGAGTGGTGTGTGTGTGTGTGTTTGTTTTTACCACTTGTTTAACTAGAGGCATTAAAACGAACAACAAGGCATCCCACTCCCAAGACGGCACAGTAGGCCAATCCTCCTCCTGAGAGCAACTATATGCTGTGAATGTAACACAGAGACCGGTACGTGAAGGTTCTGGAAAGTGCACCAAAGTGGGCACATTCTGAAGAGGGTCAAAATTTGAAAGGAGGTCCCAAACACTTAGTAATTTCGAGGTTTATGGCTTTATCTTGAAGGCAAGGTGCTGTCATGAGGAGATGAGCAGTAGGTAAAACTCAAATAGAAATGCCACTGTGTTTCTGGTCTGCATTCCATGGGGCTGCCACGGCCACTGGAGAGTGACCGTGGAGGCCCGGAAAAGACAGAGGTGGAGAAGGAGGTACTCCAGATTCCTCTTCTTCTCCAAGAGGCTCTGACTCAACACTGAACCCAAGTGTGCAAGACAGATGCAAGCGGCTTCCGGCTTAGACTAAACAAAATCAGTTGTGTTTTTATTTAGCAGTAAATAGTTGGAAAATGAAATTTGTGGAAATTGTAATATCCCCAAGAATTTACCCATAAATCTAGCCATGTATATCTAAGACTTTTATTCTGGAAGACATCTGCAATAAGAGAAATGAAAGAAGACCTAAATAAATGGAATGTACCATATACATGCTCTGGGTGACTCAATATTATTGAAATGGCAGTTTTCTCCAAATTGACATATAGGTTCAACACAATCCCAGTCAAAATCCCAGCAGGCACTTGTTGAGCTGATTCTAAAGATTATATATATGGAAATGTAGATGATCTAGAGTCAACCAAAACAATTTTGAAGGAGAACAGAGTTAGAAGACTTTATATTACCTGGTCTCATAGCTATCAGCAATCAAGGCAGTATAGTATTGGTGAGGGATAGATGACAAATCAGTGGAACAGAAGAGAGTCCAAAAACAGACCTACACACATGTGATCAACAGATTGTGAGCAAAAGTGCCAAAAGCAGTCCAATGAGGAAAAAATAGTGTTTGCATTCTATTGGCCAACGTACGTCCCAAGGCTAGTCCAGGATCAAAGGAACAGGGATATGGACTGTACCTCTTGTTGAGAGGGGCAGCGAAGTCACATTGCAGGGGGCGTGGAGACCCAAAGAACTGGATTTCTTTTGGGACTTATTACCTGTTGGAGCCTTTGGGAGCACTTCTCAGACAACTCTGCTCGTCTACCTGCAAAAGCCACCTCCTCTGAGAAGCCTTCCCAGGTGGCTGCATCTCAAGGGGACCCACAGTTACTGTTCACCACACTGCCTTGCCCAGCTCCTTCATAGCTCTTCTACAGTCTTTTTCTTCATTGGTTCATTATCTGCCCCATTAGGATATGATTACAGTTTAACATGGCTTTGAAATAAGTGGGAAAAGTTAAGGCTGGAAGGGTGACCAGAGGCCAGGCTGGGGAGGGCCACTGCCCTCCAGTAAGGAGTTCAGACAGTAAATCAGAGAAAGGAGCAGGAGTTTCGAGCAAGGGTGTATGTTGATAAAATGAGTATTTTCTAACAAGACTCGTTGGCAAGGGCGCTGGAGTAGAATTCCTTGGGAGGAGGTATAAAGGGAGGATTGCAGGGGGTGACAACAGGGGCAGAGTCCCTCTGTGGCAGTCAGAGTGAGAGGGGACAGCCCAGGAGACTTGTCAGTGGGGCTGGGAGGCAGGTCCCTGAAGTTGGATGTGGCAGGACCTTCTGAGTTTTCAAAGGTCTAAGTGCAATTAGATAATCTATGTGGAATCATATCATTTTTCATTGTTGGCAACTAACAAAAATGCTTAAATTATGTTAGAGGATGGGCTATGGGCTAAGCCCCCTCGGACAGCATCATTGCCAAGCATAATATATTCCTGATTTCCTAGGCATAATTGTAACGTAACTTGAGTGCCTGGAATTTGGGTGATGGCTCTGAGTGGCTGGTGTGCGCAGCCCAAGATGCAGTGCTCAGGAGATGAGGCTGGAGGCAGGAAGGCCAGGAGCGAGAGGGCGTCTGCGCCTCGTGGGGAGATGGAGGCAGCCCCCAGCCTTCACGTGGAGGAATCTTGGGTTGAACGCATGTTGAGGGTCAGAGAAGCGCTCCTCACTTCTCTTCATTTTCTCCCTCTGCAGAGTGTGAGCAGTGATACCTACTTCTCAGAGCTGGTTGGTGGAGAAAACAAGGGCCTATAATTACTTACATGCTGATAACCCTGAACCCTCTGCAGTTCTCCACCCTTTGCCCAAGCGAATTCACTGAACAGCCAGTCCCTTAGGTCATGATTATGTATTCCTTTTTCATATGGGGAAACTGAGGCACAGAGAGGCTAAATAACTTGTCCATCTTGGTACCTTTCTGGTCTATAGGGGTGGACCCTGGTCATCCAGTACCAGCCCCGGGGTGACTTAGGGCAGGGGATGGTGTCTCCCCCTGCAGGAGCCTGGCGAAAGCAGCCAGAGCTGGGCCTGGGCTCCCCCTGGCTGGTCTGCTGATGAAAGAAGGGCTCCCTGCACGTTGCTTGCTGTCTTTAAGACTTGGCTGTAGCCCAAGGGAGCAGTCCCTCCCCTGTCAGTATGGTTCCAAGTGCTGGAGTCTTGAGAATGCAGGAAAATAAGAAAAGGCACTTAATATGGAGACATAGTCTCTGGCCTGAAACAGACAGGGTTTTGCCCGAGAGAAGCTTCAGGCCAGGATGGGAGGGCAGTAAGTGGGTGATGAACAGCCCCAAACTCAAATACAGGAATTCTTGTTCATTCCTTCATCAAACGTTTATTCATTCAGCATATATTTCTTGAGTGCTTACTATGTGCCAGGCATTGTTCAAAATGCTGAGTGATAAAGCATAGTTCAGGCCCCTGCTCTATGAATCTCACACCCTAGGAGGGGAACAATAAGTAAACAGGGAGATTAGCAGGGTGCATTCTCTTCATGGTATGTTGCACAAAGAGAAGAAAGCACAGGCATTAATAAATAATAAGAAATGCATGTGTATTAGTCTCTACTCCTGCTTCCCAACACAGAACTCCTAAAACCTTTGGAATTCCCTGTGTGATAGGAGCACTGTTTGTTTTAATGAAGAACTCTGGTTGGATTCAGGGGTCAGGGCTTGTGATCAGAAAGACCAGGTCATGATTAGACACTCAGTACTTTAAGCCCCACTCCCCATTCTATAGAGGGGCTGGAAATGCCCCAACCCCAGGGGGCCCCTTCCAGACCTCACCCTGGGTATCCCTTCATCTGGCTGTTCACCTGCATCCTGTATCACATCCTTTTAAAAATGGATAAATGTGAGTTCTGTGAGCCATTCTAGCAAATTATCAAACCCAAGTTGGGGGTTGCAGGAGCCCTGATTGATACAGCCAGTTGGTCAGAAATACAGGTGACAACTGGAGATATGCAGCTGGCATCTGAAGTGGGGGTAGTCTGCTGGGACTGATCCCTTAGCTTATGGGATCTGACACTGTCTCTAGGTAGACAGTGGCAGAAATGAGTTTAACTGTGGGACTTATGGCTGGTTGAGAAAAAAGCCACTTATCTGGTCACAGAAGTATTCTGTGAGTAGGGAGTATATAGGGAAGGAAAAAACAGTAGTTTTCCTTTAGTCAGTGTAGAAATTTTCCTTTGTGGGACGCTGGGGATGGGCCTTTCAGATAAAGGGGTCAGGGACGGCCTCTCTGAGGAGGAGACAGTGAGCGGATGCTGGACCAGCCTGTGATGATCTGGGGAAGGGAGGAACATCCTTTTGCACAGCCAGTGCAAAGGTCCTGAGGCTGGAACAGGCTTTGTGTGTTACACTTCAAACATTGTGAGAAGGCCTATATGGCCGGAGCACAATTTGCAAGGGAGAGACTGGTCGGAGATGCAGTCAGAGGTGGACATGCACCAGATCTTACAGGCCATGATGAAGAGCCTGGACTCCTTTCCATGGGGAGACATCATAAGGCTGCAAGTAGGGAGCGTCTTGAGCTGACGTACAGCGAATAACTGGCAGGAGACCAGTTGTGAGGCAGCCGAAGCTGGCACCATGTTGGATGACAAAGGTGCCACAGTCCAGGGGCTCACAGCATAGGGAACAGACCATGGGGGACAGAGCCTTAGCACCCCCGGCTCATCTCCAGCTCACCAGCTTCAGGAGCCTGGTGTCCATAACGGCCAAAGGGTTCTCACAGTGCCCACCTTTCTTCCCAGCATTGCTCTCCTGCTGGCAGAAACCATCACAGCACCTTGTAAATTGATCCCTGCAGAACCTGCTAAAGGAAATGCCAAAGCAAACTCTGCCTTGGAGCACCAGGGTTGCTGCTGCCTGGAAGAGCACATGACAGAAGGTTCTGGGCCCTGAGATTCCCTCTCTGTTGCTGTCCAAGTGACTGTGCACAGGGCACTGGTACCCTTGGTGTGCACCTTGAATCTGGGCAGCTCTGCAGGGTGTCTGGCTGTTTTTTTTTTTTCATATCCTATTACAGGTTCTTGTTGGAGTATATGACTTAGAAATATTTCCCAGACCAGTCAGTATTAGTGTGGATTCTGTAAGAACAGGTCAAATTTGTCTCTGGTAGTTTATCACACTGTGCTGGAACTCTGGCTAACACAGGAGTTCTGCCAGCCTGCAGGGGCTGGGCGCAACGTAGATTAAACCAATTGGAGTGATGGGATTTTTGTCTTTGAGCTGAAGCGAGGACCAAATGGCATCGCAGGCGGAGTCTGAGTGAAGAGTTACACTAAAACAAGGAAGACCAGTGTGTGTTTAGCATCTGTTGCTTACTACCTCAATTAAATTATCTGAACTTGGATTTTAAAAAAATGATGAGAAAAAACAGCACAAATAACAATAGTGGCATCATGAATAACTGCTCCTTGTTTCAAGGGTGGCTACTACCGATACAGAAAGACCCCATTGCCAGGAGCCAGGAAAACAGGGATCCAGTCCTGGTGCTTCCTCCTAGCCATATGGTCTTGAGCAAGTCACATTTCTCTCAGGGTCTCAGTTTCCTCTTGTATAAAATCCCTGTAGCACCTTCTATCATCTACAAAACACGGTGACACCTATCCTAGTTGGCCAGCTACCTGCCGAGTGGCCCTAGGTCCGTTCCATAACCTTTCTGAGCCGGAACCTCCTCTTTTGCACAGAGGGGATTCATAACACCTACTCTGGCATAGGTAAAACATGTGCCCATGGCATGGTCCCCAGACACACTTTTTCTAGGCGGTGTCACAATAGTGCCTGCTGACTGAGCTGGCCTCATGTTTCCCTCACCATGCTTTTCCTCTGCTCTGCTCTGAATATCCAGTGATCAACGATGATGCAGTCCAGGAAACAAACAGGGTGGTTTCTGAGCCTGTTTTCCTGAGTGCTGTGGGGTCTGTATGTTTGGGGAAGAAACGGGACTGAGCATAGGAATGAGGCCAGAGGCTGGGTCGGGGTTCACGTGTAGGGCCTGTTATCCGGGTGGGAAATGAGGGTTGGTCAGACAGATGCCCGTTCCCCATGGCACCCCCGGGTTAGCTCCAGGCCGTTTTCCAAGCTGATTCCTTTCCCGGCATCGGGATCTTGAGGGGCCAGTGGCTGTGATCCTCTGCCTGAAAGACCCTGGAAGTGCTCTGCTGGCCAAAAGGCTGCTTCCCCTGGTGGGTTGGCTAAGAAAAGCCCACATGAGGGATCTCGGGGAGAACAGTGTAGCACAGAGAAGGTAAATAGTGTATCTGTGGCAACTTGCTGCACTGATGGACAGTGACTGCACTGGGGTATGGGTGGGGACTTGATAATACTGGTAAATGTAGTAACCACATTGTTTTTTCATGTGAAACCTTCATAAGAGTGTATATCAATACACCTTAATAAAAAAATTTTAAAATATTAAAAGAAAAGAAAAGGCCACATGAGGAAGTTTCCCTTAGCTCTCCTTGTACGCACTGATTGCCATACAGCTTGTTTGCACAGAGTTTGGGTGGTGGTTTTTGCTCACAGCCTGTGCGAGGAACTCTGAGCTGGACACGACCTGCGGGGCTGGGGTGGGGCCATTAACTGTGGTTTTATAACCTTTGCCCCCATTTCTACCTTCATCTCCAGCTACTGCCCTCTTCCTACCCAGTCCCTTCCCCTAATAACACACCCTTTCCTGTCTCCCTGATTTGAACCATGTGGTCCAATTGTCCTAGGTGCCTTCTCTCCTCAACGCCCTTCCTTAAGGACCTTGCCGGAGGAGCTGGCCTGGCAGCCTGGGGGAACCTAAGGGCCTCTATTCCTGCTCTCTGCCTGAGCAGCCCACGCTAGCCGGGGATGAGCCCTGTGGTGAGGTCTGGTCTAGAGCTTTTCCTCCTGGATCCTGGGAGCCCTGGGGTCTGTGGGGAGGCTTCAGATATTGCCATCACTTTGTAGCAAAAGCTGAAATGTGGGAGAGTGTCTGTCTCCTCTCCCCTGCTCATTCCTGCCACCCTGCTGTCATTTATTTCATATATAAAGAGACTGTATAAAATTTCATTGCTATTAACAGTTCAAAAAAATGTCTGAACATGCCTGAGTTAGCCTCTTAGGTACCACTGAAAGAATGTTCACCTTAAACCAGATTAGGAGAGAATCCCTATTTCTTCTGGGAATATCAAATAAATAAGCAGGCCATACGTGACTAGGCTCTTTATAAATGCATACCTTATTTCCTATCTGCTAACCCATTCGATCTGCAGCAATGCTGAGGGAGTGGGGCAGGCCAGATAATATCATCCATTTTGCAGGTGGTATTGAGGTTTGGAGAAGGCTTGTGACTTGCCTGTGAGTAGGGAAGCCAGATCTGAGCTCAGACTTTCTGCCTTCCAGGCCAGTGCTTCTTTTGTGTCATATCTAGAACCCCCAGGAAGGAGCCTGGAGTCCAGGTGACCGAAAGAGGGCCTTGGCTAGGAAAAGCCTGAACTAATGAAGGGCACCTGAATGCACCACCCCAAAATGAGTTCAAGGCCATTGACAACCAGCAGATGCAGGAAAAGCTGTTAAACAGAGAAGATCCAGATTAGCATTTATAATTCCTCACCGTTTGGAAAGCTTCCTAGCATGGAGGGTGCACACAGTGTATCATAAAACCTTGGCCCAAATTGGGTTTGCCTTTAAACTTAAGGATGAGAAGACATTTGAATACAGAGTGAATAGTATGGCAGCCCAAGGGATAGTCCTCAGGTCACTCTTGGGTGAACCTTATTGGTCCCACCTTGTTTCTTCCTAAGAAATCCATAAATCTGGGACCAGATCTCAGCCCTTTGCATAGGTGGCACCCCAGTTCTACCATTTCACCTTTGCAGGGAATGACAGCCATGTAAGCGCCTGGTACTGAAGATGGCTCACCAGGAGAACTGAGGAGGGCCCACACTGGCCTCGCACATCCGTAGGAAGGCCTGCAGCGGGCATGGCCATTTCTAGTCCGCAGGACACTTCTGGCTGAATCGGCTGGGCGGTGAGCCGCACCCTGTGCACAGTGCCCGCGGTCCCCGGGGCTACGGCAGAGGGCAGCCCCCGCGGTGCGCTGGGGCGCAGCCGACTGCAGGGCCTCCCTGTGCCCCGCATGCCGCCTCAGAGGGCCCAGAGCCAAGCCCGCACCTGGGCCCAGAAGACACTTGCGGCTCCGTGTATGGAGGAAGCGCTGAGTCAGAAGAAAAGGTGCCCCCGTCAGGCCTGCAGTGGCCGCTACATACTCCCTGATGCGAACGGTGCAACAACGTCTCACCAGTTCCCGGGAAGCGTCTCCGGAGACATTTAAACTGTTGCTTAGTCCAAAATAAGGAGTTTTCGTCTTAGGCTGTGAGTCTCTCATCTAGAGTACTTGGCATTTTCTTCCAGGCTCCTATTTTAACAACCCTTTGATTAAAAAAAAATGTTTTCTTTAAAAAATGCGTGTATAGGTATAGTGCTCATTCTCTCAGATCCACACACTCACCTGGAATTTGTGGTAATTCAGCCACTACTGAATTGATTTACACGAGTCCTCTGTGGTGTGAAAACTACTTGCAGGGACGTAAGGGGGAGAGGGGGAGACAAGTTTAACTTCTGAAAGGAAATGACTGTTTTCATAACCTCTGGACCCAGATGAATCCAGTCCATTTACGGAAGCAAGCCACAAAGTTTCTCGTAGATGGAAAGCCTTGGTTGCCCTGACTTAGAAACTGTCACATCGTGAACTGGGAACATCGTGAACACCATGTCTTGAACCAGCTTCCTCTCTGAGGTGGATTTCTTCATAGGAGTTGTTTCCAGAGTTGTTTACAGACTCACAGACTACAGCACTTTACTGACTTTGCAAGACGCAAGTTGCGTTTTTAAAATACTATTTCATAAATTGCAGTTTGTATAAATAAAGAGCATTTCCCACCCAGTTTGTCTAATCAGCTGAGGCAGGAGTTTGTGAACTATGGCCTACTGGCACAATGGGACGCACCACCTGATTTTGTAAATAAAGTTTTATTGGAACCCAGCCATGCTCATTTGTATGCATTTGTCTGTGGCTGCTCTCCTACAACGGCAGAGTGGAGTCTTGCAACTTGGCTTGCAAAGCCTAAAATATTTACTATTTGGTTCTTTATAGAAACAGCTGAGCCCTGGCCTCAGGTTATAGGGGATGCAAACTGCCACCCACAGACCAGTTGTTTGTATTCTACAGGTATGTTTTGTTAGTGTTTTAGAAAGTGAAGCAACAAGCAGTCATACAAATAGTGTGTGTTGGCGCCTGGCCTACTTCATGCATTAACATCCTTGCCCAGTTCCCGTAGGCCCTGGAGCACTGTCTCTGGTTAGCAGATTCAGAAAGGGTGTTGACTTGGAAGTCAAGTGATCTTGAGCTTGCTGTGTGACCCTAATAAAGCTGTTTGTACTCTCTGGGCTTAGTTAACCTTTTCAGGTGAGGGGCTGGATCACCTGGCTTCTAACCAGCCCTTTCAACTCTGACATGCTCCAGCTCTCCTGCACCACATGTGGTCCCCAGACCAGGGCACCATCACCCAGAGCTTGTTAGGAATGCAGAATCTCAGGACTTTGCTGAGACCTACTGAACAAGAACCCACATTTTAACAAGCTCCCTAACCTATAAATGCTAGGTCTGAGAAGCACTTTTCTAAGCATGATCTTCCTGGTACAATGTGAGTAGCAAATGCTGGCTCCACTTTCTAAATAGCTGACCTTAGGGGATTTCAATACCTGGGTTGTTTTTGTTCTGGGGTAAGTTAGGTGAGACATAAAATGTACGATCCTATTATTGTGATACTTCCCTAGGTACTCTTTTAAGACTTTGTGGGACCCATTGTAAGTCTGAGGGTCAACAGAGCCACTTGCCATTCATAAAACATATGCAGCACAAATGCAGGGCAGGCCACACCTGGCTTTGAGATGGCAGGTAGGCTTTACCAGTAAAGAAAGACTGTAGTGTCTATGTTCACAATTGTGTGTGTGTGTGTCTGTAGTGGGATGCCAAAATCTCTCAGTAGGAAGGTCATATTTAGGTGTTTGCCAGAGGGTCTTAGAGATGAAAACTAAGAAAATTACAGATCACATATATTGATGAGCTTTAAGAAACAAACCAGGATTTTTAAAAATCACTGTTTTCAAGAGCAGAGGAGATTGCAATTGAGTCATACAAACAATAGCAAAATCGATCATAGCTGGTATTGAGCACTGACAGTGTGCCAGGGGCTGTTCCAGTCTTTTAACATGCATAAGCCTAGTTACTCCTCAGACAACCCTGTAGGGTGAATTCTATTACTCTCCTCATTTTGTAGGGAAGAAACTTGGGAACAGAGTGAAATGACTCATCTAAGGCGACACAGTAGAGTCAGGATTAGATTTGAAGTGTCTAGCCCTGAGGCCTGCACTGTCAACGACGATGTGATGCCACTGGAAAGGTTGGATCTATTTGGTGAGCAGGTGGGAAGGACAAGGCTGGCTAGTGGCCTGTTTGCCAGGAGGCTGGGGGATGTCTCAGGGGCGATCAGGAGCTGGGATTCTGCCGGTATGCAGACAGGTCTGAGTGGATGATTGTGTTGTTTGTTCCTTTCCTCCTTTTGGGCAGGAACCAAGTCTCTTTTGTTCACTATTGTATTTCTAATGCCTAGTGCAGTGTTTGGGGCATAGTAAGTGCTGAGTAAACACATGGTGAATGAATGAATACCAGAAGGAACTAGTGAGTGAGTGAGCTGCCTTTTGTTCAGGATGTCTCCTGAACGCAGAGTCTGACCTACATATAGTCTGCTCAAGGGCCACATCAATCATGCAGTCAGCTGAGACATCTGGAGGGGGGGGGAATCATCAAGGGCTTCCTGGAGGAGGGGGCGTCTGTACTGTGCCTTGAAGCAGAGGTGAGACAGGGTGGCCTTTCAGGTAGGAACAAGTGTCGAAAGCTCTGTGTTTGCAGGTTCTGGTGCGAGATGTCACAGACACCTCCCCTGAGGAGGGACCACACAGGCGTGTTGAATAGACAGATGCCTTCCTACTTGGCCTGGGGCTTTGGCTGGAGCATGTTCTTGCATCCAGCTTTGGCAGCAGATGGTCCCCTTGCATCAGCCAAGGATGCCTACCTGCCCACCTGCCCGCCCAGGTCTGCCCCCTCTTTCCTTATCAGCTGAAGATGAACTCCACCAGGCTCTCCTGTCAACACAGCACAAACCATTCCCTTGTAGGGCAAAGGCTTATGATTCTTTGCAACAATATTTCATAATTTATATATTTGATTAAAAACCAGAACTCATGCCAGCAGCCTGCATAATTTAACTTATTGGGATCATTAGCCGCTTGTGTCACTCTTCTATTTTAAAACTTTCCATATTTGAACTCATGGAAGTACATCCTTCACATTTATTAAACTTTTCCCATAAAAACATCTTGGTAAATCTCCATCATCTTTCATAGAATTAAAAAAAAAAAGGCCACAGTAAAAACCCTTCAGACATTTCCTTTAGGGAATACCATTTTATTTAGGCCTTAAAATACATTTGTCTTTTCTGCCAGTAATTAAAAAAATATCAGTACAAATGAGATTTTTAGTGGCATGATAATTACTTCAAGATGAGCTTTGTGACTTGGCTTCTGTCCTTGCTCTTTGCTGCCCCTCCTTCCAGGCCTCTCTGGAACCTGCCCTCCCCAGTCTTGGAACCATCTCAGCCCCTCAGATTCCTGGGCTTGCTTTCCTTCCAGCTTCTCGGCTTGTTCCTTTTCTGCACTTTGCCCCTATCATTTTATCTACCCTTTCTCTCTTTAGAGAGCTGAGCCAGCTCCACTTTGCCCATAAAGCTTTTTTTTTTTTAAAAAAAGCAGGCCTATTTCATGTGATTTCGGTGAGGGGGTTTTCTATGCCCAACTCTCAGAGGTTGGCTGGCAGGCACGTGGTCAGGGCAGCCAGTCACAGTATCCCAGACCTTTGGGCACAGAAATTGGTTGAAGGATAAACAGGTGATCCATGTTGGGCCAATTGAAGTCCTTCCCAGAAAGCCCCAGAAGAGACAATTTCTTTTCAGTGGGCTCACTGGCTCCACAGGTGGAAGGGGACCTTAGCTGCCGCTGGGGGCATATCTGCTGCCATTTGGGTGAGCCTGCCTGAGGAGGAAGCTGACATGGATGGAAGTAGAGGTGGGAGGTGGAAAAAAAAACAGCAGATGCTTAACCACAGGATCGGCACTACTAGATACAGTTGTTCCTGAAGGTGGTGTTTTTGTCTTGACCTTTCTGACTAGAAATTGTGGAATGTGCATTTCCTCTACTTAAAACATTTTTTAAAATTTAAACTAGTTTGAATTGGACTTCCTTCACTTGCAACAAGAGAGCATGGAGAGTATTTTCTTTTGTTGGCATGTCCAAATCTTGTCTGTTGCTCTGGAACTAACATTGTCCCAAACTCAGACCAAAGAAACATTTTATGCTTATGCCTGTGATTCCTGTTACAGAACAGGAGGAATGAGACCAAAGGCTCCTTTTGCTTCACATTAGCAGGATCTGACTGAATGCAAGTTGCAGCTGAGGAAAAGGAGCAAAGGTGTTTCTGCCTTCAACAGGATCATCCCATCTGGGCTGTTACCTAGTTTCATCTGTCATGTAACTTTCTTGTCTTTGAAGCCAAACCTTCTGGGGCCAGGTTCTGATAACCCAGAGAATCAAGCATTCAGGTCACTGTCACTTGTGTCCCCATGAGACAGACCTGATTACAAATCCCAATGAGGTAGGGCATGTAATGGCTCCGGAAATGTGTAACGCATCCGAGGTGAAGCATGACGTGTTTTGCGTAGCGCTCCCATTGCTCTGGCTACAGTCAACAAGATGCCACTAAGGAGCAGTTATAAGAGGAGGAAACATACTACACCGGGGAGGAGGGGGGACACATACCGCCCTGCGTAAGATATAAAGAGCTTGTCTCATGTAAGGAGAAGCCCGGAGATGAGTTCAATGACTCGGGGACGTAACCAAGGACCTCTCAGCTCCATCCTCCTCAACTTCATGGCTTGCTCATTTGTCTCCTCAAGGTTCTAGGATGGGTTGGAGTTGCAACCCCCTGGTACCTAGTTTACGAGGAGGAAACTCCTTGAGAAAGAGCTGATTCCCAAAGTTGGGGTTAAAACAAAGCAAAACAAAACAGAATTTGTCAGGAATCCCTTCTTGTGCTGGAATGAAAAATTGTGTTTAAAAAAATGATTGACACCTGTCGAAAGGACATTACAGCCAACATGAAGGAACGTGCCTTGGCCAAATTTGGGACAATTTGAGGATGAAAATAAGTAGTGATAGTAATAGATGACAAACAATTTAATAAAATGGAAATATGTAACTCCAAACTGATACAAATAATGAATAAATAGGGAGAAGATGGAGCTTTTCATATAGTAGGATGCTAATTAATTAACATGGAAGGACTGACTGCATTAGAAAAACCAACATTTGGCAACTTTCACAGTAATAATTCAGTCAAGCAACATCAATGGATACTAAGAACCAGTGGGGGGAATTTTGATGAGGAACAGGATATTAAAATAGTTTCAAAATACCTTCCCACAAAATACTCATTAAGTGCAAACAGAAATGGAGTAACTTTACAATGGAAAAGCCTAGCATAATCAAGTGCTTGGATTTAATGTCAACTCTAATGGAACAGATACAAATCTTGTATCATCTGACAATGTGCAATGAAAATAGCATCACTTCTGTGGCATTCCTACCAAAAATGTGTAACCTGAATCTGCTTATGGGAGAGTGTCAGGCAAATGCAATTTGACAGACACTCTACTCAATCAGTGGCTTTTTAATCTTTTAGGATGCCAAGATCATAAATGTCAAGGGAAGAATAAGGAACCTTTCTGAATCCCAGAAGACTGAAGAGACAGGAGAGCTAAGTGGAACACACAATCCTGGACCAGATCTTTTTTGTGGGAACAGCTGGTGAAACTTGAATTGGATCCGAGGATTAGATGATAGAATGTTCATTCCTGATTTTGATGGTCGTTTGGGAGTTAGGTAGGAGAACATTCTTATTTGTAAATTATTTGCAAAATATCCAGGAGTGATGGGGCATTGTGTCAGCAACACCCTCAAATGGTTCAAGGAGAAGAGTTCTTTGTTTGAAGTTTGAAATTATATCAAAATAAAAAGAAAGCAGGGCTATTTCTTTTCATTAAGGGAAAAAAAAAAAACAAAACTTTTGCAAGCAGCTTCCCCATTGAGTAACATCTGACCAGGACTGAGTCACATGCCTTTTCCCCAGCTGCAAAGGAGCCTGGGAAAGTGATTTTATATGATGGGAAGCGGGTTTTCCTGGCAGGAAGAAGGAGATGGGGGTGGAGAATGGTAATATGGAGGCAGCCAAGGGCGTCTATCTCCCTCGGAAATTTTTACATTTGCTTTAGGCCATTTTAGGCCCCAGTGCCATTACCAAGAGTGACCCACCCAGGAGCCCTAGACTGTTGATTCTCTCGTTTAGTTGACCCCTGTAGGATTGGGGAACCAAACATACTGAGACTACCTCTCAAGAGGTCCGTAGGAGGAGCTTTCTGTGAACTAATGATGATAATAGAATCAGTGCACTAGTCATTGTAAGTCTGGAGTATTGTGGGGGCAGAGGGGAGGGGAAGGCCAGGGAAGCCTCCCTAGACAGTGGTAGCGATGGAGGGGGTGCAGCTGCTCATCCTGCTGGCCTGGGGCATAAAATCATGGACAAGTTAACATTGCAACATTTTAAAGCATAGTTGTTTGAATTCTGGTGCAGAACCCCACTCAGTTGTGCTGGCCCCGTGGAAGCAGCTGAGCACAGTGCGGGGAACTCCAGGAAAAGGGAACAGCCTGAGCAATGGTGCAGAGGTAGAGACAGCATGGGGCACATCCAGGGACCTGCACACTGTTCATCCAGCTTCTGAAGGGAGCAGGAAGACTCAGAAACTGGGATACAAAGGGATACAAAGCTCAGAAGTTCCAGCTTGCTCCTGCGTGTGCAACAAGGAGTCCCTGCATGTTTTTGTAGAGGAGTGTGTGGGGAGGACTGTGTTTCTGTGTAGAGAGGGTGAGTCTCTGGCAGGGAGACTCACTGGGAGACTCTTGTCAGTCTGGGGAGAAAACATTCAAGGTAAAATAAGACCTCAGTGATGGGCGGGGGGGAGAGGAGGGGCTGTAATGAATGACCCACCAGCTGGGCAGGGGAGTATCAGAGAGGATTCGGGGGTTCCAAGTGCAAAGATGGGGTGCTGTCAGTGGCCATGGGGCAGGCAACAGCACATGATGGTTGGTGTCAAGTGGGGCTTCTGCTGGGGACATCATTTTTACCCACAATGGTGTGGACAATGTCACCAGGACAAAAGTCACAGGCATCATGCTGGGGTGTCAACCGAGATCATGTATCTGATGACCTGTCTGGCCAGCCATCACTAACCCCTGCTTAAAACTCTGAAGACTCCCCAGGGCTCCTAGGACAGAGACCAGTTTTTTCCATTGTCACAAACCTGGTGCACTTCTTGTGCTTCAGCACCAACCTCCCTCCCTGTACCTGCCACATCAATCTTCCAGGGAGACTGTCCCGACTGTATTTCTAATACCAATAAATAGGCATAGAATAAACTGATGCTGCTCAGCCACAGGGCCTTTGCACATCCACCCATGTATCCATGTTTAACTGTCTTCCTTTCCCTCTTTGCCTGCTCAGAGTTTACTAACCCTTTAGGTTTCAGTTCAAGTGCCACCAGGTGCATCTCTCTTGAAGTCCCTGGTTGGACTAGGTCCAATCTCTTTCCTATGTACCTCCCCTGTGTAGCATCCACAGTTGCTGTGATATTACACTGACTGGTGGGACTATTTGTTCAAAGCCCATCTCCCCCAAGACTGTAAAATCCAGGGGGCAGGGGCATTGCTCTTTCAGTGAGCTTTGTATCCCCTGTACTTAGGCTGGGAAATGCACCTCTGTAGTACTCAGTGAATATTTGCATGAATGAGTGAATGAATGAGAGAACAAATGAGTGAATATTGCATTGGTGCTTCCAGGAAGGGACTGCGAAGCAGGTCATGTTTGAGAAACAGCTTGCGGGACAGATCAAATTTCAATAGACAGAAGTGGTCTTCAAGTAACCAGGACAGAGCTGGCAAAAGCACAGAGGGTTTGATGAAAGGGAGTGTGTGAATGTCTGACAGAAATAAGGACATAGAAAACTAGAGAAGGCCAGAAGGAGAGTCAAGCCAAGGTGTGGAAGGGATTCAAGTGTCAGGGTGAGAACTTGGTTCTTGACTTAGGAGAGAATGGGGAGCCACGGAGGGTGGGTGAGGAATACCCACCCAAAGCTTCTCTTTGAGAAGATGGACACTGAGGGTGGCTGGAGAGGAACTGGAAGCCGAAAACCACCGTAGAAGAAAATTGCAGTAGGTTTGGTCAGGCTTGCAAGCACACTCCTGGGGTATTGCAGATGAGAGGGCAACTTAGGTGGGGGGGATTTAGGAAACACATAGCAGGAAGTTTAGGACAGAAAGAAGGCCATTGGTGACCATGCTGTGAGCTTCTAGAAGCTTGTGTGCTTTTGTTCTTACATCCCCAGTAGAAAAAGAAATGTTTTTTCTTAGAAATCATGGGAAGAAAACTAATTTGGGCATGCAAATTGCTCAGAGAGGCCATAAAAAGAGAGAAAATATGGCTCCAAGGCCTCTTCTGTTTGGCTCGTTCAGTGTTCAGTTGGCAACGCTTAAAAACTGGAGAGATTTCTCACAGAAATTCTGTTATTTCTTTGGGTCTGGTCCCACTGGTCACCACGTTCCATGGGACAGCCACTGGCTCAGCTTAGGTGGCCCAGTGTGGCCGCTCCCCAGCACTCTGTCTGGAGTTCTTGCTCCAGAAGGGGTTCACTCATTACACCTGTCTGGGCTCTGAGGGCAGCTGAGTCAGGTCCCTGCTCTTTAAGTAGCTGATCACTTCCCAGAGGCCGCACTTTGGTGTCCCATGAAACACGACTCTCACGCTTCTGTCAGTGATCTGGGGGTACCTGGAACTGGGGGAGAGGGGTTCTGCTGGAGGACCTACACTTCCAAAGGAGATCTGATGAGACACAAATAATGAAGAGCTGAACTAATGCTTACAGTGCCTTCTGCCAGCACCAGCATTCAGGGTCCTGGGCTAAAAGGATGCTGCAATATCTGCCGTGGCATCAATAATTAGATCAGGGTGTATGTGGACTCCATAAAACTTTTATTGCTATGTCTATCATGCCAAAAAATTTACTTATTTGAAATGCAAATCCCACTTGAAAAGGAGGCAAGAAATGATTGTTGATCCCAGCGTGTTCCTGCAGGAGCTCCCGCGTTCACGGAAAGCAAGCACATTCTACAGCTATGTGATTTGATCACTCAGAATTGCATTCTGGGAAACTCCTCCTGGAGATGCCTCGCAGGATGCCAACTGGATCTTTAGTTTGGTGGCTGGGAAAAAACAACAAAAATAAAATAACTCCATCCTAAGACTTCTCAGAATATTTCTGGCTTTGAATCTATTGAACTTCAAGGATCCATCAGCAGCCAACCTAGAACATATGTGTATATATAATCCCACTGGAAAAAAAAATCACGGTTTTTGTTGTTTGCTGTCCCGTCAGACCCTCAGGATGGCTCGGCACACGTGGCTTCCCTCCTCAGTGGGGCCCAGTGGGACCGTGGATGGGCAGCCCTTCAGGAGCGTTTGGACTTGCTGCACGTTGGGCACAGAAGCTGGCCTTTGGTGATGATGTACGCCCGGCCGCTCAGCGGCTGCTCACAGCCCTCGCACACGAAGTGCTTTCGGTGCCAGGCCAGGCCCTCCACGCGCTGGTAGTCCTCCGAGAATATTATCTGGGGAGGGGAGTGGAAGAAAAGCACGACTCAGGTTCTGTCCCTAAGTAGAGTCAGTGCATCCAGGGCAAGCTGTAGGATGGGGGTTCATCCCCCCGACCCCCCCTTTCTTGTTTTGACCTTTAAATGCTTCAGTGGAGGAATCTGACCTAACGCTCAGGCAGTAAGTACAATATTCAGTGAAGGTCATGGTTTGCATCTTAGCTTCTCAAGAGAGAAAAAAATCTTTCTCCATTGGCAGGTTTTCCTTATCTAGCGTCTGTGATATTCTTTGGACCAAACTCAAAGCCCAGTTGTGTCCCGAGGCAGCCTGATGACAGCTAGGCGGCCAGTGGCTCGGCTTCAGGGGCAGGACACACCGGGCCACTCGGCCTTGGCATACAGTAACACTTTGGGACATATACATGGTGAGCAACAGAGCAGAACAGCACACTGGCTGAACGTGCCTTCTGATTCGGGGGTCAGAGAGGAGTCAGGGATGAGGTTTCACTTACATATTTACCAGCTGCCTGGCTGTGGGCCAATTGGTTCCACTGACTCACATCAGCAGGTCAGCTCTGGGGTACTACCTTCCCGCAGCTGTGGGCCTGGGGAGCAGCCGCCTGGCCCAGCCCGGGGCAGTGTTTGAAGGCATTAACCCCTGTGTCCTCCTGGTAGCCCCGTGGGGCGGCACAGCCACCCTCCCATCTTTTGAGGATAAAGCCGAGGCATGGGGGTTAGGGAAGCACTGGGCCGACAGGCAGAGCCAGGACTGAGTGTGGGCGGTTGGTCTCCTGGCCCTGACTCCCGGGAATGTCCCCGAATGTCCCCCCCGAGCCCTCACTGAGTGCCAGGCCTTGTGCCCAGCAGTCTGCGGCATTGCGGCTGCCCCACCCCGGCCATCCCGAGGCTGGGGCCTGAGCCCTTTGAGGAGGAGACTGAGAGCACGGGTCCCTGCCTCCGTGGTGCACACACAGCCCTGAGGCCGCACCCCCGGGCCTCGGGCCCTCACCTCGTCGCAGCCGGAGCACCGCGGCCGCACGCTCTCGCAGTAGTGGCGGCCGCACCAGGGCGCGCCGTCCTTCCAGAAGTAGATGAGGTCCACCAGCGGCTCGGAGCACTTGGAGCACACGAAGCAGGCGGGGTGCCACTGCTTGCCGTAGCCGGCCCTGTCCGAGTACACCACGGGGCTGTCGGCGGCCGCCACGCCCTTGCAGAGTTCGCAGACCTAGGGGCCGGGGGGCGCCCCGTGGAAGCAAGGCCGTCAGAGAGGACAGGGACAGGGCAGAGTGTGCCCTCCGGGCTCCCTACACCCTGGAGGCCCCTGAGCATGTTACTGTGCCTCTCCCTAAGTTTTCCCACCTGCAAAGTGAGGCAATAATAGGTAGATGGTGACGACTACATAAAGAACTTATTTAGCCCAGTGATTCTCAAACTTTTTGTCCTCGGGACCCTGTGTCCTCTTAAACATTATTAAGAACGCCGAACCGTTTTTCTTCATATGGATAAATAGCTGTTGCTGTTTACAACAAATGCAAACTGAGAAAAAAATTAAGTATGTATTCATTGAAAAAAAATAATGAATTGACATCTTAACATAAATGTTTGTAATTAAAAATAACTACCGTTTCCAAGACAGAAAAATTATTGAGAAGTGGGGGCATTGTTTTGGAATTTTGCAAATCTCTTTGATTGGCTCAATAGTGGCTGGATTCTGGTACGTGTTTTAGCTTCATCTTTCATATTATGTTGTCTTCTTGGAATTATATGAAGAAAATCTGACCTCACACTGATATTAAGTTGGAGAAGGAAGGGAGGAGCATTTTAACAGCCTTTCCAGGTAACTATGATATTCTTCTTTGATGCTACATCAAAACCTGGTAGTTTCTCAGAAGTTAGTTAATGTGGAATCTGAAACCCTATCATTCAGCCTTCCATCCTTGTTACATTAAACCCACTGGTCCACCTCGCACTTTGGAGGATCTTTCACCCATGCATGATCATTTTTAGAATGAACGTTACATCTCAGAATAGTTCTAGATTAAAAAAAGAATTGCAGAGATGGTCAGAGACTTCCCGCATATCCCACACCTAGTTTCCCCTGTTCTGAATATCTTATATCAATGGGGTACACTTGTCACAGTTGACTAGCCAGTACTAATATGCTATTATTAGTGAAAGTTCAAACTTTATTCAGATGTCCTTAGATTTTGCCTGCTGTCCCTTTTCTCTTCTAGGATCCCAGCAGGGACACCACATTATAGGTAGTCACCACGTCTCCTTAGGGTCCTCTGGGCTGGGATAGTTTCTCAGACTTTCCCTGTTTTTGATGCCCTCGATGGTTTGGGGGAGCTGTGGTCAGGTTATCTTGTAGAATGTCCCCCACCTGGGATTGATCTGATATTATTGTCATGGTTACTTTGGAGGAAAAACACAATGGTAAATTGCCATTCTCATCACATTCTACCCAGAGCACAAACTCAATCCATAAAACTTTCACGTCATTTTTGAGTTTTCTCCTCCTGCTCACAAGTCCAGTGGTGATGACATTGACACTGCCTTGGTGCAGGTCTATGTCCAGCATTATGCTTAGGCTTCTGCGCTCCCTACTAATACCCCTTCCACAAAGCCCTAGATAGTTACTCCGCCTTCTGGAGTTAATCTCCCTTTCAGGGAAATCATCTTCCCCCCCACTCCCAGACATGGTCACAACTAAGGTTCAGAGAGATTCAGAGATGGCTTGGTAATAACATATAGCACACAGGAGGCAGAGCTGGGATTTGAGCAGGGCCCGAGCCTGACCTCAAGTTCTTTGTACAGTGCTGTGCGGCCACTTGGTCAGGTGTTAGCAAACTGGTTGTGGCCAGACCTGCTGGCTGCCTGTCTTGTAGGACCCACCAGCTAAGAATGGATTTTACATTTGAACTCCAATTCAGTGAAATGTTTTCTCCTAAAAAAAAAATCCCAGTTTTCTCATTAGTAGACCTGTGTTACCGATGGAACTGTATCCTTCCCAAAGTCGTGTGTTGAAGCCCTAACCCTGAATGTGACTGTATTTGGAGGTGAGGTCTTTAAGGAGGCTGTTAAGGTAAAGGAAGGGGACAAGGATGGTTCCTGAGGCCAGGGAGGCCGGTGCTCTCCCAGCCTGGTCCAGCCCTCCCACCGTGGGTAAGTGCTCTGTCAAGGCCCCGTCTCAGGCATGGCTCTTCCTTCATTGCTTTGCCAGTATCCCCACTCTTGGTCTCATTCCTTCCAGTACCAGCCCTCTTCTAGGAAACACCAGCACAGCCAGTTTATGGAAACAAGATGTCTGGGTGAGCAGTCCTGTCAATGTGTGTCGGGAGCTGATTTCCTTTTCTGGCCTCTGGGCTGTTTCCCAAGCCCCCTTCCCTATGGCCTCCAAGGATGATGGCGCCTATGGTGTCCTGGCTCTCCCGGCTCTGGCAGCCTGCTGGCCTCTCCGCCCCTGGGTGCAGACTGGCAATCAAGAGTTGGGATGCCCAGCTTGCTCGGGACCTGTGATCTTGCCTTTCTCATCACAAACTTACACATTACAGCCCTTGGTCCTGAGGTTTACAATTGCTAAATTTGCAGTGGGTGGATGAAAGCAGGGCTAGTTGTGTGACTGGGACAAGTTGCTTTAGTTTTTTCACCTGTCAAATGGGGATACTACTAGTAATATTAACATCACAGGATTGTTGCATGGATTACATGAGATAACAGAATTAATGGACTTTTCAAGGATGCAATAATGATTAGCTGAAATCCCTGTTATCTCCACCCCAGCTTCCTTATAGAGGAGGAACCTGAGGCTCTGGGATGACATCACCTTCCCAAGATGATCAAAACACGCTGGAGGCAGGATTCACTATTGGTTCAGAGGCCCAGGGTTCCTTTTGGTAACACCACAAGCATGCAGACTGGCAGGAGGTTATTCCTCCCACCGATGAGCTTTGCACTTTCCATTTCCACTCTGTCCATCTCTGCAAGGCCAGAGAATCAAGTCATACGAGTTTTGTTGTCGGTCATCACCCTGGGCCTGACTACACTCAGCCCCCTATCCCTTCACCCCCACGAGGCAGGGCTTCTCAGGCTGGCATGGGCCCCAGCATCCCCCAGGGGGCTTGCTGAAACACAGTGCTGGGTCCTGCCCCCAGACCTGCTGATTCAGTCAGACTGGGATGGGATACAGGAATTTGCAAGCTCCCAGGGGATGCTCTTGGTATCAGGGGATCACACTCTGAGAACCACTGTCACAGAGTGCCCCAAAATGACCTTATATATAAGCTCAGCAAAAATGACATCACTAATTTGGCTCAGTTACAGCAGGAGATATTTTGAATTCCTGGAATGCTTAAATCCTAGACTATTTTAAGGAAGCTCAGTGTGGCCACTCTCAGGCCCCTTCCCCTGTGAAGGAGAAGGGGTGGTCAAGTAGAAGTCCTCTGGGTCTGTGTTACAAGGCACAGAGAGGAACACTTACATTAGCATATCCATTGGTTCTCAGTCACACTCCCGACTATGTAAAGTGAGAGCTTGCTCCGGAGAATCTGGGAGACTGCTTTGCCCTGGTGGGAGGATGTTGGCACAAACCTTTCATAGGTGGAACAAACAGGAGGCTTACCCCTGTACCTCTGAAATTTTGCTGCATCCCTCTTCAAATAGTGATGGATTTTTAAATAAAAGGGTCTAAACGAGAGAGTTTGAAAGTTCTGTACTTTTAGGCCTTTGCAATCTGTAGAAGCACCTGCTCTGAGAAAGTCGAGGAGCGTTTTAGATTTAGCTGCCTCAGAAGCTAAGACCGTGGAGGGTTGGGGTTCCCTCAGTTGTGGTGTGTAGAAATGATGCTGGGAAATTCTTGGATACCTCCGACCAGGGGGTTGTCTGAGTCCCTTGCTTAATGACCAGCTTCTGTGGACCAGAATGTGGCAGGAGGGGTGCTATGGATTCTGAGGTCAGACGGGGTCACATGGCTCCCACTGGGCTCGCTCCATGTTTGTGTGCCGTGGAAGCCCTGGGCCGGCAGGACAGAAGCCCTGGGACCTCTAAGCTAGAGCACCACCCACAAACAGGAAACCCACAGAGCTCAGGAGAGGCCCAGGGAGCTCCCACTGGTCCAGCCCAGCTGTCTGCGTCTTCCCAGCATCAAGGCCAGACATGTTAGTGACCAAGCTTCAGAAGATTCCAGTGCCCTCAGCCTAGGAGCTGCTCCAAAGACGCTGCATAAACAGAGACAAGATATCCCCACTGAACACTGCCTGAATTGCTAACTTGGGAGCAAAATAGATATTATTTTCCTTAAGCTTCTCCATTTTCGGGTGGTTTGATATTTGGCATTAGGTTACAGGAACATCAGGTAATTCAGTGGGTGTGCAGAATTATTAACACCTCTGCAATGGAAGTAACCAAGACACAAAGTGTTTCAGGCAACAGCAGATTAGGGACAGTGGCCAAGGGTTAGGCGGCCAAAGAACTGTCTGTAAGGACTGAGCTTGCTGGCCCTGGGGGAGGCCACAGCAGATACAGAGAACCCTCCAAACCAGCAGTAATCTCTCCGTTTACTTCTGGGTTGCCAGAAGTTTGGTCCCAGTCATGCTGTTCTCTTCTGGAAGGCTCTTATCTGCAGGCCTGCCCAGGCTAAACCCAGAGTACTTTATGAAAACCTCACTCTTACAATATGGTAAACATTAGCACAAGGGCCTTGAGTTCAGGCACTGGGTTCTTTCTAACACAGATACTCAACAATGTATTTATAAACAGCATCTCCCCATTTCCTCTTATGGTGATTATTCACCATCTTTGCTTTGAAAGCCTTCTGTATCCCTGAGTTTTGTTTCCTTTCCTTGTCTGGCCCAGTGTCATTTCTGGCATCCTTGCCTCTTATGTTCTGTCCCCCAACATGGTCATCTTCCTGAGGCTTGTCATGGTGCAGCAGGACGGGCTGGGGTGAGGTGGCTGGGGTCACCCACTGGCTTTGGGGTGAGATCAGTCCCACAGCTTCATCACTGGTGAGCCCTTGGATGAGGCAGCTACCTCTCTGAGCCTCAGTTTCCCCATCTGAGGGAAGGGGCAGGACCTGGCTGGTGGGAAATGCTTTACATGTAGTGGTCACTGCTGTTGGCTAACCACTTGGCCTCAGGCTTCTTCTTGGGACAGGTTATTGAACATGGGGCTCTCTGCCCAGCGAGGTAAAATGTCAGGCATTTCCAACCGAAGCTTCCTCACTGGCCGTCTGGTGAAGTTGGGGGAGGGAGTCAGGAAGGCTTCATAAATACCACACTTGGAAAATAAGACATCAGGCCTGGGGTGTCCACAAATCCAGCTTTGACAACCCTGTGGGCAAGGACTGGCCTCCCACAAAACGGATGTTGCAGATTTGGGAAGGGCCGCGCGTGTGGTCATCTCTATTGCAACGGCCTCGCATGGGGCCTGCAGCTGCTCTGGAAATGGGAGCTTTTGTGATTTGGAGTCTGTGGGGTTTGGAGTAAAGAAGGCCTGAGTTCTAGTTCTAGCTTAACCTCTCACAAGCTGGGGGACTAGAAAAGGGTATACTATATCAGATTAAATAAAGTAACAATGTGAAGCCCCTGGCACAGGGCCTGGCATCACCTAGGCAGCCAGTGAATGGCAGATAATACCCTACTCCTCCATGAACTTAAAATAGCTAAATAAAATTGGGTAAACCCAAAGTAACTCATAAGTAGCTAAAACTATTTTTTATGGTTTGTCCAGTTCTGGGGTCAAAAAATTATATCTGTGGGCCAAGTCCAGTCTGTCATCTGTTTTTGCAAATCAAGTTTTATTGGAACACAGCCATGGTCCTCTGTTCAGATATCGTCTATGGCCGTATTAGAGCTACGCGGACAGAGGTGAGGAGTTGGGGCCGAGACCATGGGCCTCACAGAGCCTAAAATAGTCACTGTCTGCCTTTTACAGAAAAAGTTTGCCAACCCCTGTTTTAGTCAATGGAATACTATGCGGCCCATTTGGAAAAAAAAATATGCTTATGAAGCCAATGTGACAACACAGAAAAGTATTTATAGTATAAAAAGTGGGAAAAAGGGAATTTTTTGTGGGGAAAAAACCTCCCTTTAATGGCATTAAAATATCTCCACCATAGAGAAGGAGGGAGGTAGAGGCTGAGAAGCCTGGTACCCACAGTGATTTTTGGGGGCTGCTTCCCTGGGCCTTTGCCCCTCCAGCTCAGCCAGCCTCCCAGGCCAGGGGGTGGGGGCAGGCATGGTGGTGGGGCAGCGGTTTCAAATTCCCAGAGAGGCGCTGGCAGGAAAGCCAGCCTCCTGGAGCCCACAAGCCAAACATCTGCTCAGACAAAGATTCGGAAGTCCCTTGCCCACAGATATGCCCCTCGCTGGGGCAGGAGGCGGGCTGAGCCGCCAGCGCTGTAAGTTTCCATCTGGGAGGCGGAGCTCGGTGGGAGGGTGGAGTCCCGGCCCCCCACCCCTCCTCTGTGGGTGCTTGTGGGGAGAGAGAGGCCGGGGGTGACACTGTACTTCCCAGGATGGCCTCCTTCCCCTCACTGTGCCTCCCCCCAGGCACTTGTTGGTGCCACGACTTGGCCTGAAATAGGGAGAGGTGTGGGGGAGGGGCCGGGGGCACCCCTGGCCAGAATGACAGATTCTGCAGGGTGAAGATTACATTCACTGCTTGTGCTGGCTTCCTTTCCCCTCTCTTCAGTTACAAGCTTGGGGTGTAGGGAAGGGTGGAAATTCCTGGGCAAAACGGCCATGCCCAGGAAATCTGTATATTTAATTTCTGAGAAAATATCCGGTAAGCTCTCTAAACACAGGGAGAGGTTTGGTGGAGCCGTTCACGGTCAGAGCCTGGAGGCCACTGCCTGCTTGGCCCTGGCACCCGGCTTCCATGCAGGTGGGAGACATGGGGAGTGGAGGGCCTGGGGCGTGGCCATGGTGTGACGGGGTCCTGGCCGCTGGGCTTGGCAGCTCCCTGGCCATGGAACCCTTTGAAGCCCCCAAGACCCCTGAGAACCCATTGTTGGAAGGTTGGGGTGGGGTGGGCAAGTCTTTCTGCCGTTCTTGGCACACAGACATGAGGCCCCCAAAGTCTTCACAGGGCTGGGCTGCGAGCTGCTCCAAACACTGCCGCTCGCTCAACAAACACAGATCCACATACGTCCTTGTACCCACCATGCCTATTGTTGTCCCCCACAAACCACAGGAGGGCTCAGCCCCCTGCAGGACTGGTGACACAGAAGGACCTGGGATGGCATCCCAGCCCCACCTCTCATCAGCAAGCCTGTTCACCTCTCTGTGCCTCAGGTTCCACATTTGTGAAATGGGTTTAACAACCCAGCCTCCCACTGGTGAGCTTCGAGAGAGGCATGAGCCCGCTGTGCAGTAACAGTCCCCCCACCCCCCGCCCCCCACTCCTCCCTGCTCTCAGCTTGTCTGCCCCTCCCCACGCCCCTTCCACGTGCACACAGTGGGACAAGGGAGGGAGGCTAGGGTTTTGTAATGGCCTCGCTGATTTAAAGGACCTGCTTTAGGAGTGACAGTGGTGAGTCCATATCTGGGATTTCTCTGCTCCCGTGTTTCCTCAGGAAGGATGACCTGAAGGCGTTTCCCGTGGCGTCCAGCCTCCCCCAAGCTCAGGGTAGTGAGGACTGCGCTGAGCCGGGCGTGGGCTCTGCAGCTCTTGGGGTCATGTCTCCGGTGGGCCACAGCGAACGGTAGGCTGCCCTGCCCTGTTGGGTGGGGCCTGTGTGAGGGCGCTGGGTGGGAGAGCTGCAGGAGGGCTGCAGACCCATGAATTGTACTTGGCTCTGAGGGTCTGAGCAGCCCTGGCCACAAGGATGAGCTGCGCTCAGTGGGCACCGTTCCCTGCCACCTGGCTGGCCGGTGGCTGTTATCTGGGTTCATTCAGATCTCAGTTCATGGGTGGGAGTTGCACACAGGTGACTTGGAAAAGGCTTTCAGCAAAATGCTTCTCTGGTCTGGGTGACCCTTTCATCTGAGGACAGTCTGGTGGAGGCGGGTGGTAGGGAGGGCTTAGCAGCATGGAGAGAAGTGGGTGCTCAGGGCCTCAGAACGGGGGTGGTTGGGGTCGGGTATAAAGAAGTTTTACATTCTGTGCCTGCGTTTCCAGAACTCCCTATGGACAATTCAAGGAATGTGAGCGTGCTATGAAGCACTCTCAGAGCTGGAATCCCTAAGCCAGCAGGCTTTATAAATCTAGAAAATGTACCTGTTAACATCTCTTGGACCCCCATCATATACCAAATTGGTGAAATCATTTTTGCTTAGCTTATATGTAAGGTAGTATTTAATACTCTTTAGCAGTGGTTCTCAAAGTATTCTCAACTTGGGGGACTCAGAAATGCAGATCCTCAGGCCCACCTGCACCTACTAAGCGGGGAGTTCTGGGGTGGGACCCAGCTCTCTGTAGGTTAACCAGCCTTCCAGGTGTTTTCACTGCCAAAGCCTATCAAAGGATTTTAGAAGTCTTGCCACAGAGAAAATCAAGTTTGTTCGCTCTAATGCCTCCAACACTTAGATGGCCACACGGCACAATACCCGTTAGCTTTGGGAAACAGGAAAGATGGGCTAGGGAGACAGGGTGGTTCGAATCGGACAGCTTTTCTTCATGTCCCTGGGTGGCCGGGAGCCTCCAGTCAGATACTCTAGAGCTCGTACTATGCCAGTTCCCAGAAAGCCCATTAAAATGGCAGCTGCTCACAACAGTAATAATAGTGATCTGTCTCAGGATGATGAACAGTGCTAAGTTACTAGTGGAGTTTGCTGTGACATGTTTCATGTGTCCCTCTTTTTTTTTTTTTTCCATAAAAAATCCACCGTTTGGATTTAGGGTGTCAGTTTGAGTCCCGCAGCTTCCTCCCCATAGCTGGGTTCCCCAGCTGAATGCCC
This sequence comes from Manis javanica, assembly GCF_040802235.1. Lineage (NCBI taxonomy): Eukaryota > Metazoa > Chordata > Mammalia > Pholidota > Manidae > Manis > Manis javanica. Next base: position 29,362,415 of record NC_133158.1, on the reverse strand, counting down.
TGAACACTTCTAACAAAGCATGTCGCTCAGCAAGGGAGCAAAAGTCAGGCTTCGTGCCTGACGCTTGGTTCCACTACGTGTCCTGCACACCTTGTTAGACAAATGAGCGGAGTGCAGCACCCAGGGCGGTGGCACCCAAGTCCACTCAGTGTGGCCACTCACTGGGGGTAAGGCCGAGCAGTTCAAGGTGCCAAGTTCATGACCACACCTAACTTCTGGGTTGCTGGGGACACACAGTTGGTCTATGACCTGGCAGGCTATCTGGCTACTTAAATGAGATTCACTCCTCAGCTTCAAGGAGATAAGCAGGGAATACAGTTAGGAGTACCCTGGCTTGCTTTCTCCCTGGAATAGAGGACAGGCAGGGTTTTATAACTCAACGTTTTGTAGTAGAAAGGGGATCGGATTCAGATTCTGCCCCTTAGAAACTGAGGGGCCTGGGGAAAGTTACCTGTCCATTCTGAATTTGCGATGCCTCACCTGTAAAATGAGCAGTGAGACTCACCCCACCGAATAACTGTATGAATTAAACAAAGACCCAGCGTAGCATTTGGCACAGAGCAGGTGCTTAACAAATGTGGATCCCATCAACTTCCTAGGCAAAATGGCCATCGAAATTATCCCCATCTTTTGAGGCTCAGTGTAGCTTGGCCATTCATTCATTTGTGCATTCATTCATGGACCACATATTTACTGAGCACCTACTATTGATATCAGTGGTGCCTGCTGAAGACACAGAGATAACAAGACAAGCCCTCAGCATTTAGAGGGGGTGACCAACATGAATCCACTAATTATGGAATTCGCTACCTAATTAAAATTAGGGCTAAGGTATGGAAGGAGAAGGCTGTCTTCCCCAGCTAGCTCAGTCCAGCAATTATTTGCTTCCTTCAGATTCCCTGTTTACTGTCTGGTCTTGTCGGTTAAATGTTTCCAAAGTGTCAGAACTATTCCTCAAGTTGACTGTAGTCAGGCCCTGGGATTTCAGTCTGCCTTTGCCCCACTTCCATGCTGTACAAATATGTGGGGCTGAGTCAAGGATAAAATATGTCCTCAGATCATATCTCCCTTGGGATGGCAGTTGGGACATCACAATGACAAGGACATCACCTTCCAACTTGGAATTGCATAGTCCTTAAGGACATGCAGCTATCTGAAGGTGGGCAGAAGACAGAACTAGGGAGGAGGTGAGCTTATGAAACATAGTAACTGGCTCTAATTGTTCTTAAGTCCCTGGGACATATACTCTTCCTGAGAACTGGGTCTTTTCACCACCATCATCAAATTTATGGTAGTGAAAATAAGTTTCGTCCTTTGGGTTAGAGACTCCGATAAACATCATGAGGCCCTAGCTCACTGGATGGCAATCTCAGGTGAACCTCCTATAAGCTGGGGGCTGCAGATGCAAGATGCAGTTTTGGGATAACAAGTTGAGTCACTGCAGCCAACACAGAGCTCAGTCCTGTCTGAATGTAGGAACAGTGTCCTTTAGGCTGGCATTTCCCTGGGGTGTCTGCTCACACGGGGGGCCGCCAGCCTGTTCCCTGCAAGGCAGGTAATTTGCTTGAGGGCTCTGTGTATCAGATTATTTATCACCAGATGTCAAATAGAGGCTATTGGGGTCACTTGGCAGGTGGGTTGCAGGGTAAAGCAAAAAGTAGAAGAGGGGCCCGTGGCCACGGAACTTAGCAAATGTCAGCCCCACGTGGCACTAGTGTCAAGCTAGTTCTTCTACCTCTTCTGGTGCAGATGAAGACAAACCTGCCTATGAGGCTTTCCTCCCCGGACCCTGGCCTCTCTGTGTTTTCTCAGAGGGCCTCCAGCGGCTCACTCTCCCACAGCACCTCCGCCACAAATATGTGGGGCTCTCAGAAGGAGCCTCTCAGAAGCATGGCTTGGATCCCCTGACGCCATCCCTGAACGCCTGCCCGAGCTCCCCACACCCTCTGAGTAAAGTCTTAAATCCATAGCTTCCTCCATTCTGAGAATAGTGTCCTGCGTTTGTTTGATCCCTGGGGCTTGGCCGACAGGATGGGCCTGTCACTACTGGGGTGTGGACCGGGTGGATGGCCCGATTTCGTGGGAGCATGCCCCTGCCAGCCCATGTCCCCTGCCACCAGCACATTCCACCTTCAGTCACACGGGACTTTGTTCAGTCCCTACACCACCATGCCCTCTGGAGCTGAGGGCTCTTTTGGCATGTGCTCACCCCTTTAAGGCAGCACAGGACCTCCCCACAAAGCCCGAAGGCCTGGATGAGTCGTAGGTATTCCTCAGAGGCCAGCTTGGGCCTCTAAGCCCATGCTCACCCCTGAGCCCAGTTAGGGGCCCTTTCTCTAAGCTGTGACCGTGTGACTGCCTGTGATCTCCACTGGGTGATTTAGCCTCTCCAGGACAGTGACCTTGTGTTATTTTCCACGGACAGTGCTGGCACAGAGTCAGTGAGCCTCAAATGGCTGCTGGCAGCCCGAGTGTGTGACTGGGGGAGAAAGCCTGGAGCTGCTGGTTTCAGCCAGACTCGGAGGCAGGGGACTTACGTATTCTTTGGATGGGTCTCCGATGCTGCCGTTGGTGGCCAGGGCCGTGGGCTCTGCGCCCTCTGGCTTTCCCTGCTGCGGCCCCTCCTCCTTGGGCAAGCCGCCCTGCCCGGGGAGGGCCACTTCTCCCACACCCAGTGCTTCACTCTTATATTGCTTGATAAATTCTTCCATCAGTTTCAACTCGTTCTCCAAAAGTCCACGGCAGCGAGAGGGGTCCTGGTCATAGATGGGCAGCTGGTGCATGAGCTGGCGGCGGCGGTAGTAGGCACCCTCGGTGCCCGTCACCGGCTGCTTCTCCTTTGGGATGAGCTCCATGTACTGCAGGCCCTAGGGAGGAGGGGATAAACCAACTGTGATTCTCCAGCACCAGGCAGAGATCGAGCATCCGTGAAGTTTCCAGCTTCTTCAGATCTTTGCCGAACCCAGGGACTCTGAAGGAAGAAAAGCTGTGAATTTTGGTAACACTCAAGAGAGGCCTAAATAAGTGTTCATTGTCCCCACATTCACGTTCCTGATGAGAATGGTGTGATTTAAGTAGGTGTTCATTTCAGATGTGCTGGCTCTGCTACGTGGATTCTGTTTCCCTCAAAAAAGAGTGTTTTTACTTCTTTTACCCCATGGCAGTGCTCCTAATTAAAAAAAAAAAAAAGTCAATCTAGTTTAAAATAGCTTTTCTTAGAAAAGTGCAATTAAATCATTATAGGTGTAAAGTACTTTATAATGGTTTAATACTTTAAAAACTGGCAAAGGCACCTTCCCATAGATTGGACAAGTTCTCAAGTCAGTAACATTTCTACATCGATATGCTTGGTAATCATGCAAACATTAATGTGCTTGTAGATAGCTGTCCACTTGGCCTTTTTTTAAAAAAATAGAAATGTTATACTTGGGTGGGTCCCACAAGTAGGAGTGGGTCCCACAACATCCCTAGAAGGAAGGCACTAGTATTACCTCTGGGAAACAGGCACAGAGAAGCTAAGTAACCTCCTGAAGGTCACACAGCTTATATGTGGTAGAGACAGCTTTGAACTCAGCAGTGTGGGTCTCAGTCCTTCCATACTATGTCTCTAGAAGATGGATGATACACAAAGAGAAGAAAAATGTCCCCCAGTCTCTGGGGGGGCATTTCCTTTTGTCATTTTCAGGGTGAGGCGGCTGTGCAAGTATTGCTTGGTGTCACGATTCTCCAGTCCCTGGATCTGGCTATGGCTCTGGCCTTCAAGGGTTTGCATCCACCCTGCTCAGCTTTACAAACACACATTGTGGTAGAAGTCCTGGGGTGGTGACCTTGCCAGCCAGCCACTTGTTGATCCCTGTATACACAGTGTCCTTTCACGGCTCTTTCTTATCTGTGGTGTAGGTGTCTGTGGCCAGTAGAGTTAATGGATTCCCAGCTGGGGCCCTGGAGACAGGAAGCTTTCCTTCCCAGGGACCCAGCGTTCCTGTTGCAGCTCAAAGCTGTGTACCAGCTGGGTTGCAGCATTTGGCCTTTGCTTTCAAGGCCACAACATTTAGCCGCCACTGGTTGTGCTTTGTGGCTTGAGACTCCAGCCACCTTACCTGGCTGGTCTGAGTCTCGCCTGGCTGGCCAGACCTCTGCCAGGCCTTACCTGGCCTCACCCAACTGGCCTATGACTCTTGCTGCCACTCACTATTCACATACCTGTGGCAGACATTATTAATCAAGCCTGATGAAGGTCTCAGGAATCACTTCAACACAGGCCTTCAGACAGTCATGATCTATTGGTGTGGACTTGGGAAGGTGTCCAGGAGAGAGGACCGGGTTGGAGTCAGCTGCCTGTGCTGTTCAGAGCCTGTAAGATACTCACCCAGGTATCTCTCCAAGAAGCTGTTCCCAAAATCTTTAGCAAGAAGCCTTTTCTCCAACCAGGTGGAAAGACTGGTTTAGGTTTTACGTTTTTCATGAGCACCTTTCTGAGTCATTTGGTGCTCTGCTTTCTGGCTGGAACACATTGGGTGAAGAATCAGACTTTATCAGGGGAGGAATCCAAAGTGCAGAGAGAAACCTGGAAGGGAAAGGTGCTCCACGGTTGGGTGTAAAACACAGTGCACTCTGGATTTGGAAGACGCAATCCTGATTCTGCTCTGATTCTTCTCCAGCTGTCAAACAAGGATAGTAAACGGGTTTCCTCTTACATGTCAATTCCGGTCACAGTGGCTACCTGCAATGCTGTGATGAGGAGGAGGCTGAGACCCAATAAGGGTTCCATGGGGACAGTGCTCTGACCAATCGGCAGCGCCTGCCACGGGTGTGGGAGTGGAGGACAAGGTATGAGAACCATACCCGCATAGGCACCTCAAAAGCCTCTGCCTGTCCCCCTAAAAAGGAGCTGTAACGTACTCAGCAAACAGGAGTAACAACATGTTGATGAGCAAAATGCTCAATGGAAGTTGGGTCCCTTGTGTCCCTTTTCTCTCCCCCCAGATCCTGCCTAACCCCTCCCTATCCTTGAAAGCCTTCCCTATGCTAACTCAGGGTACCTGGTCCTTTCTGCCTTTCCTTCCACCCACCCAGTTCCCCAGGCCTGCCTCAGCGGGCAAGGCCTAAGAAGTCAGAGAGGCCTGAGTTCAAGACCTGGCTCTGCCAGCTAACCAGTTGTGAGACATGGCTAGTTGTGTCACCTCTCTGAGCCTTGGTTTCCCCCATAGGTGAAGGTAATACTAGTACATCTCTAACGATGTTTGAAAATTAGCAGAGATCATACATGTATAGCTCCTGGCATGGTGCCTGGCACATAGTAAGTACCCAATAAATATTAGTCATTACGTTTATTGTTCCAGTCTTTGAAGGCTTAAGAACTTGTCTGGTTTTCATTCTGACTGGGAAGGATGACAGCAAGATGTGGTCCCATTTCCAAAATACAATCAGTGCCAATCACTTGGTAGTTTAAAAGAAGACAGGAGGGTGAGTGGGAAGGGAGTTGTCCAATCATAGAAATGCAGGGCATTTCTTGGGCAGGCCAGATGCAGGGCAGACAGAGTGGCTTTTATACCGTGGGGTTTTATGAGCCAGCATTAATCACGGCCTGATGATGCCTGCCTCTGATTAGTTCGGGGCCACAGCCTCAGGGGTTTTCGCAGCCAGTTCCTGACGCCCACAGCCAGCACTTTTACGAGCTGCTTGCTTTAGTTTCCACTGACATCTAGGAGACCCACTGATGGCTAACCCAGGCTTGGGACTGGACGCGGACCCACAATCAGAACCACCCGGCACATTCTGGAGCTACTGTTGTTTGACCCACCCTCTGTGACCCAGGATCTGCCCCTTGCCTAGTCCCTAGAACTGGTGAAGGCCCATTAACCTCTCTGTAGTTCCTTACACATAAAATCATTCCTACCTCATAGGCTGGCTGAGCTTATGAATACTGAAGTGTTCTTTTAAAATATGCTTTTCAAAAAGTACAGCTTAAAAAGTCTCTGCCTCTCTTCACTTTATCTAGAAGGGATTTTTTTCCCTGTCTTAAACTGCAGTTTAGAAGTGTGCTGCTCCAGCTCTGTATGGTGAAGGATCAAAGTTTGTTTGGTTGATCTGTCCGCCTATCACAGAATGATTTGTGGGCTCTCTGCACATGGCCAGAATGGAGCTCATGCCACATGAAATTTCCACGTGAATCTGAGCACAGTGGATTTCTGTTCAGTGAGAGGAGCTCTCTGATCCCATGCTTGGATGTTGATTGCTCCAAAATCTTCCCCAAATTCATTCTCGATTTCTGTGCTTCTCATTGTGGACCAGTGACAAGGGTTTTTTGGAGCACTGCTGGTACACAGACCACACATGGAATGTCACCGGCTCTCAGCAGGTACTCATCAAGCCTACTGCATGCCCTGCAGTGCAAGGTGCTGGATAGGACAGTGCACAGCACAGCATGGGGTCTGCCCATGTGGGCCTCCCTTCACTCCAGTGGGGGGGGGGGTAGATGATAGCTCAGCAAAGACATGCAGATGACAATTACAGCTTGTAAGAAAAGCTTCTGAAGAAACACTGGAGAACTGAGAGAGAAAACGTAGCAGGAGGATGGGTGGCATCTACTGTGGGTTGTGTAGTTAGGAATAGCCTGTCTGAGACCAGCTGTCAGAAGCTGTGCGAAGAACAGGGAAAGGCTGTTTCAAGTAGAGGGAACCGCAAGTGCTAAGTCTCTGAGATGGGCATGAGCCTAGAGTGTTCCAGAGCAGGAAGGAGGAAGGTCAGTAGTCAGTACCTACTGACAAGGGCACAGCCAGAGCCGTGTGAGTAGCCTGCAGAACAGGGCTGTGCAAGACCCCAGAGGCTCTCCTTTTCTCCCAGGGGAGACTGAATTACACTCCAGGCAGGCATCTCTAAAATTATAGGGCCTTTTCTTGTCTTAAGTATACAATCATGTAGGCCCTGGTCCCTCCAGGTGTGGTCTGGGGCCAGCACCATCGGCACAGGAGCTTGTCAGGGGTGCAGAGTCTTGGGACCAGCCGGGCCTCCTGGGTGTATTCCTGCAAGCTGTCCAGATGATCTGCGTGCTTGTTAAAATTTGAGGAGCACTGGTCTGGCCCTCTGGGGTTTGAGGGTGACTGCATGTGACAGTACCTGGGGGGTGGTAATATAAGTGCTCACGTCTGGTAATTCTGAGCCTGCACTCAGGAGCTTCTGATTTAATGGGCTGGGGTGAGGCCTGTGCATGGGGATGGACTTTCTATGGATTTTTTTAGTGGAGAGCCAGAGTGTGACCTTGTGAAGTCACTTGCTCTCTTTGGACCGTCTCCTTCTCTGGATGCCTCTTCCCAAGGTTGTGAAAAGCTAGGTTGGTTTTCCCTTCTGAGCCCAGGAGGCTTCAGCTGCTAGAGAGAAGCGAGGACCATTTCTGTGCTCTCCTACAGGCTTGTACATCCAGCAGATGAAGAAAAACACCTGAGAGGACTGAATGGTAAACCATCCTCTGTTCATAAGTGCTGAGCCCACAGGGAACCAGGAACAATCCTGTACTAGTGCTGGGAGGGCCCTTACAATTCATATAAACACCTCTACCCATTTCATGGATGAGGAAAACTAAGGCCCAATTGTCACTTCAAGATCACACAATGAGGTGGGACCAGGGTTGAAACCATAGCTATTCCTACCATTTTTGTAACCTTGCCCTTTTCTTACTTTGCATTTGAAATTCAGGAGTTCATGCATGGCTAATATTGACAAGGCTGGGAAAACAGCCACATGGATGGAGGAGTCTCTCTTACCAGTTTCTGGGTGACTCCAGGGGGAGCCCACTCATAGGTGATGGTGTCAAAGGTGGGATCTTTCCCAGTAGCAATGGGATTGGTCATGATCATCCGATTCCTCTTGTAAATCCGGATGCCATCCCCACCTTTCACCCGGGCTGTGAGGGTGGAATACTTGGAGTCCATCAGCAAGCGGCCAATTTTCCGGTCATCGTCCAGGTCAGAGCTCAGGCAGTGGTCCTCTTGGCTGCATTTGCATGACTTGCATATTTTCCTGGGGGAGTGAGGGTGATCAGGACAATTCAGGTCAACCTCCAGAAAAGAGGCACAGGTCTCCTGCTGACAGCATTTACCTATTTGAAAGCAAGCTCAAAGTTTAACTTTAATTGCTTAGAAATGTCTACAGCAGACAAATGATAAGCTGAGACCAAAAATCCTTTGGAATTGGAAATTGCCTTTGGGAGAGTCTAGTCTTTCTATCAGCCTGTCTATCTGTAAGGAATGTGGGATATGACTTCTGCCAGTAAAAAGAACAGCATGCTTTTCCTCACAGTAGTTGTGGTGGCAAAGTCTGGTTCATTCATTAGAACACTAAAAGCAGGAGTCTTTATGGCCTGTGGCTGAATTCAGCCCACCACCTGCTTCTGTAAATAAAGTTTTATTGGAACACAGCTATGCCTGTTCATTTATATGTTGTCTGTGGCTGTGTTTGGTCTACTACAAAGTCAGACTCAAGTAACTGCAACAGGCACCACATGGCATGCACAGCTTATAATATCTACTCTCTGGCCCTTTAGAATAGGGGTTTGCTGACTCCTGCTTTAAAGAATTACTGAAATCATCTCCCAAGATTCACGAGCCTTGGAGCATCAGCAACTTTTGAAACCATTAGCACTTATCCTGAAGTTAGCATACAGCTGGAAATTTTCTTCAAGAAACTGGTGGACAGGGGAAGGAACGGAGCTTAGAAAACCCCTCAGGCTGGAGAGACTGATGGTCACTGGCAAGGTCTTGTTGTGAGGCCTGAAGAAGGAAAAGCATCCCAGGGGAAGGTTCATATTCCCTTGAAAGCCTGCCACTTCTCTCTGACAATTAAAAACAAAAGCATTTGGCTGCTTTGTGTCATTCTGTTAAGGTTTAGAAATCCAGAGAGTTTGTGGTGTGAGAGGAAAACTGCTCCCCTCCCTTGCTGGCCCGTCACGTTAGGCGTGCTGTGTCTCAGATGCTGTAATGCATGTGATTTAAGAGCTTGTTAAGTGAAGTGAGCACTGTCAGGACCTCTGCAGGGATGGGCAGCCCTAAGCAAGGGCTCCCACTGCGGTTGCATGAGCACCTCACAGCCAGCCATGCCCCAAGGAATCCTCCTTTTCTCTTTGAAACTCAGGAGACTGATCTGTTTAATCATGTCACAAATACTGATCGTGGGGCTAGCAGGGCATGCATGCCCTAATGGTCTACATCAATTCCCAACCAAGGTCAGTTCTGTCCCCCAAGGGACATTTGGCAACATCTGGAGACATTTTTGACTGCCACAATGGGGTGCCACCGGCTTCTAGAAGGCAGAGGCCAGGGACGCTGGTAAGCATCCTATAGTGTACAGAACAGTGCCCTCTACAACAAAGAATTATATAGGCCAACAAGCACCTCGTCTAATAGGAAGAGAAGGAGGTCTCGTCACAGCCTTCATGGAGCCTACAGATGGGGTATGAGAGGGAGAGAAAATCAGATGGAAACTGCAGCACAAAGAATAAGTTTGGGCCGTAGGAGGAACTGCATATGCCCTGGGGTCATTGTGCTGGTCTGGACCAGTTTGCCCCGGATGTAAGTACCTAGCCTTATCGGAATGGGCTCGGTGCTGATCAGTTTGGAAAACAGTGGGTCACAGAAGGTTAAACACATTTCTTGTGTGCAAGGCTGCTGCTTGGTTTTAAAGGGACAATGTGCAATGGGACTTTAAGTGGGGGAGAATGCAGCATTCCCAGCATTACGTGAGGAGAAGCTTGCAGCCCAAGTTTGCATTCAGCGGGCTGCAATTTGAGAAACATTAAAATTGGCAATCTCAAGGATAATTCCAGTGCTACAAAAGAGAATAGGACTTCAAAGGGGATGCAGGGCAAAAACATCTTTTCTTTGTGACCTCGTAAGAAGGAGTTGCTTGTGGCACTGGGGCCTTTATTCACGATCAGTAGTATTCTCTCAGCTCTCCCTGTCGTGAGCCAGGCACGGGGAGACTGTGTTGCTAAGAAGGTGGGTGTAGCTCTGTGGGTTTGCTTGTGGGGAGTGACAGCAGGAGAGCAGGAAGCGTAAGGAGTTGGGGGGAGGAAGGGAAGGGAAGCTCAGTGTTGCCATGCGTTCTGCCACCTCCCCAGTCCTCCCATACGTGGAGCTGGATGAGGAAGCAGCCTTTGGCTTTTTTGGCAAATGTGGACTGTTAGGATGCCTTTAGAGATGTTGGCAAAGGGACACACTTTGAAATGGTAAATGCTGACGAACAGGAGATGTTCTCTGAGATTGTACCAACATCATGCCTCCTTTGATTCACGTTCTTCATGTTGCCAAGCGTGTTGCTGGGACTTTAGAGATGAGGAAGACACTGCTGTGGCCCCACCCTGCTTATTCCAGGCACCCAGACCGAAGAGGGTACAGACACACCCAGAAAGGTGTTAAGCAGTCATTTCTACAATCTGTCACAGGCAATCCAGAACACTGGAAAATTTCAACCTTGGAATCTTAGTTCTAGCCCGAGCACCAGCCCACCACAGGCCACTGGTCTTCTTATCTGGAAAATAAGTGGGTTGGTCTACGTGAGGGTCTGGCAAACTACAGCCCATCGGCCAAATCCAACCCATCACCTGTTTTTTGTATGGCCTGTGAAGTAAGAGTTTTAACATCTTTAAATGGTTGAAAAAAATTCAAAAGGCAATTACTGTCTTGTGACATGTGAGGATGATGTGAAAGGAGAATTTCTGTGTCCTTAAGTAAAGACTGAAGGGAACACAGTCACATTCATTCATGCACGTATTGTCTGTGGCTGCTGTCATGCTACAAGAGCCACAAACAGTGTGGCAGGGCCCACGTGGCCAGCAAAGCCTGAAGTGTTTACTATCTCGCCCTTTACAGACAGTTTACTGACTCCTGGTCTAGTTGATGAGTTTTAAAACTTTGCTTTGCATCCGAATCACCTGGGGGTGGGGGGGTGGGGCATGCTCTGTACACTTGGGGATGCCCCAGCTAGTCAGATTCACAGGTCTGGAGTGGGATCCAGGTCTGGGGACTTATAACTGTTCCAGGCACCATCCTAATGAACCCCCAAAGTGTGAGATACCCTAGCTGGTCCCTCTTAGGGATTTAAGCAGCTCAGGTTTACTTCTCAAGGTAGATTATTCCTAAAAAGGCACAGAAAGCCCAGCCCCTGTGACACAATTCCGTGGCCAGGTGAGAAGAGGCAGTTAAGCTACGGGTCCCAGAGCAGCTGCTGAAGCTGCCGCCACCGAGACAGGACCTCATCAGAAAGGCTGCCGCAAAGAGCAGATCGGGCAACTATCAAGAGAACCTATGGATGTAAACTGTGATTTGATGAACCAGCAGTCTATCTCCCCTTTTTCATACAATGTCCCCTGTTTCCCTCAAACCAGGGTTTTTTTCTACTCACCAAAGTCTTTGTACATTATAAATGTAAATAAATAAAGCTATTAGAATAGTAGTAAAACTTACAACATCTCTGTATGTAAGGGAGAGACTTTGTTGGACTCTGAAAAGCCTGGAATCCTGCAGGTGTGTGCCCCTCTGCCCAGCTCGGCACCCAGGAGGTCAGGCCAGGAAGGCAGGAAGCCCCACCCGGCCCCTGGGAAAGTGGGATGCTGAAGGCTGCCTGGAGAACTTCCCCTTACCTTTCCATGATATGTTATTTCTGAAAGTCTGCTCTCGTCTTCACTCTGTCCCTTCCTCTCTAAGTAACTCTGCTATCTCAGCTGCTAATACAAATACCATTCTAATTCTTCTAACCACGTGAATCATGCATTCAATTACAGTTTGCTTGAAACTATGGAATTGTAATGCTGCAAGGGGATCGTAGAGCACATTAGCTCCCATGTTTCTGTTTTTCAGGTGGGAAACTGAGGCTTGGAGAAGGGAGGTGTCTTGTTCAAGCAGAGTCAGCATGCGACTTTGTCCTGTGATTATTAGCTGGGGTACTTCTGCACTAAACCAGGCTGGCTGCTACTTTGATCAGTTACATAACTTTCAAACTACTAAGTGTATGAAAAATTCAGCCTAAAAATTGGTGATGATACCATTTTCCCCCTAAGGTTCTGGGACCTCACTGCTCCAAGATGGCTTGAATTTAGGTCCCTGGGAAGGTGGTTCAAACCAAACATGACATGTGATATGCAGGACCGACAAGCTGCAATCTGTGTCGGTGTCTCTCAGGGATAAATTCACCTGATGTTCAGATCATCTGTAGGAAGATGAGGAAATACAGGGTCTAATACAATGCTGGGAGCCTTCATCTTCCAGCCCTGAGGAACAGGGTCCAGAACTGCCCTTCTGCCATAAACAACTAGACATCCAGATAAAATCTACTGAAAGACCATTCTCAAGTGTCAGACGACAGGCCTCGAAGGACTGTGATCCTTGGGAGAAACCTGATTGGACTCACCGAGTGGGAGCATTTAGGGGACATTATCCCCCTGCCCCAAGAATTCTAACAGGGGGCATCCTAGCTGTCTTCAGAGAGCTGACAAGAAACCAGTGTTGTTCTCTGACCCTTGATGGCAGATTTAGGACCAACGTGGTGAAATGAGAGGGAAGGTGACTCTCGTCAAGGTCAGAAAGAGCACACATGGCCAGAATAGATGTGTGGGGAGTTCCCTTAGGAGTGAGTGTCTTGGCTGTGGGAGGAGTTTGTGCAGGGGATGGGAGTTGGCACCAGATGAACTTGAAGGTCCCAGGCATATAGATGACCACACAAGCTCCTCTGAAGTCAAGGACTGAGAGGGGAGGGGGTCAAGGAATGATCTGGGCTTGGAAAGCTCAGGGTCTGCAGTATTACATGCAGATGAGGGTGAGCATGGGTAGTGTTTCATGCAGACTGAGTTTGAATCCTGCCATTTCATAGCTGTTCCCCCATTATCCACTCTCAGTTTCCTGATCTGTGAAATGGAAATACTAGTACCTACTGTTTAGGGTCACTTCCACAGTTTAATATAAGACTTAACTCAATAAATACTTTTGTAAATTGCCATTCCACAATGGAAGTCAACATCTCTGAGACTAATGCCTCCCAAATTTTGCTCCCTGATGGAGTTCCCAAGGCAACCCTCTGGCAATGGAGATGAAAGCTCCTTGTTTGACCTCATGCCCTACAGAGCATAGCCTCTCCCCCAGGGCTGCAGGGACAGTCACAGAGCTGCCCAACTCCAGGGGGTGCCGCCCACAGGGACACTGATGTGAATAGTGCCCGATGTTGAGCAGTGTGGCAGCTCTTCCTCTTGTTTTTAGAGTCCTCAGTGAGAACAAAGAGAAGAAAACTGCAAAACCCAGTCCAGCTGGGTTGTATGGCCCTCCCTCAGGGATATATGGACACCGGGTCCTGGTTTTTAAGTACTGTGGACAGAGCGACTTTCATTTCTGTCCCAGAGGCACTCTTGAGATCAAAACGCAGCAAAAGGGATGATGGTGCAGTAGCGGGAGATCAACCCCACGTAACCCAACCCCATGTAGGGCAGCAGATCCACCCAGGGTGGGCTGGACACCAGCTGACAATGGCCCACGTTTTCCCGGCGCAGTCTTGCTGGGCTGAGCTTGGCAGCCTCAGCCGGACACAGTTTGTGGAATGCTGAGCTGATTCTCTGCCTTGGTTTCCCATGGGCTCTGCTGTCGTTTCTGAACTAGACCGAGCAGGGGTGCCTTCCGTCCAGGACCCTTCCTCCCCGACAGCGCCATGCTTCCTAAGCCATCCAAGCAGAGATGCATGGCCAGCATTCCCAGAAAGGACAGCCAAGAAGTGAAGGCAGGCAGCACCTCGCCTGACAAACTCTCTTACCTCCACGAGTGTGGCTCGAAGCCCGAACACGTCCCCTTGCATCTCAAACAAGGCACACCTCTTGCCGACTGCTGCTGGCCCAGGGACATCTGGAAAAGGAGACAGAGAAGAGGGTGTTTTCCTTCCAAAAGTCTTAGACTGGGGATGCTGGCATGTTGGCAGAGGGGTTGTGTGGGGGTCAGAGGGCTCGGGATGAATAAGCCATCACTTAACTGTTTACCAGGAACTGAGACCAGCTGGGAAAGTGGCCACAGGGCGGGCAAGTGTCCACGGGTGGGGCACTTCCCGATAAAACTACAATGGAGGCTCATTCCTGGCCTCTGGGGCTGTTGCCAGACACCAAGGATTGTGTTGGAAACCCGCCGCTGTGAGGCATCATCTGCTCCTTGCCCACTCTCACCAGCTTTCCTGATCCACTTGTCAGTGGGATGGAATCTTCTAGAGAGAGTCTCTTCTCCCTCATTTATCCGTAATTTACTGATACGGTGTGATTAAACCAAAGCTACAGGCACAAGCAAACGTTCATGCTGCCAAGTGTTTACAGCCCAAAGTATAACTTAAATATTTTGCTAAAACATGGAAAATCACGAGCATTTGAAATCTGGTTGGAAGTCCTTTGGAAGAACCATGCACGAGACAGGTTTATTATTTGTTACCAGCCATTGGTAATAAAAACATGCTGGCCGCCACCACTGCTGCGTTTAGACCCAAAATGACTCTCAAAAGGGGTCTTCAAACCAGCATCACTGGAAACCTGCCAGAAACACAGACCCTCAGGCCCCACCCCAGCCCTTTTGAATCAGAATCTACACTTGAACAAAAATTCCCAGGTTTCATATAACATTAAAAGGTGGAGAAGAAAGGTCTTAGTATATGAATCTGCTGGCTGAGAAACTGTCCCAATTCCCTCTTGGGGGATGACTTGCTACAGGTATGCACATGTATTATAATTTATGTTCAACTATACGATAAAGGAACACGTTTCTCATTCAACCAGCGTTTGCTGAGTCCTTTAAGCATTTATTTATCATCTACTGTGTGCCAGGCACAGGGATACATCCTAAAGCTCAGGTGTGCCCTAGAGGAACTCACCATCTGGGTGGAGATGGAGAGGGAAACGCATACTTATCGCCTGCTCCTGGACGGGCTAAGTCTGAGGCAGGGGAAATTGCCTGCTGCACAGCAGAAAGGTAGGGGCTTTGGAGCCTGAGAGACCAGGATTCCAAGCCCAGCTTTGTGACCTAACAGTGGCACTGGCCTTGGGCAAACTGAGTCTCAGTTTGCTTACCTGTCAGATGGGAGAGAGACTGTCTGTAAAGAGTCACCCCCATCTTAGGCCCTGAAAGTGGCAGATGCTATTATTCTACACACTGACTTCAGGTGTACACAGGAAGGTGTGAAAACACCTATATGGGAGGGAGGCTTCTTGGAGGAGGCGACTTGACTGGGGCTGTACAAGATGAGCAGGCAAAACAGGAGAAAGGGCTTCTTAGAAGGAAGAGAATGTGCAACGGCCAAAAGGTGCACAGGTCACGGCAGGTAGGGCCCTGCAATCTGAGCATGTTCTTTGGGACAGGACTCAGCTACTCTCTTTGCTTTTCAGTGGGGAAGAAAAAAAGCAGTGAAACTTGAGAGGCCATCCTTGTGGCTAATGTTCGAATTCAAAAAAAAGACATGGAAAAAAGTCATTCCCAGCTCCAGAGAGTAAGGACCATGTCACACACATTGGAAGGGAGGCATGTTCATATTTGTGCTACATTCATGTTAAAATTGAAAATCAGGAGGATGCTCACCACCAACGCATCGTCCTAAATGGGAGAGCTTTCATTCATAGGCAGAACTTTACTCCCTAAAGCCATAGCCTATTTAAACAGTCCTTGCAAACCTCTGCGTCTCCTTGGATTGACTCCTTGGATTCTATTAGTTGCAATACAGTGATCCCTTCACACTGAATATTTGAGTGATTCAAGGTTATTTTGGGAGGTGTTCAGTTTATGAATAAGGCTTCACCATTGGACGACGGTCCTAGACAGATCCAGAGGCAGCAAAGCTGGAAAACAGGAGAGCTATGTAGAAAGAAGCATTTCTTAATCGTCAGAGCCCTCTGTGCGCTGGAGCATTATTGTTCTTCTAACAAGTGGCTGATTAAACAGCCACCCCCACAAGGGATTAGTCCCGATGCCTCGCTGGTATAGCTGGCTGCTGGCTCTGGGTCTGGCACAGAAAGAGCAAAGTAAGGCAGCGGAGTGGAGCAACGGCCTGCGGGCCCTGCGGAGGCAGCCCTGACATTTATTAGCTGTGGGGCTGGGGGCGGCTGGTCTCCTCGCTCACCCTAAATGGCTCCTCTATAAAATAAGAACACTGGCCTGGATCTGGGTGGTCCAAAGCCTGTTCTGCAGAGCCTTCGTTCTGGGAGATGTTACAGAGTGGTTGTCACATGGCTGGGGAGGGAAGGATCACAGGATTAGATAAAAATGGGTGCACAGGATGGCCAGTGGTTTCCAGAGCCTGTGAAGTGTTGGTTTAAGTTAGAAGCAAGGGGAGAGGTAGAGGGCAGGCGGCTGTTACAAGCTAAGGGGCTCCAGGCTTTAGGATTAGAAGGTCTGGGTTTTGGTCCCAGTTCTATCCCTTTCTTCTGCTGGAGTTGGGCAGGTTTTCCTCACCTGTGCCATGGGGATGATAACCAGCCTGCCTCTCAGGGCTGCTGTGAGGCCCAATGGGCTGGCACGTGGGAAGGACTCGGCATGCGTTTCTCATGCACTGAGTCCTCGCTGCCATTACTACACCTTGTGTAAACAGCCTGAGAGACTCTCTGAATCAGATGTTCTCAAAAAACAATTTTCCTCCAGCTTCACAGTTCTGGGAAACTTCAGACAAACCACTTTTCCAAATGCACACCCCATACACTTTCTTTTTCTCTACTCTGTTTCATTTATGTAAATGTTGCCTCTCTGACAAGGTGCAGGAAGCAGAGAATTGGCCTTCATTTCCACCCCGCTAGTGGGATGGTTTCCATGGCGACAGAAGTCTGTGGGAGAGAAAAATAAATGGCCTTGTGAGGAAGAAACAGATTTGGGCCATCAGGCCACACTTGGAGCCAGTTTCCTGGCTGACAGTGTAACATAATAAATAGCCATTTGTGTGCTGCAACGACATTCATGCTGGAGCCAGACAGACCCAGGTCTCTCCCCCACAGAAACGAGGGTCCTGTTGACTGAGGAGCCGAGCACGTCAGCCAGAATAGTGTTCCAAAGGAGATATTCTGGTTTGTAAACAGTGGGTTCCTCTGACTGGACTCCATCTCAGATGAAGGATGGTGCAGTGGCTCACAGTAGCTGAGAATAAGAGGACTTAAAAGGAACCATCACTTAAAAATAAAAGGGGGTTCTTGGAATGTAGCATCTATTCTGTCCTCTTTCTTGAGGGGAGAATAAAATGTTTTGACAATTTTCTTTGGCTCAGGATAGTAGGATGTGGTCCATCTGATGGTGTGGAACTGAGTTGTGTCAGGGACTTAAAAGGACTTAGATCAGACCTGGGCTCCCTGGGGATGCCCAGGGCAGGGGACTCCGCCCTCCTCCGAGCATATGCCTTCAGGTGAGCCTCAGGGAAAGCCTTAAAGGGGAAAAGTGTCACCAAGAGCAAGTGCAGGACCGAGATGACGAGGAAGTGAAAAGGGGAAATGCAATATGGAGTCTGGGGATGAGCTCGGGGCTCCGAGTTAGGAGGTGTGAGTCCCTCCCAGCTCAGCTTCTCTCTCCTTGTGTAGCTCAACTTCCTCCTCCGAAATATGGTTCCCCCCTGCCATTTTTTTGCCCCAGTATTAAAAGGTGGTTTGTAAAGTGAAATAAGTATTTACCATTGTTTAAAAAAGTTACCCAAAACTTGGACGTAAAGCAGAAAGGTGGGTGGCATGTCCTCTCGGTGTCATAGGGGGCAGACATTGGCACCCGCCCCCTGCCCCCCTCCATACAAGGATTATCTAGAGAAATTTCCTTCCTTCTACTCCAAGACTTGGTGAAGTTAGATGTGAACTTGTGGGTTTCTGTCCAGTAGAGAGACACATAATTTTTGTCCTTTTGAAAAAGATAAGCCCAAAGGCCATGATTTATTGTCCTGGAGGACATTAACTAGACACCTGACCTATGAGTCTTGTCTTAACATTAGATTGCCTATAAATGCCTAGCTCCTCCAATGCTTTTTTGAACTGGTCTAAATATCTTCCTGACTCCTTCATTAATGAGTTGAATAAAATCTTCACTAAGTTTCATTTTATATTTCCGTAAGAATCATGACTTTGCCATTTTGAAAATTCTGTCTTATCATCCCATGTCCTCCTGACGGTCCACAGGTTTGCTTTCTGAACTGGGGGTGGGGGCGTTCTGAACTGACACAAAATTCCATTCCAAGTCATCTGCTCTGACGTGTCCTTTGTCTGTAAGCTCTATACACATATGTTATTCAAGATTACGGGTCAGCATGCTCTGTGATTTACACCCTCCCTAAGCAGGTCCCAGGAGCCACTGTGGTGTGAGGGTGGAGATGGGTGGGGCGGAGTGAAGTTATATGAGAAAATTCCGAAAACTAGGATCATGTGCAGACTAATGATCCCAGAAACTACCCTCAACATCCCCAAAATAATGACAGTGTGGTGGTCTACAAGGTGACTTTGCTTCCTGAAACATTCTCCTCCTTTACGAGGACAGCCCTGCGAGGTGTAATCATCACCCCCAGTCTGCAGATGGTGCAAGCCAGTGAGTGAAAAGCGGCGTGCTGTTCAGAATGGTCCAGACTGGAGCTCTGTGGTGGGTGGGGGCTCGGTCCTAAATCTACCCTCATCTGACTGGCCTTAAGCGAAAATGTTCTGTCTTTCCTAATGATGACGTCTGTAGCTGACACTGATTACGAATGTCTTACGTGCTCGGCATGTGCCAAGCATTTTCATAATATTTAATTTAAGCTTCTTGATGGACCTAGTAGAGGGGTACTTGTGTTCAGTAACCTTGTGTTCAGGTAAGAAACAGGCCCAGAGAGGTTAAGCCTCTTCTTCAAAATCCAATAGCAAGGCAGTGGTGGGGCCAGGAAGTGAGACCAGGCAGGTCCTATTTCAGAGCTCTGCCCCCATGCAGCCTGCTGTGACACCTCTCCACCGAGGGTACAGTGCTTTATGAAGTACATTCACATCCCTTATCTCCACTTGGGTTTCATAACAACGCTAGGATGTTGATATTCTGCATGTGGTTCATGAGAAAAACAAGCTCATAGACCAGGCGGGATTTGCTGCTCAGGACCCAGTTCACACTCATGCCACTGGAATCCAGATCCTCTGACCTCCTCACACAGCAGGAGCGTCCAGACCCCAGACGGCCTCCTGCGAGTCTGGCCTTGACTCTGGGCCTCAGGCCAGCCGGGTCCAAAGGGGTGGGCCAGTGTGTCTGCAGGGGTGGGAGGTCCTGGGTTAGGGTTGTGGGCTGTGGGACAAGCTCACGGTCACCAGGGTCTCAGAAATTTCTACCATCTGACCCTGCTCTGCTAAGTCAACTAAAGTGTAGATGGCTAAGGCAACAGACAGGCTTCAAGGGCAGTTGGAGAGGCCGTGTACAGAGGAGAAAGTGAATCAGAAGCACGGACAGTGCCTGTGGGAGAACAGCACCAGGGCAGAGAGCTGGAGCTCATGCCCCGCCCCAGGTTGTGGGGATGGCTGGACAGGCAGTGGCTGGCGGGACAACAATTCAAGACTGTTTGCTAGAAACTCTTTTACCACTGAAAAACAACAACAACCCACATTAACCAAGAAGCAAATCATTCCTGGGTTTATTCCCAACTCTAGATAGTTGGTCTATATTAAGGACAATAGCACCCATCTCATTTTGGAGTTGTGCTGAACCACTGTGAAAGGGATGAAGGCCGCGGAGTGCTGGATGAGGTGTCCCTATAGTGTGGTCCATCTCACCTGCCCTAATTCACCTCTCTTTCCAGATCATCTGTTTTTACTCAGATTCCCTTTCCAATCACCTGGGCCTCTTGCAGTTCTCCTAAATAGACACTCAGGGTTTTGCTCACACTCATCTAAGCCTCAGAGAGCTTCAACCCCAGCCACTCTTCAGGGACCAGCTCAAGTCCCATCTTTTTCATAATAAAAAGAATTAATAGCAGCTGTAATGAGTACTAGGCTTTGCAGTTTTCCAGTTGCTGAGCCTGAGCCCTTGTAAATCTTACATCAGCTCTAAGATATCTTGGGGTGGTTCTCAAGGTGTTCCCCCAGCAGCATCTGGGATCTTCTTAGCATTGCAAAGCCTCCACTTTCACCCCAGAACCGCTAACTCAGTCGCCGTGTTGGGCCCAGCCCTTGCTGCTTAGGCCCGCCAAGGTGATCCGGATGCACCACTAAAGTTTGAGAATTGTCTACTTTCGCTGGTGCCCTAGGCTGAACTGGAGATAGCTGAAGGGTAACTGATTGCCTGGATCACTGATTCAGGGCCTGGATGCTGGGCTTTCGGTGCTAAAACCAGGAAAGCTCCAGGCAGACCAGCATGAATTGGTCTCCCTAGTTAAGGGGGTTCAAAGGGATTAAGTGAAAGTGGTAGGGCTGAACCCAGGTCTCTGAATACTGAATCTCCATTTTAATTTAACCAGTGCATCACTGTACTTGGCAACCCCAAGGAGCCTTTTCCAGATGTTTTGGGGCCCTTACACTTATGTCTCAAAGAACTCATATAAATCAGAATTACAAATGCAGTCAGCTTCAGGAAGGAGAAAGAGCGAGCTGTGAGCTGGTACTCCCACAGGGGGATTGGTCTGGTCTGGGTATGTATGAAGGCAGTGCTTCTCAAATGAATCACTGATGAGCATAAAGACTGCCTAGGATTAAGATAACATGCTGATTCTGGCCTAGCCATTCTGGGGCAAGCCTGGTGTTCCACAGTTCTGCAGACCTCCCAGGGGAAGCCAGTGCTACTGGTCGGGACAGGGGGGACGCTCTGAGCAGCAAGGGGCTACAGCCATGCTTCCCAAACTTGTCTGCACATTCCAGTCATCTGGGGATTTTTTAACACTCCCAAAGCCCAGGCTGCCTCAGACCATAAACTCTGGGGATGGGCCACAGGCTGCAGTCATTTTGGAAGTTCTCTGGAAGATTCCAATGGCAGACAAGTTTGGGAACAACTGAGCTTCACCATTGTACCCTCAGCCGCTCCAGTGCAGACCTTAGGGCTCTCAGCGCTGTGCCTCCCACTCTGCAGTCACAGACCGCCATTCCCTATAAGGTGCATTTATTTTGTTTATTTTTTATTTTTTTATTTTGGTATCATTAATCTACAATTACATGAAGGACATTATATTTACTAGGCTCCCCCCTTCTATAAGGTGCATTTTTAAAGCACATCTGACTTCTGTTATTGTCATTCTGTTCTGGTCCCGTCTGCCCTGGCACAGGCCTGACTCCGAGGTGTCTGCGCCAAATGCAGTAACACTCTTATGAGCCAGACAGAAGGGAAACCACAGCCCTTCCTCTAAATTTCACTGGCTGGCTGTTCCCTGGGGGGGTTCTCAGTGATATTGAGACCCTTTGTCAGGCCTAAGGACAAAGGTCTTCCTCCACAACCCCGGGGCTAAAGCAGGGACTTGGAGAGTCTGCCACACAGAGGTGCCCAATGTGGGCCCAAATGGTCACAAGCTGCATCACAGAAAGTATTTTTTTTTCCCTTTTGGAAGTACGATCCTTCTGGGGTGTGGTCTGGCTGGGAGGTACCAGGGGGCCTTGCCCTTGACTTTCCTGTTCCAGAACCCCAGAGTCTTGACAGGCATCTGGACTTCTTCCACTTTCTGAAGCGAAAAAATGAGTTGCCAAAACAGGGTTAAAAAATACTAGTGGAGCAATGACATCCATACGCCAGCCAGGACAACGACTGTCCGTCCATGCCTCCAGGCCTGCATTGGCTGTCTTCCCAGAACACAAGCCCTCCCCGGGGCCACGTCCTGTGGGCCCCCAGGGGTGGGGGCTGGGGCCTGGAAACCCCCGCGTGCTAGGCGAGCACCACACTCTCCAGTCTTGTTGCTCTTCCGTGAGGGTGACCCTTGGCGCCCTATTCCATGCCACCTATTCTGTTTTCATGTAACAGGGATGCTCCCTATCTTGCCCTCTCCAGCCTTGAGCAGAACTGTTGCTCTGTTTATCCTCTGGCTTCTGGCTTTCTCACCACCCCCACCCCCAATGCTGGTGCTCTGCTTGGGAGAGCCTCAAGCTGGGGCTCGGGGTGTGACCCAGAGGCCCCTGTTCCCCAAATATGAGATGAGAGAGGAGGACTTGGAGTCTAAATCCTGGAGGTTCCATCTGTCCCTTCCAGCCTTAAGAATGTGGTACAACAGGCAGAGGAGTGTGAGGAGCAGGCTGCTGGCAGTCTCACTCCTTGTTCATGTTTCCATTCGGCTCCGTCCAACCTATGCTCTCTGTGATGATGTCCAAGTCGTTCATGGGAACATCTTGGATGAAGTGCTGCAAAGACCTCATCTCCCTCGGAGATCATAGCTGGGGGCAAAAGTGTTCCTCAAGGGGCCCAGCGTGGGTGTGTGAACGTGTGCCTCGAAAGCCGCGGTATCTACCCCCAATTGTTCCCTGGGCATTTTTGTTCCTCTGTCTAGACTAGCGTGGATGGGAAGAAATCTCTCCAGTTTAGATACCCTTTTCCTGAATTGTGTAATGAGGATAAAAATGCACAGACTAAACAAATTAAGATTAGCCCAACTGATCTCGTACTTAGAATTCTATAGATGGCAAACTTTCTCTTTTCTTTTTTTTATCTTTTTAAAGACCAACACTATTTAAAGCACCAGAAGAGGAAAACATTGGGTGGGTGCTGAGCTGATTGCCGAAGTGCCGAGGGGTCAGTGTTTCTGGGTACAGATTCGATTATTTTTCCTGTTACAGTGGTTTGTGTATGTGAACTTGATCCCGTGGACCAGCTGTGGGTGAGTTAATCTGATGGGTTTAGTTTGTGATGCTAGGAGTGCTTGGTATCCCAAGTAAAGTTTTAAGCAAATGCCCATGAGAAGAGTATGTTTTCCTCTCTGTAGGTGATAGCATTTCTGTTGTGGTTTCATTTGGTTTCTGTCTGCCAAGGAAGGCTGTCCAGGTTCAATGCTGGGAGAATCTGAGCTTGGGGAAAAATATACTATGTTTTCCTTACTGTCCTCTCCTCCTTGACATGGCATGTTTAATACATAAAATTAAATTACAATCAGGGCGGCCAGGAGGGAGAAAATAATTCACAGAACGTGCTGCTCTGGAGTGCATGGAAGGCTAGAAGGATGCATGGTGGTCCCGGAGCCCTTGGGGGGCAGGGAAGGGGGCCTGATGGTCCCGGGTCTCTCTCTGCCCTGCTGTCCCCAGAGAGGGTCCCCATCGTTCTATGCGGGCTGGAAGCCCCCTGCCAATTCCTCCCAACACTGCTTCAGGGAGACCTTGATTTCCCCAGACCAGGGAATCCCTACCCACTACGTACAGCCTCTTACAGAACATCTACAGTCCTAACGACTCATCTGCTTTTGTCTTCCCTCTAGGGGAGGAAATGATGGGAGATGACCAGGGTTTACATCAGGTGTGAACATAAAGGGTTATTCTAGCTATAAAAAAAAAGAAGTAGCAAAGCAAATCTATATGCAGAGAGGGAAATGCAAAATGAAAGGCTTCTCTGGTTAAGAACCTGCTCTGGCTTCCTTTACTCCCCCCACGTTCCCCAGCAGCCGAGCTTCCCGGTTGAGGCTCATTCTGGGAAAGCAGGAATGCCCAGTCCCAGGCCATGAAAGGAGTAAGTATGAGAGCCGGCGGGTGGCTGGTTCTAAAATTGCCCCCCCATCCCAACAGCTGACCCTATCCCTAACCATCTGCCTCCTGGAAGTCTCCTGATTACAAATGAATGATTGCAATCATAGTCCTGTTATCTGCTGGGTGGGCTAACTGGGCCTATTAGTAATGTCTGCCTCTTACCCATGGTATCAGTTGGCATAATGGAGCAGACACCATGAGTACTCAGTGAGGCAGGAGAGGGGATTATCTCCCTGTTTTTCTTGTCCTTTTTTTTTCCCCTTCCTTTTCGATAACTGTACCCTTTTGTATTTTTAGCACTTTCATCAAAAAATAGGCAAAGAAGCGATAAGACTCAAATCAGTACATTTTTCAAGGGTTTGTAGCTCCTAGAAAGACCTGACGTGAGGGACATTTGGATGAAAGAGTGGTGGCAGTTCTATGACATAATTTGCCTGGCTGTTCTCCTCTCCCGGTTGGCTTTGGCAAGAACGCTTGAAATGGGCAGTCTCATTTCATAGAATATCCCTTTTATCATCTCCAAGGTGATGGGGCTGGGGGATCACTTTGAGAAAGAGGCTTATGGAACAAGGCAAAAAGTTCCAAATCCTAAACTCAGCAACTGATGGTGGATGACTGGATGTGTGTGATGGCACATGGAAAATCTGGGAAGATGTCAGCCTCTGCCCAGGACTGACGCCTTTGTTTAATGTTCCTTTGGCAGGGTGAAAATGATGGGAAGGGGGTAGGAAACCAGCTCTGCAAAGCCAGCGTCTTGCTGATAGCTGATGTTTACACGTGGTTGTATTCAAAGCAGGTCCCCAGTCTCATGCTTAAGAGGCCTTGCTGGGCTGAAGTGATAGGAGTTTTAGGACTGAACTAATACTTTCCTTTGACACCAGCTGCCTTTGGACGAGCTACACTCACTCCCCAGGCTGACATGGAGAGCGAATTGCACCAACACAGGGGGGCAAGACTATTCTCTCCTGTTTTTGAGAATTGCTCCTTTCTAGGCAAGTCAGCCCCATTATTTGAGGGGCTCACTGTTTAACTGACATAGCCAGTGGGAGGAGGGTCCTCTGGTGTCCCCTCACCTGGACTTGCCATGGATCTTTGAGATCACTCAGGTTCCCAGAGTGTGAGCATTGTTTTCATTGACTATGAAAGGGATTTCCATAGGGCAAGAGCTGCCCCGCATTTCTGGTTAAACTGTTCCCAGAGACCCCTATCAGTGCACTCTTTTTTCCTTGAAGTTGTCTTTTTTCTTTCTTGTATAGGCACTGCCAGCGTTTGGGAAGATGTAAGTAAAGCCGTTAGCCTCACTCCAAGCCACAAGGTATCCAAACTGCCCCCGGGGGAATTTTATAGAGAGATTTACCAAGTAGCTTCAGGGAAATGGAGAATGAAAGAAAATCAGGTCCCTACAGGGACTCTTTACCTCCCCTCCGCCCAAATGAGAACAAGCTGTAGGTGTCTCCAGGCCTAATATCCTCAGGTTACACTAGGAAATTTAAATCTAATCAGTTTTATGGTTCTTAAGATTTTGGCCCTTAATGACTCCTTCTTAAGTATAAAACTGTAAGCTTGAGGCCAGCAATATTTACTTCTTATACCTCCCCCGTTTTACAAGACTTGCCTGATTTTAATAACCTGACGCCTTCCTATAAGGATGTAAGATGGTATGTATTATGTGTGTATTTGTGTACGTGTGTGTCTGAATTCTTGCGACATTACTGATCTTCCCAAGGAGAGCACACTTCAGGGGGAGTTAATTATGGAAGTGGGGGAGATTTACCAAGCCAAGTGGGAGAATTTTTAATCTTGCCTATCTAAAATCTTAATGTCTTAAAAGGAAATTTGCTGTGTAAATGCACAGCACTGTTATTAAAAGTCTGAAGGTTTTGCTTAGGCAAATGATTCGGGCTGGGTAGCTCAGGCCTCCTTTTTTAGGTTGACCTTTACAGCAATGGAAGCATTGAGAGAGACACACACACACTCTCTCTGTCCCCCTTCTAAACACTGGTGCCTAGATGTTGAAAACCATTGTGTTCTAGGGTAGTGCCTTTAGCAAGACTTGTTGGTTTAAAACAAGCATCCTTCTTATAAATGACTTTCTTCTCTCTTCTTTGCTATCATATGTTTTTAAAACGAACATGAAATACATTTTCAAATATTTCACCCTTTCCTTAATTTCCCCCTTACATAATGAACTAGTTGTGTTTTATATAGCTAAATTCTACATGTAAGAACGTCTGACACAAGAAAATCATAAATTCTTAGATATGAAAACACCTTCAAGAGTATCCAGGCCAAGTTTTCCTAAGCCCAGTTTTATGAAATAAGAAAATTAGCAGATGGTCATTCACTGTGCAAATAATTCACTTGCAAGGTCTCGCCTTTGAAGCTCATCTAATACAATTTAAATGTAAAACCAGAACTAAAGAAGCCAAGTTCCTTCCCAGAAAATTCTCCTGAGGAAAATTAAAACTATTCATAAAACCGTGTGCCCCAGGGAAGATGCCAGATTCCTGTATACCTCTGAGCCCACCCATGCGCAGTTCCCTCTGCTTGGACCATTTCTCTCTCCCTTCACCTAACAAACTCCTACCTATCCTTCAGGAACCCCTTCCATATGGTTATAGAAAACCCCCTGCTTCTTTGTAGTACCCATCATGATTCTAATGATTTAATTAGGGATATAACTCCTGGATGTCATTCTTTAGTGCTAAATTGTAAGTTTTATGGGGACAGGGTGCTTGTGCATCTACCTCATTGCTCTCTCACCAGGGTTTAAACTCAGGGCTTGCACAAAATACTCCTGAACAAACATTTATTTGAATAGCCTCTTTTATAACACTTGCATTTCTGCCTTTGGCTAGTGCTGCTTTAATGCTGCATTAAAAGCTGACAAATAACAGATATTCTGTATCTCCGGTTGCTGCCTGCCCGGGGAGTTGGAAGAAAAAAGAACCACCATAGCTTCCTGGATTCTAGCTTCCTGTGGTCACCCAACACTGTGAGCCAACCCTTCTCTGCCCCCTTCCATGGCTTCTCTCTCCCCTCCAAGGTTTTTGCACGGGCTCTTGTCTCCTCTTGGTACTCAAAATGCTTCTCTCTTGTGCATGAGTCTACCTAAATGGCTTTAAATATTCCCTCCATTATCTCCAGGAGCATTTTCAGCTGCTGGAATCTCTCTGTGGACAGACTGATGGCACTACCAATTGGTTCTGCCATGCTAATGTTGTCTCTGCCCATCCAGTCACCCATACCTGCTGCCTGGATCTCCGTCAACTGCTCAAGCAAGGAGACTTGAAAAGAAATGCTCTTCCTACTGGGAACAATCCAGCTGTTCCTCTTGGAGGGGCCAGCTTCTGGTCTGTGTCATCCCTTCTGGGGTGGAG
Organism: Manis javanica; assembly: GCF_040802235.1. Lineage (NCBI taxonomy): Eukaryota > Metazoa > Chordata > Mammalia > Pholidota > Manidae > Manis > Manis javanica. Next base: position 29,335,424 of record NC_133158.1, on the reverse strand, counting down.
CCCAGAAGGCAGGAGATGTTGCCCTGATGGGAACTTCTGGAAGGTGACTCACTAAAGGGAGGAAAATCAGACTTCTCTAGAGAACTCAGAAGGTAGCAACCACTGGCTTCCCCATGAAGTGGACAATATGCAAGCACCAGGAAACTGAAAACTCAGGCCAGTCCATGAGGATCATTAAGTTCCGCAGGTTTTCCATGACAACTCTGGGCTTGGCTTCCTGCTTTGGAATATCCCTTTATCCACTCCTGCCCTTGAAATGATTTGCTGGCAGAGTGTAGGGGGAGCACCCTTCAGGCTGGAGCTTAAGGATTTGAACCTGAGCCCCAGATACTTTTTTCACGACCTGACCCCAGTGAGCAATTTCTGCTTCCTGAGCCTCAAATTTTTTTTCACCTTTAAAATGAACTAGAATCCCTACGAGCTTCATGGGGTTGTTGTGAGAATCAAATATAATCACGCACATGAGATGGTTTTGAAATTTGGAGAGTGCTGTAGAGATCAGGGATAATCAAATATTAAGTGTTCACAAAACCCTATGTTCCTACTTCGTGATTTTTGTCCTCAAAATGCCATTTGTGTGATCATTTACTTATTCAATTTTTAAGCTTATTTCCTGAAAACACACCTTTATCCCTGAAATGAATAAAAATAGGAGATAACCATCTTCTGGTGATTGTTTTGTAATACACACAAAAAAATGAATCTTTGTGTTATACACCTGAAACTAGCATAATGGATGTCCATACCCCAAAAAAGCCCTGCTTTCAGTAAAGAACATTAAATAAAATTTTGCTTAATCTGTTTAAAACGAAGTAGATAATTAGAGCATTCAGATTTTTTTTTAAATGGGGCAAATATCCAACAAAACACACCAGTTTCAAACAGCAAAACTTTGAACAGAGTTGTGCGTTCCTTCAAAAGAGTGTTCTTGGTCACCATCAGGCATCAAGGGCTTGGCCAAAACTATAAAGCGCCGAGAGGTGTTGATATTAAGCATTTAAAAAAAGGGGGAAGTGCCAACTCTGTGTCTTCAGGATGAGAAATATGATGGGTCCAGGGTCTTGCTGAATTTCTTGCACTTCAAAGAGCATGGACTTGGCAGCGATTCTGCTCTTTTCCTGAGTTTGGTCAGTGTGGCCGAGGAAAGGCAAAACTTAAAATCCACACAGATGGAACTTTTCCACTGGCCCTATTTTGGTATAAATATTCATCAAGGACTACAAACTTAAAAGTAGATATCGGTCTGAGCTGTGAGTGGTTTGGACTACATTTTAGCCAATTTCCAGTCTCCCTGCTGACTCTTGTCTCTCAGGAGAGCCAAGTCCCCTGAGACGTGGCTGCTGTTGTCCCGAGACCCGGGCCAACTGCCTCTCCAGACCCTGGACTTCAGTGGGAGTTTGTTCTCAAGAGAGACTTCCAGTCAGAAGCCTCACAGGGGGCCTCAAGGCCCAGATGAAGGCTGGAGTTACTTGTCTGAAAGAAGAAGACCAGCGCTTGGCTCATCCACCATCCTCAAGTCAACCCTTTTGTAGACAAGCTCGAAGGAGGAGAATAAAACTTGGGACCAGACATCAAAAAGCCTGGGTCTGGTGTAGACAGTGCCATCTCCAGCCCTCTCACTTTCATCTCCTGTTCATCCCTAGATTTTTCCTGAATCCTCCCAAGGAGCCTCCTCCCTCCCACGCCTACCTTGCCATTTCTGATCTTAGCCCATGAATCAGAAGCCTCCTGCTTAAGCCACAGGACTGTGGGCACCCCTGCAGGGTGCTGGCAGAGGCTGAGGTTCTCATTGCTTTCTCCTGTCTTGCATCCTCTGTCCTCAGTTCTCTCTCCTTCTTTCTATCCCCCCAGGACTGCCTGCCTCTTGGCAAGGAGGACCAAGTCACTGTTACTGTTTTAGGATGCCCTTCCTTCTCTCTTCTGTCCTGGTCACATGCCATTTCCTTTTCTAGCCTTTAATATTACTGACTCTTACTGTATGCCAGGGCTTCAAGGGGACCCAACGGAGGATAAGACATGGTTCCTGCCCTCAAGGAGCTTACACATGGAGAACTCAGGCACAGATAGGATCTCACGGCACACAGGAGTTAAGCAGGCAAGACAGTGATTGCACAGGATCCAGGGCTGTTCAGGAAATGAAATGTGCATTCAGTAGGAGAGGGAATCCATGCTGGGAGTTCAGAGGAGGGGGAACTTGGGCTGCACTGACAGTATCATGCAGGCACGTACGGAGGAGTGGATAGGATTTTGGCCCACGGAGACCAAGGCCTTTCGGCATATGCATATGAGGAGGAAAAATAATGTTCAGGGAATGAGTGACACATCAGTTCAGGGGAAGCAGAGTGTGGTGGTGAGAGATAATTATGGCTGAGCAGGGCCCCATCAAGTAGAAACTTTAATGTCAGACTGAAGTCAGTGCAAAGGGTCTGGGGCAGCTCTCTGGGACAGAGCTGTCCTTTAAAATGGTACCTCCATGGGGCTGCAGCAAGAACCTAGCCCTCAACTCCCCTGTCCCTATATCCTTCTGTTGTATGGATATATATATATATATATATGATCAAATGCTATCTTTAAAATTTTTTACCAGCACTTCAAATAAAATTTACATATACTAAGAATTCACAAATCTCAAGTATTCACTTGATTACTTTGCATGTATATCCCATGTGTCCACCATCCAGACAAGATACAGAATACTTCCTGTGCCCCAGAAAGTTCCTTCATGCCACTGTGTAGTCAATAGCTACCTCCACTTAGAAAGATGTCCACTGTTCTTTCTTCCATCACTGTGCATTGCTTCTGTCTGTCCCACTATGCAAACAGAATTCTACAATATGTAGTCTTTTGGTCTGACTTCTGCCCAAATATTCAAGATTAGCCATGTTGTTGCATATATTAGATCTTTTTTTTTAAACTAATAAGTACTTTTCTGTTGTAGAAATCTAAAATAATTGGTTATCCATTCTTCTCCTGTTGATAGCGTGTTGAATGATTTTTAGTTTTTTTTCTGTTATGAGTAAAACTGCCCTGAACATTCTTGTCCAAGTTTTTTCTGTGGCCATCTTGTGAATATATTCCTAGAAGTGAAACTGCTGGGTCACAGGATAGGTATATATTTAACCTTATTAGAAACTATCAAAAAGTCTCCCAAAGTGGTTGTATCATTCTACATCCTCTCTGGCAACGTGTGTGAGTTCCAATTGCTCCACGCCAACACTCGATTTTGTCAGTATTTACTTTTGCCATTCTGTTGGGTGTTTAATGTGCTCTAATTATTTTTAATTTGTGTTTCTCTGGTGACTAATGCAGTTGAGTATTGAGTACCTTTTCTATCACTTATTAGCCATTTAGACATCTTCTCTTGTGACATGCTTGTTCAAGTCTTCACCTATATATATATATATATATATACATATATATATATATTTTTTTTAGAGGATTGAATTCCTTTTTAAAAATTAATGCTTTATAGGAGTAATTTAACTAACTGGATAGTTATTTAACTATCTGGGTGTATACCTTGTCAGATATACATACTATGAATATTTTCTCTCTGGTTTGTCTTTCACTACCTTAGTGATATCTTTTAATGAAAGCAAGGCAATTATGATGACCAGCTTTCACATTTATTTTTTGAGCATTCCATCCATGGGGAAGGCACCAGGATATAAAACTTAGATTACTCTCTTACTGTTCTAGCATCCTGTACAGAAATCAGCTATCAAAACTTGGCAAATAATTGTTAAAAGCTTATAAAAAAGAGGTTAGTCACCTCTATTTATCAAGGCTTTCTTATCTTCCTGCTTAGCCTTCTCTGATTTCTCATTAGTCTCCTCACCCCTCTAGTGAATCAGGCACTTTGTGTGTGGAATACCGCTCATTTTTCACGAGTATTTATTTTTGACATGGGGTGGGTGTTCTTAGTGCTTTCGAGTTGGCTAATTCCCATTTCTCTTGTCATGTTTTTCTACTTTAAAAAGCTCTCTTCCAAGCAACAGGAGAGTTTGGTAGCACAGAAGTGACCCTTCCCAAATGGGTGGGATTGGAAGAAGAGGAAAATGCCCTGCCCACCTGGAGGAGGTGGCACAAGTCACAAAGCTGATGCCAAAACCAGGCTGGGGGCTGGCTGTGCGCCTTCTCACTCAGCTAAAAGCTGACACTAGGTCTCCCAGAGGTAGGAACTGACCCAAGAAATAGGTGCTCAGACTTTAAGCCTGACCAATGTGTAGGATGACTCTGTTCAGGGAGCCAAAACTGGAATGTTAGAAAAAAGTGGCCATTGAATCCTTGAACTAAGGAACTAAGGAAGAGAACCAATGGGGAGAAGTTGCAGAGAGATAGATTTGAGCTCAAACTAAGGAAGAGCTAACTTATATTCAGAGGGGCTCAGAAAAGCTTATCTTTCCAGATCTGTGAGTGGGGCTTTTATAGCATCTGGCTGTTCAGTTGATCTCATGTGGAGGGGGCAGTTGGACAAAATGGAGTTTTTAGAAGCCTTTCTGAATCTGAAATGCTATGAGACCCCCCAATTCTCACCCCTGCTCTTCTGCTAACAAGCTGTGACCTTGAGCAAGTTACCTAACCTGCTAGATCTGTTTCCTTATTTGTTAAACAAGAAAATTGACCTAGGGAACCTCTAAGGCCATTTCCACCTCTTAAAAACAAATCCTAATTGCTAAGATACTCAATACAAGCATTATTCAGAGGAGTATATGTTGATTTCCCTTGTGATGGCCCCAGCCCTGGACTGGATCTGAGGGGCTGACAACAGCTGTTGTAATTAATGTGAAATCTTATTACAGGGTGTGCTCGACCCCCTCCCCCCAACTCCTGCCCGCTGGGCTGTCGGGCCTGTTTGCTGTGTAGGAGGAGAGACCTGAGAAAACACAGCCTTTCAATAAAATCTCCCCTCTCTCTAGGTCTTTGCAAACACAGGGATGATTCCAATAAATTTCATTTTCCAGATGATTGGCAGGGGATCCTCTGGGATTTCTTTCCTCTGTTTAATGTATCATATGCAACAGACAAAAATCAAGAACGATCATCCCAGTGGCATTTCGATATCCAAACCATGTGTTTTTTATTTAGATGCGTCGTCTGCTCTAAAACATGGCAGGAAGGAGCCCGGGTTTTCAGACCAAGTCAGAAATGTGAAGTGAGAACTGTGCAGAAGGCATTATTTGGATGCAAGATTATGTCTCCTGTCTCCATATTTCAAAATACTTAGTTTTCTTCTGCACAGTTCATCAAAGAATCCTGCTCGGGCTTTCTTTTCCTCTAATGCCATTTAAATGGCTTCAGAGTTTAAAAAAGGTGAATGAAACTTGGGGCCCCTAAACACATCATGGGGTGCTGAATTGTATTTTCATGTTCTGCTCACACGTGCGGTGTGCAGAATTTCCACAGTGTGTTTATGTGTATGCTCCTTTTTTTCCATAGATACTACATATCCTGTTATCTTTTGTTTTCTTCTGCCACAACACAAGTCTACATCTTCATGCAAAAATTCAAACTCAGTTGTGGGGAGTTTGCTGGAACTCCTGTGCTAGGTTTGGGAGTCTCAGGTGATCAATTGCCTAAGAAGTTTCCAGCATTCCAGCTTGCAGGCCATGCTACCCTATTACCCTAAAGGGATTCAGAGGCAAGAGGCTCAAGTTCTCAGATGACAAAATGCAAGATGTACATCTGTGGATGGATGGATACATAGGGATGTATTTTTCCACAACTCAAGATAGATGATATTCCGCAGGTTAGAAAGCAGGTAGGATGGAGACTGTGCATGTCAGACTTGGAAGGCATAAACCTGAACTGTGTCCCGATCCTACAAGCGCATTCATCCTTGTCTTTCAACACCCAGTTCAGATGTCTCCTGCTGGGCATGCCTTCCCTGACCTCCCAGGTAAGGTTAAGTACTTCCTCTTCTGATCTCCCTCAGTACCCCCCCACTGAGGAACTGCTGGGATTCCTTAGTGACCAGACTGGCTGTTCGTTTTCTGAAACCATCAGCCTCTGGGATTCCTTTCCCTTTACTCCTCCCCCCTTCCCAGCTCAGTCTCTGACATATAATTGCATAATATATGTTTGCACAAAATAACTTCTTGAAGTTGGCCAAATCAGAGGAGGGTAATAAGTTTTATTGAAGTTTTATTCTCTTTTCACTCTCATTAGCTTTTTGAATAGTGATCATAGTTCATGTTTAACATACATCTGTTATTCACCAAGTACTGTGCTTACAATCTTAACAGATTATTGTTATAAAGACAACTTTAGGCCCATTTTATTGATGAAGAAACTGAGGCACAGAGGTAATGTGACTTTTCCAAGACACTAGGAAGTAAGTGGCAGAGCTGGGATTTGAACCCGTTTTGTCCACTCCAAGAGCATCAGATCCCAATCCACTATAGTTGTACATGTATATGTGCATTTATATTTGCATATATATGTGTATGGGCATGTAGAATACCACTAAAGCTTTATTCCCTTGGAGGTCTTAATATATTGGGGCTTTTCTGGTTGTCTGACGTGAAGGCATCCCTTCCCAGAACAATGTGTTCAATGCTTTATAAAATAAAATATGTAGGATTACAGACAAAACCGGTATTACTGTAAAAGTATCAACATATTAAAAAAATTTGTGATTTAGGAACTTATGTGACTTTATTAAGTTAATTAACAAGGTCTAGCAGTGGATTTAATTATTGTCATTTCAGAACAGAGACAAATAGAAATAGCACACTGGGCATCTATCTTAGCTGCAGTAGGAGATGACAGTAGATTTCCACTGGTGTCAAGGGCAAAGAGCCTAGATCCTGTTATCTTTTTTTATGTAAATGTCAGGCACAAAGCACTGAATTTCAGTTACAGTTTTGGTATTAAGCATGCAGTATTTTTATTTGTTTGCATTCCTAATCCCCTCAATTTATCCACAGACCTCTGGTTAAAAACTTTTCCTCTATCCATGGACACGATTTAAAAAAATTTCTCTCCCAGATTTCCTCTAAACCAAGAAGCCCCCAAATACTGATCCCTGTCCTCATTAGAGCCAGATCTTCCTTAGTAAGGACACTAGCCTGAGCCAGGGCGGGGACTGAGGTGGTGACAGAGGTGGGCCTCAGCACGTGGGCGGCTCCCCTCCCCGGGTGTAGGCAGGGCCGGGCTCCACTTCCCTACAGGCTTCCCGCCAGCAGATCAGCCAGCTCAGTCACCTTGGTAGTCAGCCCTGTGGACCAGTACCTGGAAACACCACTTAGTCATACAGCCCAAATAGATGCTTCTTCTTAAGGGCAAGTTTCTTACGGGGCGTTAGTCAGCCAAGAGCCCTTTCTCCACGCTCCTGACATCCACATCACTAAGGTCAGAGCCTGGGGTGCTGGGCTGCCTCTGTGGACATAACCTGAGGACAGACAACTTGTCTACCACCCCAGGTCTGCAAGGTGACTGAGGAGGCCACTGGGTACAGGTTCCCTGAGGCTTCCTGGGCTCAGACTTCTCATCACTCAGTGCCCAGTTTAAAATGTGTAACCACGGGGAGAATAATTACCATACTCCTTCCGCTCTTACACTGTAGAAATGACTAGGGTGGGGATGTGCCTCAGATGTGTGCAGAGCTGGAAAATCTGGGGTGGGTGTTTTGTGTGTGTGTGTGTGTGTGTGTGTATTGGGGACGTCAGGGAACACACAGAATCACAGAACACTGACATTATTTGGCCTTTCTCCTACCTTTATGAGAGATGAACTCCACAAAACTCAAATTTCCATGGCAGGGACCAAAACTCTCTTGTTTGTTGTCTCGAATTTAGTACTCAGCACAGTGCCCAGCACATAATAGATGCTAAATGATTATTTGCTAAGTGAATGGGTGACTATTCCCTTGTCTTATAAGCAAGATACCTAAGGCCTGGTGGGGAAAAGTGCCTGTGTAAGATCACCCAGCTGGGGCCCAGGGCTGCTTGGGCAAGGGGAGGGCTGCTTTTTGGAAGTGTTGCAACTAGGCACCCAAGGGAAATTGTTGCTATTGTCATGATTTTGCATATGATGTGGCCTGAATATATTTATGGCAAGGTCTAAGTTTAGCTACCAAGAGAAAATCCTGCAATCTGATATGTTAGAAGCCACATGTCACGTAGGTAAGCTGAACTTGGTCTTCCATGTTCCAGCATGTCACTACCTATGGGGTTTCTGCACTGTGCTGAGGAGAGCAAATACCAGTAACAGCAGGCGGAAATGTTTTTTTTTTTAGCACTTACTATGCATCCATGCATTTTATGTGCTCCATTTCATTAACTGTTGTTTAAATGCAGAATGTCTATTAACTCTCTCAAATGAGAACTCAGAGGTCCAGAGAGGATAAGCAACTTGGTAAAGGTCACAGACCTAGCAAATGGCAGAACAGCAAGTCACATCCACGTCTCCATGGTGGCAAAGCTGTGTATTTAACCACCCCTCAAAATGGCCCCTACACCTTGAAGTTCATAGCTAAAATGTTGGCTTGTCTGTCTGAAGTTTGAAAGCTATGAAGCTGACACGAAGTCAGCACTCTAGGCAAGGAAGTGACTGGATATAGAAGACACCCTTTACTCCTTCGTTCATAAAAGACGCCGTGAGTCAACACTCCTCTTAGGTAACGTCACATGTAAATTTTGGAACTGCCATTTCCCTCCCGCGTCCCATTGGTAACATGAAGGGATTCGACCAAGCAGGTCTCTAGATTCTGCTCAGCTCTTTTAAATAATGACTCACTCACATTTTTCTCTGCAGATTAATTTTACAAAGGATCCAGTGTTTTAAAACAGCAGCAGGAGAACCAAAGCCAGTCCCTAAACAAATCGTGTGGATTTGGAACAGCAGCCACAGACCGGCCCCCAGTGCTTCTCTGTCCTTCAAAAAAGTGACTTGCCAGATGGAGCCTTTGGTTTCTTGCCCCTCAGTGATCTTATTTCCTTTTAAAGCATGTCCTGGTGGGGGTTCAGGCTGTGTTTTGCTTGGTCCTGATTCACGTGTCTTTGGGCGGACCGTGAGTCAGGCTGACCAGGCATGTAGAGATCCACATTCTGGAGCCTAAGCTTATCCCCAAGCTAGAATTTCCTGGAAGCTCTGGGACTGGGATCTCTAGGTTTTTGTTTGTTTTGTGGGTTTGTTTGTTTGTTTTTGTGTTTTTTGGTCACTACATCTTAAGTAACCTTAGGATAATATTGTGTGATTTTTTTTTTTTTAGATTGTGTCTCTAGAGTTGTATCTGTCTCCTAGAAAACCAGGAAGCAGGAGAAATTGAAGACAGCCCTTGTTCTATACCTGGGAAATGGATTTGACTTGATGTGGGAGACACTGTACACCTGAGTGACCTAGAGAGAGAGGTACAGAGGCCTGTAACATTTGGCAAATGCCAGGCAATTCCTGAATTGGGCTATGGCTGTGCAGGAAGAGCTTGATCTCTATGTGAAGCTACCAGTACTAATCACAGCCCCTCTCCTCCTGACTTCTGCTGATGCAAACTTTGTCTCTTCTTGGAGTGGAAAGAGCTTAAGTTTTGGAATCGGAGAAGACAGGTTTGAGTTCTTAACCTGTCATATGATCTTAAGCAAGACATTAAAACCCTTTGTCTTAATTTATTCATGTTAGAAAAGGATATTAATATTTTTGCATGGTAGTCCTTATGGCTAAAGGAGATGTGAGACAATGTCAGGCACTCTGTGCTCTCCAAAGATGTCTTTCCTTCCTCTATTTTGCCTTTTCTCAAACTTGTCTATCCTCATAGAGAGATGAGTCTTCCTATAGAGCCGTGAGGGAAGAGTCCAAATAAATTATAAAAGTAAGACCAAACATGTCCCTTTTGAGAAAAAAGAAACCCCTCCTGAGTGAAATGTTTGTTTCTCATATAAAGAGCAGACCATGAACCAAAGGGTTGTGAGAGTTTACAAAGCTTTGTGATTGTATTGTTTCTGTTTTCGTGAAAACACAACTGAATTTCCTCATCAAATATTTAGGCTTAAATACCAAATATAAGTTTCAGACAAGGAGTCTTGGTGCACACATGAGACCCAACTGCTTATTCAACTCTTTCTAGAAAAGCTTTATGGAAAGCAATTATGGAGCTTCTGCAGATCTGTGCTATTGACACATGCACGTGAAGCTCCAGGAAGGGTTCAGGACACCTCGAATGTTCCATGTGAAGCAAAGGAAATGTCATAATCTGGAGGGACTCCTGTGGAAATGGCTGGCAGCCCTGCGCCTGGTTGAGATTATAAGGCAGCTGCCAGCCAAATCCTCTCCCTGTTAGCAAACAAAAGGGGAGAGGAGCTATTTCCAAAGGAAGGCCCTTAAAGCACAACAGCTGTCTCGTCCTTCTAGAGGTCCTGAAAAGCTGTTCTACAATCGTGCTTCAGTGCAATGGAGTTTGAGGCCTGTGTTTCATACTCATTTTTAATTTGGGAGACAGTCTGGAATATGGGACAGGTAGGTGGACTGAGGGAGAAGGAATTCCAGGTCTCATCCAATGTCTGTCACTTCCTGGGAAAAGTGACTTTTAAGGCACCCAATGAGTAAATGCCTGCAGTTATTATAATGACTCAACCCTTTGCCAGAAAATTTTTCTTTTAATAAATATTTAAATGGTGTTGGGAGAAAACGGGGAGATAAGAACTGGCAAGGTCTGTACTTATCAGGACAGATTTCCGCTTTATTATACACACACTGTCGAAATGTGTAAGTTGGAAAGAGTTTCCTTCCCAAAGTCAAATCAAATACCTTTTCTGGAGCCAGGCTGACCCTGTGGGTTGCAGGAGGAACTATTCCTTCCCTTCTCTGCTCCACATCTTATCCTCCCGGATGTGGCAGAAGTGGGGGTGGGAAAGGCAGATGCACAGTGACCCTGTGCCACTGTCCCTCCTTCCTGGTCCCCAGTGTTTGCTGAGTTCAACATATGCTTTCTCTTCCTTGTCACCTTTGGTCAGTTAATGTGGAGAGCAGAGCAGTGAGAGGATCTTCACAGGGAAATACCCAAATACCAGTGTTTCACTGGGAGAACTGTGGGTGAGCCCTGAGCTAGGAGAAGCTCTTAGAACTGAGATGGTTTAAATTAGAGCCTCAAAATGATCTGTGATGAATCCTTTTCCTGCCTCCCACCACCGCAGGTGGCAGATACCTTGGTAAAAGCTACCCGTCAGCCCCCAACCCCACATACGCAGACATGTCTGTACAGTATGACAAGCCTCTGGGGTTTACAAAGGAATGGTTTCAGCATCTGGTTTGGGAGATCCTTCAAGAAGGACTTAGATAATTTCTTTCTTTTTTTTTAAAGTAAGATTGTCTTTCGGGCCAAGTTGCTTATACACCTATGGGCATGTCTCCAACGCCTTGGCTATTAAGGTCTCTAACTGACAGCTTAATACATTTTTAAGACGGAGGGAGCCAACGACATTTCTCGAGGAGCTGTGTTTATGTTGGACCGGCTGCCCAGGCAGCCTGCCAGGAGCTCTGCCCGCCGCAGGAACTGGAGGTGCAAGAGGGAAGGGCCGGGTACAGAGGGGAGGATGGAGCTGGAGGAGGGAAAGGCAGAGGGATGTGCTGTGGGGGGTGGGGGGAGACACCGGGCTGGGCCTGGCAATGCGTTTAACCACCATGTCCGGCTCCTCCCGCTTTGCATTCAAGGGTGAAAAATAGGACCTTTTGGAGCCTGGCCACTGGCACACGCACCGTCAAGAGTGAACATGCTTTTAGCTGTCTTTGTTCCTGTTCGTTCTAAATTCCTGAAAATCACTCCTTGGTGGCCAGGGGGCCTGTATCCTTGTGGAGCCCCCTGGGCTTCAGCACACCTCCTCAGCCATCTGAGGCAGGGGGCTGGGCCCCCTCTGGGTCTCAGTGTCCTTATCTAAAAAGCAAAAAGAGCTCCATGTTCCCTTCCAAGTGTAAAATGCTATGCTTCATGCCTGGTAAACTCTGTTCTTTGTAAGTAGATTTTGTATCACTGGGGCTAGAAGGAAGACAAGACCATTTGGTCACTGCCCTAGCTTATCAAGGCTGAGCAACTGGCTTTGGTTCAACTGATTGCAAATTACTCTTTAGATGGGACAGTCATCAAGAAAAATGCATCTTTCATTCACCAAAAGACCCCTTTCTACATTCGCACACCCACTGAAATATACTATTATCACAGAAAAAAATGACGACGAACTCTCTTTGAGAGCTCATGTGCTGAGCCCTGTATATCCATCAATGCATCAAATGACCAGTCACCTTGGGAGGTAGATGGCTGCTCCCATCTCACCAATTTTCGGTAAGGGTACAGCCTCAGAAGCTAATTAGCTTGCCCAAGAGCACACAGCTAGTAAATAGGAGAGTCGGCATCTGAACCCAGATCTGGTTATAAGAAGACCAGTACCAGTATTCTTAAATACACTGAATAAACAATGCAAGAGAAAATCTACAGTTTTGGTCAAGGTCACCAAGAGAAATGGCACTTGGTCTTTAAGGCCGTTTGGACCAAGGAATGTTGGCTATTTCATCATTCTCAGGGAACTTTCTGTGCTAGGATGTCTTCTCTTTCCCAGTAGGAAAACAAATAATGGCTCAAGAGCAGCCATTGGGAGCATTTGACTTAACACATTAAAGAGGAGGTAGGGAACCCTTTCTAAGCTCTGCCATGAGACCCAGGGTGAGTCCCTCAGTCTGTCTGGGATTGGTTAGATGATCTTTAAGGCTACTCCAGTTTTGGGATTTTATCTTCTCTCTTGAAAACCTTTTTCTGACTTTCCAGCTTCTGGGGATCCCCTGCATCCCCCTCCTCTTGGGGGCAGGGCAGTGGAGACAGCTTCTGTGACATTCTAAAACCATTTCTCATTTTGTAAATAGGTCCCTTGCAGCTCTGAGTCTATGAAATCGTTTCAAAATGCCAACGTGTGATTATGCATCCTGAAGCCAAATATTATTAACAACCTCATCCTCCAACCCCACACTGTTGCAGGTTTAAAAAGTAAATGTGCAATAAAAGCTTCTCAGCATGCTGTTGATGACACAATGTTTAATCACTGTTTTAACAGTCAGCAAGAAGAGCTTCTCCCCCACTCCCTTCCATTCCCTGGACTTCTGGAGTTGAAGACTTTGGTTAACCTACAAAGTGGTGATCTTCCTCCTCATTGTCACAGTCCCAAGAGGTAAAAAATATCTGCCCTTTCATCTCTACCCACCACATTCTTTTCCTAAGCCTGTAATTGGATCTTAAAGGAAAATAAACCCTTTGCAGGCCCAGGAAGTTGGCACTAGAGGGTGACAAGAAGGAGAACATGTTCCACCTCTAATCCAGATAATCACACTCTCTTGTGCAAAAGAAAATAAAAACAAGTCTTCCTCCGAGTGTTTGGCCTCAGCTTGTGGGGAGGGGAGGGGCATTTCCATGTACCCTATCCTCCTTCGCATATTAACCACCAGCCAGCCTGTAGTAAAACCCCAAATCATCTGACTTTCCAGAGGACACTGGGACTCTGCCGGCCCCTTTAGCTCTGAACTTTTTTTTACCTCAGCTGAATTTGGGAGTTCAGACACACAGATACCCTGGTGCTACAACAAGTTAAAAAACAGTAACGTCCAAAATGTACTGAACACTATGATCTTAGATGGACAGATATTCAGTGGTTCCTTGGCATTAGTACTGTTGTGTACAGCTTGCTGTGTTGGAACAGAGATGAGCAGGAAAGGTTTACCTTCAAGGGGGTTAGAAAAAAAATGCTTCGTAGAGAAGTAAGAGCCATGCATGCATGACTCATTACTAGGTAGAAATTAATAGGTATCTTACCAAGGACTAAAGGGTTATGAGAATTCCATAGACGGAGGAATGACTTATTCTGCAAATAGTCCGGCAAATGGGGTATGGTACATTCCAGAGAGATGCCCTGATTGCGCCCGACTTGGTGTACACATTCAGAAGGGTCCTCTGGGCTCCTTGTGTAGGAGTCTGGGGCGGAGCCGTTGGGCAGTGGCTCAGCTATAAATCAGATGTGTGAATGCGGTGCCTCTAAGTGGCTGGCTTACATTTTTATTTTTATTCTGACATAGTGGTGTTTTGTTTTGTTTTGTTTGCCTGTCATCTACCCTACAGGTGATAGCAGATTTCTAGGGAGAACTTTGTGAGACGAAGTCCACTGAAATCAGAGTTTAAAAATGACTGCTTTGAGAGATTAACCCACAGGGTATCATCACTGTTACTGCTTCTGGGAGGTTGGTGGGGCCTATTATCTCCAACTCAAGAGACAAGGAAACTGAGGGTCAGAGAAGTGACTGGGTCATTATGGTGCAGTTAGAAAGTGGTGAGGCCAGGGTTTCCATGCCCAAGGCTTTCCTTATGCTCTGCTGCCTGCTGGAACCAGCTCTCTGTGACCCTGAGCATCAGTTTCCCCATTGGCTTAGGACAGCTTTCTGCTCCCTTCCACTTCACACTTCCTCTAAGACTGGACTGTACCCTCTCCCAGCTGCACTCAGGTAAGTAACAGGCTGGTACTGGAGCTATAGGCACAGCTGTAGGGCCCTCCTGAAATAATCCACCCCTGACCTTCTGGGCTCCGGGCCAGCCCTTCTGGAAAGGGAAACATGCAGACTCTGGGGACAGAAATTAGTTCCCTTGTGCTGGAACTGCTGCCACTGTCAACATCAAAACTGGCTTTATGATGTGCATGTGTGTGTGTGTCTGTGTGTGTGTAAATCACAAAACACTACAATCACAGCAAAAGGGGAGATTCCTTGTGAGTAAATATCACACCCTCCCAGCCTTCACCCCAATTACCAGAGGGGGAACAGAAGCGGAAGGTAGGGTCCTCCCAACCCACCACTATAGGATTAGCATTAAAAAAAAAGTTTTACCTTATTTAAATTTTAATTAGCGTCATCGAAGAACAAAGATCCTTTGCAAACATATTACACAACTGCTTGTAAGAGTAAAATCTGGGGTATGCCTGTTAGCTCACACATGCATTACCAATTGTTCTATGTTCTGTGAAGTTTTGGAATTTAATGAATTTTCCTCTCCTTAACTTTTAGGCAAACCTCCCCAAACACATGGTAGAGGAAAACGGGGGAAAAGAAAGAATCTGGTAAGTACAGGCAGATCCCAGCTCACCTTTTGAACGCCTGGGTTGAGGTCCTTAGCCACCTTTGCCATGTTCTGAGGTGGAGAAACAGCGCCTGGCTTCTGCGGCAGAGGCGCGAGGGCGCGCAGCGGCGGGGACAGCGGTGGCTGAATGGCCAGGTTCCCGGGCCGGGGGGGAGCTCTGCGAGCAGCCGGGCGCAGCGGGGCCCTTTAATTGGAGAGTGGGGCTCCCTCTAAAACCTCGCCAGCCAATCCGCGCCGGCGCTTGCACTTGGCCCGCCAATCCCAGCGCGTGGCTCCCCCCTCCCTTTGGGTGGCCTCGGCCGGGAGGCTCCTGGGGAGCAGAGGCAGCGCTGCCTTGACGTCAGCGCGGCCGCGGCCCCTGCCGGCCCGGGCGGCGCACATCTGCCCCTCGAGCGGCAGGAATCCGACCCCACGCCCTTCTCCTTGTAAGGAAACCGGGCAGAGGGTGGGGCGGGCTGCTGGGCCCCGCAATCTATTCAGGTCAAAAGGGAGAGCGATCAAACAGGAAAGGCTGTGGTATTTTTAGTGAGCTGGGTCCAAAAATAAATGCTGAGCTGCGTTCCCCTTCCCACCCTTTCTGCCTGTCAAAGGGTGGGGAGGGGAGGGGGCAGGTGGTCTGCGGCAGCACTGACTCAGCCTGCTCAAGCCTCCCCCACCCTGGGCAACCCCTCCAGTCACCAGAGAGGGGTTCAGATTCCAATGGGTTACCAATTTTTTTTTTTTAATTTGATGTTTGAAAATATTAGCCTGCCTTCTGTAACTTCTTTAGAGGAAGACTCCCAATTCAGTGAGGAAGAGAATGCTATCCTGGTTTTATAAATGCCCACCTGTACCTCTTCACACCTGTTCCTGTTCCCACGTTGTCTCCCCATAATTATCTCAGGTGTAATTATATGGCCATGACGAAGATTGCTATTATCAGGCCCATTTGATAAGATGAGGAAATAGGATCAGAGAGGGTAACTGATCCAAAGCTGAACTTTTCAGCAAGGCTGATTGAGTGACAACTCACGTGGGGGACGGAACGAGGCCAAGCATTACAAGCTGTAACTAAGAAATTCATATTTTTTGCAAGATGTTGGTGGATTGCTCACATACTTGGGATGAAGTATCTTGTAACATCTAACATCTCCTATAAGACAAAAGCGGCCAGGTCTTCTGTGGCTATGCCATGCTGTCTGTCTGGAAGCCCTCATCTCTCTGTTGAGCCAGTTCCACAGACCTGGGGTTCCCACAGGCATTTTACCTGCTGGGATGCAGAATGAAACGCAAGCTCTTTTTCACCCTGGGGAGAATACTGTTTTGCCGGCCATGCGTTTTTGTTTTTTTTTGTCCTGTAACTCACGTTGCCAGTGCCCCCTACCAGAAACCAGGGCTCAAGTGCTAAAATAAGACCAGGTTGCAGGGAGCCTGAGGGGGCCTCTGAGTACCTCCTGTGGGACTGATTTTGGGGGAGTGGGTGAGCTGCAGGTCACATTCTAAGACTTTTGCTCTTATTGGAGGTAGTTTCCTTCCTAAAGCCTTCTCCAGTTTGGTTCTTAGCACATCATTATCTCCAGTAATCCCAAATCAGGACCAATGATTCCAAATCGTGCTTCTTTTTTCTCATTCCTGGAAAGGGCTTTCTGTTTTCCAGGTGATTACCCTTTTCCAAGATGAGGGATGGCCTTTTCTCCTTTCATGGATTTCTGCAATGATTGATGTTTGTTTTGCTTGCCCCCAGCTGTACACACAGACGCCCAGGACACACGTGTCGAATGAATGAAGGTTATGTTCTGGCTTTTAATCAGCAGTGAGCAGGCCAGGCAGAAATAGGGAGAGATGGTGCAATGCTCCACCCTGTCTGGTTTGTCCAAACTTCCCAGGTGGGCTGCATGTTAAACTCCTGTGTAAATAAACGGTGGCCAACAGAAGCCTGGCCTGGGAGAGGTTTCCACGTGAATGGGCCTTTCAGTAGCAAATCCTAGGAACAATAGTGCTGAACTGGGATGTCATGCCAGAAGTCTTTATATTTCAGAGCTATGGGAACAGAAGCCAGGAGAATAACAAAGCCAAGCTTTATCCCTTGCAAACTAGGCAGAAGCCTTCCCAGTGAAGTCATTTCTCACTGCCTTCCAAGCCTGCCTTTCTTGCCCCATCTTGGGAAATCATTGCTCTGTGGAATAATTCTGATTTTATTAACATTAGCTCCAAACACAAGACCTCCGGCCTCTCTCATTTTTACCCTTGGCCCTAGTTTCAGTGAAGGAGGCTGATGTGGAGTCTGTTTCTCAGAATGTAGGAATGAGGAGCTACTGCTTGGGGTTGCCCAGTCTCTACCTTCTGGAAAAGAACCTGTGTGGGCACAAAGGTGGTACCCAACTCCCTGTGAGAGGTGGCTCTCTTCCTGGCTAAGGATGCTGTCTCTTAATCTTTAAAACATACTTTTGAGCTAAATATTTAGGGACCTATATTCAGAGTCTCGGCTGGACACCTGGACAGACTACTATTATTTGAGACTGTTCTATAAAGTAGAGGAGATGTGGCCATTACACCTCAGGCTCACTCCAGCTCTGAGATCTGTATGTTTCTCTTTGGAAGAAAATGGAGTACCTTTTGCAGCTGGGAACAGTAGAGAGATCTGATTTCCCAAGGCTTCATGGCTTTGTGGTGCTGGGGATTATTTGAAGCCTCGGTCATCCATCAAGCAGTTTTGGGGTACCTGCCTGAAGCCATGCTTTGTGCTAGGTGCTGGGGACATCCAGGTACATAAAATAATCCTTCCCCTTCAAGGATATGTTGGTCTAATAAGTATCAGTGCGGGGGGAGGTGTCTCTGGTTGACAAAGCACTTGTCTTACTTGAACGTCAAGACAACGATGGAGTAATTTTAATTATTCTCTCATAATTCCAATTATTTCTCTGGGAGAGAAATGGAGATTTTGGACAGTCAAGGGTATTATTCAAGGTCACACAGCCAGTAAGTGGCAGAGCTGAAGTTTGAACTCACAGCTTCTAAGTCTGGACTCTGTCCTTCAACTATACCACATGACCTCCCATAATAAATCTCAAGGACTGATTGCAGGGAAAAGAGAAACTATTTGGAGTGAGATGGCGGTGGTGTCATCATTATCAGAGGGTTTGTCCTAACTGGGATTTTTATATTCTGAGTTTCATGCTTTTTCACTGTTTTACCTGTTCATTCATTCAACAAACATGGTGCTGAGAACTATAATGGGTTAGGCCCTAAGCTGAGGATTCACAGATGGTGAATGGAATTGGGAAAGTTCCTCCCCTCACCCAATTTCTATTCTAGTTGGGGGAGACAGGCATTAAACAGGTGGATACTTAAATAAGGTAACTGAGGATGGCAGTGGTGCCTCAGAGGAAATAAATAGAGGAGAGATTCACTAGATGTGTGGTCCATTCAGATTAGGTGGTCCAGGAAGGCCTGACTGAATGAGTCAGCTATGAGTAGAATCGCCATGGAAAGAACATTCCAGAAGGATGGAGTCATGCATGCAAAGACTGTAAGGTGAGTATGAGCTTGCCGTGTCTGAGGGATCATAAGGTTAGTGTGGCTGGAGGGTAATGAGGGGAAGATGCATGAGGGGCCTGGGGGAGATGGGTAAGGACCAGTTCACACCGGATCCTGCTAAGCAGTTTAAATTCTTCTCTGAGAAGAGTGGGAAGTTACAGATCAGTGCTTTCCAACTGACACGTAATGTACACCACACGTCATTAAAAAAATTCTGATAACTACATTTAAAAAAAGGAAAAAAAGGCAAGCTATTTATAGTACCTTTTGTTTTAAACCCAGTAGATCCATAATGTTGTCTTTTCCACCTGTGGTTGATAGAAAACATTACTGAGATGTTTTACATCCTTTTTTTTTTACACAGTACATCTTTGAATCTGGTGTGTTTTACACTTAGAGTACATGTCAGTTCAAATCAGCCACATTGCAAATACTCAGAAGCCACCAGTGGCTGCAGTGTTGGACAGGGTGAGTATAGAGAGTTTTAAGTGGGGGAGTGACAGTGTCTGATTTACTATTTAACTCACAGCAAGGACTCTCGAGCTACTAATGTAGACCTAGCTGGTTTCTAACAACCCCTCATTATCAGATGGAGAGACTGAGGGACTGAGATCCAAAAATTACGTGTCTGGTTGACTCTGTTTTTCAAGCACGGTGCCCGAAGTCAAAGCCAGAGAAAGGCCAATCAAGACCTTCATACAGGACACTTCAGGAAATCCTGGACAATCATGGTTTTGTAGCAGGCATGGCTTAGTCATTTTAATATGCAAACATGAGTGATAGTTTCTATTTGGTTATGATTTTTTAAATGTATTGTGTTCAATAAAACACTCAACACTTAAGAGTAGGTAGATATAAATAATCTAGGAACCACACAGTATATTTTAATGTGTATTAACTGATATAAATAATGTAGGAACCACATATATACTTTAGTGTGTGTGTGTATGTGTGTGTGTGTATACACCATGAATCACTTAATATAGTTTAATTTGTATTGACTTGGACTGTGATATATACCACATATATGACTCATTCATAACTTAAGTTTTTTGGTTTCTTTCCTGCCATTCCTACAGTAACTTTAATTTTAGAATAACTAATTTTTGCCAGATTTTTGGATAGCCTCCTAGATCAAGAAAGGCTTTGCCTATAAGGCCAAAACATTTGGGTAAAAACAAAACATGATTGTTGGACCTGAATATTCTCGTGCTGTATAGCCTGACTTTGACAAGGACAGTGGAAGACACAAGAAGAACCTGTCTGTTATGAAGGAGCACTGGCTCTAGAGTCCAGATCCCTGCATTTTGATCCTAAATCTAAATGATCCTCTACTAAAAATGGTGTGGCTGACCATCATCCACAAGGCCACTTGCAACTTAAATTTATTATTATTTACTGGGAGCAACTCTGATCGACTTGCTCTAAATATCGGATACATAGCCGAGGGGCTGGTGCAGTGAAGCCGCTCCCTTCTTCATCAGGTTGATGAGGGAATGGAAGGAGGGCGAGATGTAGACCCAGAAAACCTCTCTGTGTGTTTCAGCTCCATCAGGGGAGCAAGCTCAGTGATGAAGAGTCTCTGAAAAATGAGGTTAATGATCTTCATTCCTCCTGCCTTACCAAGTATATTTATTGGTCTGTAACTGTCTGTAGTGGGCAGGATCCTAAGAGGCTTCCCAGTGATCCAGGTCCTTGTAGAATCCCTTCCTGCTGAGTGTGGCTGGTGCGCGTACGTGGCTTCTAACCAACAGAATGTGGCAAAGGCGATAGGGTTTCACTCCCCTGACGGCATTGTGTCTTATGGCAGAAGTGAAGGGATTTCACGGATGTGATGAAGGTCTCTAATAGGTTAGCCAAAAGGGAGATTGTTGTCAGTGGACCTGACCTAATCAGGTAAGCCCTTTACAAAAGGACCTAGAAGGCAGAGATGAAAGAAATCTCTACCTCTGTCCTGCTGGCCTCTAAGAAGAACGCTGCCATGAGTTCCACATCTGGAGGGAAAGGAATTCTGTCCAATGCACAAGGCAGAATGATAAATGAGTGTTGTTCTAAGTTGCTCAGTTCATGATAATTTGTTACACAGCATAGAAAAATGAGTACACTGTCCTCCTCTTCACTTTTGGATCTGTTACCAAGACTTAATTACCTGCTGCTTCTAGGGGTGAAAAAGTTTGGTACCTCTTTTTGGAGGAAATACTTCTCCCCTCAATTCTCAAAGCTTCCTGGGGCAATAAGTTACATGAGTTGAATGTGTCCTTTTTTAAAGCAGCATTTACTCTTATCAAGGAGACAGTTCTAGTTATGATCCTGAAGGACTCAACCATATTACGCCATTACTTTCCATACATGTCATATTTAATGCTGCAGTCAGCCTATCCATCGTGTGTGTGTGTGTGTGTTGTTGGGTATCGGGATGGAAGGGAACACATGCCTGGCATTTTCTGTATGCCCTCAGTGTTTTGTGGTTAATACTTGAACAACTCCAGGTGGCAGATGCTGCACTTCCTATTTACAAATGGGAAAATGAAGCTCTGTTGGGTTATATAAGTTTCTCAGTGCCTCACAGCCAGTTGGGACCCAGACCTAACTGGGGTTGCTCAGGGGATTCCTAGCTTCAGAGTGCAGGCTTAGCCTGGATGAATGTGGAGAGGCAGGACTGCCAGCCTTTGGGGATTGTTCTGGATGTTCTCTGTGCTCCCTCGCAGATCTGCTCTCTCCCCACACCCTCTAGCTCTGTGCCTGGCAGGCTGACCCAGGGACTCTATGTCTGGGTCTCTTTGCCCCCTTTCCATAGGATTCTGCCAGTGAGGGACTCCGTGGGAGATCAGAGGTGGGTGCATTTAATCTCCCCACTTCCTCCTTGTTGTCCTGGGATTTAGAGGTAGTTGTGTTCTCTACCGATAGCCATAGCTCCTGTCAGCCCAGGGACAGCTCTCTCTCTCCCTTGGCTCCTTCAGGGCTGGGGGTGGTCTGTACTTCCTCATTTCAAGGGGGTTCCCTGGACTCTGTTTTCACCTTCATTGATAGCCCTTTTTGTAAAACTCCCTTCAGTTACCCCTTCAAGTGTTTGCAGCCCGGAGCCTGATTCATACAGAAGCCAAAGTAGGTTTTAGACATGATCCTGTTGCAACCTCTACCAGGTTACTGAGATACAGACCACCCTGTGTGTTTCTCAGGTAGTCTTTTTGGCTACTGGCACGTGAATTAGTCAAAAGGATTTAGGGCTTGGCAATTAATTCAAATAGGAAAACTACCTAGTGGTGCTGGAGAAAGCAAGACAGAAATTTGGGGACCTTCTCCCTGACAAGTCTGCCCACTACTTGTGTGTCATGAGGGAAAGACTGACTATGGAGTTGTCCTTGGGCCACTGACGGGGACTGTAAGCACGTAACTCCCTTGTGCCTCAGTCTCCTTATCGGTAAAATGGGGCTTATTGTGAGAAGTGAATGTGGGCCGAGTGCAGAGCAGGGTGTAGGCCCTGCCTGTCCCCCAGATGTGAAGTGCTCCCATGCCAGGGTTCAGCCAACATGAATCTAGTCTTGAGTCCTTGGAGATGAGGCTGGAGTGTGAGACACCGGGGAACTTGGAGCAACTGCTGAGCTGGTCCCCCTTCCTAAGCCTGAATCACTGTAATCTGATGACCTGCATGGAGTTTGCCACCAAGTTGTAGCAAAATACTTGTGCTCTATGTGGCCCACTGGGAGGGAGGTGTTGGTATGACTCACTGAGGAGAAAGCGTACTGAAGGGGATTCAGGGGTGATGTTGGAGATCCAAGATCCTAGTCTGAGAATGATTTTGATCTTTGTGGGAGAGGCGTAGGGGAGGAGGAGCTAGTTTGTGTGTGTTTTGGGGGGATGGTTATAAGACGCCCATCAAAGGGGAGATTGCCCAGCTTCAAGGGACATTCTCAGGATAACTGGTTCCAAGTGTCATTTCTGACACACAAAGCCACTAACACAACTTCACCAGGCTTATGCAATACCTTCCTGAGACAGGTGGTCTTATCCGCATTTTACAGAACAAACCGAGCCCTAGGGACATGAAGTGATTTTCACAAGGTCACAGAGCTGATTGCAGAGCCTGAATTTGGACCCACATGTGTCAGACTCCAGAGATGGTACTGATAAAAACTACAAAGCAACTAACCATTTCTTGGGGGCGTCTACGAGGTGCCAAGCTATGCTAATCACATTTACTTTCTACAGTATAGGGTCTGCATCCTTAGCATAGAAATAAAAAAAATTTCAACCCTTCTTCCCCAGTGCACACTTAACACTGAGGTCTAATTATAGGTAACCTTCAACAATCTAATTATGGGGACTAAAATAAAATCCTATTTTATAGTAACTTTCTACATACCAGATAGTGGTGAAAATCAGGCCTACTCAACCCATCAGGAAATCTCTAATTAGTGGGGGTTTGGTGGAAGTATTATAGCTCCCCTGTTTCCCAGGAGAACCACAGAGACAGAGAGGAGATAAAAATCAGTATAGTTAAAGCCATCATTAACATCTTTTCTCATTATCACATTTTCTATTCTGTTTGCCGTGTTGGCATTTTCATTTTCCAAAGCTCTTTGAACTTGCATTATCTGGTGACATTTCCCTGTGGGATATTGAAATCATTCTGTACTCTGGGGAAAAATGATGAAGGTGCTTCTGTATGTTACCTTTGGGGGCAAAGTTGCCGTATGTGAGTTTTGTTCAGATTGAGATGTCTGAGGTTCTATCTGTTCACTTGCATCATTTGCAATCTGGAACCTGTTCTGTGACTTGGGCTCAAGTTCCAAAAGCAGAGTGAATTGTGAAGGAGGGAGGTCTGGCCTGAGGCACATCCCCCTCTTTCTTGCCTTTCCTCGATGATGAAACTGAGCAGCCCATTGTGACCTACTCCCTTGTGTCTTACTGCACTCTCAGTGCCCTGTCTAGCCTCCCCCCTCACTGGCTTCAGCAGCCCACTATTGGGAAAAGAGTAAGGTTTTGAAGTCAGGCGTATTTGAGTTTGAACCTGATTCTACCACTTCTTAGCTGTGTGGACATAGTATAGCTGTATGGGGAAATTTTTTTCTGAGATTGTTTCAGCTGTAAGATGGAAATGAGCCCAAATGGGTTCCCCATTATTACTTCCTCTGTCTTTAGGGGAATGAAGCTATTGCACTGGGCTGGTTTTGCCAAGATTCTTTTATTTGCACCCTGCAGCAGATAGTGGTGGTTACAAGCAAGGGTAGATGACTAGGGAGCACCCACCCAAAGCAAACAGAGGAATTGGGAGTTGGCCAGGACCTCTAAGGTATTCCACCCTGTTTCCTCATCAGGCTTGGATGCTTTCTGGGTACAAGGGCCCAGGTTTCACCAGAATGAGTTCTAGCAGTTTGGGGCAGTTCTGTTTAGAAGTGCTTCATTACCTTGGGCTGACTTGTCTTCCTAGAGCTGTCACCCATCTGTCCTTTCCAGCCTCTGGAATCTATCTGGTGGCCGTCCCTTTCTCACACGATGACAGTTGATCTATTAGAAAACTGCGGTCACATTTCACCAGGTCTTGTCCCTGATCTCCCTTCCAGATGTTAGGCACTGTTTCATCCTTAGTTATATTCCACCAGTCCATTCCTCTCTGTCGGCTGTTCACCTTGCCTCCTAGCTCAATGGCCGTGGAAGGTAGGAGCGCCAGCTTTAAAGTCAGAGAAATTTGGTTCAGATTCTTTCCTGGGCACCTACTGGGAACCTTAGCTCACCTCTCTGTAAAATGGGAGCAGTAATATCCATCTCATAGGACTTCCAAGCAGGTTAAACATGCTAATGTGTAAGAACATGAAGTCTGGTGCCTGGCATGGAGACAATGTTTGATACCTGATAGTTGTATTATTATTATTTGCTAATATCCAGGTAGGTAGTCACCATGCCTGGTTCTCTTACAAAATCTTCCCAGTGGCCTTTAAGGTTTTGTTCAGCCTGGATTTGGGAGTTTTTTATCCTGTCTTACACAAGAAAAATGGCATTAAATAAGTGTTTCATTTATTTTGTTACAATCGGAGATTCTTAGGAGGAGGACAGGATAGTCAAAATACTGTTCACTGTTCATTTTAAGTATTTTTGTTTGAGGCAAGTTGTAACTTAGAAACAATTAGGATCTTCTATGGCCGACCATGTACATCCTAAGAGACCCTCTGGGAATGCCGTGGAATGTCCAGACGTCTGTGGGCAGAATTCCAGAGCTTCTGAAAGATGAGCATGTCGTGTGGCAGATGAACAAGGTATGAAGACACCAAATCCCCCTGATGAAGTCCAGCAATGCCTTGCCACTGATCAGACTTTCTGGAAAGACATGATGAGCTCATCCAGAGGAAAGGGGTGGGTGGGAGATTGCAGGAAAGATTCAGAAGTTAGGCAAGGCAAGATCTGGGGCTTCCTGTTGATTCTCCCAGTTGTTCTCATTGCCAAAGACACATGGTTTGGACATGATGTCATATGACATGGACAGACGTGCCGAGGCCAGAAGCTGTCAAGCAGATCCTAGTTATGATGGAGGATGGGAAGGATGGGCAATTTGAGGGCCATGTGAGTGTGGAGCGAGTAATGTTTTCCAGTAGGGCATTATCACCCATCCCGTCATTGATAGAGGGAAAAAAATGAAATTTTAAGATATTCAAAACCAGTTCTTAACTATCCCCCTAAGCACCCTACCTTTCCAAGTTAAAGTCCTGTATTGAGCAGTCTCATTATTTGTTATACTAAGAAAGTCTTTTTATATCATCCAGTTGAATTTAGATGATCAGTTTCAGTTATTCATTCATCAGTTCATTCATTCATTCATTCAATCATCCAGTCAGTCATTCAGTTATTTGTTCTGTGGTTCAGCCAGTCATTCAGTCATTCAACAAATGACTATTGCACAGCTCTTTCTGTACCAAGAGCTCCGCAGGGTGTTGTGCATACAGCAGTGAAAAAAAGAGCCATAGGATCTATTCTTCTGGGGAAGACAGATGTTAAAACAAGCCATTACCAGAAAGGGTGATGAATAGGGAGCATTATGATAGGAAGAGGTTGGGCCCTGCAGCGAAAGAAGTTAAGTTTGGCTGGGTGTCTAAATAAATAACTCCAAACACTTGTCTTTAGAAAAAATACAAGCTAACATTTGTGGAGCCCTTGCCATGTGGCCAGGCACTGGATCAAGTCCTTCATGGAGATGGTCACATTTAATCCTCCTAGTAATCCTGACTTAGGGACTCTAAGTGTCCCCATTTCACAGATGAGGAAGCTGAGGCCCAGAGAGGATAAGCAACTGTCCACAGCCACCTTGAGTGGAATAGTGGAGCCAGGAGTCGAATCCTGGCATGGCTGGTAATGACCATGAATGCTTTTTTCACCCATGTTCCCAGGAACTGGAAAGTTTGTAACAAAAGCCAGTGAGAAGTGGGGACAAAGAGAGCCTCTGGACCTTCCTAGTCTGCTCTCAAAGAGCAAGGGCTTGCAGCCCCTGGGAACAAGAGCAAGAATTTGGGGTGACCAGGTCAGAGGGCATCTTGGGGTGAGCTTTTTCCTGCATCCCAGAAGGCATGAGAAAGCTTTGCGGGAAGTTGTAAGAATAGAAAGACCTTAGGCAATCCAACCCAGAAATGAATCAATCTTATGCTCACATGTACATTTTAAATGTGGCTAGAGTAATATAAACCAAATTAGAAAGCCTAATGTCCACATGGCATCTTTATTTAGTGCAAAGCAATCCATCACACACACTTCTTTTTCTTCTCAGTGATCAAAAAAATAGAGCGACTATGTCATTTTTGCAAAAATAGGTCCTATATTTCAAAAAGAAAATGGATTATTTTCTTAGAGAACCTAGCCTTCTATTTTTTCGCTCTCCTTATGTCCCCAACTCCAACTCGGTAGTAAATATCTCCTGTCCAGATGTTAGACCGTTTTGAGCTAATTTGGAAATCTTAATGCTTAATTTAGAAATGATTCATCTGCGGGCTGAGTAGTCCCTAAGTGTGTCCAGGGATGGAGTGGTGGCTGGTGGTGGGGTGATTCAGGCTTGCCAGGGAATGATCTGTCTTCTGTCACTGGAGATGGTAGTGAATTGCTACGATGACTCAGCTCGAGTCTACACAGCAGTGCATACAACGGAGTGCTACCTCATTAGCCTCTCTTGCTGTCCTCCACGTGGTTTGGGATGAATCTGCACACAGGGGCACCACTGAGTTTGTGCCACATGTTCTCAATGAAAGCGTGAGTGAGTCATGTTCCCCTGTGACTCCCTGTAGCTCTGTTTGGGATCCTGCACTTACCATAGGCTTAGTCCAGACATCAGCTCCTTCCTCAGAGGGATTCTTTCACCCAGCATCTGAATCATCGTGAAAGATCTCTTCCTTCCTTTCTCTTCTCAAGAACCAGGAGCCTTAAAATCCAACTAATCTACCCATAGCCAGTATTACGGCAGTGGTTTACCTCTTCTTGACGTGAACTAGTACCACTCTACTAGTGCAGTATTGCAACTACCATCCCCATCACCGTCACCACTACCGCCTCCGTCCTTTCTCTTACTTACAGTCAGTAGTATTTGGGGACATTCACAGTGTTACTACTGGTAGTATCTACTGGTTGAGTTCTTTATCTCCATTAATCCTCATACCAATCACATGTGCTAGCTGCTGTTTGGATCCTGATTTTGCTTAGGAATTAAAACTGAGGCTCAAAGAGGCAAAGTAACCCACCTAAGATCTCACTCATTGTTAGTTAATGGCAGAGGCATTATCTAGACCCAAACGACCTGACACTATGCTTTTAACCAAGACATCGGTGTTTCTCAGTTCATGATCTTTTTAACCACCTTGTATCATTATGTCACCCCTGTTCTGTTATTTACATAATCCTGGCTGCTTGGCACTCGCCGTGCTCATATGAACAAGGCTGCAAGAGCAGGCGCGTCATTTTCAACATGCAATATTTTTAACCTACTGATACTTTAACCACAGTCTGCATCAGCCATCAAAGTAAATCCCACGAAGGAAACCAGAACCCCTGCGCCCACAGGTCTCCTCTCTGTGGCAGGAACTTTTCTTGTCAATCTCCAGGCAGGAGTGCCATTCTCTGAAGTAGTTCTTCCTCTTTGCTACATGACTTCTTTCCCCCTCGTATTATAATTTTGTTTCCTCTTGGGAGGCCCTCCGTTAGGTCTTTCTAGGAATACTCTGAAGGCAACTATGAGGTTTTGTACAAACTATGTCTCTAGGCTGAACAACTCTAACCTCTGCCCAGGAAGGTGTGTTTAGAAGTTGGAAATTATCCCATGCTTGCTTAATTTCAAGGGGCTTCCAGTGAGTGGTGACTCCTACTATAGTGGCTCCTGTCCTGGGGACCCCACACTGGCCCTCTGGTCACCCACCTCTTGCAGGCCAGGCTTAGCTTCCCTGCACCCCAGAATTCCCTTCTTGAAGGGTCACAATCCCACTTCCAGAGCAGAGTGGGCCTCTTGCTTTGGGCCATTCCCTCCAAGGACAGACCTTGTCACAGTTTACCCCAGGCTCTGGGGTTAACCATGAAGTGGATGTTTATGGGGTGTGGATGGAGTTTGTGTCTCTGCACAGTTGACAGCAAGACCACTCAGTGGGTGGGACAGAGACAGACCAAAATCCATAGGGGAGTCTAAGAACTTGGAATGCAAACCTGGCCTTCCAGGTTGTTTGGAAGACATTTATCATGATAGGAGGATAGACCATATTTTTCTTTAGCCATGGGTTAGTTTGATTTATAACTTCTGTATATTTAGACAAACATTAGATGGGTCTCTGCTTAAGCACTTTTGTTCTAGTTTCCTCAAGTGTTAGGGAAAGGCCTGTTAGCTTCCACTAGGGTGACCTGTCATCCCAGTTTACCTGGGCCTGAGAGGTTTCCCAGGATGCAGGATTTAAAGCGTAAATGGGAAAAGATGCAGGCAAACTGGAATAAGGTGAGTTGATCACTCTAGACTACCCACTGTCTATGCTCTAGTAACTGCTAGTGATTTGTCTAGCTGCACAGGACTCATACTTCTTTCTGGGAGCAAGAAGCAACTCCTATTTACATTTGCATCATAATAGCACA
Source organism: Manis javanica (assembly GCF_040802235.1). Lineage (NCBI taxonomy): Eukaryota > Metazoa > Chordata > Mammalia > Pholidota > Manidae > Manis > Manis javanica. The sequence continues at coordinate 29,306,728 of NC_133158.1, read as the reverse complement.
TGAGGAATTCCATTTAATGAGAGACCTGCTCTCAGAGTCAGGAGATAATTAAGGATCATTTAACCACAGGCAAGCCTCCAGTCTCCAGGACAGGACACAGCCACTAGCAGTGGCCTTTGTAAGATTGCCACTAAAATCAACAGTGGGCATTTATCAACCACGCGAAAAAGAAACATCATTAGAATTGTTGCTGGAAGTCGAAATAGCTTTCTGCACCTTGGACTGTCTTATTTCTCCAGGAACAAAGAGTTAGGGGACGGTTTTATATGACATTACTTCTCTCAGTTCCTGGTTCCAACCTGGCTACATCCCTCTAAAGCAACTCCTTTCCAGAGAACCTAAAGGTAACTAAGAGCTGTGGACGTTTTGAGGTATTTGGCAACTAAAAAAAAGAGTGGGTGGAAGCATCGTTAGCCAACTTCCTAGGCAAGATTGGGAAGTAGGTGAAGTTAATCTCCACTTGTGCCACTGCTTCTACCTTTTCCTGCATCTTGTTTCCTGAGTGCTTGGGAACAAGTTGCTCACTCATTCACTCGTTCATTCATTCAGCAAACGAGGCCAAGACTAGTAGCATTCCAAGCAAAACGCCTTATGTAAGAGCAAAGGCCCTGTGGTAGCAACATACTTATCTGATGATCTAAAGGCAGAGTAGAGAGGGGTGGGCTGGGAGAAAAGGAAAGTGGAGTGAGATGGGGGTTCTGAGAGGCAGGTAGGGGCCAGGCCACATAGGACTTAGGGGCCACAGTAAAGACTTCAGATTCTATCAAGTGCAATGGGAAGGCAGTGTGATAGGCTGAACAATGATCTCCAAAGATATCCACACTTTGGAACCTGTAAGTTTTTTTCTAACATGACAAAAACAGACTTTGCAGATGTGATTAAGGACTGTGAGATGGGGGAGTTACCCTGGGTTATCCAGATGGGCCTAAGTGCCATCACATGCATCCCTGTAAAGGAGGCAGAGGGAGAGTTGGCACAGATAGAAGAGGAGGAGACAGTGTGACTATGGAGGCAGAGACTGGAGTCCTGTGGCCATGAGCAAAGGAATGCCAGCAGTCTACTGAAGCTGGAAGAGGCAAGGGACAGATTCTCCTTTAGAGCCTCTGCAAGTTGCCTGGCCTTTGCTGACATTCTGATTTTAACCCAATGCTAATGGATTTTGAACTTCTGGCCTCCAGAAGTATGAGACAATACATTTTTGCTGCTTTAGTTTGTTACAGCAGCCAATGGAAACTGATGGTGGCAGTTCTTGGCTTTGGCTGGTGTAGAGCGTGGTGTGATTGGCATCGTTCAGGGACCACTCTGAGTGCTGTGTGGAGCAGAGATCAGAGAGTGGCAGGAGTGGGAGCAGAGGAGCCAGCTGGAAAGTTCTTGGCAGGCATTCAAATGAGGCGTGATCCCACAGTGGACAAGGAAGCAGGGTGAACCTTCAGGACTGTCTCTGGAGGTTGAATGACAAGGCTTGCTGACAGATTTCCATGGGGAAGGGCAGCCTGTGAAAAGTCATCAACGACTTAGTCTGAGTGTAAATGTGCTTTTTCTTCTGAGGAGTACTCATAATTTTAAAAAGAAGCACAAGCAAAACCCAGCAATGGGATTTTGGGCTCTATAATATCTTAAAGTAGAGAACAGTGCTTAGTGGGTTGTGGTCTTGTGGGATTTCCCTATAACCCGTTGAGTTAGGCAGCTTAGCTGACCACCTGCTCTGTTTATAAGCTGTCACACATCCTTTTTTAGAAGTAGATGGGCTACAAATCAAGTGATGATATTTTCTAGGTCATTGCAAGGGGAATTTCTGTGACATTCCTGGCTTGGGGAGGCATCTGAAAGGTGTGGTTTGAAAGCCACAATATTGACAATCTTATGACATTTCAAAGGTTTCCTATACTGCCTCTCAAACTTTAGCATGTATCCAATTCACCTGAGGAGCTGAGAGATGGAGCAGATTGGAGAAATGTAGCTCCAGAGATCTGGATCCTAGGTCAGGGCGAGACTTTTCAGACTTTTAAAGATCCAGATTCAGCAGATTTAGATGGAGCCGGGGATTCTGCATTGCTGACACAAACTCCCAGGTGATGCTGTCATGTCTGGTTTCTGGACCTTTTCAGAGCTCTAAGCCTCCGTGTGCAAAGCATGAGCCTGACTCCAGTTTGGATATGATACCTCATGTGTCAGAAACACAGGGAGCCTAGATGCATGGCCAAGCCCTTCTGTGCAATGGCCCTGCTCTGAATTGGGTACAGCAGATCCCTTGCGTCTCTAAATCACCGCCACTCTGCACTTTCTCCTTCTGAGCTCATAAATGCCTCCTTGCCAAACCCAGCAGGAGCCAGCTTCCCAGACTGGGTTATGAGGCTGAGGTTTGCCAGGCTCGCCCCTTCTCGGAGTGCGGTGGGCCAGACGACTTCCTCTGCCCAGCGGCGTCTGTCTTTCTTGGGGCCCCTTGAGGATTGGCACGCCACAGTCAGCAGGCTGTTTCTAACACACAGTCCTGGCCATGTTCCTCCCCTGCTTGAAACCCTGCCCTGGCCCTGGCCAAGCTCACTGACCTACCCGTGAAGCACCACATCCATCTCCAGCTGCTGCAATCTACTACCCAGCATATGGAACTGCCATTAGTTCCTTGTTTCATATGCATGATTTCTCTCCAGGCCTGAGGTGTCACAATGGAACTCAGAAAGCACCCTCAGCGGATGGGGAGGGACCTAAGGTGAAGAGAGAGGAACAGGATCTGGCCGTAAAGGGAGGCAGTGCAAAATAGTAGTTAAGAGCACAGGCTTTAGTATAAATCTCATCATGGCCACATCTCAGCTGTGTGACCCTGGACAAGTCTCTGAGCCTTAGTTTTCTCATCTGTAAAATGGGGGAAAATGAAATCTCTCTCTCAGGGCTGTTGGAAGTGTTCAGTGAGCTAACATACTTAACAGGAGTAACTTTGCACCAGGCCTATAATAAGGGTGATGGCTAGCAAGTCAGATGAGCCCGTGCTGTGTGTCACTGTCTTCTCTCCTAACCTTCCCTCTCCCCTCTCTCCTGGCTCTTTTTCTCAGGATCTTGGGGCCCTCATAGAGGAGGTACAGTTCTTGACATTTCCTCTAGGTGACATCCCACAGGGCCACAGGGCTGGGAAGTATCGATTGTATTCCAGAGACTTTAATATTTGACCAATAGGAATGGTTTCGGGCTATCCACTTAGCTACATTATCAGCAGCGCTTCAATAGGAAGTGAATGGAAATGCTCCTTATTCCAGCCATTAGTCCAAACTTGGAGCAAAAAGGAATCTCTAGGTCCAAGCATTTCCCCTGTAAAGCTGTGTTTACCTTGGAGACCAGCGTCAACACGATTAGGTCTCCGTGTCACAACATGAGAAGGTTTGAAGTCAAGGGCAGCGGAAGCCTTTTATAAATCCGGTGTCCAGGGCCACAGTCAATACCTGCCTTTCTAGACTAAGAGTAGGGGGGACATTTCAGGGGTGCCACGTCAGATGAAATAACCAGGAGCTGACATTAGATTCCAGATGTGGTGATTGCTAGAATTAGAGAGGAGGCCCTCTAAATCTGTGCAGATAAGGTCCAAAGAGGAGCATTAGCTGAATCCAGCCCCATCCACCCCTGAGCGGATGAGACACCATTTGTCCATGGATCCCCTCAGGAGAAGGAAGTGAGGCCTTAGCCGCGATTCATTCATCCCCAATTAATCAGCAGATGTTTCCTAAGTACGTGCTGTGCGTCAACCACTGTTGTAGATGCTGGTGGTGCAGCAGTGAAGGGAACACAGAAAACTCCTTGTCTTCGTGGGGCCCACCTTCTACATAGGGCACACCCTACAGCTTTCAGAATATTGGGTACCCTAGCCTACCTTCAGGGACATAAAATAAAGGATTCCAGGTCCTAGGGTTTGGTGAGGGAGAAACCTTAAAGATCATCTAGCCTGTAGGTTCGTTCTCTCTCTGAGGGTCACGCACTTCACTGAGAATATCACAGCTCGAGTTGTGCAGCCTTCCGCCTTCAGTTTCAGAGGGTTTCAGACTCATCCTCCCTGTTTCCCCAGCTTCAAGCCTTTGATCTGGCCCTAACATCCTGAGAACATTCCTCAGCATCTGTGCTAACAGGGGCTTGCCACATTTTTTAAGAGATGGGGAGCTTGCTTCCTGTCCAGACAGCCCATTCCCTCCTAGAGCTTTAGAGACTACAAACTCTATCTATACACAATACTTCATATGCATACACAGACCTACTCCATACTTTTAATAATTTGTTTTCAACCCTGCTCCCTGTCTCTAAGCCCTGAGACTGGGATCTGGCACAGATATGTCTGGCAGCCTTCTGCTGATATTCTGACTTTCTTCTTGAAGGTGCAGAGAGAGAGAAGTGTCTATTTCTACCTTCCTCCTGGGTTTGAGGGCTATTATGAGTTTGGCTACTATTCTTTTCCCTGAGAGGGAAAGACTCTAATAACATTTCTGCTCTATAAAGATGCTGGCCTAAGATAGGCCTCCTTAATCTCGTCCACCCTCTGTTTACCTTCTTATCTGGAAATATGACTGGATTTGCAAATTAGCCAAAGGAAACAGAGACATGTTTTTAAGGCTGGCGACTTGCTTTTTGAGCCTGCCAGTATTTATAAGGCTTAAATGACTCCTCTGTTCCTTGTGTTGTGTGGGAGGAAAAAGAAAACTCCTACCTACGGCCGAGAGCAGTCTCAACAGCATGCCCCCCGCCCCCGCCACGCTCCCCACAGAAAGCCAGTTTTTATTTTGACTAAAGTCTAGGCCAGGTGAAATCCTTCAAAAGGACAGGGCCAGAGACTCGACTGTGAGAGTTCCTTCTGAAAGGAGGGTGGTGCAGGCACGTCACAGCACTTTAAAGAGGTTGTTATTCAGAGAAAACTGGCTGAAGGTTACACAGGAAGTAACTGGGTCTTACTCTCTCCTGACAAGAGCTGTGTGATCTTTTCAAGTACGAGCTCCAAGAAGACCAGAGGGATCGTCTTGATTCACGAAATCGGTTGAGCCATGAGGCAGGAGTTGGAGTGAAAGGTATTTTATGTTCTCTGGCTCACTTCAAGCTGTTTTTGAGCTACGCGTCCCTTAAATACCACCACCCAAGAGCTGGATGTTATTATGGAGATGCCCAGGGGCTGGGCCACTCATTCTGAATCTTCAAGGCATCCCCACCAAGATGGAATCATTGCCGCCGATGAGCTCATATTCACAGAATTAAATTAATAATGACTCGAGTACATGACACAAACTAAAAATTGCGTGTCTTTATAATGCAGTGAACACTCGTGTCCTGGACTTAGAAGCTCAGATGCTGATACCAACTCACATGTAAGCACATGGGTCCCTGCCCCACTTCATCCCTGCCACCCCGTCAGAGGTAATATCATCCTGAGCCCCATTTCCACCCCTCTCTGGCTTTCCTCTTTATGTAATTGGATTGCATCTATGTGCATTCATAAAGATATGTGTGTATTTCACTTTAGTTGTAACTTTTTCCAAAGGGCTACCACACTTTACATAATTTTAGGGACCTGGTTTATTCCATATAGTACCTTGCTGATACTCATCCACCTCATGCATTTCTCTGTAGTTTATCCATAGTGACGGCTCTAGAACATGACCCCAGGGGGAATATCCCACAGCTAATTTGTACCCTCTTGTTTTTGTGCATTTTTGGTTGGGTGATTGCCGAACGTTGGCTCCTCACTGTGTGGCCTTTGAACATTCTTGTGTGTTCCAGTTTGCCAAAGTGGTTGGACCGATTGGCACACTTCACCAGGAATGTAAGAGAGAGCCTTCAGATTACATCCAGTGCAGGGTTTGAAACTGTCAGATTGAAAATTTTTCCTGTTGTGATAGACATAAAATAAATTGTCTCCCATTGTAGTTTTGATTTGCATTTCCTTGATCACTAATAATACTCACACACACACGTATACATACGTACATATATATATAATTTTTTACTGTTTCGTGAATTGTCTGTTTCTTCTGATACTTTCTCTATTGCATTTGTTGTATTTTACTCGGTGATTTTTTTTTTTGTGTGGGGATGGGTTCCATTTGTTCTTGTTACTAACCCAAATGAAAGAATTCACATCTGCATTTTATCAGTGGAGAAACCGAGTGTCTTAGAGGTCCAGTGACGTGCTCAAGATCATGGAGCTGTCCATGGGGGGCCTGTTTGACCTGGGGTACACCCAGGGTGATGGGGTCATCCTCCCTTCCTGCTGCAGAGTGTGTGGACCTGGACCGTGAGGTCTGGTTCCAGCTCCTGCCTCCCTGCCAGCAGGCTGGAGGGCACTGGATTGCTTCCTTGTCTCTGGGCTGCAGTTTCCTCATCTGTGCACTGACGGCTTTTCTTCTAGCAATGCTCTGTGGATCCGTCTCCAACTTCTTTGGTTCTCACTGCTCTTAAGTACCGACGTGGTGCGTTGGAGAGATGTCTGCTGCCAGCCCCGCCTTGTCCAGAAAGAGCACTGCATCTGGACTGACAGGTCCACAGAATGTCCTTAACTTGGAGCAAACAAAGAAAGAACTAACAGCTTACTTATTCTTCCTTGATTACTACCAGCCATCTTCCTGTTTGCAGAAAGCCATTGATTAAACGTAGCAGAAGGGAAAATGAAGGATAAACATTGGGATACATTTTGTTGATCTTAGCCACCCAACAAATGCTTATTTTTTTTTTTTTTTTTTTTTTTTTTTTTTTTTGAGAGGGCATCTCTCATATTTATTGATCAAATGGTTGTTAACAACAATAAAATTCAGTATAGGGGGGTCAATGCTCAATGTACAATCATTAATCCATCTCAAGCCTAATTCTCGTCAGTCTCCAATCTTCTGAAGCATAACGAACAAGTTCTTACATGGTGAACGAATTCTTACAGAGTGAATAAATTCTTACATGGTGAACAGTACAAGGGCAGTCATCACAGAAACTTTCGGTTTTGATCATGCAATATGACCTATAAACCATCAGGTCAAATATGAATATTCATTTGATTTTTGTACTTGATTTATATGTTGATCCCACATTTCTCCTATTATTATTATTATTTTTATTTTTAATAAAATGCTGAAGTGGTAGGTAGATGCAAGATAAAGGTAGAAAACATAGTTTAGTGCTGTAAGAAGGCAAATGTAGATGATCAGATGATCAGGTGTGTGCCTATGGACTAAGTATTAATCCAGGCTAGACAAGGGCAGCAAGACATCCACGGATGCAGAAGATTTCTCTCAAAGCAGGGGGGGTGAGGTTCTGAGCCTCACCTCTGTTGATCCCCAAATTCTCACCTGATGGCCCCCCTGCGACTGTGCCTGTCTTAGGTTGTTCCTCCCTTGAGGAATCTTACCCGTCTCTGGCTAACCAGTCATCTTCCGGGGCCATACAGGGAAATGTAAAGTTGGTAAGTGAGAGAGAAGCCATATTGTTTGCAAAGGTTAGCTTTTTACTTCTTTGCAGATTTATGCCCTGTGGCTTCTATGCCCAGCACTTGTCTCGAGGTATCTTTACCACCTGGAGGAATTATGATACTCGGTAAATTCGATATGAGGCACGAATTCTATTTAAAGTTTGTAATTAGGAAGGAAGAAGAAAAGCTATAGATGTAGCATATGAAGGAAACTTGGGAGGATTGATTATTTCTTTGACATATCTTCTTGTATAGTACCTTAAGTATGTATAGGTTTTAAACTACTAACTAATTTGCACACACATATTGACATAATAGGAATACGGTGACATAAACAAAGCAAATCTATAATTACCAGCCATCTCCAGTGAAGCCAAGAAAACCATTTAGGCACCCTAGGCATTTGTGAAAATTTATCTATGATATGATGGATATTTTCCAACTGTACTTGAACCATCAGACAAATTAAAGCAGCCCATTTCTGGGATCTGTTCACATCCCATATGTTCTTTTAACCATAGATAGTCTATAGTCATGAGATTTTGGGGTGCTACAACTTGCACCCCTCCCAACTCCTGGTTGAGTTCCAACAGTACAGATCCAGTCAAATTCGTTGTCTCACTGTATGCACATGCCAGCCTAGACATCTCCCTCCTCCTTCTTATGGCAAGTCCAGGAGATGGTGGGCTGGATGCAGCCACAACCGCAGCATCGTCCGGATCCCTGTGGAGGCTTTTTGATGATCATCCCCCGGCACGAGTCCTCCAGAGAGTGCTGATGCCGGAAGCTCCTCCTCATATCGTATCTTAGTTCATTTTCTGGGTATCCAAGCTAGGCCTTGATCTTCTGCGTAGAAACAAACAGACCCTTTGCCCACACTTTGACATGCCCTCTATACCACTGTGCAGAACTCATTGGAGGTCAGCACACAGTAACTGCTTTTTTTTTTTTTTTTTTAATTAAGAGAAAGGAATATTATCAGAAAAGAGTACCTCCATAGCTGATCATCTGACACCCTTTAAGTGATCAACATTAAGGATATTTAAAGCATGCGTTGATCTTTGATTTACCAATAGTTTTATCCTGTTAAGGAGTAATCCCCCTTTTCTTTCTTTCTTTCTTTTTTTTTTTTTTTAAATTTTTAATCTACACTTACCTGAAGAATACTATGTTTACTATGCTCTCCCCTATATCAGGTCCCCCCTAACAACCACATTACGGTTACTGTCCATCAGCTTAGCAAAATGTTGTAGAGTCACTACTTGTCCTCTCTGTGTTGTGCAGCCCACCCTCCCCTTTCTCCCTCCCCCCCATGCATGCTAATCTTAATACCCCCCTTCTTCTTCCCCCCCCTTATCCCTCCCTGCCCACCCATCCTCCCCAGTTCCTTTCCCTTTGGTACCTGTTAGTCCATTTTTGGGTTCTGTAATTCTGCTGCTGTTTTGTTCCTTCAGTTTTTCCTTTGTTCCTATACTCCTCAGATGAGTGAAATCATTTGGTATTTCTCTTTCTCCGCTTGGCTTATTTCACTGAGCATAATACTCTCCAGCTCCATCCATGTTGCTGCAAATGGTTGGATTTTTCCACTTCTTATGGCTGAGTAGTATTCCATTGTGTATATGTACCACATCTTCTTTATCCATTCATCTACAGATGGACATTTAGGTTGCTTCCAATTCTTGGCTATTGTAAATAGTGCTGCGATAAACATAGGAGTGCATCTGTCTTTCTCAAACTTGATTGCTGCGTTCTTAGGGTAAATTCCTAGGAGTGGAATTCCTGGGTCAAATGGTAGGTCTGTTTTGAGCATTTTGATGCACCTCCATACTGCTTTCCACAATGGTTGAACTAATTTACATTCCCACCAGCAGTGTAGGAGGGTTCCCCTTTCTCCACAGCCTCGCCAACATTTGTTGTTGTTTGTCTTTTGGATGGCAGCTATCCTTACTGGTGTGAGGTGATACCTCATTGTAGTTTTAATTTGCATTTCTCTGATAATTAGCGATGTGGAGCATCTTTTCATGTGTCTCTTGGCCATCTGTATTTCTTTTTTGGAGAACTGTCTGTTCAGTTCCTCTGCCCATTTTTTAATTGGGTTATTTGTTTTTTGTTTGTTGAGGCGTGTGAGCTCTTTATATATTCTGGACGTCAAGCCTTTATCAGATCTGTCATTTTCAAATATATTCTCCCATACTGTAGGGTTCCTTTTTGTTCTATTGATGGTGTCTTTCGCTGTACAGAAGCTTTTCAGCTTAATGTAGTCCCACTTGCTCATTTTTGCTGTTGTTTTCCTTGCCCGGGGAGATATGTTCAAGAAGAGATCACTCATGTTTATGTCTAAGAGGTTTTTGCCTATGTTTTTTTCCAAGAGTTTAATGGTTTCATGACTTACATTCAGGTCTTTGATCCATTTTGAGTTTACCTTTGTATATGGGGTTAGACAATGGTCCAGTTTCATTCTCCTACATGTAGCTGTCCAGTTTTGCCAGCACCATCTGTTGAAGAGACTGTCATTTTGCCATTGTATGTCCATGGCTCCTTTATCAAATATTAATTGACCATATATGTTTGGGTTAATTTCTGGGGTCTCTAATCTGTTCCACTGGTCTGTGGCTCTGTTCTTATGCCAGTACCAAATTGTCTTGATTACTATGGCTTTGTAGTAGAGCTTGAAGTTGGGGAGTGAGATCCCCCCTACTTTATTCTTCTTTTTCAGGATTGCTTTGGCTATTCGGGGTCTTTGGTGTTTCCATATGAATTTTTGAATTATTTGTTCCAATTCATTGAAGAATGTTGCTGGTAATTTGAGAGGGATTGCATCAAATTTGTATATTGCTTTCGGCAGGATGGCCATTTTGACGATATTAATTCTTCCTAGCCATGAGCATGGGATGAGTTTCCATTTATTAGTGTCCCCTTTAATTTCTCTTAAGAGTGACTTGTAGTTTTCAGAGTATAAGTCTTTCACTTCCTTGGTTAGGTTTATTCCTAGGTATTTTATTCTTTTTGATGCAATGGTGAATGGAATTGTTTTCCTGATTTCTCTTTCTATTGATTCGTTGTTAGTGTATAAGAAAGCTACAGATTTCTGTGTGTTGATTTTGTATCCTGCAACTTTGCTGTATTCCGATATCAGTTCTAGTAGTTTTGGAGTGGAGTCTTTAGGGTTTTTTATGTACAGTATCATATCATCTGCAAATAGTGACAGTTTAACTTCTTCTTTACCAATCTGGATTCCTTGTATTTCTTTGTTTTGTCTGATTGCCGTGGCTAGGACCTCCAGTACTATGTTAAATAACAGTGGGGAGAGTGGGCATCCCTGTCTGGTTCCCGATCTCAGTGGAAATGCTTTCAGCTTCTCGCTGTTCAGTATAATGCTGGCTGTGGGTTTATCATATATGGCCTTTATTATGTTGAGGTACTTGCCCTCTATTCCCATTTTGCTGAGAGTTTTTATCATGAATGGATGTTGAATTTTGTCAAATGCTTTTTCAGCATCTATGGAGATGATCATGTGGTTTTTGTCTTTCTTTTTGTTGATGTGGTGGATGATGTTGATGGATTTTCGAATGTTGTACCATCCTTGCATCCCTGGGATGAACCCCACTTGGTCATGGTGTATGATCCTTTTGATATACTGTTGAATTCTGTTTGCTAATATTTTATTGAGTATTTTTGCATCTACGTTCATCAGGGATATTGGTCTGTAATTTTCTTTTTTGGTGGGGTCTTTGCCTGGTTTTGGTATTAGGGTGATGTTGGCTTCATAGAATGAGTTTGGGAGTATTCCCTCTTCTTCTATTTTGTGGAACACTTTAAGGAGAATGGGTATTATGTCTTCTCTGTGTGTCTGATAAAATTCCGAGGTAAATCCGTCCGGCCCCGGGGTTTTGTTCTTGGGTAGTTTTTTGATTACTGTTTCAATTTCTTTGCTTGTAATTGGTTTGTTTAACTTTTGTGTTTCTTCCTTGGTCAGTCTTGGGAGGTTGTATTTTTCTAGGAAGTTGTCCATTTCTTCTAGGTTTTCCAGCTTGTTGGCATATAGGTTTTCATAGTAGTCTTTAATAATTCTTTGTATTTCTGTGGAGTCTGTCGTGATTTTTCCATTCTCATTTCTGATTATGTTGATTTGTGTTGACTCTCTTTTTCTCTTAATAAGTTGGGCTAGAGGCTTATCTATTTTGTTTATTTTCTCAAAGAACCAGCTCTTGGTTTCGTTGATTTTTGCTATTGTTTTATTCTTCTCAATTTTGTTTATTTCTTCTCTGATCTTTATTATGTCCCTCCTTCTGCTGACTTTAGGCCTCATTTGTTCTTCTTTTTCCAGTTTTAATAATTGTGATGTTAGACTATTCATTTGGGATTGTTCTTCCTTCTTCAAGTGTGCCTGGATTGCTATATACTTTCCTCTTAAGACTGCTTTCGCTGCATCCCACAGAAGTTGGGGCTTAGTGTTGTTGTTGTCATTTGTTTCTATATATTCCTTGATCTCTATTTTGATTTGTTCATTGATCCATTGATTATTTAGTAGCATGTTGTTAAGCCTCCATGTGTTTGTGAGCCTTTTTGTTTTCTTTGTAGAATTTATTTCTACTTTCATACCTTTGTGGTCTGAAAAATTGGTTGGTAGAATTTCAATATTGTGGAATTTACTGAGGCTCTTTTTGTGAGCTAGTATGTGGTCTATTCTGGAGAATGTTCCATGTGCACTTGAGAAGAATGTATATCCTGTTGCTTTTGGATGTAAAGTTCTATAGATGTCTATTAGGTCCATCTGTTCTAGTGTGTTGTTCAGTGCCTGTGTGTCTTTACTTATTTTCTGCCCGGTGGATCTATCCTTTGGGGTGAGTGGTGTGTTGAAGTCTCCTACAATGAATGCATTGCAGTCTATTTCCCTCTTTAGTTCTGTTAGTATTTGCTTCACATATGCTGGTGCTCCTGTATTGGGTGCATATATATTTAGAATGGTTATATCCTCTTGTTGGACTAAGCCCTTTATCATTATGTAGTGGCCTTCTTTATCTCTTGTTACTTTCTTTGTTTTGAAGTCTATTTTGTCTGATATTAGTACTGCAACCCCTGCTTTCTTCTCACTGTTGTTTGCCTGAAATATGTTTTTCCATCCCTTGACTTTTAGTCTATGCTTATCTTTGGGTTTAAGGTGAGTTTCTTGTAAGCAGCATATAGATGGGTCTTGCTTTTTTATCCATTCTATTACTCTATGTCTTTTGATTGGTGCATTAAGTCCATTTACATTTAGGGTGACTATTGAAAGATATGTACTTATTGCCATTGCAGGCTTTAGATTCGTGGTTACCAAAGGTTCAAGGTTAGCTTCTTTAGTATCTTACTGCCTAACTTAGCTCGCTTATTGAGCTGTTATATACACTGTCTGGAGAGTCTTTTCTTCTCTCCCTTCTTATTCCTCCTCCTCCCTTCTTCATATGTTGTGTGTTTTGTTCTGTGCTCTTTTTAGGGGTGCTCCCATCTAGAGCAGTCCCTGTAGGATGCCCTGTAGAGGTGGTTTGTGGGAAGCAAATTCCCTCAGCTTTTGCTTGTCTGGGAATTGTTTGATCCCACCATCATATTTAAATGATAGTCGTGCTGGATACAGTATCCTTGGTTCAAGGCCCTTCTGTTTCATTGCATTAAGTATATCATGCCATTCTCTTCTGGCCTGTAGGGTTTCTGTTGAGAAGTCTGATGTTAGCCTGATTGGTTTTCCTTTATAGGTGACCTTTTTCTCTCTAGCTGCCTTTAAAACTCTTTCCTTGTCCTTGATCCTTGCCATTTTAATTATTATGTGTCTTGGTGTTGTCCTCCTTGGATCCTTTCTGTTGGGGGTTCTGTATAATTCCATGGTCTGTTCGATTATTTCCTCCCCCAGTTTGGGGAAGTTTTCAGCAATTATTTCTTCAAAGACACTTTCTATCCCTTTTCCTCTTTCTTCCTCTTCTGGTATCCCTATAATACGAATGTTTTTCCTTTTGTATTGGTCACATATTTCTCTTAGTGTTGTTTCATTCCTGGAGATCCTTTTATCTCTCTCTATGTCAGCTTCTATACGTTCCTGTTCTCTGGCTTCTATTCCTTCAATGGCCTCTTGCATCTTATCCATTCTGCTTATAAATCCTTCCAGGGATTGTTTCACTTCTGTGATCTCTTTCCTGACATCTGTGATCTCCTTCCGGACTTCATCCCACTGCTCTTGCATTTTTCTCTGCATCTCATCCCACTGCTCTTGCATTTTTCTCTGCATCTCATCCCATTGCTCTTGCATTTTTTTCTGCATCTCTGTCAGCATGTTCATGATTTTTATTTTGAATTCTTTTTCAGGAGGACTAGTTAGGTCTGTCTCCTTCTCAGGTGTTGTCTCTGTGATCTTTGTCTGCCTGTAGTTTTGCCTTTTCATGGTGATAGAGATAGTCTGCAGAGCTGGTACAAGTGACCGCTGGAAGAGCTTCCCTTCTTGTTGGTTTGTAGCCTTTTCCTGGGAGAATAGCGACCTCTAGTGGCTTGTGCTGGGCAGCTGTGCGCAGACAGGGCTTCTGCTTCCTGCCCAGTTGCTTTGGGGTTTATCTCCACTGTTGCTGTGGGCTTGGCCTGGCTGGGGCTGTTCCTCCAAAATGGTGGAGCCCCGTTAGAGGGGGAGCAGCCAGGAGACTATTTATCTCCGTAAGGGGCCTCTGTGCTCCCTGCTGCCCAGGGGGTTAGAGTGCCCAGAGATCCCCAGATTCCCTGCTTCTGGTCTAAGTGACCTGTCCTGCCCCTTTAAGATTTCCAAAAAGCACTCTCCAAACCAAAACAACAACAGCAACAATGAGAGAGGGAACAGAAAGGAAAAAAAAAAGAAAAAACACGCGATTTTTTTTTTTTTTTCCTCAGGTGCCGGTCCCAGGCACCCGCGCACTGGTCCTGCTGCCCTGTCTCCCTAGCACCAGGGTCCCTGTCCTTTCAAGGCTTCCAAAAAGCACCCACCCACCGGTCCCGCAGGGAAGGAACGCTCAATATTCTTGGTCCTCAGGCACTGGTCCCA